>NW_024070203.1:13832989-13917042 GCF_014754425.2 Oryx dammah | reverse complement strand
CGCGGCCCCGCGTCGCCGTGAAGATGGCCTTCCGCAAGGCCTACTCCATCAAGGATAAGCTGCAGGCCATCGAGCGCGTCAAGGGCGGCGAGCGGCAGGCCAGCGTGTGCCGCGACTTCGGCGTGCCCGGCGGCACGCTGCGCGGCTGGCTCAAGGACGAACCCAAGCTGCGGTGGTTCCTGGAGCAGCTGGGCGGCGAGGTGGGCACGCAGCGCAAGAAGATGCGGCTGGCCAACGAGGAGGAGATCGACCGCGCCGTCTACTCGTGGTTCCTGGCGCTGCGCCAGCACGGCGTGCCGCTGTCGGGGCCGCTCATCCAGGCGCAGGCCGAGGCCTTCGCGCGCCAGATCTACGGGCCCGAATGCACCTTCAAGGCCAGCCACGGCTGGTTCTGGCGCTGGCAGAAGCGCCACGGCATCTCCAGCCAGCGCATCTACGGCGAGGCCGAGCCCGCGGCTGCCGGCCCCGCGCCTGGCCCGCCTGTCAAGCAGGACCCCGGACAGCCCACCCGCGCCGGGCCCCTGCCCGACCGCGCTGCGAGTACTCCAGCCCCCGCCGAGAGCGGCTACGGCGACGAGCAGATCTACAACGCCAACGTCACTGGCCTCTACTGGAAGCTGCTCCCAGAGCAGGCCTCGCCCGTGGGTGCGGGGGGCTGCGGCCGCCGCTGGCGGGGCGACCGGGTGACAGTCCTGCTGGCCGCTAACCTGACCGGCAGCCACAAGCTGAAGCCGCTGGTCATCGGGCAGCTGCCAGACCCACCAAGCCTGCGCCACCACAACCAGGACAAGTTCCCTGCCTCCTACCGCTACAGCCCGGACGCCTGGCTCAGCCGCCCGCTGCTGCGTGGCTGGTTCTTCGAGGAGTTCGTCCCTGGTGTCAGGCGCTACCTGCGCCGCAGCTGCCTGCAGCAGAAGGCCGTGCTGCTGGTGGCCCACCCGCCCTGCCCCAGCTCTGAGGCCAGGATGCCTGCCCTGGAGGAAAGCGAGGAGACCCGCAGGAGGTGCCGGCCCGAGCCCACCGGTCCCCCGGAGGAGCTGCAGACCCCCGACGGGGCCGTGCGGGTGCTGTTCCTGTGCAGGGGCAGCGGCCGGGCACACATACCTGCCCCCCTGGAGCAGGGGGTGGTGGCCGCGTTTAAGCAGCTGTACAAGCGGGAGCTGCTGCGGCTAGCCGTGTCCTGCGCCGGGGGGTCCCCGCTGGACTTCATGCGCAGCTTCATGCTCAAGGACATGCTCTACCTGGCCGGACTCTCCTGGGACCTGGTGCAGGCGGGCAGCATTGAGCGTTGCTGGCTGCTGGGCTTGCGGGCCGCCTTCGAGCCCCGGCCGGTGGAGGAGCGCACTGGGCAGCCTGCTGGCCAGGCCGAGGAGGCTGCAGAGCGCAGCAGGGTGCTCAGTGACCTCACGCACCTGGCAGCCCTGGCTTACAAGCGCCTGGCTCCAGAGGAGGTGGCCGAGTGGCTGCACCTGGATGATGATGGGGGGCTGCCGGGCGATGGGGAGGACTGGGGCCCCAGCCGGCCTCCGGTGCTGGTCCCCGGGGGCCCCCTGCTCCCCACCAGCCTACCCTCAGTGGTGGCAGGAGAAGCGGAGGAGGAGGAGGCCATCCCCACTGCTGGGGAGGCCGTAAGGGGTCTGGAGACGGCGCTGCGGTGGCTGGAGACCCAGGACCCCCGGGAGGTGGGGCCGCTGAAGCTGGTGCAGCTGCGCTCGCTCATCAGCACAGCCCGGAGGCTGGGGGGCATCGGGCCCTCGCCCACGGTTCCTGATGACGGGCTGTGACCAAGCCCGCCCCGGCAGCCCCTGGTGGCCTTCCTCCTGAGGCACGTGGACGGGGGAACAGAGACCCTGTCTTGCCATGCCTCCCCTGGGGTGGCCCACCTCCAAGGCTCAGAGGTTGACAGGGATCCCGGCCTGGCCCAAGGGAGCCCTGTTGGTAAAGGGTCAGCCCCTCATGGTACCCCATCTGGTGCGGGGGTAGCTGGAGGAGAGGCTGCAGCCGCCCCTCCTCCCTGGGCAGGTCCACACGTGGCTCGGCCAGGCTCCCTTCCATGTGGACCTGGCACACACCACAGCGCTTGGCAGAGCCGGTAGCTGTGTTCTCCCTCTGGCCCCCATGGGGCTGCCCCCAGCCACGTTCCTGTCCCCCCAGCCCCCGTGGCCCAGCACTTGCCCTGGACAAGGGCCCGGCGTCCAGTCCCCATGGACCACAGCCCTGTGGTCGTCCCTGCGGGAAGCACACCACTCATCTTTGGTTTGGCGCATTAACTCTGTTTTTTCCAGGTACTCTTCAGGCACCCAGGGCAGATGCTCTGGGGGCTGGGAAAGAAGGATGGGGCTTTGAGGTTCTGGTTGCAGCCAGGGGTGTAGGTTTCTGTCCACTTGTTTTTTATCTTCCTTAAGGAAATGCCATTCTAAACAGCTCTCTTATTCCGTGGGGTTGATGAGCACTAGACCTGGGCCCCTGCCCTGCATCACCGCCAGCCACGCCAGGACAACCCTCAGTGCCTTAGCTCCCCTCCGAGGCTGCCCCGCTCCTGGCACTGCCAGGGGCGTAGCCGCTTCACACAGGCCGTGAATTAGGCTTCTGGGTGGCACAGCTTGAAAGGAGGCGGCGAGGGCTCCGTGTGACCCTCCAGCTCCCACACTGTTTTGCTGCTCCACTTAGCTCTAGATTCAGGACCCTGTTGGGGTCCTGAGACTGAGACACCCAGGTCTCCCAGGGGCTGCCCAGCAGAGACGCCCAGAGCCCCAGGGAGGGCTGGATTTGAGGTGCTGCTGCCTGTCTTGGTGCTCTGCACTCTTCACCTGCCCCCGCCTCCTGGTGGTCCTGGGCTGTGGAGGTCACACCCGGGTGATGTGTTTGTGGGAGGGAAGGGCCGTGCATGGTGGCAGGGCCACGGGGGTGTCCCCGGAGCGAGGACATCAGCTCTTCCTTGGAACCACCTCTAGTCAAAACACCCACAAGTGTACGTGTATGTGTCAGACCTGAAAGCTGATGGATGGTACAGAGGATTCCAGGCGAGAAGGGAGATGTGGCCGCCAGCCCTAGCCAAAGCCTCCACCTCACCTGCTGCCCTCGCTCCGCTAGCAGCTGCGGCAGGCCTGCACCCGGCCCGCGCCTCTGCCTCAGGATGGCGTGCGTGTCACACCGCCAGGGGCCCAGGCGAGCACGCCGTTTCACCATGGCCCGCCTGCGGGGCCTCTGTCCTGCAGGTCCCTTCGAGGGGCAGACTCGGAGCCCGGGTGGGCGCCGGGCCAGGTGGTCTCCAGTGGTATCCTCGGTGCCACCCCTCTCGCCAGGTTCCCGGTCTCACCTCTGATCCTCTGTCCCCGGGGCTGCGGTTGATGTTGAGAACTGGGTGTCAGGACAGAGCCTCCTGCCTCGTCCCCTCTGGGGCACTGAGGCTGCACCCCAGAATGCAGCTCTGGCCAGCGCCCAGCCCCACATGGCAGCGCAGGAACGAGGCACAGCGCAAGCTGGTCTGGGCCTTGAAGAGCCAGGGCCCTGTCGAGGGTGGGGCTGGGGATACTTCACGCGAGGGCCTCTGAAGTCCTCCCTAGAGTGCAGGCCCAGCTCCTGGGGCTCAGCTCTGAACCGTGGGGAGGACGGCCAAAGTGCCTTGCTGTGGTTACCACTGGGCCCGCAGCATCTCAGCTGCCAGGCTCTCTGCTCCCGTTCACCATCATCTGCTGAACCCTTAAGGCTGGTCATGACTTCCAAGCCAGCAGCCCCCAGGCAGGACCTCAGGGCTGGCCTGGCAGCCTCAGCGGTGGGCAGAAAGCGCCGCCCGTGGCTTCTGCTGATACCAGCCCACCAGAGGGGTCGGGAGAGTGAACCCACCCATGTGAGGCTAGCCTTGCCTGAGGGGCCGCACACCGGGAAACAAGCACCCAGGTGACAGCCGTACCACGGATGGAGCCCTGGAGCCTGCGGTGAGGAAGGGGCCTTGCTAGTGCAGGGTTGGCCTTGAGCCTGTGGGCCCGAGAGCAGGTCAGGATCTTGGGGGCAGGAGGGCTGGAGTGGGCTGTGGGGTGCTTGCTCTGTCAAGGGGTCTTTTCACAGCCAACCTCACTTTATAATAAAGGCTGAATATGCCCACTTCACACAAGCTTTGTCCCAGTCTTACTTTTGTAACTGCATCCAGCACGTGGCTTCAGAACACCATCTGAGAAGCAGGGAGGAACAGCAGTGGACCCACAGACACCTCATGCAGACTGGCGGCCTCAGGGCAGGGCTCTTGCCTGGGCCCAGGGACTTTGTTGGCAGACACATTGGTGAGAGGGGGGCAGTGATGGGAGATGGAGGGGGAGCCCCGTCTGCACCACCTGCTCAAGTCTGAGCCCAGGGCCTTGCTGATGGGCCTCCAGGCACCGGGATTTGGTTTTATCCACCTTCAGTGAAACATTGATTGCTCCGCGCTATAGAACAGCACCTTTATTTCCATTTTAAAGGTTAAAAAAAAAAAGGTAAAGAAATGGACTTTGGCTGACCCTTCTAACTAGTACAAGGGCTGGGGTCAGACAAGCAGTGCCTGGCTGAGGGCCAGCGGGACAGAGGCTGGAACTCTGGGAGAGACTTGAGGCCGGGCGGCAGAGTGCACAGCCGGTGGTGCGTTAGCCCTGTTCACAGACACCCCGCAGGTGGCAGGAAGAGGCTCCAGCACTTGGGCCTGCGTGGAATGGGGCGGCCCCCCAACAAAGGCCCCATGTTTCTGGCTTTCCTGGCCTGTTGGTCCCTTCACGGACATGTTGAGAACCAAATCCTGCAGTCAGAGGCCAGGCCACAGGACCCTCCGGGGCTCCTGACCCAGGGAAGGGTCATCAGGGCCAGCATTCCCTGCCCTTGCCGGGAGCTTAGGGTCCAGGGACGGGCCACACCCCGCTGTGTGCCAGGGCCCCTCCTCCCTGCAGGGCTTGCAGGGCCGAGGGGACCCAAGCCACCACAGAGGAGGGGCGTGGCCCGCACCTACTTCCTGCTGAGCTCCCTGGCCCGGCAGGTGGCAGCCTCCACAGCACTCATGGCCGTGGCCCGCAGCCCACCCTGCTCCAGCACATGGAGCCCATAGATGGTCGTGCCGCCCGGGGTGCACACGTCAGTCCGCAGCTGAGCTGGGTGCTGCCCCTTCTGCAGAAGCACCTTGGCCGTCCCCTGGGGAGAGGCATTGGGGTTAAGGCAGGGGGCGGTGCTGGCAGCCCGTCTGCAGCTCACCCCCCCAGCACCTCGTCTCAGCTCAGACTGGCTGGCCGCCTCCCCATGCTGACCCTCCGCTTCCACACACTCCCTGGGCCGTGCAGCAGAGTCTCACCAGCAGGGTCTGGGCAGCGATGCGGTGGGCCAAGCCACTGGGCATGCCCATTTTGATGGCACCTTCGGCCAAGGCTTCGGAGAAGGCACACACCTGTATCAGTGGGGATGGGGTGGGAGTCAAAGCTAGCCCTCCCTGGGACTCGACACCCAACCTGGAGAAGGCTGGGCACCTTCAGAACAAGGTGCACGGCACCAGCCACCAGAGCCAAGGCCGGAGCCCAGAGGTCTGCCAAGGGGCCAGCCTCAAAGGCCCAGGAAGGCACTGACAGGGGGTGGGTACACACGGGCAGCTGAGGACCATGGGTGGATCCCTGGGGGCAGGGGCTATTGCGGGGGCTTGGGAAGGCCCCACTTTGCAGACAGAGGGCTGCCCACCACACTCACAAAGGCTACGCCGCTACCGCTGAGGCTGGTGTGGACATCCACCTGGGCCTCAGGCACCTCCTCGCACTGCCCGCAGGCCTCCAGCAGGGACCGCAGGAGCCTGGCCTCGTAACTCCCAGCGTGGCGGCCCCGCGCCATCACCATGGCACCCTCCTGGACGATGCAGGGCAGGTTGGGTGAGACCCTGAGCACCCGAGCTGTTGGGGGCAGCAACTGCCAGAGAGAGGCTGCGGTCAGTGAGGCCTGTCCTGGCCAGCAGAGAGACTCTGCTCCCCAACCCACCCATGCTGGCTTCCCGAAGGGCTGGGCCTCAGCTGCAGCTGGTCTGGGATGGCCGGGGTGGGAAGTCGAGTCTGGTCAGCAGAGCCCAGCTTGGGATCAGCATCTCAGCCCCACCGCACCCTCAAGGGCTGCTCACCTCCTCCAGGGTGCTCAGGGACACCCCGGCGGCCACGGACACCAAGATGTGCTCAGCAGTGACGGCAGGAGCCACCTCCATCAGCACGGCTGGCAGGATGTGGGGCTTGGTGGCGAAGAAGACGAGGGAGCAGCTGTGCAGCACCTCCGGGTTGGAGTGGGTGGTCTGGCAGCCCATGGCCTGCAACAGGGACGCCGGGGCCAGGCCTGTCAGTGGGCATCCTCCAGACCGCAGCACCCCCGCTGCAGACGGCTCTACTCCCAGTGGCCAGACCACCCGTCCCTGCTCAGGACCCAACCTCAGGTGGGCCCTGACGGCAGCATGGCCTCAAGCCCTCTGAGCCCGAGTGCCCATGACGTTCCTGCCCACCCAGCACACACACCCCGTTACCCCACCCTGGCCCTCCACGACCTTGACATTCCTTCTGGACTTTCACCTCCGCTTCCCCAGCCCAGGCCATCTCAAAACTTTAGCCAAGTAAGCAGACTTCCCTGGCCCCAAGGAGCATCTGAGGGACAGGAGCCAAGAGCCACCTGGAAGCTGCCTGGCTCACCCGGAAACGGCAGAGGTTCCTGTCGGAGGGCGCGCTGGCCAGCACGTGCTCAGCTTCCACTTTTCCTGGAGGGAAAGGCAAAGAAGAGCAGGGGTGTCAGTGAGGAAAGTGGGGAGGTGAAGCGAGCCTGCCAGGTCTGCAAGTCTCTGAGGCTCAGCCACACCCGGGCCATCCTGAGCCTCTCCAGGAAGCCAGGAGCTCAGCAGGGCAGCTTCACTCGGCCGGGACCAGAGCAGACCACCAGCCTCACTTGATTCTACCCGGCAGTCGTCACCACCTACCTGCTGCTGCTGCCAAGCCCAGACACATTGCTGGACACAGGGACCAGGAGTTCGCCTTGTCTTGTGAGGACACAGATCCAAGGGACTGCTGCCTCTGGCAATGGGAAGGCTGGGGAGGGGGCATGGTGGGTACGGAGGCCCAGGAAGGGAGGGTGCGGAGTAAGGGTGAACCCTGGGAAGAGGGTGTCTACGGGTGTGTCTGTGCTGGGACATCCAAGCAGAGAATGTCTGCTTGGCAGAATCCACTACTACAGGTCAGATTTCTACAAGGTCTAACAAGAAGGCAGAAATATACCCCACAACAGATGGTGGCAGCCACCATGTGTTGCCTGCACTGTGTCAACCATGAACTCTATGGAGCTGGGGGTAGCAGGTAACACTCCAAGTTTTACAAGTAAACAACTGAGGCCTGCAATAACCTGCTTTCTGATGATTTTCATCTCTCTAGACCTTGACATACAGCTAAAGGCAAAAAGCTAGTCCATAATCACCATGTAAAGATCCTAAATAATGTGGAGCACGATCAGGACAGCACCACCATTCCTGCTGTAGTTCAGTTCAGTAGCTCAGTCGTGTCCGACTCTGCAACCCCATGGACTGCAGCACGCCAGGCTTCCACGTCCATCACCAACTCCCGGAGCGTGCTCAAACTCATGTCCAGGGAGTCAGTGATGCCATCCAACCATCTCATCTTCTGTCATCCCCTTCTCCTCCTGTCTTCAATCTTTCCCAGCATCAGGGTCTTTTCCAAGGAAGTTCTTCGCATCAGGTGGCCAAAGTATTGGAGTTTCAGCTTCAGCATCAGTCCTTCCAATGAATATTCAGAACTGATTTCCTTTAGGATGGACTGGTTGGATCTCCTTGCAGTCCAAGGGACTCTGAAAAGTCTTCTCCAACACCACAGTTCAAAAACATCCATTCTTCGGTGCTCAACTTTCTTTATAGTCCAACTCTCACATCCATATATGACTACTGGAAAAACCATAGCTTTGACTAGATCTACTTTTGTTGGGAAAGTAATGTCTCTGTGTTTTAACATGCTGTGTAGGTTAGTCATAACTTTGCTTCCAAGGAGTAAGCATCTTTTAATTTCATGGCTGCAGTCACCATCTGCCGTGATTTTGGAGCCCCCAAAAATAAAGTCTGTCACTGTTTCCATTGTTTCCCCATCCTTTTGCCATGAAGTGATGGGACCAGATGCCATGATCTTCTCAACCAATGATTTTGCCTGCCCCCAACACTGGCAAGGTCTGGAGACATTTCTGGCTCTCACAACTGGAGATGTTACTGAGAAGAAGTAACATCCGTGGGGAGAAGCCACAGAAGGGAGCTAAACATCCTACAATGTGAAGGACAGAGGATGATCTGGCTCCAAATGGGCAGTGCCGGATACTAGGAGTGCCGCTGGCAAACAAATCAGAAGAGTCGTAGGTTCAGAGCGGCCAGGCAACTCAACAGAGGCACAAGATCTCACTCTAAGCTAGGACTGTCCAAGAGAAACATCACTCAACCCATACATGTCACTTTACAACTTCTAGTAGTCATATTAAACAATCAGGAAAAAACAAGTTTAATTATAATACATTTTATTTAACCTAAGGTAGCCAAAATGTTATTCTTCCAACAGGTAATCAATATTAAACATTACTAAGATACATTACTTTTTGTTTGTGTGCTGAGTCTTCCAAACTTGGCGTATATGTTGTTTCACGCACTCATAGTGTAATACCAGAGCACCTGACCTGCCTCCTAAGAAGTCTGTATGCAGGTGAAGAAGCAACAGTTAGAACTGGACATGGAACAACAGACTGATTCCAAATCGGGAAAGCAGTACGTCAAGGCTGTGTATTGTCACCCTGCTTACTTAACTTCTGTGCAGAGTACATCATGAGAAACGCTGGGCTGGAAGAAGCTCAAGCTGGAATCAAGATTGCCGGGAGAAATATCAATAACCTCAGATATGCAGATGACACCACCTTTAGGGCAAAAAGCAAAGAAGAACTAAAAAGCCTCTTGATGAAAGTGAAAGAGGAGAGTGAGAAATTTGGCTTAAAGCTCAACATACAGAAAACTAAGATCATGGCATCTGGTCCCATCACTTCATGGGAAATAGATGGGGAAACAGTGGAAACAGTATCAGACTTTATTTTCTTGGGCTCCAAAATCACTGCATATGGTGACTGCAGCCATAAAGTTAAAAGACATTTGTTGCTTGAAACAAAACCTAAGACCAATCTGAGTGAGTGAAGTCGCTCAGTCATGTCCGACTCTTTGCGACCCCATGAACTGTAGCCCACCAGGTTCCTCCATCCATGGGATTTTTCAGGCAAGAATACCGGAGTGGGTTGCCATTTCCTAGACAGCATATTAAAATGCAGAGACATTACTTTCCCATCAAAGGTCAATCTAGTCAAAGCTATGGTTTTTCCAGTAGTCATATATGGATGTGAGGGTCAGACTATAAAGAAAGCTGAGAGCCCAAAAATTGATGTTTTCGAACTGTGGTGTTGGAGAAGACTCTTGAGAGTCCCCTGGACTGCAAGGAAATCAAACCAGGAAAGGAAATCAGAATATTCATTGGAAGGACTGATGCTGAGGCTGAAACTGCAATATTTTGGCCACTTAATACTCAACGGAAAAGACCCTGACACTAAGAAAGATTGAAGGTGGGAGAAGGGGATGACAGAGGGTGAGATGGTTGGATGGCATCACCAACTCGATGGACACACGTTTGAGCAAGCTCCAGGACTTGGTGATGGACAGGGAAGCCTGGCGTGCTGCGGTCCATGGGGTTGCCAAGAGTCAGATGTGACTGAACTGATGCACTCACAGTTCAGTTCGGTTCAGTTCAGTTGCTCAGTTGTGTCCGACTCTTTGTGACCCCATGAATCACAGCATGCCAGGCCTCCCTGTCCATCACCAACTCCTGGAGTTCACCCAAACTCACGAGCATCGATTCAGTGATGCCATCCAGCCATCTCATCCTCTGTTGTCCCCTTCTCCTCCTGCCCCCAATCCCTCCCAGCATAAGGGTCTTTTCCAATGAATCAACTCTTCACATGAGGTGGCCAAAGTATTGGAGTTTCAGCCTCAGCATCAGTCCTTCCAGTGAACACCCAGGACTGGTCTCCTTTAGGATGGACTGGTTGGATCTCCTTGCAGTCCAAGAACTCTCAAGAGTCTTCACTAGCACCACAGTTCAAAAGCATCCATTCTTCAGTGCTCAGCTTTCTTCACAGTCCAACTCTCACATCCATACATGACCACTGGAAAAACCATAGCCTTGACTAGATGGACCTTTGTTGGCAAAGTAATGTCTCTGCTTTTTAATATTCTATCTAGGTTGGTCATAACTTTCCTTCCAAGAAGTAAGCGTCTTTTAATTTCATGGCTGCAATCACCATCTGCAGTGATTCTGGAGCCCCCAAAATACAGTCTGACACTATTTCCACTGTTTTCCCATCTATTTCCCATGAAGTGATGGGACCAGATACCATGATCTTAGCTTTCTGAATGTTGAGCTTTAAGCCAACTTTTTCATTCTCCTCTTTCACGTTCATGAAGAGGCTTTTTAGTTCCTCTTCACTTTCTGCCATAAGGGTGGTGTCACCTGCATATCTGAGGTTACTGATATTTCTCCCATCAATCTTGACTCCAGCTTCTGCTTCTTCCAGCCCAGCGTTTCTCATGATGTACTTTGCATATAAATTAAATAAGCAGTGTGACAATATACAGCCTTGACATACTCCTTTTCCTATTTGGAACCAGTCTGTTGTTCTGTGTCCAGTTCTAATTGTTGCTTCCTTACTTTCATATAGATTTCTCAAGAGGCAGGTCAGGTGGTCTGGTATTCATTCCCATCTCTTTCAGAATTTTCCACAGTTTATTGTGATCACACAGTCAAACGCTTTGGCATAGTCAATAAAGCAGAAATAGATGTTTTTCTGGAACTCTCTTGCTTTTTCCATGATCCAGCGGATGTTGGCAATTTGATCTCTGGTTCCTCCTCCTTTTCTAAAACCAGCTTGAACATCTGGATGTTCACGGTTCACCTATTGCTGAAGCCTGGCTTGGAGAATTTTGAGCATTACTTTACTAGCGTGTGAGATGAGTGCAATTGTGTGGTAGTTTGAGCATTCTTTGGCATTGCCTTTTTTGGGGATTGGAATGAAAACCGACCTTTTCCAGTCCTGTGGCCACTGCTGAGTTTTCCAAATTTGCTGGCATATTGAGTGCAGCACTTTCATAGCATCATCTTTCAGGATTTGAAATAGCTCAACTGGAATTCCATCACCTCCACTAGCTTTGTTCCTAGTGATGCTTTCTAACAGCGCATCCCAATTCCGACTGCCTAGCGGTTACCGTGCGGACGGCTGATCTTGAGCTTCTCCACTATATCCCCTCCAGCCGCGCTCCCAGAGGAAAGAGCGTCCGGAAAGGCAGAGTCCGCTAGCCGTCTTGGACCACGCCCGCTGGCGAGCTCCACCCTGGGGCCCCTGCGTCTAGGGCGCTGCGCTGCTCTGGGATCCGCGGGGCAGGTGGGCACGGGACAAGTAAGCCCTCCCCTCCCACCTCAGGCCGGTCTCGGACGCCCGCTGGCCCCGAGCCCGGGGTCCCCACGCGTCCTACGCCCGTGGTGCCCCACCTGCTTGGATGAGGCCCTGCGCGATGGCCTCCGCCATGCGGCCGGCGCCCACGAAGCCCACTCGCCTGCAGCCGGACTCCTCCGCCGCCGCCGCCATTACGCCGCCGCGCCGCGCCCCACCCCCGCACTCAGCTGCGCCAATGGGCTGCGCGGGCCTCACCTGCGCTCGTCCACTGGCTGCGGAGACCTAACGCTCCGCCCTCTACCGGGGTTTCCGTGCGGGGGCGGGGCTTCGCGCAAAGCGTCTGGTACACAGGCCGGCTGCTGTACCTGGGTGCTCCACTGGTGTGTGAATTTCGCAAGCAGCAACTTGAGAGGGTCCATTTACAAGCGAAGGGTCGGAAAGGGTGGAGGTTGCAGTGGGATGGGGTACATCGCGGGGCCAATGGGAAAGCACTGGTGGACACCGGCCAGCTGAGCTTCCAGGAAGGGGCGGCTGAGCAGATTCTGATGAAACTCCTGGCAGCCAGAATCCGGATTCCCGCTTATCACTGGCACAGATTAGGGGCTATCGAGTGGGACTCTGCCGGCCTCCGGCCGGTTTCTGGGTGGGAACAGCGCGCGCTGGTTCTGTTTGGAGCCTGTGAGCAGTCGGGTGTGGAGGACAGGGCTGCCTATTCTGGGCTTGTGGTCAGCTTTCCCCCAAGTTGTAGTGGGTCCGAGTGACAGCATAAAATTGACGCAGCCAGTGAAACGTGGGAGCAGCGGTCTGCAGCTTTGCTGTTAAAGCGCCTCAGGCCAGCCTGGGTTTCGGCTTCTGAGAGCCTCTCAGGGAGCTATGTAGAGAGGCAGGGGAGACCTTCCTGAGGTGTAGGTCCCCAGGAAAGACCTGGCCCCTCTAGTTGGTTCTAAGGAGCAGAGTGTGAGGCTAGGGACAGGAAGCACCTTAGAGACTGAGAGGGGGAGGGTGGGTGTGGGGTGTGCTTCTAATTTTTGATTGACCTAGGAAAAAAAAAGCTAAGACTGCAGTTTTTAAGATTGCATTTTAAAAACGTTTTGATATTTTCTTTAAATTCTGCTTTAGCACGTTCTAAATTCTTCAACGGGCTTACCAGGTGGCTCAGTGGAAAGAATCTTCCTGCAACACAGGAGATGCAGGTTCAATCCCAGGGTTGGCAAGATACCCTGGAGGAGGAAATGGCAACCTACTCCAGTATTCTTGCCTGGGAAATCGCATGGATAGAGGAGCCTCGCGGGCTCCATGGGGTCACAAAGAGTGAGACACGACTTAGCAACTAAAAAATTCTTCAACAATGAGAGTCCCTCACTCACTCAACACTGTCCCTTCGGTGAGAAGCCCCTGCTCTGGTGAGAAGCCCTCACAGCAGCAGAATGGACAGCCAAAGCCCTACCTGCAGACCAGCCCCTCTATGATACACACACCCCTCAAGGGACAGCTCAGGACACTCAACCACTATTAGTGTCCTTCCAGGCACATCCAGGCCTTTCTGCTCCTGCCCCCTTTCTCACAGGGCTGATCCAAGATCCATCTCAGGTGCCACCCCTGCCCATCTCCCTTAACCAGCAGACCCTTCATTCACAAATGGTTGCCACCCAGGGGATATACCATGAAGGCGGACCTGGTCCTGGAGCTCTGAGTCCTGTGGGTGGGAGAGGGGAGGAACTTCTGGAGAAGCAGGCCGGTGGGGTGGGCCTCAGAGAGGAATAACCGTCTGGACAGAGACCAAGAAGGTAGGGAGGCACGGACACTATTGGGGAGAGTAATGGGGTGCTGACAAACTGTGTGGTCAGCTGGATGGGGCGCAGAGGTCGGGACTGTGTGCCTAGCACAGGGGGGACAGCCGACGCTGCCCAGATAAACAAAAGATGTCATGACAGTGTGGGCACACCAGTCACTGGTCCACACTCATGACGAGGGGACCTGAGAAGTGGGGGGTCCCAGAGCCAGGGAAGGTGCCTGGGTCCTGAGGGAGGCATCCCGCTCCAGCCTGGAGGCTGGGCACCCGCAGCACTGTCTGAACAGCCAGGGCGCCAGTGGGTCAACCCATCTAGAACTTCCTGTTGAGGAAGGTGCCACTCACCTCCCTGCCTGCCAGGCCCACTCCTATGTGACACCTGTCACTGTCCTTGGGAGGACAGGCTGGGCCCCAGCACCCAAGCCACCACGAGGGTTAGGGAGATGAAGGGCCAGGTCGGGCTCCTCTCTGCTGGGGCCCCAGGGGAGCCTGAACCAGCAGACCGACACTCTCCTCAGATCCCTCTGTGCCCGCCCAGCCTATCCAAACCCAGACCCAGCCTCTTTCCCCGAAGTCCTGGGAGGAAGCAGGGGAGCCCTGGGGAGTGCGGTTACCCAGGCCCGCATGTGGCCGTGTGGGGAGAGGCTGGCTCTGACCACCTCACTAGGACCATTGCAGGTGCCCTGGCCTTTGTTCCTACCAGCTGACAGCCCACCCTCTCCTGCCACCTGCCCACTCACCACTTCTCTGTGTCTCCACTCACTGCCACCCTTCTGCCCCAGGGACAGTTGGTCACCATGGCCCAGCAGTTCTTGGGGGCTGGCCAGGCTTAGGAGGCAGTGCTGGGGTGGGGATGGGGGTGGCTGGCACACAGGCCTGTGAAAATGCTCTTTATTGGCTCCCAGGGATTGGAAGCGGACACTCAGGGATGGAGTTGGGGAGCAGGGTGCTGGGCTTGGCTTCCCTGATGTGGACGGAGGCCCCACCAGACAGTCACTGAGGCCTGCCTCGGCAGATGGAGTGGAGCAGAGGCCACCATCAGGAGGGTAGGCGGTGCCCCCGGCTCCTGGCAGGTTCTGAGAGTGGCTGCTGCTGGGCGCTGCCGGCCGGGTGCTGGGGAGGAGGTGGACCAGCTCCGGCCACAGGCTTCACTTCCGGGCCTGCTCATAGTTGTCCGTGAACCAGGCACAGGTCTCCTTCACAGCTGCAGAGGCGGGCAGGTGAGGGCCAGAGCGGTCCTGACCTCCCCGGAAGGAGGATGGGGACCCAGGGAGTCCTGCCTCTGCAGTGAGGGCACGGAGGCCAAACCCGCGGAGTGTTCCCCCCAACTGGCACTGGGAAAGCTGAGGCCCGGGCAGGGGCAGTGGTAGGCCCCGGGAGAGGCCAGAAGGCCCTGAGGAACAGGGTGGGAGGCTCACCCTGCTTGAAGGGCGTGAACCGGAAGTCGGGCAGGTAGGCCCGCAGCTTGGCATTACTGGCCGTCTTCTTAAACTGCCCATCTGACTTGGTTGTATCAAACTGGGCACCTGGTCAAGGCCTCAGCACGAGGGGAAGCCCCGCTGCCCCCCGCCTGCCCTTGAGCCTGGCCCAGCTTTCCCAGGAGAAGCCTCCAGGGCAGAGCAGCAGTGCCCCCACCCCCTGGCCACCAGGGTGAGTGCCATGGGGGCATCAGGGCACAGTCTCCCGCAGGGAGGCCCGAGGCACCCCAGCCTCCGACCAAAGGATACAGTGACCTCCCCGTGGAAGTTCATGGCCTCCACCACGGCCTCAGCTGCCTCCTGGACAGACACCTCGTCCTCCTCGCCCACTGTGGGGAGCCAGGAGCCAAAGGCCAGGTCAGGCCCTCACTGCCCGGCCCCCAGAAGTCCCCTCCCTGCTCGGCAGCTCCAGGGACAGACAGGGTCGCCCCCGGCTGGTGGGGGTGGGGCTGCTGGGCGCCCACCTGACAGGATGATGGGCTCCACCTCGTTGTATTCCCGCAGGGCCCAGATAAAGAGCCGGGCCAGGTCCTGCCGGTCAGACGTCTGGGGTCAGAGGCCACGAGTGACAGCCCATGGGTGCATGTCCCCTCTCCAGCCGAGGTCCCTCCCTTTGGGCAGTGGCCAGCCAGCTGTGCCCCAACTCCCTCCTCCAGATGAGCTCAGAGCTACCCCAGCGACTCTCCAGGGACAGGAGCCTACAGGGCCCCAGCGAGGATGGGGGCAGCCTGGACCCCCACACTTTCCCAGGCTCCCTCCCGCCTGCCCACGGCCAGCTCGGCGGCCCCAGGAGGCGTTCTGGGGGACAGCTGTGCCCCCTGTGGCACCAACCAGTGAGTAGATGAACTGCCTCCGGGGCCTCCCTGTGCCCCACACCACCAAGGCTGAGCCGCTGCCTGTGGGTCAGGAGGGTAGGTGTCAGAGGGGCTGGGGCAGCATCAGCCATCCGCCACCCCACCGGGCTGCGCCCCAGGGGCCCCTGCGGGCGGCGGGCACTCACTCTTGGCCAGGTGCACCTTGTGGATGAGGCCAGGCAGTACGTGGCCATCCTCGATACTGAAGTTGTCGTGGGGCCCAAAGACGTTGGTGGGGATGACAGCGGTGAAGGTGCAGCCGTGTTGCTGGAAGTAGGCCCTGTGGTGGCAGAGCGTCCCCTCTGGCCCTCACCCTGGGGCCACTGGCCCGTCCCACACCGAGTCCCACCCCAGCCAAGGTCTGGGAGCCCTGACAGGCCGCCCCCGAGCCCACCCACCGCGGGGCACCCAGGCCCCCTTCCCCAGCCTTGACTGGCCCCTGCCCAGGGGGCATAGGAGGAGGACCTGTTCTGCACGTCGATCATCCTCTTGGCGTAAGAGTAGCCAAAATTGCTGCTGTGCGGCGGCCCATTGTGAATCTGGGGGAGCAGAGGACCTGCTGTTTCTCAGCCCCGCCCCCAGGCCAGGCCCCACCCTGCCCAGGCTCCTCCCCTTACCATGGTCTCATCGATAGGGTAGGTGGTCTTGTCTGGGAAGATGCAGGTGGACAGGCAGGAGACCACCTTGCGCACGCCCACCTCAAAGGCCGAGTGTAGCACATTATCATTGATGTGTATGTTTTTCCTCTGCGGGGGGAGGGGGGGCGGGGGGGCAAGGGGAAGCAGGGGTCAGGCCCCTCCAGGAACAGTCCGAAGCCTCACCTGCTCCTCCAGGGACTGAAGTGGGGACAGACCCTGGAGGCCGCATCTGAGCCTGAGTTCCAACTACTCCCAGTGCCCACCCCCAGGACTGCAGGAGGATCTAGGCCTGCCTCCCCTGAAGCTGCGGGAGGACTTTGGAGGAGAGGGCTACACCCCAAGCTCAGGGCTGAGCCCCACCCTCAGGGGCTGCTGAGGTGGTTCAGGTGCCCAGGGGGCCCAATCTGGCCCTGAGGCAGGGAGGGAAGATGGGGCCCTTCCACACCCCCAACCCAGGAGCTCACCCCTGGCTCTACTGCTCAGTAGCAGTGAAGCCTTGGCCGGCCACACCCCTCCTCGGGCCTCACTTCCCTCTCCGAGGACATGAGCTGGCCAGGGCATTTGGGTGGTCTGGGGAGAGGGGAGAGGTGGTGGTCAGGCAGCTTCCTGGGAAGGCTGTCGCTGAGACGAGGAGGACAGACCCCCGTGCATAATCTGGTCTAAGCTTCCACCATCCCAGGCCCAAAGCAGGGCTGAACCACACCAAGGCCAGTGGCAGAGACAGGGACAGCCCTCAGGGGCAAAGCCTGGCAGGGGCAGGGCCCTGGGAGAGCCCAGCTTACACCTCAGCAGCCCAGGGTGCACCCCAGGCTCAGTGCAGCTGGACCTCCTGGGAGCAGGGGCATTTGGAGGCCCAGGAGAAAGGAAGCAGTTGGGGCAGGGTCACAGGGCAAACGCTGGCTTCTCCCAGCTCACCCAAACCCCATTTACCTCTTGGGCTTTCCCTATTGGGCCAAATGTCCCCAAGCCTACCTGTGTGCCCCTCTGCCTACAGCCCAAGTGTAGGGCACTGGGGGCCCTCAGGGCTGCCCCACCTGCTGGGCCAAGCCCTGACCCTCAGGAACTTCGTGGGGCCAGAACAAGAGCTTGGGAAGCTGGCCAAAAAGCCCCCAAAATCCGGGATCCTGGCTCCCAGTGCTCACTGGGGCTCTCCCTTACCCAGAAGTCCAAATTGTATTTGATATTCCGGAACAGGCCCCCCACCATTGCAGCAAGATGGATGACGTGTGTGGGCTGGACCTGTTGAAACAGCGCTCGGGTCTGTGCAGCATCCCTGTGGGGAAGCCAGGCCATCAGGGGCTGCTTGGAGGCCCAAGGGAACGAGCACCCTGGCTCAAGGCACTGGGGGCAGGACCAGGCAGGGCCAAAGGCGGGAGGGGCTGCCAAAAGGGAAAGTGGCCAGGTCAGGCCAGGCCGTGGCTGGTAGGAGAGTGTGGGCTTCCAGGAAGAGAAAAGAGGAAGTTTGCCCAGGAGCAAAGCTGTGCACATCCTGGCCAGGCCAGCCACCTGGCAGGGAGGGCCCGGATGTGAGGCCCCGCCAGGGACAGGGCTGGCCCGGTGCGCTCAGTCTGGAGAGGGCACAGTGGGTGTGCTCCAGGGATGGGTGGACTCACGTGAGATCGGCATCCTGGGAGGAGACAAACACCCAGTCCTCTCCGGGCAGCCTGGCCCCATCTTCTACCACCTTCTGGATGGCTCTGCCCACCAGCCCTGAGCCCCCAGTCACTAGGATCCGCCTGGTCCCCTGAGGATCACTCATGGTGGCTACACCTGTAGGGCCAAATGGTGCGAGGCTGAGGCCATTGCTCCCATCCCACAGAACCCCACTCCCCTGAGCTGCCGCAGCCGAGGGTCACTGCCTCTAGCACTGGGGCATAGTATGAGGTCACCAGGCCAGGGAGACTGCCTGCTGGGGACCAGGCAGACCCAGCTAGCCTGAGCCATCCGCTCCTCTCAGCTCTGTTCCCCAGGGAGCCCTGTGCCTACCACTCAGCCTGGAGAACCAGGCTCTGCCCTGCGGGCCCAACCCTGACCCCCACTGGGCCAAGAAGGAGACATTTGGCTTCTTTCTGGCTCACAAGAAGGAAGGCAGCCAACCTTGGGTCTGGGGCTTTCTGGCCAAAGTCCATATGCTACTGACTGCAGGAAGGGGTGGCGCCTGTGTTTGCAGCCCAGTGCCCACTTCAGCTAGCCTTGGAAAGCTTGGTTCCTTCTGGGCAGGCAGAGCTTCTGGCTACCTGGAGAAGTGGACAGGCCTCAGGGCACCACCACCTCGTAGCACCCTATCCTGGGGGTTGGAAATCTGCTCGGGCAGCTACAGGAGGACTTTAAACTCCCTGATGCAGAGCCCGACGGGCAGCCCAGACCAGAGGGACCCCTTCTCGGACATTCTGATGGCACGAGCAGTGTAGCAGCAGGCCCTGGGGTAGACGCTACCGCAGCCGGGCCCCTCCCACGTTTCCCTAGGCGCTTCCCAAGCCCTCCACCCCTGGACCCACCTCTGAGCCCACTCGCACAGTGCAGTTGGGCCCCTTTCCGTGCTTCCTGGTCCCTCCCACGCCCCCAGTTCCCGGCACCCTTCAGGCATTTCTGATTGTCACGGGGCACCCAAGGTCCAGGCCCGGGCTCGCCATGCCACGCCCCCACCATCCCCTCCCGAGGTCCCCTCAGCGCCCCTCGCCTTCTTACCTGCACCTTACCCCACCTGCCCGCAGAGTCGCTTCCGGCGCCGGCTGAGCGTCCAGCCACGCGCCGGGGCCCGGTGAAGAGGGCAGGACCAGGTCGGGCCGTCCCGCAGCACCCTGGGAAGTGGAGTCCTTGAAGGCCGCCCCGGGCGTTGCTGGGACAGGAAGTCCAGAGCCGCGCAGTAGCCTGGGAAATGTAGTTGCCCTTGGCTCCGCCTCCCCTAGGCCGATCACTGCTAGCCTCTAACCCCGACGGTGCCGGCGTTGGGGCTGTGGGAGAGGACGCGAGGCTTCGCATCTCCGAAAGCCCGCAGACTCTGGACGGAGGAGTAGCGGCAGGGCCAAAGAATATTCTGAAAACGGAGGAGCTGCAGCTGCTCGGTGTAAGGTCGGACCCCAGGAGTTATGATGGGCCGCCCCTCCTCTCCCTCCCGCCAGCGAAAAAGTCCCTAAGGGAGGATCCTCCCGGACCCCAGGGACCAATGACAGCACACTTCGCCGGTTGCCATGACGAGCCGCCCCCTCCTCTCCCCCTCCGGCGGGGAAGTCCCTAATGGAGGGCGCCTCCGGGATCCGGAGACCAATGACAGCACACTCCGCCAGCTAAAGCCGCCCCGCCCCAGCCGCATAGAGAAACCTATCAGCTCGAGATGCTGCGAACCGGCGACCTATCCAAACCCGCTTCCGCCAGTCCAGCCATCCCTCGCTGCGTGCGTATATAAACAAACTTCAAACGAGGCCCCGGCGCGCGGATTTCCTGGACAGGCCCCGTTCGGTCCGGGAACCCCGCCTGAGAGCGCTTCGCTATTAAAGCCTGTCAGAGATTTTTTGGTGTACCTGGTCGTCTTTTACCTAACACTCGGTGCTTTCCTAGGGTAAAAATTGCATTTGTGAGAAGCAACTGCAACAGTTACTATATTCGGGACACTGAGGGGGACAGTATATAAAATATACTTTCATAAATACATTAAAAAGACAAACACATTTCACGAGATTATTAATTGCAGGAGATCGCTTGGGGGCCACTGCTGTAGTTCAGGTAATAACGACTCAGAAGTTTACTGACTGAAGCAACATCAAGTTGGAAGAATTAAGAGGATTCCTGCTTCATTGGCTAGGCAAGCTATGAGAGGAAGTTAGGTACAAAGCCTGGTGTGATGCTTGGTGTCAACTGGTTATGTGTCATCTTGGCGAGGCTGTAGCACCCAGTGATTCACACACAAATCTAGGTGCTGCCAGTGAAGACACTTCATAGACAGTAGCATCTTAGATCAGGTGACTTGAAGAAAACTAGACTTTCCTTGATAATGTGGGTCTCATTCATTCAGGAGGCTTCCCAGGTGGCACAGTGGTAAAGAATCCACCTGCCAATTTAGGAGGCACAGTTTTGATTCCTGAGTTGGGAAGATCCTCTAGAGTAGGAAATGGCAACCCACTCCAGTATTCTTGCATAGGAAATTCCATGGACAGAGGAGCCTGGAGGGCTACAGTCCAGGGGGTCGCAAAGAGCCGGACCTGACTGAGTGAGAACATCCATTCAGCTGAGAAGCCTTAAGAGCAAAACTGAAGTTTCACCGAAGGAGAAGACATTCTACTTCAAGACTGGAGAGTCCCTGCCCTAGAGTTCTAGCCTGCCAGCCTGTCCTACAGACTTCAGACTTGCCAGCCCCACAATCATGTAAGTCAGTCCTTCGAAATAAATCTATATCTACCTATCTATATATACACATATGTTTTTGTTATATATATAGTTTGTGTTTCTGTCTAGGGCACTGCAGTATGGTGAATGGAGTTTTCACCAAGGGAAGTAAAGAGTTGGAATAAAAGCAACTGTAAACTGAATCCAGCAGCATAGTAAAAGGATTATACACATGACTAAGTGAGATTTATTTCTGCAATGCAAGGGATGGTTCAATTAAAAAAAAAGAATCAAATACAGCACATTCATAGAACAAAGAACAAAAATGATCTCAGCTGAGGCAGATAAAGCATTTGATAAAGTCTAACACCCTTTCATGATAAGAATACTCAACAAACCAGGAACAGAAGAGAACTTCCTCAACTTAATCAAGGGCATTTATGAAAAACCCACAGCTAACATCACACTCCTTTAACATCCCAAAGGAAATCAGTCCTGAATATTCATTGGAAGGACTGATGCTGAAGCTGAAAATCCAATACTTTGGCCACCTGATGCGAAGAACCAACTCATTGGAAAAGACTCTGATGCTGGGAAAGATTGAAGTCAAGAGGAGAAGGGGACGACAGAGGATGAGATGGTTGGATGGCATCACCGACTCGGACATGAGTTTGAGCAAGTTCTGGGAGATGGTGAAGGACAGGGAAGCCTGATGTGTTGCAGTCCATGGGGTTGCAAAGAGTTGGACACAACTGAATGACTGAGCAACAATGTCAAACTCAATGAATGAAAGACTAAAAGCTTTCCCCTTAAGGTAAGAAATTAAACAAGAATGTTCACTTTTGCCACTTTTGCTCAAAATTGTACTCGAAGTTCTGGCCTGAGTGACCGGGCAAGAAAAAGAAAAACAAGGCACCCAGACTGACAGCACCACTGTGACTTCCTACAACGGATCCTGGGAAGTGCTGCAAACAGAAGGGGAGGTACTTTTACAAAAAGAAAGGAGATGGATTCAGGATGGGCTTAAACAAGATATGTTCATTACAATCCACCCGTTGACGACTCAACATCCACATCAGTACATTTTCTGAAAAAGCACTTTCAAAGCTTCCGTCCATCCATTCCAACACATAATTATTACATAGCTCTGAAGCTGGTCCCTCCTCCACCCCAAAGGAACATCATCCAGCGTCTCTTCATTAATTGTGTCCTGTTTCATCCAGTGTTTCTGAGCCATGTCTTTATCTCTGACAAGATTCCATCATATTTTTTTGCATCTAATGAACTTAATTTGAATTTAACTATTGCTATTACACCCTGGGAAGAAAGAGGTAAAGAGAAAAGAAGGAAAATAAGCTTTAAAATTTGACTCAAGGACTTCCCTGGCAGCCCAGTGGTTAAAACTCTGGACTTCCACGACAGGGGGCTCAGGGAACTAAGATGCTACACTCCCCAAGGCACAGTCAAAATAAATTAAAAAAATATGGTGACACATTAAGGAAATAAATATGGAAAGAGCTGCAGTCTTTGTTAATTAAAGTCTGGGGCAAGCTTATTTTTTCCTGTTGGTGATCTACTTCTTTTCCCTGGGTGCTTGTGGTCCAGTCATTTCATGAAACTTCATGTTCTCTGTTTTTTCTTTCACTCACAATCAGGTCTTTCAGTGTCAAGACCAGGCACTCCTTTAGTTCAGGAAGGTTTTCTTCTGCTACAGCTTTGACTCTAGATAGTCTGGGTGAAACACTGTGGGCAACACCCAAATCCCCCTTTTTCATTGTCAGTTTACCAGGTTCCTTTGAGTCAAAATAAAACTTCTGGTTATATTTTTCTCTATTTTATTTTGGCTGCACTGCACATAATGTGGGATCTTAGTTCCCTGACCAGGGATCAAACCCATACCCCCTACAGTGGAAGCCTGGAGTCTTAACCACTAGACTGTCACGGAAGTCCCATGTTTTACTTGATGTTTATATATCTGTACATTTCCTCAAATGATCATGTATTGCTTCTGTAATTAAGTTATTTAATCTGCCTGCAGGAAAATAGCTGAGCACATTTAGTTTTACTAGACATGTGACACTCAGCCTCTAAGCAGTGAAAGGAATGCCAAGAGTTCAGTGGATGGTCACAAAGGCACAGCCTTCCCCTGCCCACCCCCTGATGCTTGGGCAGTGCTTGCCAACTAACCTTCCCATAGATATCCTGTGTTTTGTGACCACTGTCTTCTTTTATATCTGTTTTCTCTGTTTCCACCATGTGTTTTAAATTTTTAATGTTATTATTGTATAGAAAACATTCACACTATGCAAACATATTCTCCAAGGAAGAACTGGCTGGAAAAAAGAACAGTCCAAATGACATGCACGCTCTTAATGTTTCATATGGCCTGACTCAAGCAGAGTTGGCATGCAGGAAGGTGAAGCTGAGCAAGCAAATCCACAGGGCCAACAGCAAGGGCTGAGCTGCCCAAGATGGAACACTCACATCCTGCTCAACAAATCAGCATCTGAAAACAACCAGCCAGGACCAAACGATGACCAGAGTTACATGTTCTCCTGGTGCTCAAGGCTGCTGTGTGATGGAAGATTGATTATCCAAAAGTTTGGTACCCAATCTGGATTTCAAAGGCATTTAGAACCCACCTATGATGCAAATAAACCAAAGACCTACATTTTAAATTTCAGAAATAAGATCTGGATGCACCTGAAAATAGTTTAACTTTCAAAGCATCAATTTGTCCGCAGACGTCTCACAGCTACACTGAATCCAGCAGGCTACCAGGTCGTGGTGGCTGGGGCAGGCAGGCCTGGGCTACCCCTTGTTGTGGGAAGGACCCGAAATGCACACGTTGATCTCCCGTGGAGAAACAATCCAGTCCCTCGTGCTTGCCTCGCTCTGCGGCGCCACGTGCTGAGGACATCCTTCTGGGGCCTTCCTTGCAGCAGCAGCCAGCCCGAAGCTCCCCCTGCCAGCGGCTACTTAGCTTACAGAGATCCACGCCGCCTGGCTGCACAGGTGCGATTTCTGATGAGTCCGAAAGCTGGACTTCCAGATGAAGCTCTTCCCGCACTTTGAGCACCGGAACGGCCTCTCTCGGGTATGGATCCGCTGGTGCTGGGCGAGGAGAGTGCTGTAACTGAAGGGCTTCCCGCACCACTGGCACCCAAAAGGCTTCTCGCCGCTGTGGACTCGCTGGTGGCGGTGCAGCGTGGAGAGCCGCGTGAAGGCGCGGCCGCACTGCCCGCAGGTATGCGGCTTCTGGCCAGCGTGCGCGCTGCGGTGCTGCGCCAGGTGCGAGAGCTGGCTGAACGCGCGGCCGCACTCCCCGCATGCGTGCGGCTTCTCGCCGCTATGCGTGGCCCGGTGTCTCACCAGACGCGAGAGGTATTGGAAGGTCTTGGCGCACGTTTCGCACGTGTGGGCTGTCTGCCCTTTAGCGTTTGTCTCGCGGCTACAGAAAAGCTTGTGTCCCCATTTACCGCCTTTCTGGGCCCCTTCTCCTTTGGAGATGGTCCGGAAGGTGCCATGTGATGGTCTCTCCTGGATAAGGAAGTTCTCCAGGCTCCCTAGCCTGCCCTCCTGCCCAGTGGCTTCTTTGCAGACTGCTTTTGGAGGCTCACCCCCGAAGAAGCTTCCAGATGTTCCTCCTGGAGGCTCTGCAGCTGGAGTCATTTTCACCCTTGCAGTCACATGTTTACACAAAGACCCCTGGGTGGAATCTGAAACAGAGAAAGGGCCCATGTGTTACCCTGTTTGAAAAGGTCCACCTGGGCCCCTACTCTATGCCTGCAAGTATCAACCACCCACTGGCCTTCTCCACGAGGTGTCTCACAGGTGAGTCCAGGCTCACTGGCTGTGCGCATGTGCCCACCTCCTTCATGGACCTTCCCCTCATATGTCCCAACTTTTTCTCACCACCTTTTTCTAGTTGAAGTCTGTAGCTGACGCTGCAAGCACCTTACACCAAGCCCCCACCTCCCTGGGATTCTGGCCCTGCTGCAGCGGACAGCTTGGAGAGCTCCACCTGCCAGCATCCTCTGGGGCACGCGTGCCTCTGTCTTAGCCAAGGTCTGTGCTTCCAGCCCAGGCTGCAGACAGGTACCGCCCTGGGGGCAGGGA
Organism: Oryx dammah; assembly: GCF_014754425.2. NCBI lineage: Eukaryota > Metazoa > Chordata > Mammalia > Artiodactyla > Bovidae > Oryx > Oryx dammah. The sequence goes on along the minus strand of NW_024070203.1, from coordinate 13,892,339 downwards.
CCAAGGACAAGTGTCCCCCTCCCTCGCTCTGATGGACAGCCCCAGATGCCTCCTGCAGCCTCTCAGTGGTCATGGTCCTGGAGCTGTGGTGCTCCACACGCTGGCAGTGGCAGCTCTGTACTAACTTTTCTCTCCTCTCTCTCTTCCTGCTTTCTCTTGCCTGCTTCCAAAAATTACTGCCTTCCAAATACACATCTATACCTGAAACTCTAAGCCTCTACACTCAGGAAACCCAAAGGACTGGAACTGACCCCCAGGAAGGGTTTCTAGACGATGCCCTCACTGCTCAAAGGTCCACAGGCGTCCAGTACAGGGATGAGGTGTCAAAGCTGGACTGCAGGACCCCCAGTGGGTGTGCAGAGAGGTGAAGAACTGGGTAGTATGAGGAACTCCCTATATTTGGTGTCAGAAGTGATGCTGTGAGAACAGAAGTTCCCGTTTAAGGGCAAGTGGGCAGACACTTCCAGATCGTGCCAAGGTCACCAGGGCCCACTGCTATCCATGGCCAGCAGCAGTTCTGGGAGGCGGAATGTCTGGCTTGACTGATGTTAAGTGTTCTGGATCTCAAACTTATGCCAAGGGCATTATTTGGAGCCTGAGACCCACGATGCTGAGAACCAACCCCAATTTTCACAACTTGAGCCAAGAGCCTCCCCCCAGCTCTGGCTGGTTTGGTTGGGTTTTCAGTTCCTTGTAACTGAGGGTTCTAACTGATAGCTCATCCCATGGGGCTATTGGGGGAGAAAATGAGGCACAATTTGTTAAGCATCTGGCACTGTGCTGGACTCCCAGAAAATTGTCCTCAATCTGTAATGAAGGGGAAAGGCAACAATCACAGCCTTTACCTCTTCACCGCTAACTGGCTGCCTGTTTTCAACTGGTGGGTGTCCATGTGCCTGGGTAAGGACACCAAGGGACAAGCCAACAAAAGTGCACTTTATGACTGTGTGACTGTCCTTCTATCTGGCTGCTCACAACACTGGCTGTGTATGCTGAGTGCAAATACTGAACAACCGGAGGCCTGTGGCTCCCCTCGCTCACCCATGCCGGCATCTCCCGCAGTCTCTGCTTCCTGGGCCCCCAGCAGGTCTGAGCCCCAGGGCTCCCTTCCTTGCTCCAGTTGGGAGATCAGATCTGGTTTGGATCCTGGAACTCCTGCCCGAGAGGAGAGAGGAAATGGGTGAAGCGCTAGGGCACGCTTGGCTTCCCGCTCCAGAGGCAGTCTGGGACTGGGGGGTTAGCTGGCCCGACGATGCAGGCTCTGAAACATGGAGTCTCCCCAGGAGACTGGGTGGGGAGCAGGGCAGGGATGAGGACTCCACAGAGGCCCGCCTCTGTGAGAGACACGGACACCTCTAGTCTCCAGGCAGCAAAGTGCTGGCAGAGACCCTGCCCCAGGGACAGGTCCAGAGACCCCCACCTGTCACCTGGGAGCAGAATGTCCCACCTCTGGTCCCAGAGTCACAGCCAGGCTGGCCCCTCCGGGATCTCACCTCAGCTGGGGGTGGGGAGGAGGGAAGGGCTGCGGCTGAATCACCTCACCCAGAGAGACCAGGTTCCTGTAAGTCTCCAGCATCACGTCTCTATACAGGGTCCTCTGCCCAGCATCCAGACACGCCCCTTCTTCCTGGGTGAAGTGCACAGCCACGTCCCCAAAAGTCAGGAGGCCCTGAAACAACATTCGTTCTGCTCATGGGGTCAGCACATCAGGATTCAAGGTGGAGGAGGCAGATGGCTCACCAGCAAGCATGTGGGACCCCTGGACTCCATCTCAAGGTACCCTGCTTGCCAGGGAACCCCTAATAACAACCGTCAACCCAACCTGTCCATACCCCACCCTGCTCAGTACCGCCTTTCCTGGTGAGTGTCCCTCCGCAGCCTCCGGAAGGCCCTGGGGAACAACGCGGAGGGGTAAGGGAAGCCCCTGTGAGGCCCGGTCCTGGAGAGGACCTGGGACTCAGGGTCCCAAGTGAAGCGGGCTCCGAGGAAAGATCTTCTGGGAGGCAAGGAGCCCAGGTCCTGGGGGCAGGCGCGCTCACCTGGGGCCAGGCGGCCGGGGGGCTGCCCGCCATGCCGGCTCCCCGTCTCCCCGCGGCTAGGGCAGCAGCGGCGGCGGCAGGGAGGCCTGCAGACAGGAGAGAAGGCAGGGGACGGCGGCGGGCCTGGGGCTCCGGACCCAGCCCCAGCCCTGCAGCGGCTCCAGCTCGCAGGCCAGCCGGGACAGGAGCCTCGCGAGGACGCAGAGGCTCTGTAAGGTGAGCACCCGGGCGCACTGGTCAACCATAATAGAGCAGGGTAGTTGGGTGGGCGTCGCGCGGGCAGACGGAGAAGGCGGCTCACGCCCTGTCCCGCCTGCCTGCGGCGAGGGTGTAGCTCCTGGTCCGATCCGCTCCCCAAACTCCTGGCTCTGCTCCCGCCCGCTTTGTCTCCACAGGCCCCGCCCCCTGCAGCCCTCGGCCACGCCCCACGCCCCGCCTCCCTGGGCTCCGGCCCTGGGACACCTGCGACGCTTGCTGATCGCAGAGATCATGGGCCATTGCCGCTGAAGTTCTAGTTCCATGGGTCTGCATGTACTTCGGAGTCAACTTGAGTAAGCTCTCCTGGAGACTCTATGGAGAGCAGACTTTAGCACCCTCCTGATCTTGCCTGGAGAATCCCAGGGACGAGGGAGCCTGGTGGGCTGCCGTCTATGGGGTCGCACAAAGTCGGACACGACTGAAGCGACTTAGCAGCAGCAGCAGCAGATCCTAGGACGGTCCGCACCTTCTCCACTGCCTGGCCGGTGCCGGAGGGCCTGCTAGTCACACACGCGTACGTCTGCCTCCCAGGATCTGGGCTTGGCGCTGGCACAACTCTGTCAGGAAAGAAGGGAGGGAGGGAGGAAAAGAAAAGAAAGAAAAAGTAAAAGAAAGAGGTACCTGGTCCAGATACCAGGAAGGTTTGTGGTTGTGACCAGCCGGTGTTAGGAAAGTCTTGCTTCCAGGTACAAGGAGGTTTGGAGCAGCGGAGGTGCTACTCAGGTGAGAGGAGACAGATGACTGACTAGATCCTTCTCAGGCAGTTGGTCCAGCATAAGGAAGCGCAGCTAGTAGCGAGGACGATCGTTCCTCTTGATTCTTCTATGGCAATCACGCTGCAGGACGCGATAGACCCCACCCCAGATTTGATTGCGATGTGGACTTATGGTGCCACACACACACCAAGAAGGTAGCAAAACATTTACTACTTACATGAGGAGGCTTTTCTGGGGGCAGCAAGGCAGCCCGCTGAAAATGGCTTGAAAAAGCAAGCAAAGGAGCCTGGATTGGGGGTTTGATGGTGGTCAGAGGATAAGCCAGAGTATTCCCACCTGCAGGCAGGGACTTGGAGGGAGCACCCGGGCCTTCTCATCCACTTGTCCAGACGTGGGGCAAAGGGAAGAGTGAGAGGGGAGGCTTAAAAGCCTCAGCACTGAAAGGAATGCAGACTGTCACATCTTCCTGCTGCAGGCTGTGGCTTCAGAGCTCCTCACACACCCCATAGCGTTCACAGTGTTTGCACACTTTGTACTATCAAGTGATTTACGTTCCTTTCAACCATGTATATTTATCGATTTAGACATTGGTTGCCTGTACTGATTTTTTTATCATGGCAATTGGACATTGAATCTCCAACTACAAATATTTTATTTTTATAAGCATGTTTAATGATAATTGCATTTTCAAAAAGTTAAATTTCAGCATTTCGGCTTTAAAATTTAAGAGCAGAGAAAACAAATCTATGGTGAAAATACCGAGAGAAGTGTTGTGTCTCTAAGAGTCCAGGGGCAGCGGGGAGGCATGGGCTATGCAGAGCCCTGAAATTTTTCTGGGGTGATGGTGACACTCCTTATCTATATACAGGTTTGAGTAACACAAGTGTCTGCATATGTCAAAGTCAAAGTTCATCCAAGGGTACATGTAAGACATGTATTTCACTGTCTAAGTTTTACCTAAACTATGTCTCCTGTAAACATATTAAAGTCTAGTTGGTGATTTGCATGGTGAATTAGGAGTGGAATGTACTAATATCTGCAACTTACTTTGAAATGGACCAAAAAAATAAGATGAATGAGTAGACAGAATAGATAGGCAGCTGAATAAATACATGATAAAGAAAGATAGCAAAACAGTAATTTGTTGTTGTTGTTCAGTTGCTAAATCACATATGACTCTTGACCCCATGGACTACAGCACGCCAGGCTTTTCTGTCCTTCACTATCTCCTGGAGTTTGCTCGAACTCATGTCCACTAAGTCGTTGATGCCATCCAACCACCTCATCCTCTGTCGCCCCCTTCTCCTCCTGCCTTCAATCTTTCCCAGCATCAGGGTGTTTTCCAATGACTCAACTCTTAGCATCAGGGGGCCAACATATTGGAGCTTCAGCTTCAACATCAGTTCTTCCAATGAATATTCAGGGAATAAACACATGGTAAAGAAATATAGCAAAACAGTAATAGTAGAAACTAAATACTGTGTATATGAAGGCTTGCAGTATAATTTTTAATGTATTTTAAAAAATAGTCATGATATTGGCATTTTCATTTATCAAGTTTTATTTTACAACTTTATACTCATTAACTATAACTTATGTTTTGGTTTTTTAACTTCAGCTTTTTATTTTGAAATAACTTTAAACTCACAGGAAGGTGCAAAATACTACAGAGAGGTCCCATGTTCTCTTCACTCAGTGTTTCCCAATAACACATCTTACATTATCAAAACCAGGAAATGGATGATGGTATTAATTCATGTACAGACCTTACCTGATTTCATCAGTCTTCCATGCACTCTTTATTTTGGGAGTTCAGTTCAGTCGCTCAGTCACATCCCACTCTTTTCGACCCCATGGACTGCAGCGCAGCAGGCCTCCCTGTGCATCACCAACTCCTGGAGTTTACTCAAACTCATGTCCATTGAGTTGGTGATACCATCCAACCATCTCATCCTTTGTCGTCCCCTTCTCCTCCCGCCTTCCATCTTTCCCAGCATCAGGGTCTTTTCAAATGAGTCACTTCTCCTCATCAGATGGCCAAAGTATTGGAGTTTCAGCTTCAGCATCAGTCCTTCCAATGAATATTCAGGACTGATCTCCTTTAGAATGGACTGGTTGGATCTCCTTGCAGTCCAAGGGACTCTCAAGAGTCTTCTCCAACACCACAGTTCAAAAGCATCAATTCTTTGGCGCTCAGCTTTCTTTGTAGTCCAACTCTCACATCCATACACGACTACTGGAAAAACCATGGCCTTGACTGCTGCTGCTGCTGCTAAGTCGCTTCAGTCGTGTCCGACTCTGTGTGACCCCGTAGATGGCAGCCCACCAGGCTCCCCCGTCCCTGGGATTCTCCAGGCAAGAACACTGGAGTGGGTTGCCATTTCCTTCTCCAACGAGTGAAAGTGAAAAGTGAAAGTGAAGTAATTCAGTCATGTCCGACTCTTAGCGACCCCATGGACTGCAGCCTACCAGGCTCCTCTGTCCATGGGATTTTCCAGGAAAGAGTACTGGAGTGGGGTGCCATTGCCTTTTCCAAATATGCTGTCTAGGTTGGTCATAACTTTGCTTCCAAGGAGTAAGCATCTTTTAATTTCATGGCTGCAGTCACCATCTGCAGTGATTTTGGAGCCCCCCCAAAATAAAGTCTATCACTGTTTCCACTGTTTTCCCATCTATTTGCCATGAATCAGTGGGACCAGATGCCATGATCTTAGTTTTCTGAATGTTGAACTTTAAGCCAACTTTTTCACTCTCTTCTTTCACTTTGATAAAGAGACTCTTTAGCTCTTTTTCGGTTTCTGCCATAAGGATGGTGTCATTTGTGTATCTGAGGTTATTGATATTTCTCCCGGCAATCTTGGGAGTAGGGGTATATTTTTTGAAATTCTGTCACACCTGTGGAGTCTTGTAACCACCACCACAATCAGGACACAGCATTGCTCCATGGTGACAAAGAAATGCCTTTGTGCTACTTCTGTATAGTCACATCACCCTGGGACTGGAACTCCTGGAGATCATCCTGGGTCTCTATCACTATGGTGCCATCACATTTTAAGATTGGCTTTACCATTCAGGATTTGTCCATGTGGCACTAGAATTGTGTTCCTTTTGGTTGCAGACTTTTCTCCCCCCATGAGGCTGGACCTGGGTTTGTTTGTTCATTCAGCCGTTGAAGGACATTTGGCAGTTGTGAATAAAGTTGCTATAAATATTTAGATGAAGATCTTACTGTGAACATACGTTTTTATTTTTGTAGGATAGATACTCAGTAAATGCAATTGCTGGGTCATGTGACAAGTTTATGTTTAACTTTGCAAGAAACTACCTCTTTTCCAGAATTCTTTTTTATATTCCCACCAGCATGGCAGGAGTGATGCACTCCTTTACTCGAATTTAGTGTTGTCACTATTTTTATTTAATTTTAGCCATTCTGAGAGATGCATTCTGATAGATATCCCATTATGAATTTAATTTGCATTTTCCCTTATCACTAAAGATGTTGAATATCTTTTCATGTGCTTTTTTGTTATCTGTATATTGTTTTTTGATGACGTTTCTGTTCAAATCTTTTATCCATGTTCTAATTAAAATTTTCATTTTCTTACAGCTTAGTGAATTCCTCATATATTCCAGATACAAATTCTTTGTCAGATATGTGATTTGCAAATATTTTCTCCCAGTCTGCAGCTTGTCATTTCATCCCTTTAACAGAATTTTTTGAAGACCACAAGATCTGTGGGTTGCAGGGCAAATTGAGCAGCGGAGGCACTCAGTATGAGAAAAGGTAAAATAACTAATGGGTCAAATCTTTCTTGCTTTTCTTCCTGTTCCAGTCTGTAACTCCAGGAATACTCAGGAACCAGTGCAGTACTTGCAATTGTAGCTGAGGAACATTTTGTAGTATTGATTCATACTTCCCTTGAATTTTTATGTATGTAAGTCTAGATGAAACATTCATTTGACTTAAGGAAATGACTGGGGAAAAAACACCTTACCATTTTAGGCATTGATTTTAAAAATTACCTAGGGCAAGTAGTCCTGTTTACCGGAGAAGGCAATGGCACCCCACTCCAGTACTCTTTCCTGGAAAATCCCATGGATGGAGGAGCCTGGTAGGCTGCAGTCCATGGGGTCGCCAAGAGTCGGACATGACTGAGTGACTTCACTTTCACTTTTCACTTTCATGTATTGGAGAAGGAAATGGCAACCCACTCCAGTTTTCTTGCCTGGAGAATCCCAGGGACGGGGGAGCCTGGTGGGCTGCTGTCTATGGGGTCGCACAGAGTCTGACACAACTGAAGTGACTTAGCAGTAGTAGCAGCAAGGGCAAGTAGATACTACTGGCACTGACATGATTAGAGAAGTTAAAGGTGTGTAGAGGCCAGAATTTTGGCCAAAAATTTAGAAGCATTTTTTGTGCTCTATATCACGTTACTGGGAGACCTGACCTCAATTGTGATCACAAAGACATTCTCTGGAACAATTAAAAGATCATATGCAAGACTTTTTGGATCTACCCAAAGATGAAACATCTTGGGAAAACTTATCACATTTGACCTTGTAGCTGCCCTTGGACTTGTGACAGGATGCTAAGCACTTTAAAGAAAGTAGATTAGGTTAGATTCTAAAAGAATCAGAAAGTGAAAGTGAAGTCGCTCAGTCGTGTCCGACTCTTTGTGACCCCATGGAATGTAGCCTACCAGGATTCTCAGTCCTTGGGATTTTCCAGGCAAGAATACTGGAGTGGGTTGCCATTTACTTTTCCAGGGGATCTTCCCGACCCAGGGGTCGCACCGGAGTCTCCCACATTGTAGGTAGATGCTTTACCGTCTGAGCTACCAGGAAGAATCAGAAGAGTTAAGCAAAACAGAGCATGATTCTCAAATAGAGAGCAAATCTTGGTCCTAAGGAGAAAATGAAATCTGTCTGAACTTTGCACCATTAACAGCTGTTTGAGAGGGACTTTTGTTTATTAATATTGACAAAAGTTTAACAAAAAAATTCCAAGGTTAACTATTTTATATCTTTTTAACAATTGATGAGCCAACACTGATACATTATTAAGAACTGAAATCTCCATCGAATTGCTTTTGCACTTTTGTTAAAAGTCCGCTGGATATATTGGTGTGGATCTGTGCCTGGTTCTTTATTCTGCTCCAGATACCATACCTAGGTATCTGTCCCCCCACCAAAGCTACACTGTCATGATTACAGAAGCAGTATTATAGATCTTAATATTAGGTGGTAGTCCTCCCATTTTATTCTTCAAGAATGTTTTAAGCTATCCTAGGGAATAGCCTGTACATATACACTTTAGAATAAGCTTATCTATGTCTACTAAAAATCTTTCTGGAATTTTTATAGGAATTGCATTAGACCTTTAGATTAATTTACAGAGAATTAACATTTCTACTATGTTGAGTCTTCCAATCCATGAACATATTTATTTCTCTTCCATTTATTTAACTCTTCTTTGATCTGTTTCACCAGCATCTTTTAATTTGCAGCATACAGATCTTGTCCATGTTTTGTTAAGAGACAATCCTCTTAGGCCTCCATAAAAGACTCCCCTCCTCCAAGAAGCTTTCCCTATTGTGCAGAGGGGTGTGTGTGTGGCGGGGGTGGGGTGGGGTGTGGAGATGGGGGTGGGTGGGTGGGGACTGGTCAGGAGCAGTTCCTCAGGGCCCAGTGCCCCTCTCTGGCACGGCTTATTGTTGTAATGACTCCCTTGCTTGCTCCTGTCATTCTTACTCCGACAGAGCTGATGCTTGCGAATGCTGCTGTTCCCCAGCTCCAGTTGATGGTTAATTGGATGCCTGCTGTTCCACCGGGGAGGTGGGGTGGGGTGGGGGGGTGGGATAGATGGCATTTCCAACGACTGTCCCCAGAGGCCACCCTTGCGCCCACAGGACCAACAGCATAGCCGGGGCAGGAGCGTGGCCCTAGAGGCGATCGGCCTGGCCACTCACTAGCTGTGTGACCTCAAGTGACCTGGCTTCTCCAGCTTTAGTCCCTGGACTGTAAAAGGACTAAGTCAGAGGGCACTCCTCGTGGCTGAAGAGGGAAGGGAGGACGCGGGAAGTCTCGGGAATCGCTGCCCGCTGCGGGAAGCAGGAGAAAGCCCCCGGCGGCCGCGCCACGCCAGACCTTGCCTCTCAGAGGGGGCGGCGCTCCGACCAAGCCCGAAGGTGGAGGGCGGGCGCAAGCTCTGGGGCCCCGGGGCGATGGGAGCAGGGAGCTCCGCCTGCCGACGTTTTTAACGTCGGGATTTACAGCTAACTGGAAGCCAGTTAACTCTTGGGGGACAGGCGGCGCTCAGGGCTACGGAGACGCGGGAGGTGAAGTCTCGCCTGGCCCTCGACTCAGGTCCCTGCCAGCTGCACCCGGCCGGAAATGTGCACCACAGAGAAGCCGGCCGGCCCCGGAACGCCTAGAGCGGCACCGGAAGCTCTCCGGGCGGGCCCTCGGGCCGATTTCCGGCCGCGGAGTGCGGGCTCCTGTGCAGGCTTTGTCGGCTGGTCTGCGGGGCGGGCGCCTGGCAGTCCGCTTGCGGAGCGCCGGCGTCCTCTCGCCGTTGGGCGCCGGGTGAGTGGCGCGTTCCGGGCCCCGAGCGGGTCAGCAGGGTCCTCCGGTCGGGTGGACGGGCGGGCTGAGCGCGGCCGGCCCCGCACGGGGGTCCTGGAGCCTCGGGCTCGCTGAGCCCGGCTCCCAGCAGCCGTCACGGCCGCCCCCGCCGGACTGCAGTCCGGCCCGGGTCCCGCAGCTTCTCTCCCCAGGGAACGTGTGGGTAAATCCCACTCTCTTGATTCCTTTCCCTGGCTCCAGGGGCCACACACCCCAGGCGTAGAGCCCCCAGCTTCAGCTTCTGTGTCCCGGCTCTCAAGCCCACTGCCTGCTCTGGGGTGGCCTGGGGGTAGGTGAGGGGCACCGTGCGGGTAGTGCTGTTCTTTTGTTGCAAGCCAGCCAGCCTTTCCCTGGAGCCCGAGGGAGCTCTCCAGATGATGCTGGGAGAGTAACCGGCGCCTCGAGCCTGCTTGTGCTGGAGGAGGTGCAGAGCCGGCACCGCTGCCCTGGCCGGGTAGAGGTGAAGAAGAGAATCCCCTCCAAATGATGGGCGGCGCCGTCCTTTTCTCGAGTCGTATCAGTCCTGGAGGCCGTCTCTGCTGGTGCCTTGGACGTCTTACCCCTCATGCAGTGGCTGCATCGTAGTCATGGGAGCCTCAGGGCCTGAGTAGCATGCCTCTCTGTGTTCCCGGGAGTGTTAGCTGGAGGCCCGTTTGAACTCGGGCAGTTTGTCTATAGAGCTCATGCTCTTAATCAGGCCGCAGTGCCCTCTCTGGAGCACGTCTTTCCCCTGAGCTCCAGTCCCAGTGAATGACAGGACTTGGTCCTGTCCACGGAGGTGGGACTTTCGTTAGATGTAACAATAACGGTATCTTAATAATACCAGTAGCTACAGCATCACTCATTTGGAAGATACCAGAGAAGCGGGGCGGGGCGAGGTTGCTATGTCTTTTCACAAGCCTAACTTCCTAGCTCCAGTGTCTCCTGGAGAGATGGGGATGGATTTCTCCTGCAAAGGCCTTAGGGATGGTAAGGCTTGCACGGCGGAGCTGAGAAAGCCCAGACCGCGTTCACAAGCTGTTAATGGAAGAGGTTCTCAGAGAAGCAGCTGACCCATAATAGGGCAGGGCCTTGAAGCAGTTCAGGGAGCTGTCGGGCACGTCTAGTGCTGCCTCGGGTTGTGGAATATAACCGGTGAAAGGACACTGAACTGCTCAGGAAAGGCGAAGACCATTGACATCTGGGCAGAGCCCTGGGAGCAAAACTCAGATGGCTGTGGGGTGGTGGGGGAAGGAGACCGCAGTTAGCAGCTGGCTCAGCTGTAAGCCAGTCACCTCCCCGAACCTCATGGATGATTGTGTGGCGAACACAGGAAATAAGAAAAGCACGTGCCGGGCACTTGGTCCCCGCCGTGTCTGTGGTGGCACGAGTGCAGGTTGGTGAGACTGGCGGCCGTGGGGCCGCGCGGGGGTGCAGATTCTCCTGCAGCTCTAGTCCGTGTCTTCCTTGGGTGCCCTTTTACTATCCTTTTCCTGCTGCTCCCAAGGGTGGAGTCTGCACACCTACCTGCTTCCTTTCTTTGGACTGTAAGCGGCAGACAGCCACGCTGGTAACTTACGAGCCCAAGGCTTATAACACCCCTTTACTAGTGCGCGTGTGCAAACAGCTTCCCGCCCCTGCAGTGGGCACTGCCCCCTCCCGTCTCAGAGCCACTCTGGCGGCTTATAGGCTTCACTCCCAGCTCTGAGGCTCTCCCCATCTCAGTATCAACAATATCGTGTTATATTTTGTCTGGCAAGTTCTAACAGAAGGGAGGGCCATGTTAGCCCCAGACATTATGGAACCAGCAGTCTGATATATTTTTACTTCGTTTGCTTCATTCAGGTTTCTTTAAATGAAAAAGTATCAATTTAACTTTATTTGAATTCACAGGGGAAAAAAGGCATTAGGAGAAACTGAAAGATTGCTGATATTCAGATAAATGTTTATTCAAAGCAGGGTATATTTAATTTTAAAAACTTCCTGAAAAATTAAAATTATGAAAATCACGAAAAGGCACACATTTTATTTAGGTATTTATTTTAAATGTTTATTTATTTGGCTGTGCCAAGTCCTAGTTGTGGCACATAGGATCTTTAGTTTCAGCACGTAAACTCTTAGTTGTGGCATGTGGGATCTAGTTCCCTGGACCAGGGATCAAACCCTGGACTCCTTGCACTGGGAGCTTGGAGTCTTATCCACTGGACCACCAGGGAAGTCCCAAAGGCACACATTTTAAAGCTATATTCTTATAAATAGACACAAGCCTGTTTTCAGGTGGTATAACAGTCCTTTTAAACAACAACAACAAAAAATCAGGAAATATCACCTCCAAAACAAAAAACCGAATATACTCCCTGTTTTTGGATTAGAAAATAATAAGATTTAAAATATAAGCTTACTTGTAGAATACCAATCCCAGCTGCTCTAAGCAAAATACCCTGTAACAGCAACATCACACTTGGGGAGGGAAAAACATCTTTGAGAATGGACTCTGGAGGCAGACAGGCCTGACTCTGGACCTAAGCTCTGCCACTGACTGGCTTAGCAGCCTTGGGTAATTGACTTTCTCAGCCTCTGTAATATAGAGTAAATAATCGAGGTCATGGCTGCCTCGCAAGGTTTGGAGCTGTGCCTGAGACTGTGCAGGCCAGTTCAGCAGTGCCTGTTTGGGGTTGAGGGTCACTCATCAGTAGCACCCCTCCTGCCCTCCCAAATCTGCACCAGTGAGGCCATGAAGAGCGAAAAGTTCAGCTTGCTACTTGTCCAAGCCTTGGTTGGACTGATGCTGGACCTCTAGGCCAAGTGCGTGTTAGGCTGTGTCCTGCCTGCCCACAGGAGGCTCTGGATCGCTGCAGCCTCTCCGCAGCACTGCACTCCTGGCCCAGAGCAGCAGGACCTGTGCCCCAGTGGACAAGGCTGGGTGCTATGTGCCTAGTTATTCTCCCAGACCTTTCATTTGGCTAACTCCTTCCCCTAGTCTGGGGAAGGGAGGCGGGCTGAGTACTTCAGGGAATGTCGTTCCTCACGACACCAGGGGCACCTCCGGCATCTGAAGCGTAGTGGGGCCTCAGAGCGCCAGGGCCCCATATGAATGAACTTGAAGGATGCAGGGACGTGTTAGAAGTCAGGGGAGGGTGTACAGATGGACAGGTAAATGTGACCCCGTGTTTATACCTACAGATGGCATGCATGGAAGTAAATGTGTCATTTTTGTTTAAGCCAAAGCCTGGATGAATGTGTATAAACTGAACAGCTTGCATTGGTCTCTGGGATTGTTGGGGATTATCCTCATTTTTGTTTACCACTTGAAGTGTTCTTACAGTGTGGGTCTTATGTCTGTAATTGCTCAGAATGGACAGTATAAAAGTGAAGTAAAATAGGATATGAGACTGAGGAGTGTGGTCCTCATTTCATAATACATTGGTGCAGAAAAAAACACTAGAGGAAAACGTCAATGTGTAATCTGAGTACTGGAGTTAAGAATAATTTTATTTTTAGCCAAAGTTTTTCTCAACTAGCATAGTTTACCCTTATGCCTTAAAAATAACTAAAGTAATTTCTGTAAGCAGGAAAAAGATTTAAATCAAGTTAGTGGGCCTTTAACTCAGAAGAACAGTGTGAGTGAATGTCACCGGGCAGTGGTCAGAAATGCTGTGTCACAGGGCGCCCAAGAGGGCCACTGCTCCAGGAAGCTGTGTTGCAAACCTCACATGGAGAGAAACGCCTCGCGTAGACTTGCAGCTTCTCACTCTTACTGTCAGCTATTGGCTCACTGTCTTCATCATCACAGGGAGTGTTGCATCTGAATAGTCAGGTTGTCTAACAGCATTATCTAAGCATGGGTTCCTCTTGCTGTAACCGAGATTCAAAACGAGTGTTCCCAAGAGGAAACTTGGTTTCTGGTATCCCATCTCAGAGGCAGAGGGAGGGTCCTGCCCCCCAGGAGCCTGCAGTGTGGCCTTGTGCATGTCCCAGGGATTGGGCAAGAGGGTGGCATGCTGGAATCAGTCACAGGTCACCCCTGACATCAGGGGACTTCAGGAAATGTGATGGTTCACTGCTGGCTCTGTGTCCACTGAAATTTCTGGAGGGATTTCTGTCACTCGAAGCAGGGACACTGGGCAGCCTCATGTCTGCCGTAGCTGACCAGCTGGTCCTCTGGCCCCCATGCTAGGCCATGCTCAGTTGCTGCCTCCAGCTGGAGCCAGGATCCCTGGCCTGTGGCTTTCTCTCTGCACCAGTGTGTGTCCACACAGCCACAGTCTAAACTCAACAGGTTCCGGCCTCCCCAGATGCTGCCTCGTCCCCCAGCAAGAGCAGATGACCACGTGAATGCGTCCACTCAAGAAGGGGAGGAGCCCTGAGCACAGGCAGTCACTGGTCCACAGCGTCAGCAGTTCCCAGGAGTCTCCAAGGGTGGCCTGAGCTGTAGCCACTGAAACGAAGGAGTCCCAAGGCTCAGTGGGAACGAGGACCTCTGTTGGCCAGAAGACAGGCACAGGACTGTGCCCAGCTCTGAGCTGCCAGCCCCTTGGGGTGAAGGGCAGAATTGTGGAAAGGACACGGCGTTGTGTTCACGCAGTGAAGGCTGCCTGCGCTGAGGTCCATGCAACACAGGTGGCCTCCCGGTGTGGTGCTCAGTGTCAGCAGACACCTGGCGGGGCCGGGGGGGGGGGGGCGTGTCTTGACGTTGCTCAAATTAGTGTGGAAGGTTCTACAACCTTAGTAATATGCTAAGAAGCACTGAAATGTGTGCTTTAAAATGGTGGATTTTATGATGTGTGAATTCTAGCTCTATAAAAAAGTGGGTGCCTATTGAATAAAAAGCAGACACAAAACAACCATATGATTCCATTGAAGTGAAATTGAAAACTGCAGAATTATAATAGACAGTTCCTCTTAGAGGGTGTCCTCTGGGTGATGGGAATGGTATGGTTAGAAAGGTGGACAGAGGAGTCCAGGGAGACTGTGCCCTAGATGCGAGCTGTCACTCGAGAAGGAAAGCAGCCTGTTGGGAGGAACCTGGGGAGCCCTCCTGCCCCCAGCAGCTCCCCACCACTGGCTCTGTCCTCAGGGGCACATCCTTGCCCTCGGGGATTTGGGGGCATCTCTGTGAGGCTGCACAGCAGTTGGACTGCTTCCCAATGGTGCAGATTTGGGGAGAGAAGTCCTGTAGGGTCATCTTGGGGGGAACTCCTGGGAACTGGGCTCAGCTGAGGAGGGAGCACTTGGGGGAGCACCTGTGAGCAAGGTGGGATGGGGCAGCAGGGGGCTGGACGACTCTTCAGAGTTGCCCCACATGGAGACTGGGGCACTCTGGGCTCTGTCATGGGCCAGGATCCTGCTGGGGTATGACAGACAGGGTTCTGCACTCCTCCTGACACGACGGAGGGCTCTTTTCGGTCATTTGACAAAAGGCGGGGCTCATCAGGAACCCTTGGAAAGCAGGGTTTGTGCAGCTGGTTGCAGAGGAGAAGGAGAGGGCGTCTGAGCTGCTCCTGCCTGGAAGGTGCCAGTGCTCCCAAGGGGCCATTCCATGACCACAGGGAACCACGTTCTGCCAACAACCTGAGTGAAGTGGAGACAAAGTTTTCCCAAGCTTCTAAAGCTTTCCTGAGCCTGGTTGACACTGTGTGCAACCCTTTGCAGGGGGTCACTCAGGCCAGGCTGGTCTCTGACCTGCTGCCCTGTGAGGTGGCACATGGGTTGTAGTGGCAGAGGGCTGGCAGTAGAGAGGGCGTCCCCTCAGCAAATTGCTGAAGGAGAAATTTTCTGCTGGGGCAAGGATTCCAGAGCTGAAGGCACATCCCAGAAATGGTGCGAGGTTCCCTAAGCATAGGTTTTTCCATGGCAGACACACCTGTGCACCATGGCCCCCCTGCACTCACAAGCACCATTTTCCTAAAGACCATCCGTGACGAGAACTTCCCACCGTGGCCAGCTTTGTCTGGGTCTGACCTCCACGGAAGTAGGATCACACACTGAGCTCTTGGACTCGGTGTCACCCCAGAAGGTCCACCTGTGCTCTGGTGCAGGGCTGTCCTCCTTGCTGGAGGACACCTCAGTTGGCCCTCTCTTCTGCTGGTGGATGTTCTGGTGACTGCATGGTGCTGTGGTGACCATTCCCACCCAAGACTCTGCTGCTGGGCGGGTGCAGGGTGCACAGGTGGACGTGTTTACCTCTGATTCCATGGAGGACATTTAACCCAGTACAGAGGGCGGGTGTGGTGTGGGCACCAACACTGGTAGCATGGTAAATGTGGGAGAAAGTGGGTGTCCTCATCTCATGGCTTCTGTTTTCTCATTGGAAGAAGCCACAAGGCCATCATCCCTGGGGTGGGGAGTGCTGTTGGACTCTTGAGAGGAGAAGCCAGGAGATGGTCTCACGGGAGAGTTAGCCAGGTATGGGAGCTGCTGGCAGCCCCCAGGGCCCGTCGGGCAGGTGATTATAAACATGAGAGCTCTGGCGGCAGGAACAGAGACACCCATCAGGAAGCAGGTTGAGCTTTGCCCCGAGGGGAGGGCTAGAGGGCACACGTGGTGGAGGAAGGAGAGGGCAGGGGAGCGGGGTTAACAGGCCAGAGCTCGTGTGAGTCTCACCCATCCAGCGTCTCAGCTGGGCAGAAGGTGGCTGAGTCGGGGTCGGAGCAGTCTTCCTGTGTTTCTTAGGAAACGTGTCTTGACTTTTAAGTGGAATCCAGACCCATCCCTGCCCATCAGCTCATCTGTCCCCTGAAACTGGTGGTGGTGGAGCCCCCTACATCAGTGGAGAGGCCAGCGGGCTGAGCCAAGCGCTGAGCTGAGTGCTGCTCCAGGTGCACAGTTCACCTCATCTGCTCCAGCAGATTGCCATCTCGTAATGAAGGGGAAAGATGATCTTATTCTGCTTTATTTCAGATGCTGATTGGTGACCAGAAGGGGACTCGGAGCCTGGGTTTCTGGGCGTGGGAATCTGCAGAAGGCAGTGTCTGAAACCCTCCCAGTGATGGAGCTCACAGCCCCCACGTCTGGGGGGGGGGCCTGACCCCAGACTCGGGAGGCTTTTAGGAAACCTGGATGCACAGAGCCTGCGGAGCTGCACCTCGCAGGAAGGGGGTTTCCAGCAGGTGACAGTCACCCACTGGAAGATCCAAACGGCAGAGGGAGCACAGGCGGGGAGTAAGTCTGAGGGGAGCCCTCTCCTGAGCCCAGACCTCCTTCTGCTTCAGAGAGAGTTGATCGAGGGGGAGGCCCCCCAGCACAAGGACTGTGGCAGCTTCCCGTTCAACCCTGGCCTGGCCAGACATCAGGCTTCTCATGCTGGGGAGAAAGGTCACAGGTGTGATGAGTGTGGGAAGGGCTTCAGCCAGAGCTCCCACCTGGTGGAACATCACCATGCTCATGGTGGGGAGAGGCTGTATGTGTGTAACGCGTGTGGCAAGGACTTCGTTCTCTACACGGATCTCATGGAGCATCAGAAAGCACACACGGGAGAAAGGCCCTTCAAGTGTGCTCAGTGTGGGAAGGCATTCTGTCACAGCTCAGACCTGATCCGCCACCAGCGGGTCCACACCCGCGAGAGGCCCTTTGAGTGCAAGGAGTGCGGGAAGGGCTTCAGCCAGAGCTCATTGCTCATCCGGCACCAGAGGATTCACACAGGGGAGCGGCCGTATGAGTGCAATGAGTGCGGCAAGGCCTTCATCCGGAGCTCCAGCCTCATCCGGCACTTCCAGGTCCACACAGAGGTGAGGCAGTACGAGTGCCAGGACTGTGGCAAGGCCTTCCGCCACCGCTCAGACCTCATTGAGCACCAGAGGATCCACACTGGGGAGCGGCCCTTCGAGTGCAACGAGTGTGGCAAGGCCTTCATCCGGAGCTCAAAGCTCATCCAGCACCAGCGCATCCACACTGGGGAGCGGCCATACGTCTGCAATGAGTGTGGGAAGCGCTTCAGCCAGACGTCCAACTTCACGCAACACCAGAGGATCCACACCGGGGAGAAGCTCTACGAGTGCAACGAGTGCGGGAAGGCCTTCTTCCTGAGTTCCTACCTTATTCGACACCAGAAGATCCACACTGGGGAGAGGGTGTACGAGTGCAAGGAGTGTGGGAAAGCCTTTCTCCAGAAAGCACACCTCACCGAGCACCAGAAGATCCACTCTGGGGACAGGCCCTTCGAGTGCAAGGACTGCGGGAAAGCCTTTATTCAGAGCTCCAAGCTACTCCTGCACCAGATTATTCACACTGGAGAGAAACCCTATGTGTGCAGTTATTGTGGGAAAGGCTTCATTCAGAGGTCAAACTTCCTTCAGCACCAGAAGATCCACACTGAGGAGAAACTCTACGAGTGTAGTCAGTATGGGAAAGAGTTCACCCCACCCCCAGACTTTAAAAGCAGTCAGGAGGCTCCCCAGGAGGGCCTTCCCTTGAGTCAGACAGCCGTACACTTGGGGGAGATGTGTGGAGGCCTGGAGGGGCATACAGACTTCTAATTATCCTCTGGCTCACATAGTGATGCTGGAAACAAGTGGCAAGGGCCCTGACTCATGAGGTTTTGGAGGAGTCAGCATTTTCCATTGTCATGGATGGGCGGAGCTGCCACCTCTCACTTGGCCACAGTGGGGCCTGCTGTCCTCCGCTGGGAGAACATGCAGGAGAGCCACACAGTTGGAAGCTGACATGGATCTGGACCAGTTATGGGGGAGCTGTGGGTGTGGGGGGGAGGAGCTTGGCCTCAGGAGAAGAAGAGTCTATTCCACTGCACAATAACAATTCACCCTTGAGTTATTCCCTTTTAAAGCAGAGTTATGTATCTAATTTTATAACTTTTAAAAGAGTGTTCCTCAGACATTTTTGATCTGTCAGAAAGGCAAGCTAGAGAAAGATAACTTTCTTACCTAAAACCACAACTTGGTTTTCCTGTGGTCCTTAGGAGAAATTCCGGACTCCCCGCCTTGCATCCAAAGGCTTCCTGGAGCCTCATCTGCCCCAGTTCACTCCAGGTTGCAGAGGTAGCACTGGACGTGCCCCCTCATCCGGGCGCTCCTGCCTCCCAGCTGAGGCCCAAGTGCCCCCTCTCATCTGCCTGATGACCCATCACGAGTCAAGACCCATCCCAAGCTGCGTGTTGCTACCCCTCTGCTGCTTCTGATACTTGGTGGCCATTTGCCTCATTACTGTGCTTGCTCTGATTGTTGTGTGTGCTCTCTCACTGTTAAGGACCGTGAGTGTATCTCATGATTTGTGTGTCCCTGGTATCTGAAGCAGGGCAATAAAAAGCACAGCCAAGTGTGCACTTGGCACCTCTCTTGCTTTGTCCTCTCTACACTGTTATTTAAAACATATAAAAAATTTTTTTGTCATTGCTTTTTTGTTTTGTGGCAGTGTAGTCTGCTGGTCTACTGGAAATTCCTCCTCTTCGCCCTGCTGACATCTCTGTTCATAATGCATTCAACACTTGCAGGCAGTAGCCAGAGTGAGACTGGCCTCTTGTATGTTTTGCCTTCAGAGTTTGTCTGTGAATGACTGTCCACTCGCTTGGGGGGCTGCAGGGCGGCGCTCATCTTCACCTGCTGCTGCTGCTGCTGCTGCTGCTGCGTCGCTTCAGTCGTGTCCAACTCTGTGCAACCCCATAGGCGGCAGCCCACCAGGCTCCCCCGTCCCTGGGATTCTCAAGGCAAGAACACTGGAGTGGGTTGCCATTTCCTTCTCCAGTGCATGAAAGTGAAAAGTGAAAGTGAAGTCGCTCAGGCGTGTCCGACTCTTTGCAACCCCATGGACTGCAGCCTACCAGGCTCCTCCATCCATGGGATTTTCCAGGCAAGAGTACTGGAGTGGAGTGTCATTGCCTTCCCCTCATCTTCACCTAGTGTTCTGTATATCTCTAATTCACTGAGGACACACAGTCCTGATACACTTCATGACTTTCTTCTGTCTTAATAATTCCATGATTGAGCCCAACTTCTTCCCCCTCTCTCTGTTCTCCAGCTCACTTTGTCACTGATCTGAAAATGTATTGTTCAAAAGGACCAGTGCTAAATACTTGGAAACCAAGGTGAATAAGACACCATCTGTCCTGAAGTCATCCATAGTCTGATGGGGCAGGCAGAAAGGTCATGGCAGGCTGAGTTCAGTGTTGGAGTTGAAGTATGTTTCCAATTGTGCAGGGGTGTAGGTCAGGAGGCAGTTACTTTGGTGTGGAAATGTAAGGTGGCTTCATGGAGGAGGTGACAGTGAACTGGACAAGTAGACACTTGTCACCTAGAGAAGAGGGTGGTCTGGGAGAGACTCTGGAGAAACAGGAGGCCTGGAGGATCTCTCTCTGATCTAAAGCAGGTGAGTTATATCACACAGTGGATAACTGTCTAGCAGAACTGTTAGTTGTTGCATCTGAATTTCTTTTATTTGAATATGAACCAGTTTTGAAATGCTGTCAGAATGTACTGCCCATGAGGGCATATCTTGAGTTCTTAAATTCCAGCAACTCTAGAAGCCTTGAGTGGGTAAAGAGCATATAGTACTCCATTGTTGGAAAACTCACCCATAACAGATGTTTCAAATGGTATAGAAACATATTACCAGACCATTTTAACCAACTTTGGTTGAGGTCCAGTTGCCATATAGTAACACACCCATTTTAAGTGTACAGAATTTTGGCAAATCCATATGCATGTGTAACCATCATCACAAGAAAAACAACACTTCTGTCACCTACAAAATGTTCCCTTTTGCCCTTTCCCAGGTCCCACTTCAGGCCCAAGTAAACACTTTGTTAGTATGCATTCATTCTGCCTGTTGCAGGACTTCACATAAATGGATTCATTTGGCACGTAATCCTGTGTGTCTGACTTCTTCCACTTTGCCATGTTTTAAAGACTAAACCAAGTAGCTCTGTGTTTCCAGAGCTGTTTGTGAGTAGTGTTCCATTGTATGGGTGAAGGTGAACATCATTTATTATTCATTCATCTGCTGGTAGAAATTTGGGTTTCCAGTTTTGGCTGTTATGAATAAAAGTTAGCATTTGTGTAAAAGTATTTGGACTTGCCTCTTTATTTCACTTGTGTAAGTGTCTAGGAACTTAACTGCTGGATTATAAGATACATGAGTCTTAATTTTATAAGAAATTGCCCAAAAGTTCTTCATCATGGTTATGGCCTCTCTTGCCACTGTCAGGGTTCAAATGGTCCACATCCTTACCAACATGTAGTATGGTGACACTTCTAAAATCTAATCCACTCCAGTGGCATAGATCGGTGTCTCTTTATGCTTCTAATTTGTATTTGCCTACTGAATGATGGGACTCCCCAGGTGGCTCAGCAGTAGTGAATCTGCTTGCCAGTGCAGGAACCACTGGAGACATCCCTGGGTTCAATCCCTGGGAACAGGCGGAAGATCCCTGGAGAAGGAAATAGCAACCCACTCCATTACTCTTGCTGAGAGAATCCCATGGACAGAAGAGTCAAGCAAGGGGGTTGCAAAGAGTCTAACATGACTGAGCACGCATATGTACACTGAATGATGATATGGAGAATCTATGTCATCTTTTGCCCATTTTAAAGTTGGGTGGTTTGTCTTATCTACTTGAAAGGATTTTGGCAAAAAAAAAAAAAAAAAAAAAGCAAAATGGTTGAAGAGGCCTTACAAATAACAGAAAGGAAGAGAAGTGAAAGGCACAGGAGAAAAGGAAAGATATATCCATCTGAATGCAGAGTTCCAAAGAACAGCAAGAGGATATAAGTCTTCCTATGTGATCAGAGCAAACAAATAGAGGAAAACAACAGACTGGGAAAAACTAGAGATCTCTTCAGGAAAATCAGATTCCAAGGGGACGTTTCATGCAAAGATGGACACAATACAGGACAACCAGTATGGACCTAACAGAAGCAGAACATACTAATAAGAGGTGGCAAGAATACACAGAAGAACTATACAAAAAAGACCTTAAAAACCAGATAACCACAATGGTGTGATCACTCACCTAGAGCCAGACATCCTGGAATGTGAAGTCAAGTGGGCCTTAAGAAGAATCACTATGAAAAAAGCTAGTGGAGGTGATGGAATTCCAGCTGAACTATTTCATATCCTAAAAGATGATGCTGTGAAAGTGCTGTACTCAATATGCCAGCAAATTTGGAAAACTCAGCAGTAGCCACAGGACTGGAAAAGGTCAGTTTTCATTCCAATGCGAAAGAAAAGCAGTGTCAAAGAATGTTCAAACTACTGCACAACTGCACTCATCTCACACACTAGCAAAGTAATGCTCAAAATTCTCCAAGCCAGGCTTCAACAGTACGTGAAAAGAGACCTTCAACATGTTCAAGCTGGATATAGAAAAGGCAGAGAAACATCAAATTGCCATGATTGTTGGATTATTGAAAAAACAAGAAAGTTCCAGAAAAATATCTACTGCTTTATTTACTATACTAAAGCCTTTGACTGTGTGGATCACAACAAAGTGTGGAAAATTCTTCAAGAGATGGGAATACCAGACCACCTTACGTGCCTTCTGAGAAATTTGTATGCAGGTCAAGAAGCAGCTGTTAGAACCAGACATGGACTGGTTCCAAGTTGAGGAAGGAGTACATCCAAGCTGTTTCTTGTCACCCTGCTTATTTAACTTCTATGCAGAGTACATCATCCAAAATGCTGGGCTGGATGAAGCACAAGCTGGGAACAAGATTGCCGGTAGGAATATTAATAACGTCAGATATGCAGATGACACCACCCTTATGGCAGAAAGTGAAAAGGAACTAAAAAGCCTCTTGATGAAAGTGAAAGAGGAGAGTGAAAAAGTTGGCTTAAAACTCAAGATTCAGGAAAGGAAGATCATGGCATCTGGTCCCAACAGTTCATGGCAAATAGATGCGGAAACAATGGAAACAATGACAGACTTTGTTTTGGGGGGCTCCAAAATCACGGCAGATGGTGACTGCAGCCATGAAATTAAAAGACACTTGCTCCTTGGAAGAAAAGCTATGACCAACCTGGACAGTGTATAAAAAAAGTGGAGCTGTTACTTTTGCTGACAAAGGTGCACCTAATCAAACCTGTGAGTTTTCCAGTCGTCATGTATGGATGTGAGAGTTGGACCATAAAAAAAGCTGAGCACAAACAATTGATGCTTCTGAACTATGGTGTTGGAGAAGGCTCTTGAGAGTCCCATGGACAGCAAGGAGATCCAACCAATCAATGGTAAAGGAAATCAGTCCTGAATATTCATTGGAAGGACTGATGCTGAAGCTCCAATACTTTGGCCACTTGATGCAAGGAATTAACCATTTAAAAATACCTTGATGCTGGGAAAGATTGAAGGCAGGAGAAGGGGATGGCAGAGGATGACATGCTTGGATGGCATCACTGACTTGACAGACATGAGTTTGAGCAAGCTCTGGGAGTTGGTGACGGACAGGGAAGCCTGGCGTCCATGGAGTCGCAGAGTCAGACACGACCAAGCAACTGAAGTGAAGGATTTGGGGGGTTTCTCTGGTGGCCCAGTGGTTGAGAATTCATCTGCCAATGCAGGAGACATGGACTCAGTCCTTGGTCTTAAGAAGATCCCACATGCTATGAGGCAGCTGAGCCTGGCTCTGGAGACCTGGAGCCCATAACTACAGAAGCCGGCTGTACCCTAGAGCCTGTGCTTTGCACCAGGAGAAGCCATGGCAATGAGAAGCCTGCTCACAGCTTGAGGGTAGCCCCCAACTCTCCTCAAATACAGAAAGCCTCCCTGCAAGGAAGACTCAGTTCAGTTCAGTTCAGTTCAGTTGCTCAGTCGTGTCTGACTCTTTGTCACCCCATGAACTGCAGCACACCAGGCCTCCCTGTCCATCACCATCTCCCGGAGTTCACCCAAACTCACGTCCATCGAATCGGTGATGCCATCCAGCCATCTCATCCTCTGTCGTCCCCTTTCCTTCCTGCTCCCAACCCACAACCCCCCGCCCCCCAAGCATCAGAGTCTTTTCCAATGAGTCAACTCTGCATGAGGTGGCCAAAGTACCGGACTTTCAGCTTTAGCATCATTCCTTCCAAAGAACACCCAGGGCTGATCTTTAGAATGGACTAGTTGGATCTCCTTGTAGTCCAAGGGACTCTCAAGAGTTTTCTCCAACACCACAGTTCAAAAGCATCAATTCTTCGGTGCTCAGCTTTCTTTATACTCCAACTCTCATATCCATACACGACCACTGGAAAAACCATAGCTTTGACTAGACAGACCTTTGTTGGCAAAGTAATGTCTCTGTTTTTCAACATGCTATCTAGGTTGGTCGTAACTTTTCTTCCAAGGAGTAAGCGTCTTTTAATTTCATGGCTGCGATCAACATCTGCAGTGATTCTGGAGCCCCCCAAAATATCTGACACTGTTTCCACCATTTCCCCATCTATTTCCCATGAAGTGATGGGACTGGATGCCATGACCTTCGTTTTCTGAATGTTGCACTTTAAGCCAACTTTTTCACTCTCCTCTTTCACTTTCATCAAGAGGCTTTTTAGTTCCTCTTCACTTTCTGCCATAAGGGTGGTGTCATCTGCATATCTGAGGTTATTGATATTTCTCCTGGCAAGCTTGATTCCAGCTTGTGCTCCTTCCAGCCCAGCATTTCTCATGATGTACTCTGCGTATAAGTTAAATAAGCAGGGTGACAATATACAGCCTTGACGTACTCCTTTTCCTATTTGGAACTAGTCTGTTGTTCCATGTCCAGTTCTAACTGTTGCTTCCTGACCTGCATGTAGGTTTCTCAAGAGGCAGGTCAGGTGGTCTGGTATTCCCATCTCTTTCAGAATTTTCCACAGTTTATTGTGATCCACACAGTCAAACGCTTTGGTATAGTCAATAAAGCAGAAATAGATGTTTTTCTGGAACTCTCTTGCTTTTCCCATGATCCAGAGGATGTTGGCAATTTGATCTCTGGTTCCTTTGCCTTTTCTGAAACCAGCTTGAACATCAGGAAGTTCACGGTTCACGTATTGCTGAAGCCTGGCTTGGAGACTTTTGAGCATTACTTTACTAGCGTGTGAGATGAATGCAATTGTGCGGTAGTTTGAGCATTCTTTGGCATGGCCTTTCTTTGGGATTGGTATGAAAACGGACCTTTTCCAGTCCTGTGGCCACTGCTGAGTTTTCCAAATTTGCTGGCAAATTGAGTGCAGCACTTTCACAGCATCATCTTTTGGGATTTGAAATAGCTCCACTGGAATTCCATCACCTCCACTAGCTTTGTTCGTAGTGATGCCTTCTAAGCCCCCCTTGACTTCACATTCTAGGATGTCTGGCTCTAGGTGAGTGATCACACCATCGTGATTATCTGGGTTGTGAAGCTCTTTTTGTACAGTCCTTCTGTGTATTCTTGCCACCTCTTAATATCTTCTGCTTCTATTAGGTCCATACCATTTCTGTCCTTTATCGATCCCATCTTTGCATGAAATATTCCCTTGGTATCTCTAATTTTCTTGAAGAGATCTCTAGTCTTTCCCATTCTGTTGTTTTCCTTTATTTCTTTGCACTGATCGCTGAGGAAGGCTTCCTTATCTCTTCTTGCTATTCTTTGGAACTCTGCATTCAGATGCTTATCTTTCCTTTTCTCCTTTGCTTTTCACTTCTCTTCTTTTCACAGCTATTTGTAAGGCCTCCCCAGACAGCCAGTTTGCTTTTTTGCATTTCTTTTCCATGGGGATGGTCTTGATCCCTGTCTCCTGTACAATATCACAAACCTCAGTCCATAGTTCATCAGGCACTCTATCTATCAGATCTAGGCCCTTAAATCTATTTCTCATTTCCACTGTATAATCATAAGGGATTTGATTTAGGTCATACCTGAATGGTCTAGTGGTTTTCCCTACTTTCTTCAATTTAAGTCTGAATTTGGCAATAAGGAGCTCATGATCTGAGCCACAGTCAGCTCCTGGTCTTGTTTTTGCTGACTGTATAGAGCTTCTCTGTCTTTGGCTGCAAAGAATATAATCAATCTGATTTTGGTATTGACCATCTGGTGATGTCCATATGTAGAGTCTTGTGTTGGAAGAGGGAGTTTGCTATGATCAGTGCATTCTCTTGGCAAAACTCTATTAGCCTTTGCCCTGCTTCATTCCGTAGTCCAAGGCCAAGTTTGCCTGTTACTCCAGGTACTTCTTCACTTCCTACTTTTGCATTACTGTCCCCTATAATGAAAGGGACATCTTTTTGGGGTGTTAGTTCTAAAAGGTCTTGTAGGTCTTCATAGAACCGTTCAACTTCAGCTTCTTCAGCATTACTGGTTGGGGCATAGACTTGGAGTACTGTGATACTGAATGGTTTGCCTTGGAAACGAACAGAGATCATTCTGTTGTTTTTGAGATTGCATCCAAGTACTGCATTTCGGACTCTCTTGTTAACCATGATGGCTACTCCATTTCTTCTGAGGGATTCCTGCCCGAAGTAGTAGATATAATGGTCATCTGAGTTAAATTCACCCATTCCAGTCCATTTTAGTTCACTGATTCCTAGAATGTCGATGTTCACTCTTGCTATCTCGTTTGACCACTTCCAATTTGCCTCGATTCATGGACCTAACATTAAGGTTCCTATGCAATATTTCTCTTTACAGCATCGGAGCTTGGTTCTATCACCAGTCACATCCACAGCTGCATGTTGTTTTTGCTTTGGTTCCATCGCTTCATTCTTTCTGGAGTTATTTCTCCACTGATCTCCAGTAGCATATTGGGCACCTACTGACCTGGGGAGTTCCTCTTTCAGTATCCTATTATTTTGCCATCATTTTGCCTTTTCATACTGTTCATGGGGTTCTCAAGGCAAGAATACTGAAGTGGTTTGCCATTCCCTTCTCCAGTGGACCACATTCTGTCAGACCTCTCCACCATGACCGCCCATCTTGGATGGCCCCACACGGCATGGCTTAGTTTCATTGAGTTAGACAAGGCTGTGGTCATAGTGTGATTAAATTGACTAGTTTTCTGTGATTATGGTTTCAGTGTGTCTGTCCTCTGATGCCCTCTTGCAACACCTACCGTCTTACTTGGGTTTCTCTTACCTTAGACTTGTGGTATCTCTTCACGGCTGCTCCAGCCAAAAATAAACATTAAAAAAAAAAAAAGGCGTGGAATTTTAGGTAATTAGTTTTACACCTTTCTTTTCTGATGTAAATATTTAAACCCAGGACTATCCGTCTAAACATCGCTCTAGCTGCATTCCGCAGATTTTGACGTGCCGTGTTTCCATTATTCCCACAGCCGGGGAAAGTGGAAAGGATCAGGCCGGCTCCAGACAACACCGCCACCAAGACAAACTCCTAGGCGGGGCGGAAGCGCCACTTCCGGCGGCGGGACAAGCACTTCCGCTGGGGTGTGTGCATCATGGCCGCTCCCGTCTGGCCTAGCTTGTGGAGTTCCCAGGTGGGTTTACCTGCGGTTACTAGCCATTAGGTTAAGGTGCAGCTGCCGGCCTGACGCTCCTCCGGGCGTTGGCCCCACCCTCATCAGGCCTGAGCCTGTTTCCGCTTCCAGCCACGCTCCCTGGGCAGCCGCGTCTGTGTTTGGGGCAGCCTCCACTTCTGTGAATTCAACCTGGACCGCCCCGGTGGGAGCTGCTGTGCCCCTCTGCCTGTTTAATACCAAAAAATACCCTTGCTCAGGACTCCTTCGCAGGTGGGAGCCGCGTGCTCCTGCCTAGCCCATCGGCCGAGATGACTGGCGCTCTAACTCAGGAATCGCCTTGAGTTTTGCCTTCTCCGTTTCCACTCTCCACGTCTCTGCCCGGGCCCCCGTTCATCCCTCCACTCGACCATCTCAGTGGCCAATGGCCGTCTCCCTGTCTTCCCTTATCCCGTCCTGCGCAGGGAGAATCTTTCTGAAGTTTAGCTGCCACAAAAGGACCTGTCTTTCCTGTAAAACCATGGGATCTTTCTGAAGGTTAGGAAAAGATTCTTCAGGTTTTTTTCTTCTAGAAGCATTATAGTTTCATCTTTCACATTTTGGTCCAACATCGATCTTGAATTATTTGGGGGTATGGTACGAATTACATTAATGCCCTTGTCATAAAACACGCTTAACTGGGGGATTCCCTGGCAGTCAGGTGGTTAGGTTAAGCTTCCACTGTTTCACTGCTGAAGATCTGGGTTCATTCCTTGGTCAGAGAACTAAATTCCTGCAAACTGCCTGGCACTACCAAAAACAAACAAACAAACCCACCTAGTTGTATGGGTGAGTCTATTTCTGCACTCTGCTGTTTCATTGATCTATATATTTATGTCTGTGCCAGTACTACACTGTCTTAATTACTGTAGTCTTAGAATCAAGGAGAGTGTAAGTCTTCCAACTTTGTTCTTCAAGACAGGTTATTCAATGTCGTTTGCTTTTCCATGTAAATTTTATTTTCATTCTGTTGATTTCTACAAAACAAAACCAAAAAAAAAAAAAAAAAAAAAACCCTGCTGTAGTTTTACTTGGAGTGGTGTTGAATTTCTAGATCAGTTTAGGGAGAATTGATAATACCCATAAGCAGCGGACATCACTCCATTTGTTTCCATCTTAAAGTTTGTAGTTTGGGGAGTAGATGATTTGTTAAATATATTCCTATGTCAAATGTGTGTTTTTTCCCACACCACCAAGCAACTAACTGAATTGTGACACACTCTACCTGGAGATGATGTCAGATACCACAGGTTAAGGGCTCAGTCCTAGAAGGCTGCCTCTCTCCCCACACTTGAGATGCCAAACTTAAGTCCAGGTTGTCACTTGTCCTTCCGACTGGCTATAGATCTGGAGGTTACCACAGCAGAGGCTGTGGGTTTGATTAGTTTGCTAGAGTGGTTCACAGAACTCAGAGAAACACTTAACTCACTGGATCATGGTTTATGATCAAAGGATAAGGATCAGAATAGCCTGATGGAAGACACATAGGGAAAGTATGGAGAAATGGCCGAGAGCTTCCATGGTCTCTCCAAACACTCTGCTCTCCTGAATCACCATGTGTTCATCAGCCTGGAATTTCTTGAACCCTTCCAGCGCTGGATTCCCTCACTCCAGGGACTGGAGATAAAACCAACCTTGTGTTCATGGGATAACTTCACTTGGACGTGATACAGAGTTTTTTTTAGTAAATGGCTGTACTGGGCTTCCTAATGTTTTGTTAAAGACTTCTGTGTCTGCTTGTGAAAAAGTATTTTTGTATGTTTCTTGTGATGTCTTTATCAGGTCAAGGCTTTGCTGGCTTCATAACACAAGCTGGAAAGGGTTTGCTTTCCCTTGTTCTCCTACAGGCTTCTAAAACTGGTATATTCTTCCTTGAGGGTTTGATAGAGTTCATCAGTGAATCAGCTCAGTCCAGTGTTTTTCCTGTGACAAGGTTTCTTTTGTCGGTTTCATAAAATTATGTTTAAAAGGGAATTTGTCCATTTCATCTGAGTTGCTGAACTTGTTGGCACAGAGTTGGTCAGAGCAGAAGTAACACTACTCTTCACATCTGTAGGATCTGTAGTGTGACCTCATTCTTTCATCCACATGTGGGGAACTAGGCATCTTCGTCCTGCTGGCCTTTTTCTTAAGATGTCTTGGAAACTGTCCTCTCCTGCATCATCAGGAATAGCTCAATGGATATCTGAAACAGGGCTCCCTGCTTCACCTGGGAAAGACACAAGGACTCACTGTTGCCAGAGACTTTGGGATCTTGAGGAGGGTGATTCTGAACAGATCTGGTGGCAGAAGCTGGATCTGAGCAGACCAGGTCTGCATGGTTTGGGGGGAGTTCAGTTCAGTTCAGTCGCTCAGTCGAGTCCGACTCTTTGTGGCCCCATGAATCGCAGCACGCCAGGCCTCCCTATCCATCACCAACTCCCGGACTTCACTCAGACTTGTGTCCATCGAGTCAGTGATGCCATCCAGCAATTTCATCCTCTGTTGTCCCCTTCTCCTCCTGCCCCCAATCCCTCCCAGCATCAGAGTCTTTTCCAATGAGTCAACTCTTCACGTGAGGTGGCCAAAGTACTGGAGTTTTGGCTTTAGTATCATTCCTTCCAAAGAAAACCCAGGGCTGATCTAAAAGTGCATTGTGATCCACACAGTAAAAGGTTTTGGCATAGTCAATAAAGAAGAAATAGATGTTTTTCTGGAACTCTCTTGCTTTTTCCATGATCCAGAGGATGTTGGCAATTTGATCTCTGGTTCCTCTGCCTTTTCTAAAAGTAGCTTGAACATCAGGAAGTTCATGGTTCACCTATTGCTGAAGCCTGGCTTGGAGAATTCTGAGCATTACTTTACTAGTGTGTGAATGAGTGCAATTGTGCAGTAGTTTGGGCATTCTTTGGCATGGCCTTTCTTTGGGATTGGAATGAAAACTGACCTTTTCCAGTCCTGTGGCCACTACTGAGTTTTCCAAATTTGCTGGCAAATTGAGTGCAGCACTTTCACAGCATCATCTTTCAGGATTTGAAATAGCTCCACTGGAATTCCATCACCTCCACTAGCTTTGTTCATAGTGATGCTTTGGGGAGCTTGTGGCTTATTCTCAAAACTTGGTGAAGGATAATGAAGCCCTGATGGAAGAATCTGATTTGGGGGGAAATACCAAAGAATATCCATGTGTGCAGTGCTGTGGGGGTGTGGGCTGTCTGTCCTGGTCCCATCTCCTGGGGAGGCATCACAGTGGGGTCTGATCCCCAATCATCCAGTCAGGTATCTGGCTAAGCTGTTGGCTTTCAGCCATAAATGGATCGTCTTGGCCACCATTTGGTGGTAGCCTGTGGCTTGCTCTCTGGAACGTCTGAGTCTTTTGTATGGCAGAGGGGACACAGGACACCCAGTGGTTTCCTTAATGATGCTGGCACCCACCCCACTCCTAAATTCCCTTCCATTGTGGAGCAGGCATAAGTCACTGAGGAGGGAGAACTAAAATCCTGTTATCAGCAGGTTCTAAGTCAGGAAGGTGTGACGGAAATCTAAAACATTCCAAGGGTTGGGAGGACAGTCAAGATATCTCCATGAATTATGAGTTCAAATGTGCATTAACACTTCTCAGGTGACCACTAAATGAGAAGAGTGTGACTGTCACACAAACAGAGAAACAAATGAAATTGGAGGAGGGTTCAGCTGAAACACAAAGGGAGAAATACAGAAAGTATAAAATTAACTGATAAAAAAGAATACTTCTATTAACACTGCAAAGAAACCAATATAAAATATACTCTGAACTTAAAAGACTGAGACTGTCAGACCATACTTTAAAATACAAGAATGAGAGGGATGTGGGTTCAATCCCTGCTTGGGAAGTTGAGATCCCACATGCTGAGAGGCAACTGAGCCCACGCACCATAACTAAGGCCTGATGCAGTCAGAAACAGATAAATAAGTAAATATTAAAAATAATAAGATACAAGAACCATATATACTGATTCTAGGGACACATCTAAAATATAAAACTGACGCTGGTAGGAAGGGGGTGCAAGACAACTCCCCCCGCAAAAGCTGGAGCCCCCATATTACTGTCAGGCTGTGGGCAGCAGTGAACACTGCAGACTGATGACAGAGCCAATGCACAGAGAACAGCCAGTAGTTCTACACGCGTATGCAACTCATAATTGCTTCAACACACATAAAATAACAGAGACAGAACTACACAAGAAATTGACAATGCCTACTCAGAGCCGTCTCTCAGGGAGCTACTTCACGGAAACTAGTGGGCTAGAGGTCCTGAGGACCCAAGGTGTTCAGGCAGGAGGGTAGCGAAGTGTCAGTGTTGGGAAGAGGATTGTGGAGTATGCTGCTGTCCATTAGCTTCCTGGTTGCCAAAACACTCTATTGATTTAACACCACAAATTAAAGCAAAGGCTTGAGCAAGGTCCACAAGTCCCATTTAACGGAAATGTGTCTTAAGTCTCTGTTGTTGTTTAGTCACAAAGTTGTGCCTGACTCTTTGCTACCCTATGGACTGTAACCTGCCAGGCTCCTCTGTCCATGGGATTTCTCAGGCAAGAATACTGGAGTGGGTTGCATTTCCTTCTTTAGGGGATCTTCCAACCCAGGAATCGAACCTGTGTCTCCTTCATCTCTTGCATTGGCAAGCAGGTTCTTTACCACTGAGCCACCAGAGAAGCTCTGAGTCTCTGTTCCTTTTTAACAATTTCCCCCCTATACTTTAAAAAAATTCTTTGCTATTCATTTTTGGCAAAAAAGAGTTGTCCTATAGAGGATTTGAATGACTGCATCCCTGCTCTGCCTTTTAACACATTCCTCTGTCCCCTGTATTTTGTATCCTGGTAGTTACAACTAGAAGCTGGATTACATGAATGTTGTTTCTAATGCTGTATAGGTTGCTTGGTGTAGATGCTACTGTTTCACACCAGAAGGCACTTCATAGCTCACTCTTAGTAAAGTAAATTCATGGATTCTGGGATCAGCTAGACTCACTTATTATCCTCATCAAATTCCACCCATAGACTTTAGCAACCATCATGATTATTTTTTCTACACCTATATTAGGTGGAGTGCTGTATGTAATTTTCCTTCACCAACAATTTGTTTATCCTGACATTCAGGTCCTATGGGAAAGGCAGACTGGATGTGTGATTCTTTGTTTACCAAATTTTATTATTTATTCACTTGGCCCCTTCACACAGCTTGTGGGATCCTAGTCCCCAGTCCAGGGATTGAATCCAGGTTCCCTGCAGTGATAGCCCAGTCCTAACCACTGGACCATCAGGGAATTCGCAATTTAGCAATTTTTAGAATGCTAGATTATTGTATTTTAAGTTCATGTATTTGATGTGTTTCGATTCAGTACATCGTTTTTGATGCTGAAATTGTTGCGTTTTTGGCCAATCAGAACCCTTCACTTTGCTACTCCGACCTTCTGACAGGTCTCTCTCTGGGAGCAACTTTATATCTGGCACCAGTTGCCACGGACTCAATTTGTTCTACTTCCTTTCCCAAATCTATAAAGAGCCCCTTTAAAATTGAAATCAGTTCTGAGAACTTGACTGTCCTAGATTTCAAACAAACTTTTCCCAGAGAATTTGTGTTTGCTGCTGCCAGGCACCTCTGAGGATTTTCAACCTAGAACCAGAATATTTAACTAAATTTCCAACGGCGACGTCGGGGTGCGGGGGTGGGGCCCAGTTTGAAAGCTGCGGTCTGAACTCCTTTCTCCAAAGGGCTCAGGTCCGCTGGACACGATGACACAGCCGCCTGTGGAAACCCGAGAGCCCCTCGGGGTCTCCACACCCAGGAGCCCTCTGGCTGCTCTCGCTGAGGCCACCTCGCCGGTCCCGTGAAACCTCGCTCTGCGCTTGGCTTGAAATCCCTACCCCTTCGGCCAGCGCTGAGGGTGCGTAGGGCCTGGTCTCCCCCACGCTTACCTCCCTGATACAGCCTCGAGGAACGCAAACCACACGTGATGGACACCGTACTAACTGGCCTCCACGCACTGGGTCTGACAGCGAAATCAAAATTAAAAATTATCCCCGGAATTCCCCAGTGGTTAGGACGGCGCTGCTGGGGCCCAGGTTCAATGCTGAATCCCTGGTCGGAGAACTGAGATTCCAAAAGCCGCCCAGCAGGGCAAGAAACAAAAAACTCAGTAGGTTAAACATAAAAACTCCCGTGACTCCCTTTGGCGCTGGAACAAAGCCCAGCCCCTCCGATGGCTCCTAAGGGCCTGAGACCCTCCACCAGCGTCTCCCCGGCCTGCCAGACTCCCTTCCTGCTCTCATACTACCTGTCCACGCCCACGATGTCCATGTCTGCCATCAGACTATCAGCCCTATGGGCAGGACGGTGGCGTGGTCGTCTCCCTCTGCCCCTGCCAGTGCAACCAGCTGTGGAGTCCCGCTAGAGACACAAGGCAGAGAACGACCAGCCTTGCAGGTTGGAAACTGGAAGCCATAATGAGTGGCCCCTGCGCTGGCCAGAAACGCTGGAGAGCCAAGCAGGCGGTGTCAGAGCAGAGAGTGGTGGAGGGAGTCACGCCTTTATTCATAATCCACTCACCAAACCCGCCTCCTGGACAGCCCCTTTCCCCGCCACCTTCTGGCCTCACTAGCCTTCCTGGAGGTAGGTTCATGCTCTCCAGGAGGCGGCTTCATCTGCAGCGTCACGGTCGCCGTCTCCTTCGACTGGGAGAGGATAAGAGCCCGACCTGGGGACGAGCTTCCCAGAGAGGATGGTGTTCTGTGAGGCGGTACGAAGTGAGGACCACGAAGAGAATCGAGAGTCTGGTCGGGACGGTGTCAAGGACGCGACCCCGGAGCCCGGGCCGTACGGGATCAGGGATGGGACTCGGAAGCCAGGGCGCGACACGGACAAGGACTGGACCCTAGAGCCCACGTGCGATGGGTCGTGGGATGGGACTCGTAAACTGGCCTTCGAAGGGGCCAGAGACAGGACCCTGGAGCCAACACGCGATGGGACCAGTGACGGGACCCTGGGAACTGAGACCTTCGAGGGCAGGGACGGGGTCCAAGAATCCGCGCGGCATAAGACCTGAGACGGGTTCTGGGAGGCTGAGACTGATGGGACCCGGAAGGTCGCGCTCGACGGGGTCTTGGAGGGAAAAGACTCGGGGTCAGAAGCAGCCGGTGATGGTTCCCAAAGCGGCGGGCCCTCAGGACCTCGGCGCAGCCAGCCGTGCACGCGCGCCAGGTCCCGCGTGTCCTCATGCTCGCGCCGCAGCTGCTCGCGCTGCTCCAGCAACTGGCGCCGTGTGTCCTGCAGCACCTGGGCCCGGCGGAGCAGCCGCAGCAGCTCCTGCCGCAGGCGACCATTGTCCACTCTGATGGCCTGGGTGTGCGCCAAGAGCGCGCGCGCCGCCTCCCGCTCCGCGCGCCGCGCCAACGACTGCACGCGCTGGCGCGCCTCGCGCTCAAACGCTGCCTTGTCCTCCAGGAAGCGCCGCTTCACGCGGTGGAGCAGCTGCGTGTGCTCCACACGCATATGCAGCAGCTCGCGCTCCAGCGCCCGGATCCGGGCCAGCTGCTCCAGCTGCAGCTCCTGCGGCCGGGGCGCGGGTCAGCGCCGGTTCGCGGCACGCACCCACCTCGCCCCGCCCCCGCCCGGCCCGCCCGCGGGCGCGCGTGCACTGGCCTTGTAGGGCTGCAGCTCCTGCACCTGCTGCGCCATCTGCGCCGCGCGCGCCTCCATCTCCAGCAGCTGCGCGCGCACCCCGTCCTCACGCCCGCGGTAGATCGACGCCAGCTCTGCGCGCTCCCAGTGGATCTGAGAAAGGTTCACGCGGTTCTGCTCTTCCAGCCTAACGATGGCGTTGGCGCAGCGCTGCGCGCGCGTGCTCGCGTAGCTCGCGTAGAGCCGGTTCTCCTCGCGCAGGCGCGGCGCCTCGCTGTCCAGGAAGTTGTTCTCCTGCAGCACTTGGTCGACGCGCTGCTTACAGGCGTCCAGTTCCTCAGAGAGCAGCTTGTGCTCGCGCTGCAGGTACTGAGCGCGCTCCGACAGCGGTGGCTCGGCGCCCTCTCCCGCCGCGCCACCCCGGCGCCCGGCGCCCTGCCCGCGCTTCTTCTTGGGTGCCATGAGTCGGGGCCCGCAGCCCGCTCCTCTAACTCAGCCCTGCCCCTACCCCAAGCCCGAATGTTCTGGCGAGGTTGGACGCGTCTCAGCGTCACGAAGCTGCGGGAGGCAGAATCAGGAGTTTGGGGTCATCAGGGGTCAGGGTATTGTCGCCAACCTTTACTAGAGGGCTCCTTCCGGACCTTGGCTGTCAGTCGGGGTTCCTCCACCTTTAATAGTGTTGTCGGTCAGCCGGAACGGTCTCCATGGAAACAGAACTTAGTCGCCCTCCCCAACTCCAGTCCTGTTGCTTGCGCAGCGCCTCCCCCTCCTCCGCCGCCACCGCCCCGCTTTCTCCATTGCCCCCAGCTCCCTCACTCGAAGTCGGTGCGTGATGGCCCGTGTGCCTGCCCTGCAGAGATCGGAGTCCAGACGGGCAGGACTTGGTCTTTCCCCGGAGGACCACGCTGGGCTTGCTTCTGAATCTAGCAGACCCAGCAGCAGCCGGAGTAGACCCCACTCTCCACGTCCAGACAACCCTTTTGCAGCCCCTGCAGCCAGTGGCCGCCATATGAGGAGAGGTTTCGCCAAGTTCTTGGCCTCCCCCACCACACCCTGCCACACACGAAATCTCCGTGTATCCTGTCAGTACAGAACGCTTCCTCACAACTTTTCATCACTCCGAGACCCAGTTTTCCTCGAAGCACTTTGTGATTCCTTCCTCCTCTCTGGAGCCCTCTAGGAGTTAGGACTGCTGGGAATGCCAACCCCATACGGATGCCATCCCCTGGTCAGGAGAGCTTTTCTCTGGGATTTCCTCTCCTCAGCAGGCCCATGAGGCATCTGTTCAGCTCAACCCACCAACCTGCTCTTGGTCCTCCCAGCCGGCCAGAGTGGCTGGACAGGCTTCCCATCCTGTCTGATGCTTTTGACAAGTAACTTAAATCTCTACCCATTTCTGCCCTGCCTTCACATCGGTGTGTCCACATAGGCTACCATAGGGACAGGTTCAAGAATTGATGACTTGTAATGTTGTGAGGAGCACAGTTTAGGAAACCACGTGTGTAGGAAGGCTTGCCTTCAACAAGCCTTAGGAGATTGACTTCAGAGCCCAGCACTTTGCTCCAATGGCTGGACTTGCTCTAGTTAGTTACATGTGCACCAAAGGTGGGGCAGAGCTTCTTAAAATTAGGAACACACTTGAAGCATTGTCCTCCTTATAAAAATGTATTTTATAAGTTAAAATAAAGTGATAAACTTTTAACAATGCAGAATTTCCATTATCTTCATGTTAAAAAATTTTAAAGAAATACTGACTCGTAAACTCCTAAAACAGCATCTGAGTGTTGGCCTTAAATGATCTGGGCTTCTTACAGAAAACTGGGGAAAACCTAAGTAGACCAGGGCAAGAATCAGCCGTGACTCTGCAGTGGGGGCTTCACCAGGCCCATTTGGTACCCCTTCTCCTCCAAGCCTGGCATTCCTGACCAGGGTCTCTCTACCTCCAGAGGCAGCCACCAACACTCTCCACCGCATCACCCTGGGGCCTGCCTGGGGCCACTGTCACCATTTGACTGATGGCAAAACAGACTGCTGATCACATGGACCAAACTTTGTCTAACTCAATGAAACTATGAGCCATGCTCTGTAGGGCCACCCAAGACGGACAGGTCACGGTGGAGAGTTCTAACAAAACATGGTCCACTGGAGAAGGGAATGGCAAAGCACTTCAGTATTCTTGCCTTGAGAATCCCATGAACAGTAATGAAAAGGCAAAATGATAAAACACTGAAAGATGAACTCCCCAGGATGGTAGGTATGCTACTGGAGAAGAGTGGAGAAATAACTCCAGAAAGAAGAGACGGAACCAAAAAGAAAACAATGCCCAGTTGTGGATGTGACTGGTGATGGAAGTAAAGTCCGATGCTGTAAAAAGCAATATTGCATAGGACCCTGGAATGTTAGGTCCATGAATCAAGGTAAATTGGAAGTGGTCAAACAGGAGATGGCAAGAGTGAAGACTGACATTTTAGGAATCAGTGAACTAAAATGGACTGGAATGGGTGAATTTAACTCAGATGACCATTATATCTACTACTGTGGGCAGGAATACCTTAGAAGAAATGAAGTAGCCCTCATAGTCAACAAAAGAATCCAAAATGCAGTACTTGGGTGCAATCTCAAAAATGACAGAATGATCTTTGTTCGTGTCCAAAGCAAACCATTCAATATTACAGCAATCCAAGTCTATGCCCCAACCATTAATGCTGAAGAAGCTGAAAGTTGATCAGTTCTATGAAGACCTACAAGGCCTTCTAGAACTAACACCCCCAAAAGATGTCCTTTTCTTCATAGGAGACTAGGATGCAAAAGTAGGAAGTAAAGAGATACCTGGGGTAACAGGCAAGTTTTGCCTTGCAGTACAGAATGAAGCAGGGCAAAGGCTAACAGTTTTGCCAAGAGAACACACTGGTCATAGCAAACACCCTCTTCCAACAACACATGAGAAGACTCTGCAGATGGATATCACCAGATGGTCAATACCGAAATCAGACTGATTATATTCTTTGCAGCCAAAGAAGAAGTTCTATACAGTCAGCAAAAACAAGACCGGGAGCTGACTGTGGCTCAGATCATGAACTCCTTATCGCTAAATTCAGACTTAAGTTGAACAAAGTTGGGAAAACCACTAGACCACTGAGCTATGACCTAAATCAAATCCCTTACAATTATACAGTGGAAGTGACCAATAGATTCAAGGGATTAAATATATCTGATAAAGTGTCTGAAGAACTATGGATGGAGGTTCGTGACATTGTATAGGAGGCAGTGATCAAGACCATCCCCAAGAAAAAGAAATGCACAAAGGAAAAATGGTTGTCTAAGGAAGACTTATAAATAGCTGAGAAAAGAAGAGAAGTGAAAGGCAAAGGAGAAAAGGAAAGATATATCCATCTGAATGCAGACTTCCAAAGAATAGCAAGGAGAAATAAGAAAGCCTTCCTCAGTGATCAGTGCAAAGAAATAGAGGGAAAAAATAGAACAGGAAAGACTAGAGGTTTCTTCAAGAAAATTAGAGATACCAAGGGAACATTTCATGCAAAGATGGGCACAACAAAGGACAGAAATGGTATGGATCTAACAGAAGCAGAAGATATTAAGAAGAGGTGACAAGAATATACAGAAGAACTGTACAAAAAAGAGCTTCACGACCCAGATAATCACGATGGTGTGATCATTCACCTAGAGCCAGACATCCTGGAATGCAGTCAAGTGGGCCTTAGGAAGCATCGCTCTGAACAAAGCTAGTGGAGGTGATGGAATTCCAGTTGAGCTATTTCAAATACGCAGAGATGATGTTGTTAAAGTGCTGCACTCAGTATGCCAGCAAATTTGGAAAACTCAGCAGTGCCCACAGCACTGGAAAAGGTCAGTTTTCATTCCAATCCCAAAGAAGGGCAATGACAAAGAATGTTCAATCTACCACACACTTGCAGTCATCTCACATGCTAGCAAAGTAATGCTCAGAATTCTCCAAGCCAGGCTTCAACAATACATGAAAAGAGACCGTCCACATGTTCAAGCTGGATTTAGAAAAGGCAGAGGAAACAGCGATCAAATTGCCAAAATCTGCTGGATCATCAAAAAAGCAAGAAGGTTCCAGAAAAACATCTATTTCTGCTTTATTGACTAAGCCAAAGCCTTTGACTGTGTGGATCACAACAAACTGTGAAAAATTCTTCAAGAGATGGGAATACCAGACCACCTTACCTGCCTCCTGAGAAATCTGTATGCAGGTCAAGAAGCAGCAGTTAGAACTGGACATGGAAAAACGGACTGGTTCCAAATAGGGGAAGGAGTACGTCAGGGCTGTATATTGTCACCCGGCTTATTTAACTTCTATGCAGAGGGCATCATGCAAAATGCCGGGCTGGATGAAGCACAAGCTGGAATAAAGATTGCTGGGAGAAATATCAATAACCTCAGATATGCAGATGATACCACCCTTATGGCAGAAAGCGAGGAAGAACTAAAGAACTTCTTGGTGAAAGTGAAAGAGGAGAGTGAAAAGGCTGGCTTAAAACTCAACATTCAGAAAACGCAGATCATGGCATCCAGCCCCATCACTTCATGGCAAATAAATGGGGAAACAATGGAAACAGTGATAGGCTTTATCTTTGGGGGGGGGGGCT
Source organism: Oryx dammah (assembly GCF_014754425.2). Taxonomy (NCBI): domain Eukaryota; kingdom Metazoa; phylum Chordata; class Mammalia; order Artiodactyla; family Bovidae; genus Oryx; species Oryx dammah. Next base: position 13,853,063 of record NW_024070203.1, on the reverse strand, counting down.
CCAAAAATAACTGCAGATGATGACTGCAGCCATGAAATTAAAAGACGCTTACTCCTTGGAAGAAAAGCTATGACCAACCTAAACAGCATATCAAAAAGCAGAGACACCACTTTGCTGACAAAGGCCTGTATAGTCAAAGGTATGGTTTTTCCAGTCATGTATGGATGTGAGAGTTGGACTATAAAGAAAGCTGAATGCAAAGAATTGATGCTTTTGAACTGTGGTGTTGGAGAAGATTCTTGAGAGTCCCTTGGACTGCAAGGAGATCCAACCAGTCCATCCTAAAGGAGATCAGTCCTGAATATTCATTGTAAGGACTGATGCTGAAGCTGAAACTTCAGTACTCTGGCCATCTGATGCGAAGAACTGATTCATTGGAAAAGACCCCGATGCTGGGAAAGATTGGAGGCAGGAGGAGAAGGGGACAACAGAGGATGGATGGTTGGATGGCATCACCAACTTGATGGACATGAGTTTGAGTAAGCTCCGGGAGTTGGTAATGGACAAGGAAGCCTGGCGTGCTGCAGTCCATGGGGGTCACAAAGAGTCGGACACGACTGAGCAAGTGAACTGAACTGAACTGAAACAGACTGCGAGGTGAGGACCTGCTCTGAAGACCAGGATGGACCGGTCCTCCGCGGTCTCGGATCCCTTGCCCTCCCAGGCCACGCCGCACCGTCCCCCCTCCCGGGCTCCTGCCCCGCACACAGCTGCGCGGGAGTGTCTAGGTAGACCTTGGCCTTTTAATTTCTGTTTCGAAGTGAGGCACCCGATGAGCAGAGGTTTTTAATGTCGTCCGGGCCTCGCAGGTTTCTCTGAGATTTGTCATAGCCTTAAAGCTCATAAACGCCTCTTTCCCGAAGAGGGGTGGCGAGCGTTTCCTCTTGCTGGTTCTCTGGGTTCCTGGAGACTCGCTTCTCGCAGGCGCTGCAATTCCCGTTGACGCAATCCTGAAGGCCTCGAAGGTGGAGCCCCAGGGAACCCCCCACCCCCACCTCATCCCCAGACTCCGGCCCCCGACCGGGTCCTGCGGCGATCTCGGGCAAAGCCCGCCCAATCCGGGATCGGCTCCCTCCCGGCTCCGCCCCACCCACCCGGTCCGCCCCCTCCCAGCCGGAAGCGTCCACCTCGGCGCTCGCAGCTGAGCCGGCCTGCCGGGCTGGACCTCGCCTCTGCCCCGCGGCAGTTAGGGTCAGAATTGTCTCCTTGGCTTCCTCGGGCTCGCTCCGCGCCGAAGGCCACGGGGCCCGTGGGTGTTCCCAGGAGCGGCCCCTCTCCCGGGGAAGAGGGGCGTGCCGGGCCTGGAGGCGGGGCTGAGACGCCCTCACTGCAGACCTCAGGGGGCTTTCTCTAATTGTGCTGAGAAAGGGGTGTCTAGTGTTCAGGTACCCCGCCGCCCACTGGAAACGGAACTCACCTCCAAGGGCCCAGATTCAAAGCCAAGTGTTACTCCTGATCCATCTCCTCTCCCTTCGTGATGGCGTGGGGTCTCTGTCCTTCCAGGAGCCAAGACCCAGGCTGGGGAGCATCTGGAGGGGTCACTCACCTCTTAACTGGGACCCTGAGCTGGAAAGACACTGGTGGAAGGGGCGCTGGCAGTCTGCTCAACTTCTCCCAAGGCCGCTCCCCTACTCCCGTCCCGGCAGGCTCTCCCAGAGCCCTCCCTGGACCCTGAAGGCCGCAGCACAGTGTCCCTTCCGGCTTGTTCCTAGGATACCGCTCTTTTCGCTAAGTCCCTGCCCCTACCCGGCCAGGCCACCAGAGGGCACACCTTCCTGCCCTGGCTTGCTGTTCCCTTTATGCCTTGGAGCCCTCCCTCCTGGCTCTGGAAAATTGGGGTGAGCGCCCCTTCTCTGGAGTACCAACGGGCTTGGGCTGTGTGTCTGACCCGCGGTAAGCACTTCCTGCTCCCATTTCACAGATGGAAAAACAGGCACAGAGTGAGGACTCCTGAAAACACTGGGTCTGTGACTTGGGCCTTAGTGGGCTCTTCCCACTGTGTGCACTGCCTCTCTGGCAGAGGTCAGACGAAGGGGGCCTGGCAGGAGGGATGCCCCAGCCCCACCCCGGTACCTTGTCCCTTGAGCAGAAGCACAGTACTGATGGCAATCACCATGGTGAAGGGGAGGATGGGCAGGACCGTGAGAGAGGTCCAGGAGAGCCTGTCTATCCAGTGCATCCTCTGGCTGAGGTCAAGCCCTGGAGACCCCGGACCTGGCTGTTCTCTCGTCCTGGGCAGGCCCCCAAGTCTGTCCTCTTCCGTAGATCCCCTTTTGGGGCTGCCTGCTGCCCTGCCCTGCCCCACCCCCAACCTGAGCTGGCCCTGGGCTGGCCACTCAGGACCCTTCCTCAAGCAGCCTCCCCCGACAGCCAAATACCTTGGAACCGGTGCCAGACCCACACCAGGCTCACGGTCAGCCCCAGCTGGAAGGACAAGATCCAGACCACGATGTGGGTCAGCTCCCACAGCTGCGGCCACAGCTGCGGCCGCCCCTGAAGGAAGTGCCCTTCCCCAGACATACGGAGCCGTGAGGGACAACGCTGCACATCACCCAATTGCCAGGAGTCACACGGGCAGGAGCCGGCAGGAGCCCTGGGTGTGCACATGTGTGTACGGAGCATTCAAGGGCGAGTCGGGGCCCTGTGGCGATGCTGCTGTGGTGACCCAGGGCCCTGGCCTGCTCAGGGTCAGTGGGTCACAGCTTTGGGGAGAGGCCTCATTGGAGCCCAGGGCCTGTGGCTTTGTCCTTGGTCCCCGCTGAGTGGCCAGGCCAGGGAGCTGGGGCTCAGGGTATGATCCAGGTTGGTCTGCGCACCACCCCCAGGGGTGCTCACCTACCTCTGTTTGTGAGGACGAGGATGACAAACAGAAGGATGCCCAAAGTCCAGAGCCCTGCGCAGGCTCCGATGGCAATGCCAGCACCCACCTCCACAGGCTGGTTCAGAGACACCCCTGAGAGACAGTCAGGAGGAGTGTCCCCTTTTTGAGTCTGGACACATGATCTAGAGACAAGTCCATCTACAACCCAAAGGCGCCCTCCTAGGACAGGCCCAGGCAGCTGGGAGCCTTGCTAGCCCTTGCTGGGAGCGGGAGAGGAGAGCCCAGTTTGGAGCCCCAGGTGCTGGGGAGCACAGCAGGTCCTCCTGCTGCAGGCTCAGGGCTGCTCCGGGGACAGGATGGGCGGTGGGCTCCACTGTAATGTAGATGGGGACGCAGCTGATATCTACTCAGACTTGGACACTGAGGGGCAGGAAGGGTGGGGCCCTGAACCTGGACTGTGACTCACAGGGAGGGGCAGGGCCCACACGGACTTTGACACTCTGCCGTCTGGGAGGCGAGCTCCCCGTGAGTCTGGTCTCCAGGGTGTTAGGGAGGCTGGTGACCATGAAGCAGGAACTTCAGGCCAAATCACCTCAACCTAGGGGTTTGACCTGCCATGTGCTCACTGCCCCCAACTGCGAGTTTCCGGGATGAGGCCCTCCAAACTGCACGTGATTTCCCCGTGGGTCAGCTAAAAGTTCAATGCATGGTCCACTTTTTCTTGAATGCATAATAAATACCCGAAATCAATAATGCACTCAGAACAAACCTGAAGCTACAACTGCACGCAATAAAACTGTCAACTGACACTTGATGAGAAAATAAAAACTTCTTGACAAAATTTATATCTGCAAGGATATTTAAACAAGGGGGAAATGGACTGGGTGGAAATAATGGCCCCAAGAGAAAACACATAATAGCAGATTTTAAAAGAGCAAGTAGATGAGTCAAATGACCACTGAAAAACTGATTTAATAATTAAGTGAATGTAATGAAGTTCACGCTGCAGAATTCTTTTTTGCTGAAATTCACTGATTTGGGGCTGCCTCTGCTTAATGGCCGTGTTCTTGGTGGGAGAACGGCAGGGCTGAGACTGCCTTTGGTGCGGGTTCCGGGGAGGAGGCAGGGAGAAGAGGGGCTGGGCTGCCAGCCAGGGGCCAGCGGTGCCCACTGCCCTCCGCATTTGTGTGGAGCTGCTGCACGCCCCACCCCTGGTCCTGCCTTGTTGGTGAGTTCACTAGGCTCCTGCATCCACCTGCTGCTCCTGCTGCCTGCCGCTGGGGGATGCCTGGCTGTGCCTCCTGCCCGGCTCACGGCCCCACTCCCCACCTCAGACCCTCTGCAGTGAGTCCAGCTCTCATCCCTTTCAGCCTGTCCAAGTGGTTGTCAGTCCTTCTTTTCCTGCTCTTCTCTATCCTTGTAGGCACAGAGCTTTTCACTTTGTTTAATATTGATTATATCTGGGGAATATTCCCACTCATTCAGTGAATTTTCAATTTCATCTAAGTTATCAAGTGTCTTGGTGGGAGGCTGTTGACAATAAACCCTTATTTTCTGGTCAATGCTTGAAGGATTTGGTAGGAATATAGTCTTTCACTCCTGATACTAGTAATTCCTCTTTTAGTTCTTGAATTGCATCTTTATTTTCTATGGTCTGTATCCGTTTTCTTGATTATAAGATGTCAATAATATGAAAACATTTTTAATATAATAGAACATTTAATTGCATCCATTTCCCATCAATGCCCAAGTCATTTACTGATTTATGTCAGCCATTTCCATTGGCAGCGGGCTTTTCCACTAAGGGCCCCTGTGGTTTCCCGAGACCATTTTTCTCACCAGATTCAGTTCATTTCCAGCCTGAAGAGTTACCATGTCTGTTTGGCAGCCCTGAACCTACTCTTCTAATTTTTTAGCACTGAGTTCTGCTTTAACCATAGCCAGCTTCTCATTTGTAACCTGTTGTATATGCTTTCTGCGTGTTATTCAATCAGTCGTGTCCGACTCTTTGTGACCCAAGAGACTGTAGCCTGCCAGGCTCTTCTCCTCTGCCCATGGGATTCTCCAGGCAAGAGTATGGAGTGGGTTGCCATTTTCTTCTCCAGGGGATCTTCCTGACCCAGAGTTTCCTGCACTGCAGGCAGATTCTTTACCATTGGAGCCTCTAGGGAAACCCATGCTTTCTATATGCTGCACTTTTAGGAACTGGTTCAAGAACTCTAGATTGGCTTTGTTCCCCTTTAAGTACATTAATGATGTCATTGCTTTTTCTTCTGGCTTGAATTTTTTTTCTGATAAAAACTCTACAGTCATGCTTATTTTTTTGTTCTTCTGTATGTAAATTTCTTTGGTTATTTTAAAATTGTTTCTCTACCACTGCTTTTCAGCAATTTAGTTATGAATTCTTTGTGTTTTTCCTAGTTGGACTTCATTTAATTTCCTGAATCTATCATTTTTTCTTTAAATTTGCAAAAATTTCAGCCATTACTTTCTCAAACATACGGATTCCATGCCCCTTTTGGTTGACACTATCCCACAAGTCATTACTCTTTTTTTTTTCCCCCCTCTGCGGTTTCAGTTTGGGTAGCTGTGTCTTTGAATTCACTGATCTTTTTTTTTTTCTACTATATTTATGTTTTCTCTGTATCCAGGAGCATATTTATAATAGCTTTTTAAATGTGCATCCATACTCAGTCATGTCCAACTCTTCTGACCCCATGGACTGTAGCCTGACAGACTCTTCTGTCCATGGAATTCTCCAAGCAAGAATACTGGAGTGGGTTGCCATTCCTTTTTCCAGGGGATCTTCCCAACCCAGGGATCAAACCCAGACCTCCTGTATCACAGGCAGATTCTTTACCAACTGAGCCACCAGGGAAGCCCTTCTGTGTTTATCGAGTTACATATTCTGAGTATTTCCTTCAAATGAAAATCATTAAATATGTGACCTTTTGTATCTGACTTATTTCACTTAGCACTCTGTTTCCACATTGTAGCATATACCATTCCTTAAATCCTTTTTATGGATGAATTATATTCCATTGTCTGTATAGATATAATTTTCTGTATCCATTCATCAGTTGCTGGATATTTGGGTTGTTTCTACCTTTTGGCTTTTGTGACTAGTGGCAAAAACTCATGTACAAGTATTTGTTTGAATATCTGTTTTCAATTATTTTGGATATATACTCAGAGGTTTCTCAGATGGTGCAATGGTAAAGAATCTGCCCTCCAATGCGGGAGATGCAAGAGGTGTTGGTTCAACGCCTGGGTCAGGAAGATACCCTGCCGTAGGAAATGGCAACCCACTCTGGTGTTCTTGCCTGGAAAATTCCACGGATAGAGGAGCCTGGCAAGCTAAGAATTGGACACTACTGAGCAACTGAGCATGCAGGCACACACTTATACCCAGAAGTGGAACTGCTGGGTCACATGGGAATTCTATCTTTAACTTACCGAGGAATTGCCAAACAGTTTTCCACAGTAACTGCACTGTTTTACATCCCACCAGCACCTTATGAGAGTTCTGATTTTTCTCCATCCTTGCCAAGACTTCTTTTGTTTCATTTTGCAGTCATCCTAGGGAGCAAGTGTGACCCCACGTGTCATGACTGCGTTTCCCTGATAGTTAATGATGTTGGGCATCTTTCCCTGTGGTGCCGGCCATTGGTATATTTTCTTTGAAGATGGGTCTATTCAAGTCTTTGTCCATAGTTTTCTTGTTTGGTTTTGTTTAAATTTTATTTATCTATCTTTGACTGTGCTGGGTCTTCATTGCTGCATGAGGGCTTTCTCTAGTTGCAGACAGCGGGGGCTACTCTCTCGCTGCAGTGTACTGGCTTCTCACTGTAGTGAGTTCTTTTGTTGTGGAGCACTTCAGTAGTTGCGGTTCCTGGGCTCCCTGGGCTCAGGCTCACTAGTTGTAGCACTCAGACTTGGTTGCTTCAAGGCATGTGGGATCTTCCCAGACCAGGGATCAAACCCATGTCTCCTGCATTTGCAAGCAGATTCTTTACCACCAAGCCACCAGGGAAGCCCCTATCCATAATTTTAATTGGGTAAGTCTAATAACTATTTATTGGGTGCTGGGTATTGTGAATTTTATGCTACTGAGTATTGTTTTGTTCCTGTTTCCCTTTAAAGAATATTGACATCCTTGGCAGCCTGTTAAACTAAACAGCCTGTGTCATCTTGTTCCCTTTGAGGCTTGCTCACCACACTCATGATGGGTGCGGAATAGCCTTTAGTCGAGAGATGGGTGCGGAATAGCCTTTAGTCGAGAGCTAGTTCAGTCGCTTCACTGAGGCCATGACCCGCCTGGGGTTTCTCCTGAATGTTCTGATGTCCACCCTGGCTGCTCAGCATTAAAGATGTCCTCTGCCCATATGAAATCTGGACTGTTCACCTTACCTCCCCACCCCCACCCCTCTTGTTCTGTGCTTGGACTCTTGGAAATTTCTCCGTCTTTGCCCTGATGTGGCGCTCAGCAAGAGAACTAAGAGGCGCTCATCTGGTCTGTTTGGCTGAGAGCACCGTCCTGCGGCGCTGGCTGTCCAGTGTTTGTAGGCACTTGGTTCACATACTTGTCCAGTTTCCTAACTCTTCATCAGTGAAGAGCATGGACAGTCCAGTCATTCCCTCACGACCAAAATAAAAGTCTCTCATCTCTTTTTTGTTTCTTTTCCTCATGTTTATCCCCTTCCCCCTCCAACTTTATATTGAGATACAGCTGAAGTATAATAAACTGTGCATACTTGAATTGTACAGTTTCAACTGTTTTGACATATGGGTTAAATGTCTGAAACCATCACCAGGCTTGAACATTTCTATCACCTCCTAAAGTTTTCTTGTACCACTTGCAATGCATCTCTCCCTCCATTCTACCATAAGGCTATCAGTGATCTGTAGTTGGCATTCTCTAGAATTTCGTACAGATGGCACCATACAATACTCTTTGAGAGAAGGTCTGGCTTTTTTAGTTAACATAATGATTTTGAGCTTCATCCACGTCGTGTGTATCAATAGTTGTCCTTTTTTGTTTTTCTGCGTAATATTCCACTGTGTGGTTATACCACTTTTTGTTTATCTATTCCTGTTTCAAATGCTGGAAGCAACATTCGAGTTGTTTACAGTTTGGGGCTGTTACAAATAAAGCTATGTACGTGGGTGTGTAACTCGACACATGTTTTTATTTCTCTTGGGTGACTACCACCGGAAGATGCCCGAGTCACGCTAAATTTAAGTTAAACATTTTAAGAAACGACCAAATATTTTCCCAAAGTCGCTGTAGCATTTTACACGTTGGGGATGGCACGGCCCCTGCCCCCAAATACCTCCGGAGAGGAGGGCTACGAGTGACACTTTACCCTTTGGTACCGCCTTAGCAAGCCCGGAAGAAGGCAGAGAGGGAGGCCCGGCCGTGGGCGCCGCACGTGCAAAGGCCCGGAGTGGACAGAAGGCTCCCTGGGCGCAGGTTTGGCGAGGGGGTGGAGAGGGGCACCTCCTCCGGTTCGGCGGGGCGGGCCCCGAGGCGGGGCTGCGGGGAGGGGCTCCTCGGCGGCCCCGGATGGGGCGGGGCTTGGACGGCAGACGGCGCTCCGTCGGTTCCCAAGGCAACCGGGTTCAACAGTTGGAGCCCCGCGGTTGTCTGGAGGCTTCCTGGTTCCCGTTTGCCGACATGTGCACCGCCGAGGTGGACCGTCAGGTCGCCCAGCGATACCTGCTCAAGCGGCGGCTCGGAAAGGGGGTGAGCTCGAGAGGCGCCCGGGCGTCCGCGGGACCTGCAGGACGTGGGTAGGGCCAGTCAGGGGACTGTGGCCGTCCACGCTGCAGGGACTCCTGCGCTGGGGTCCTGCCTCCTCCACGAGCTGCAGGTGTGCCCCGTTTCCGACAACAGGGCGCCCTACTCGCAGGGAACTTGTCCCGTGGCTCTGGGACGCAGCTGAGAGCTGGGCCCCCCAAGGTCTCGGGTCTGATCCTAGAGCCCCCCGGCCCCCGCTGTCCCCACCACCGCCTCAGGCTCCCGGCTGCCTCTCCCGGTGCCCACAGTGTGACACAGGCACCGAGGGTGGGCAGATGCCTGCCCAAGAAGGGCCTGAGCCAGTGAGTAGGGTGGGCATGGAGTGCTGGCCAGAGCCCCGTGAGAGCCTGAGTGCGTTTGTGACTGTGGGCGTGGGAGGGCAGGTGGGACTGTGTGAGAATACATGTGTCACGGTGGATCACAGGGTGTGTGCAAGCGTGAGACACGGAGCAGAGAGAGTTGCAGGTAGTGCGAGCAGTCGTGCAAAAGCCCTGGGGCAAGGACATGCTGAGCTGGTGGGAAGGAGCAGAGCTGATGTAACTGGACGGGAGACTAGGGGGACTGTCTGGGAACGTGGGGATTTGGGGAACTGCAAGGACTTCAGCTCCTGCTGTGAGTGTCACGGGGAGAGGAGCAGCCTTTGGTACCACTTTACAAGGCCAGGCTGCCTGCTCGGCTGAGGATGCCCTGTGGGAGTGAGTAGGGGAGAGAATTTAAGAGGTCGGGCAGTGATAGGGCTGGAGGTGGGAGAGGCTCGGAGCAGGATGGAGGGGCAGAGAGGAGAAGAAGTCTTCAGATTCTGATGAATTCTGAAGTTGGAGCCAACAGGATCTGTGGACAGGCTGGATGGGGTACACGAGAGTGGGATCAGGATGCCTGCAAAAGTGAAAGTCTGTCAGAGAAGGGACTCACCCAGGAACTCCCTCCCGTTCCACAGTCAGGACCTGCTACCCCACATCCCCCTGGGGCCTTCCCAGAGCCCCCTCTCTTGCCTCTAACCCCCATTGCTTCCCATCAGCCTCCTCTGGAGGCCTGCAGCTTTGGGGGTTCCCCTTTCTGGAAGCAGAGTGGGAAGGAGGAGGCTTGTGTCTGCAGGAGGCAGTCTGGCGGGGCTCTGTGCCCTGCAGGCTGACCACCGTCCTCCTCAGGCCTATGGCATTGTGTGGAAGGCAATGGATCGGAGGACTGGCGAGGTCGTGGCCATCAAGAAAATCTTTGATGCCTTCAAGGATAAGACAGATGCCCAGGTAAGTGAGTGGGGAAGCGAGTGGTGTGGGAAAGGATGAGGCAGGGCTGGGGGGTGGCCCCCCGCTGCCTTGTGTTGGAAAGGTACAACTGGAAACCCAATCACAGCAGGTTTCTGCATTTTTCAGAGCACTGCCCCCTGCAAACCCAGGGTCCAGCAGGTGTGCGGGCACTGAGTGTCTGTCCCTTCGCATCCTCTCTGGACAGGGGCTTCCTTCTTGTTCCACACCCACACTCGTGTTTCTGTCTCCTTCCAGCGGACGTTCCGGGAAATCATGCTTCTCCAGGTGAGTGGCCAGGCCATCTACCTGCTGCTCCAGGTACTGTTTCTCCAAAGAAGGGGAAGCCTGGCCCCTGGCCCCCAGGGCACAGCCCCCTGCTCTTTCCCCAGGAATTTGGGGACCATCCCAACATCGTCCGCCTCCTGGATGTGATCCCAGCAGAGAACGACAGGGACATTTACCTGGTGTTTGAGTCTATGGGTGAGTGAGGCCTCCCTCAGACACCAGTCCCCCTTTGTCTAGGCCCAGGACCGCCCCCGCCTGCCCACACCCCAGTGTTTCCCACAGTGGCCAGTGTGCTCAGCGTGAGCAGAGTCCCTTGGAGCTGGAGAGTGTCAGCCCCCAAGGCCTGGTGGTGAATACCTTGACCCCCCCCCCGCGAGGTTTTGCAGCTACGTGTCCTTTTTTCCTGCTCATTTGATAAAACAAAGGCATCATGACATAAAGTATAAAAACAATTCCACAAACTTTGTTTGCTGTGCTGACAAAGACGGTGGGCAGGCTTGAGAGCCGGGCAGGGGCTCCCGGGCAGCGCTCGTGCCCAGCACGTGCTGGTGAGGCCCGGGTCTGTGGGGGCTGAGGAGTCCCCGCAGGGGTGCAGAGTGGGCTCGCCTGGCCCACCCTCCCCAGGCCCGCCAGCCTGACCTGCAGGCCTCCCCAGACACCGACCTGAATGCCGTCATCTGCAAAGGCACGCTGCTGAAGGACATCCACAAGCGCTACATCTTCTACCAGCTGCTGCGGGCCACCAAGTTCATTCACTCAGGGCGGGTCATCCACCGGGACCAGAAGGTACCACCCACACCTGTCTGCTGAGCTCCACTGCCCGGCCGGTGCCGCAGCAGTGCACCGGGTCCTCGAGCCCCAGCCTGGTCAGCCCGCAGCCTGCCTTTTCACCACCAGCCATCCAATGTTCTCCTGAACGCCAGCTGTTTGGTGAAGCTCTGTGACTTTGGCCTGGCTCGCCCCCTCAGCGGCCTCCCTGAGGTGCCCCAGGGCCATGCCCTGACGGAGTATGTGGCCACGAGATGGTACCGGGCTCCAGAGATGTTGCTGTCTTCCAGCTGGTAACACCGAGCGACCTGCCCTCATCCTGCCCCACCTCCCCCTGCAAGGTCAGGGCCCCTGTGCCCCCCTGCTCAGCCAGGGCCCTCGGCCTTCTTGCCCCGTGAGTCCCAGAACCCACTCGTAGTCCCTCCTCTCACCTGTGCCTCGGCCTCTAGGGTCCCCCCTCCAGCTCCACACTCCCCCTACACCAGGTATACCCCCGGGGTGGACATGTGGAGTCTGGGCTGCATTCTGGGGGAGATGCTGCGGGGTCGGCCCTTGTTCCCCGGCACGTCCACCCTCCACCAGCTGGAGCTCATCCTGGAGGCCATCCTGCCACCATCCGAGGAAGGTGAGTGTGTGGGCAGGCGGCTCCTGGCACACAGCTGTGGGGGGATGGCACCTCACGCACAAGGACTGCATGGGAGGACGGTGGGGAGGGGCTGGGGCTGGGAATGGCAGGGAGGTGGGATAAGCAGGGTCCAGAGGCCTTGGCAAGCCTAGAGAGGGCAAGCTGTGCAGGGTGGGCCCAGGGGAGGGCTGCTGGGGGTTTCTGCCAGGGATATGGGGCCCATGAGGGTCAGGCAGTGCCCATCAGGGGTCCACCCAGGGCAGGACAACAGCACGAGCTCTGTGGAGGGGCAACAGGCAACTCCACACTGTGCTGCCAGGGGCCGGACAGGATGCTAGAAAAGGGATGGGTGGAGGCGGCTGGAGGGGGCAGTCCGCAGTGGTCCTTCCTCCCTGGGGGGTGGCGGTGTGAGGGCAGTGTGGGGAGCCCTGTTCTCTCCCCAGTCTGCTCTGGCGGAGAGGGCAAGGCGCTTCCCATGGAGGTGGGGGGTACATGCATGCACGCGAGAGCACGCGGCGTGTGGAGGAGGCAGGCGTGTAAGGACAGGCGCACGTGTGAGTGCACTAGTGGTGGTGTGCGACCTGGTTTTCGGGGTTTGAGCCAGAGAGCAGAGGAGGTTGCTCCGAAGGCCAGAAGCAGTGGCCGCCCACCTCCCTGCCCTACCGGGCCGACCACCTTCATGACTCCTGAGCACACTGCCTTCTGCCCTTGCTCCCAGACCTCCTGGCGCTCAGCTCTGGTTGCAACATCTCAGTTCTGCAGCACCTGGGGTCCCGGTGAGTACGGGGGCTTCAGGGGGCCCCAGCGTGCTCCCGGCAGCCTTCAGGGCCAGCGAGTGTCAGCTCCGTGGGCCCTGCCCTCTTGACCACGGTCCTGAATCAGGAAACTGTTGGTCAGCCTGAAATGAGGAGACCAGGGTGGGCCCCGCTGGCGCTGGGAGAACGGCCTTAGAGATCAGGGGTCTGACGACCTTCCCCGGTCCCGAGGGTGATGCAGGGGGCAGGAAACCAGAGGATGGGTGGAAGTTGAAACCCTAGCAAGGGGCATAGATGTGGACGGGGGCCAGACCCTGGAGGCCCTGACGAGCTGGCCTCCTGCAGGCCCAGGCAGACACTAGATGCCCTCCTGCCCTGCGACACCCCTCCAGACGCCCTGGACCTCCTCTCGAGACTCCTGGTGTTTGCCCCGCACAAGCGGCTCAGCGCAGCCCAGGCCCTGCAGCACCCCTACGTGCAGAGGTAGCGGCTGGGGGTGGCGCTGGGCTGTAAAGCTCCGAGCTGCTCTCCGGAGGCAGCCCGGCCCCACCACCCCAGCACCCGTCTGGCTGGCTCCCCTCAGGTTCCACTGCCCGGCCCGTGAGTGGACACTGGGCGGGGACGTGCGGCTCCCCGTGCAGGAAGGAGCCCAGCTCTCAGCCGCCGAGTATCGCCGCCGCCTCCATCAGGTGCTCTGAGACGCCGCCCGCGTCATTCGGGCCCAGAGGCCTCCTCTGCGCAGCGACCCCGCCCCCACTCCCACCGCCCTCTGAGCGCCCCTGTGCTCTCGCAGATGATCTTGGAGCGCAGGGGCCACGGCCGCTTCCCGAAGGAGACGGGCCTGGGGGGCGGCTCCCCGACCCCCGAGCCGGAGGCCCAGCTGCCCTCGGGCTCGCCCGCGTTGAACCCCGGACGCCGGTCTCGGAATAACCCCGGCCACGGCCCCGTGCACGGTGCGTGGTCTGGCGGCCGATGTGTGGGGCCACCAACCGCCAGCAACGCCGGACTCCTGACCCCGGGTTTGGTCTCCCGACCCCACAGACGCCCCCGGCGGAGCCGAGGACCCTCCCAAGCAGAACTCAGCCCCCCTGCACCAGCCTCCGCCCCCAGGAGGTTCTGGGAGAGGGGCGAGGCCCGGCGGGGCGACGTCATCCTCGTGGGTAGGTCGTGGTGTGGGCGCGGCAGGACCGCTCCCGCTGCTCCTTTAAGAGGGCGCCGGTGACGCTGCCACTCGCTCCTCCCCAGGTGAAGCCCAGCGTGAGGGAGGCCGCGCCGTCCTTGATCTCGCAGGCCGCCGCTCAGGTGGCCGTCCGGGCCCTGATCCGGAGTGACCGGAACCCGGGCCGTGGTGCGAACGCGCCCGGCGCGCCACGGGTGAGCCCGCGCGCCCCGCTCCCCGGCCCCCCGCCCCCTTCCTTCCCCTCCTCCCCGCGCCGGGCTCTCCCTCCACGGGCCTCGATTCTCGTCTGTGTGCAGGTTCCTCCTAGACTTCCCGGGGCTGCCCGGCCAGGTCGGAGGATGTTCGGGGCCTCGGCCGCGCAGGGGACCCAGGGGGCCGCGCGGGCCGCGCTGGGGGGCTACTCCCAAGCCTACGGGACCGTCTGCCTCTCGGCGCTGGGCTGCCTGCCCCTCCTCCCAGGACATCACGCCTGAGCTGCCCTGAGTCTTCAAGCGGACCTCCTCGGCGCCCAGCCCCGCGCCTCTCCCCCAGTCCCTAGGTTGCCCCTCCTCTGACAGGTTCCGGGGCCCAAGCCCCCGGTGCTCTCCACCTACCTTTTCCCCAACGCACCCTCTCCTGGCCACATTTGAGTCCCAGAGCTTGTCTGGGTCTCTCTGGGGGACTAGCCCAGGTTCACACCCCAACCTCCATCACTTCCTCCAATAAAGTTCTATCTGTCTCCCACCTGCCTGGCCATCTGTCATCCTCAGCCAGGGTCTGCCAGCGAGGCTGCACCAAACCTTTTCCCTTCTGGAGGACAGAGCCCTTGAGACGCCTCCAGGGTGCCATATGCTGTCATCTGGGCTCCCGTCTGCTCAGTGTCCAGTGCTTTCTAGCTTAAGGCTGCCTGGGGGTTGCCCTGGGGTCACCTCTGTCCACAGCATCCAGGGCCTGCCTGGTGCCTGAGCACCTCAGGTCCCAGCTGGGGGTGCTGCAGGAGTGAGGCGGTCCCCACAGTGGTCCTGCCGGGGAGGGTCCTGTTCCGTGCATCTGTTGCCGGGCTGCGAGTCACCGTGTGACCGCACTTGTGGCCCTGAGCCACAGCAGGAAAGGGGAGAACATGGGACAGTGCCCCTGACTGCAGTCAGCCACGCCCCACCGACACGGGGACAGGCGCTCGGCTTGTCTCCAGATCTTGGCTGGGGAAGGGGAGAGCAGCTGTGAATGTCTTGTGGGGCTCGAGGCTTCCTCCTCTGGTATCACCAGGCTAAGTGCCCAGTGTGAGCCCAGACGGGCTGTGGGACTGAGGTGTGGGAGCGTCCCAGCCAGCACTGAGGTACCTTCTGGTTCCACGCACACCTCACACTGCACCCACCCTGGGCAGTGGTCAGGACACAGGGAGGCCACTTTCCGGTGCCTGGTTGGAGGTGTTCCTGGCCCAAGGGCTTTTCAGCCAGGAGCAGGCGGTTCCGCCCTACTTCGGAAGACAGTGGAAGACATCAGCTGCTGCAGGGGAGGGTGAGGTATGGATCAAGGAGAGCTGGGCAGGGCGTGACCTAGACCTGGCAGCTACAGGAGAGACTCAGAAGGCAGAACAGGGCTTGGGGAAGGCCAGGGAGAGACCGTGGTTCTGGCTTGGAGGTGAGCCAGTAACGAGATGGGGCTGCCTGAAGGGGCAGCTTTTTGTATTTTTAGAGCCTGAGGTATAGCAAGCAATGAATACGGAGGACCCATAGGGCTGAGGAATGAATGTCACTGCCCAGAAAGGGGCAGGGTACCCAAGAAGTCCAGCCCTGAGTGCAGAGGTGGTGCTGGAAGACTGGAGGGTCTGGGAGGCCCAGACAACTGGACAAATGGCTGCTTGGCACCCTGGCCAAGGGCAGCCCCAGGTTGATGGGAACTTTGAGACGAGGCTAGGAAGTATCTGCTGGGCTTGGCAACCAGGGGTGTGCCAATGGGCTGTGCCTACACAGAGGGCTGGTGAAATGAGGCCTATCACAGGAGAGGTGGAAGGGGTTTGTGCTGCTTAGATGTGGGTAGAAAAAAAAAAGAAGATGCGGGTAGAGGTGGTGGCAGTATAGATGGGGAGGGGTCTTTAATCCACCCCACAGGAATGGATGGTGGTGTCCAGAGAGAAACCTGAGACATTAATAGGGCTAAAGGCTGCAAAATATAACTGGGTGGTGGTATGTATATGTATTTGCGAACACAGCAGAATATTTCATGTGTTGTGTTTTTTTATTAACACCAAAATGTGCAGAATCACATTGAGGTGAGGTCTTATTGAGCATGATGTGGAGGACGCAGACAGGAGGGTCCGAGGGCCTCGGGCCTCTCCCTGGGCAGAACCTCCACTTCCTGCGAGGGCTCTCCATTAGCAACAGGCCCAGGCCGGTCTGCTCAGAACAGCTGCACGGCAGGCCAGGCCAAACCAAACGTGTCAGCAAGCACAACGAGGACCAGAGATGCTCGGCTCATCCTGCTCCCTGGCGGCCTTTTCCATTCGAACCAAAGTCTCTGCTATCACCCCACCTGGGCGGTGGGTTTGGTGATGAGACCGTGGGCCACCAGGGCGCAGGAGTTCAGTCAGGACTGAGGCCATACCTGGCAGTCCCCAAAGAGCAATTAGTGTTTCCTATACTTAAAAAAAAAAACTATTTAAAAAGAAATAGCACAAACACTAATTTAACAATACCAGCACCTATGGTGAGGGCAGGGGCGGCTTTCGAAGCATTTGGTGCCAAAATGAATCATTCCAGATCAGTTACTGTCTGGAGGTGGGAAAAAAAAAAGATACAAGAAAGCTACATGGGGAACCTTGGACAGATTTTTTGGGGGCTGGTGACAAAGGGGAAAGGATGCACAAGAGGGCAGAGTCTGGGTCTGCTGGGCACCTGCAGGAAGGACCACTTAGATGAGGGACTGAGGTGCAGAGGTCCCACGTCAGGGGCACCGAGACCCATCAGAGCAGTGTGCCGGGGCTCAGGGGCCATCACATGCCATCCTCTGCCCTCACAGAAGGCTCCACATCCAGCCCCTTTCTGAGGTGTGACTGTGGATGCACCTGTGAACATGCCATCTGTCAGGAACGATTCGTGAGGCCAGGGCCTCCCATCATCCACTGGACTTGTCGTGCCACAAAGCCCGGGGTTCTTGCCCTTGCAGGGTGATGACCGGGGCCCTGCAGGAGTGGCGGCCCCACCCCCGCTGAAGGGTCAGGGACCAGGGGAGGGGCCCGGAGGGAGGGAAGGAGGGAAGCAGGGATGCGCTGGGCAAAGGGCAGGAAGTGAGCCCTAAGACCTCAGACGCAGGTGTGGAAACAGGCCCCGAGAAGTTGGGAGGCCTGGAGAGGAGGGGACTGCCAGGCAGTGGACAAGGGCAGCACAGTCAGGTCACGAGGAGAGGGGACCCCTGAGACACGGAAGCCCTGAGATGCACGGACCCCAGAGTATGGGGGCCTAAGGCACAGAGAGATAGGGGAGACAGATGCCTAAGAAGGGGGAGGCTAAGGGTCCAGAGGCAGAGGTGTGCAGGGCCAGAGCTGGGGTGGTAAGTCAGTGGGCAGCTGGGGCTGAAGCTCTAAGGGAGGAGAGACCCAGGGGCATGAGGCCGGGAGGGCTGCCAGCTGAGCCTCAAGTGGAGCAGACTCTGGCTGGCTCAGCCGGCTCCCTGGGCTTTGGCTGAGGGCCAAGTGTTCTGCCCGACGGTGATGCAAGCACCTCGGCCTGGGCTAGAAGGCCAGGTGACTCACTTCTTGCTTTTGAATGTACCCAGGATCTTGGGCATGAACTTGCCCACCTTGCTGTCCCTGGCATCCTCCTCGGCAGGGCCCTCCGTGGCCCCGAGAGCCCCCGGCTCCTCCTTTTTGCAGAAGACCTCAAAGCGGCTGTAGACACGCTTCTCTTTGCGCATGCTCTCCATGCGGCGCAGGAGCCGGTCGCGTTCCTCCAAGCTGGCAGGCAGCGTGCGGCTCAGCCGGCCTTGGGTCCCCAGGCTGTCCGAGCGGAAGATGGCCGAGCACTTGTCCTTGTCGGACATGTCAGGGGCCAGGACGCCGGCCGCTGGCGAGTGACCCAGCTCTGGGCTGCTGTGGGCCGGGGTTGGGCCCGGGGTGGGGACTCCACGTTGCTTCTGGCCGTGGGCGCTGATCTGCTCCAGAATGGCTTTCGTGTCGTCCCGCAGGTTGCTGCTGTACAAGGCATTGGCTGTGGCTGAAGCCACGCGCGCCCGCGGGCCCCGCTCCTCTGCAGCCGTCTCGGTGCTGTCAACTCGGCCTAGGGACGGCCGCTGGGGGCTCTCAGGCTGCCCATTCTCCTGCGGCGTTGGAAAGCTGCCTCCATCCTCTGCCCGCCGCTCACCCTTGGGGCTCAGCAGCTGCCGCAGTCGCACGGAACCTTTGCGCAGGACCTCCATGGGGCCACCAACCGCCTCCTCTGTGGGCCCGGCCTTCAGAGACTCCCCGGAGAAGGGAACGGTGAGGCTGCCCCTGCGCTCAGGCACAGGGGGCACAGGGCTGCCCCTGCGCTCTGGAACAGGAGGCACCGGGCTATCCCTGCGCTCAGGGTAGGCAGAAGTGGGGCTCCCCTTCTGCTCAGTAAATCCAGCGGTGGGGCTGCCTCTGCGGGTGGGAAACCCAGGAGTGGGACTCCCCTTGAGCTCCGGGTAGGCTGAGGTGGGGCTCCCTTTTGGCTCAGACTGGTACCCCCCAGGCCCCTCTGGTGGGGGGCTGTCTCGCCCTTGCGGGGAGGTGGAGTGGTCCTGGGTAGACAGGAAGCGGGGGGGCAGCCGGTCCGTGCCACTGCTGCCCCGGCCCAGCGTGTCCAGCAGCTGGGTGGCAGCGAGAGTGGCAGCTCCAGGTTGTCGCTCCGCCTCCTGGTGCAGCTGCTGTGCGAAGGACTCACGCAGGTCCAGCAGGCAGCTCTCCAGGCTGCGGCGCTCGCTCCCACCGCAGCCACCGGGCGCAGACACCTCCTCCTTCCATGCCTGGGACACGACAGCCTTGCTATGGCTCGCGACTGTGACAGCTGTCCCCACGCCGCCAGGGTCTCGAGAGGGACCCTTGTACTTCTCCAGGAGCTCGGCCACCTTAGTGGAGGCAGCAGAGCGCACGGCTTCATTGCCGGGCCCCAGCATCTCACTGATCGTCTGCTCCTTGTGCAGCAGCTGCACCTTCTCTGTGGAGGCCCCAGCGGCTCCGCCCGTGCTCTCACCCTGCGATGCACTGAAGATGAGCGAGGAGCGCAGCCGAGAGCTGCGCTGGATCAGCGGGTTCAGGCGCGAACGGAAAGAGTCCTGCTTGACCAGACCTGCCTCCTCCAGGCCCTCGCGCTCTGGTCCATCGCCACCACCGCTGCCAGAGCCCGGCGCTGGGCCTTTGACTGGGAAGGGCGCGGGCACACGGAAGGCCGAGGGAAGCAGGTCCCCAGCGGTCGCCCGACCCCCAGAAACCAGCACGTCATCGTCATAGGCCTCAGTCTCCATGGGTGTGGGCAGGCCCTCTTCGCCAGCGTCCTCGCTGTGACAGCCGCTCAGGTAGGAGGTGAGGCGCCAGTGCCGCAGTCCGGCCCGCCCCTCGGGTCCACCCCTGCGCTCTGGCTCCGGCTCGGGAACCGTTTCTGGGCCTAGCCTCGTCATCGCTTGGCAAGGAAAGCGCTGGCCCAGGTTGGGGCGAGGGACCCCGCCGGGTTCCAGACCGCGGGGTGCGGGCCCGAAGGCGGGGTCCGAGCCATGGCGCACCTCCCGTGAGGCACTGGATGGCACGTAGTCCAGCCGCTGGTGTCCGTCCAGGCCGAGCTCCGGAAATCGTGGCCCGGCGCCCAGCGCGAATTCGTCGTGGTCTGGGAAGCCAGGGCGGCCGGCCCTCAGCTTCTCGAATAGGCCTTGCGGGCGCGCTGGCGCGAGCTGCGGGTCCCACTGATAGTGCTGCTGGTAGAGCTGGTCACGGTGGAAATGGCTGGTCTGGAAGCGGAGGTCATCGCCGTGGCTGAGGAACGTCTGCCGTGATACCTGCCGCGCGGCCGCGAGGTTCTCCACTGCGCCCGCACCGTCGGCGGCCGCATAGCTGTACCTCTTGAAGGCGTCCATCTCTAGGTGCCGCGCCTGAAAGAAGCCCCGCGGGCCCGAGAGCTCCCCGCCTGGCCCGCCCTCTGCTTCCAGCCGCCGTGAAAGCGGCCGCAGTCCCGTGTGCGGCTCCAGGGCGCCCCCGGGCATCCTCGAAGACTCTTCTCGGCGAAACGCTGACAGGAAGTGGCGGTCGGGGTCGAGGAAGGAGGGGAAGCCCAGGCCTTCTTCCCGAGGTGGTGGGAACAGGAGGTGGGCGCGTTTGGGGAAGGAGAAGGGGGTGGGAGCCCCGGGCATCTGGCCGCCCATGAGTGGCCCAGCCCCTGCGTATGGAGCTAGGGCATAGGTGTCCATGCGGGCCAGCGCCCCAGCCGAGGGTACCAGCGGCTCGGACTGTGCGAAGAGAATGCGGAATTCCTCATCGAAGCTGGAGACCAGCTCGCCCTGAAACACG
Organism: Oryx dammah; assembly: GCF_014754425.2. NCBI lineage: Eukaryota > Metazoa > Chordata > Mammalia > Artiodactyla > Bovidae > Oryx > Oryx dammah. The sequence continues at coordinate 13,833,089 of NW_024070203.1, read as the reverse complement.
TGCGCCAGACTCCGGTGGATCTTCTCGAAGGACCACATAAAGCTGGGAGGCGGGAGGGGCCAGTCAGAGGGAGGGGCGAGACCAGCGCTGGGGGTGGGGG
>NW_024070203.1:13754735-13832889 GCF_014754425.2 Oryx dammah | reverse complement strand
GGGGAGGGGGGTGGGGAGGGTGAGGGGTGGGGAGGGAGGGGCTGGGGGCGAAGGGGCATGGCTGAGCGCGTTAGGGTTAGGGCACTACAGAAGGGCTTCTGGAGAGGCCCTCGAATGGGGAGGCAAGGGGCTAGGCGCACCTGTAGCTCCCACTCATCACCACGGCACAATCCACCAGGAGGAACTTCTCCTTTACGTGGCCCTTGAAGGACTTCCCAGTGCGGCAGTAGTAGGTGGGGCCCGCCACAGTGCGCACGCGCAGGAACTGGGGCGGGAGAGGCGTTAAAGCTCTGCACAGGGGCCTCACCGTGCCCCTCCCGGTCATCCCCTCCCGCTCTCCGGCCACTCACATCCACGTGGTGCAGGTTGACCCGGCACTTGTCGGCCATGTCCAGGAAGTGCTGTGCATTCATCTCGTCTAGGAGGATGTAGACTGGGACGCGGCGCGCAGCAGCCTCCAGCACTTCACTGAGAAGGTCCACATCGGTGAACATGTCCATCACCACGGCCACCACCTGCAGGGGATGAAGCAGGTACAGAGGCCCAAACCCTCTGCTGTCCCCACCATTCTCTAGCCATACCTTCATGCCCTCCCCACTCCCTGGGAGCAGGGGCAGGTTATCGCTGAATGCCCACAACAGCTACTAGCCCATCGCAGGGGAGTGGGGCCCTATCATGGAACGGGGGTCAGAAGGGGCCTGTCATTAGAGATGTGGGGTTACTAGTGGCCCATGATAGAGCCCTAGGCAGGCACAGGGCCTGCAGCCTGTTAAGGGAGGGCTGTCCTTCAGCTCAGGGTGGATGTTCAGCTCAGGGCAGAGCCCTGGATGGGGGACGGGGCAAGGCAAAGCCCCAGGCTCCATTCCTGCCCCTGGGAAGGAGTTGCCATCTGGGGAGGAGAGGCAAAGGGGCAGAGGGCAGAGACGGGTCTTTACATCTGAGCTGCTGCCATAGGTCTGTGGTTTAACAGGCTCCCTTTGCTATTTGCCAACTGCTTGGTGTTGGGGGCAGGTCAAGGGCAAGACTAGAGAATTCTCTGAACATTAAGTCCAGGCGAGGAGGGGCCCCAACCATCAGAGCCCCTTTGCTTCTGGGCACCAGCCATGACCCTGGGTGGGCAAACCTGTGCAGTCTGCAGCTTGTGATAACCAAACCACTGATGACCTTGGAATAAGTCTGCCAGGGAGCCCTCATTACAGCTTGAGGGCTGGAGAGGCTTGGCCAGCCAGTCCTGGCCCCACCCTTGCCCCCTAAACTGGCATGCTTGTATTTCTCCTTCACCCTCATACTCCTACTCATGCTTCAATGTCCAGTGCAGGCTGCCCTTCCCCACTGCCCACTGAGCCTGTGACCGCACACCTGCTGGGCAGAACGGATCATCCTTCGAGCCTCATCCTTGATGCTGGGGCTGTCAGGTGGCGGCGGCTGAACCAGTGTGGTGACTTCAGTGCCCTGGAAGCCAAAGGTCAGGGGCCAGCCCAGGTCAAGTTCAGGCACTGCCTGGTCAGAGTTCACAGGCCAGTAAGTACCAGAGGAGCCATCGAAGTCCAAATTGGGGGGGGCTGCCTTCGGGGGGCTCGGGGGCAACATGCTGCGGGGGCCGCAGGTGGCGGCTCACGTGCTCCAGCTCCTCGGGGCACAGGAAGGCAGGCGCCCCCTCGGACGCAAGGAAGCGGCTGTATGCCTCTGGCCCGCCCTCAGCCAGCGCATCCACGGCCAGGCGGTAGTACTCTTTGTAGTGTGGTGGCAGGTACCCGGGTGCCAGTGGGTTGTCCCCCTGGGAGGAGCTCTGGGAGCGACGGGCCATGTCGGGGCCAGGGACCTGGGGGAAGGGCAGGGAGACGCATTACAGGGGGAGGGGCTCTGGGTCCACCCCCCCAACATACATGTGGACACATCATAGCAGCGGCTGTCAGTGACCCTGGGTGGGCTATGGAGATCAGCCTGCGCCTGGAGGTCTTCCCAGACCCTAGCATGCCCCCTCATTGGTGGAACATCAGAACACATGCCCGTTGTCTCTTGTGACTCTGGCTGTGGGGCTGGCCCTCCTCTCACCAGGGGCCAGGAGGCACCCTGGGCCCCAGCTTCCAGGCAGAGGTTCTGGCTCCATTTGGGCCTGACTCAGGGCTACTTTATGGCCCCTGTGGCTCAAGGCACTTCTGCTTTGTGGACTCCTTCTCCATTAAAAAAAAAGGATATGACAGTTGTTATAAAGAAAATATAATTCAGACTGTATTAATATATTTACCTTTTTCTTCTGATTTTATGACATGAATGCATTTTTGTGGGCCCTGGCACTGTGCATCCTGGACAAGTTGGGGCACTGCCTGTGTCTCTGCCCCTAGAGCCAGGGGACCCTGGACTGCTCTCTGTGGCCTGTTCCCTCCACTGTACAATGCAGCTGTCTCAGCCAGAAAGAATGCAATTTTGTGATTTGCCGCAACATAGATGGACTTGAAGGGCTTATACTAGGTGAATTAAGTCAGAGAAAAACAAATAGCGTATGATATCATATATATGTGGAATCTAAAAAAAAATACAACTAGTGAATATAACAAAAAAGAAACAGACTCACACACATAGGGAACAAACCAGTGGTTACTAGTGTATGTGGGGGAGCAGGAGGTACAGAGTACTGAGTGTAAGACAGGCTCAAGGATGTACTGGACAACGTGGGAATACAGCCAGCATTTTGTAGTAACTGTAAATGGAGTATTCACTTAAAAAATTCCATTAAAAGCTTTTTTTGAATGCAGCTGTCAGGTTGACCTGAGAGCACACTTCGCCCAAGGCGACCTCAGTGCACAGAGCCTGGCCACTCCCCAACCTGTGCTACAGGGCCTCACACGCAGCACCCACTTGCCAACCTTGGAGCCCTCTGCCCCGTCCACCATACCGTCCTGGACACCTCCCTAGGCCGCACCCCTGGCACACCCCTCCCCCTCCCCAGGCCTGAACTTCACATCGTGGCAGGCGCTTAGAGGCCTGTCCCTGCCAAGCCTGGCCCGTGGGGCAACAATAACCTTCCAAGTTCCTGGTCACTGCCCACTTGTCCTCAGCTCCAGGTGAGCCTCTCCACATTCCATGCCCCACTGCTTCCACTCCAGCCCACCTGCCTCCAAAGGGCCTGCATGGGAGCCTGGCCTGGGGGAACACGGGTCCTGGAAGGCCAGAGGGGTTATTTGGCTCCTAGGACCCATCTCCCTAGGACCCCTGAAATACCTGGATGCTCATCTCCCTAATCTGGAAGGAGGGTCGTAGGAAGCTGATCCTGTCTGGCTTGTGGCTTCCTGAATGTGGGCTGACAGGCAGAGTGCCCCCAGCCCCTGTAGGTGCAGCTGGACAGCGCTGACTGGATGGGGTCAGTGGCCCACTGGAGACAGTTGGGGGGGTCGGGATGACTTGGGGAATCTTTCCTGTCTGCCCTTCTGGGAGAAGTGACGTGGAGGTGGAGGTGGGGGACGCCCTCATGTGTATTCAGTCACACCCGATGGAGAGGCTACTTGGTCTGATTGAGGAAAACCTGCTGTGCCTAAGAGGGGGCACTACCCGCTGGCGTATCTGGCTACAAATGGGGTGGCCATGTGTCCTCACTGTACCAGGACCAGATGCAGGCTGACCACACAAGGGTATGTGGTGTGGGCTTGTTTGCACCAGGGTCCTGACCCTGTGTGTGACCACAGGGTGTGTGTTATCTTGAACTGTATCTGACTGGGGAGGGGGCGCTATCCAGCTGACAACCCTTGAGGGTGCCGCTTCCCACGTCGGGGAGACATACTGGAAGGGACCTCCTTCCCGTCTACTTCACTGGGGAAGGGAATCAACTCCAAGTGTCCAGTCTGCATGCAGAAGGGGTGGGGGATCCGAGAGTGGGGAACGGCCCGTCCTGAAGGAGTGTGCAAGGGGGCCCTGCCCAGCCGCAAGAAGCCACACGCGGGCCCCTGACCACCTTAGGCCTCTGCCTGTCTCCCTTCACAGGTCCGCATGCCCCTGACCTGTGGGCCCGGCAGTGGCCACTCCCAGCTATGGGAACCCCAACAGCTGCCTCTCCACCTTTGCCTACCAACGCTGGCCTGAAGGGAGGGAAGGGCACTTATCCCACCCAGGCTGATGACTCAGCAGGAATCCCGCTCTTTGGCTGCTGACCTCTGACCTCAGACTGAGCCGACAAAGTCTCCAGGCAGGGCCCTCAGGGCTCTAGTGGGCTCCTGAACCAGGGACCTCCAGCGGAAGTCTTTCCCGCGGGTAGGCCTGGGGTTTTATCCGGAGGGACGGATCTGGGGCATAAGGTGGGCGGGTCCTGCGCCAGGCAGGCAGAGGCTTCAGGCCGCAGGAGGAGGACGGGGCTGGGATTCCCGTAGAGGAGGCTCCTGGTCTGGAAGTGGGTGAGCTGCAGCTTTCCAGTGCACACTGCAGGGCCACAGTGGGTGACCGAACCCCAGGAAGTTAAGCTGCCTGGGCCAAGAGTCCCGTCCACCCACCCAGTCCAGGGACTTGGGCGCCAGGGAACCCTGCGCCCCACGGAGGGAACCATACAGAGCTCTGGCCACGCGGGCCACCCCTAGTCCACGGCGGCCTAGAAGGGGCACCCCCAGGAAGGGTCTAGGCCAGGCCCGGCACGCTCTCCAGACTCCAGCTAGGCCATGAGGGTAGGAGCAAGGCGGGGCGGCCTGGGCTGGCTCGATCTGGGCCCGGGGCCCCTTCCCACTCACTTCTCTCGGGCCGGCGTCGAGCGAGGGCGCCCGCGATCGCACCAGCACACGCGGCCGTGGCGCCCCCTCGGCCCCAACTCCGGCAGACCCGGCCCGACTCCCTCGCGCGCGGCCGCGCTCCTACTGCCTCGCTGAGTCGCGCCGACGCAGCCCAGGTGCGGGCGGGCTGGCCGCCCAGGTGAGGCCGCGCCGGGGGGGCGCCGACGGTGCCGACCCCGCCCCACCCCGCCGCGGCCGCCCCTTCCGCGCGCCCCGCCCGGCCGGAGCCCGGGGAGGGGGCCCTACCTGGCCAGGTGCGCGGGGTCTCAGGACAAGGGCAGCAGGAGCCGACCGCCGCCCAGCGGCTTCGCGGTCCGGTCGGTCCGGCAGACACTCCCTGCCGCGGCCCGCCCGCCGCGCGGCCTGATTCACGCGCCCGCCCCCGCCCCGCCCGCCGCCCCTGCCGCCTGCCTGCCCGGGCAGCACCTGGGGGCGGGGCGGCCCCACCCGCGGCGCGCCCGAATTCCTCCGCCGCCCGCCCGCCGCCGCCGCTCCCGGGACCCCCGCCGAGCCCCCCCCGGCGTCGCAGCCCGGGACCCCGGGAGACCGCTGAGGCCCCGACTTCCGGGGCCCCGCGTCCCCAGGGACCCATCTGTTCGCCGAAGGCTCGAGGGCCCTAAGCCTGACCCTTGACCCTCGCCCCGGAAGTCGGGGTGACTCGGAAGTTCCGGCTAGTCGCTAGGAAACGGGCCAGCCCGACGCGGGGGGCGGTGCTTCTGGCCTTGCCTACGAGTTGGGGGAGGCAGGTGAAGCAGGTGAGACCTTGAGGGCGGCGCCGAGCCCTGGGCGGGGCAGGGCCTGGAGGTCTGTGAGCACAGAGTGCCCCCCACCACACCGGGACAGCCCCACCCCCGCACACTCTGATGCCCACAGGTATCCGGGACCCTACACGCGTATAGGAGACCCACTGCACACTGGGGACACTTCCCCATGCCAGTCCCCTCCCTGCACTGGCACACCCACACACATGTAGCACACACCTGTGGACAGGGACTGTACAGGCACATAGGGACCTGCACACACAAGGGACTCCACACACACACACACTGACCCCCACTTACATGGGACCCCCTGCTCCCGATGCACATAGAAACCCAGGTCCATACTGGACCCTACAAGCACATGGAGGCCTGCACCTGCTGTACTCAGGCGCATGCCCGTGTCCACACATACAGGACGCTCTGCTGCACAGACTGCATGCAAGCAGGGCCATCCCCCACAGAACCCTACAACATACAGGCACCTATATGAGCACCCAGAGTCCCTCAGAAACTGGGGGCCCTGCAAGTCCCTGAGCCCCACACACTCCCGCCACACTTGTGTGCAGGCACTCATACACACACTCCCTTCCTTAGCTGCCCCAGCCCCCCAGCCTCCCCCACAAACACTTCAGATTCCTCCTCAGAACCCCAGTTCCCCATCAGACCCTCTCTGAGGGGCCCTTACATGACGCAGGCCCTGCCCAGCCCTCCATCTGCCCAAGCCCTGCCACCTCAAGCTCTGTCCCTCCACCGCCATAGTGCCCATCCATCTCTTTCAGCCCGTCTCCGGTCACTTTCTCCCAACTTTCAGGGTCATTCCCAGTTGCATTTGCTCCTTCCCCAAACTCTCAGTGACATCCACGGTGGGAACACAGGTGTGCGCTCAGGCAGCACCCAGGGGAAATGAATCTGGGGGTCAGCCCAGTGGGCCAGGGAGAGGGGTGTTGTTCCTGGGCTCCGACAACACCTCCTGCCAAGGCCAAGACGAGAGAGGGGTGGGGTGTGGGGGGAGGGCTGGGGGCAGTGTGGGCACAGAGGCTTCTGCAAGGCCAGGTCATCTCAGGCTGCTGTTTAGGACGAAGTTGGCTCAGCCCAGTGGTCTGAAGCTGGGAGATGGGTACCAGACATCAATCCTGGGGTAAGGATGGGTGAGCCAGGCTGAGGGGGCAGGGACGTGAGGGCAAGGGGGATAAGCTGTGGCCAGATGTTCTTGCCAAGCATTCCCACCCAAGCTACTGGGCACACACAAGCCAAGAACCGGGGGCAGGCAGGGGGGGCAAGGAAGCCGGCAGGAAGCTGCGTTGGGGGGTGATCCTGTGTTCCCCAGTTTGGCACCTGCTGTCTGTTCCTGCAGGTCCGTGTGATGCTGTCCCCACTGTCTCTGCCACTCTGAGCACACCCTCCTGACCTTCCCCTCACCCAGGAGAATGAGCAGTAAGAAGGGGGCACTCAGAGCTGCGCCAGGGAAGTCCTTCCCCAGAGCCAAGCCACGGGCCCCTGCCGGTGAGTGTGACCCCTCTGACCTCCAGCCTGGCTCAGACTCTGACTTGTGACACCTGCTGTGCAGCCGCCCAGGAGCCTTCCCTGAGACAGAGGAGTCAGAGCTCGGATGTCCCTTCAAGATTCTGACCCTGGGACTGTACCCCTGGGGTTGGGGTCCCGAGGACAGTGTTCAGAGCATAACTTTAGGACACGTGGAGGCAGGCAGCAGGCCTGTGGGGACTGAATATAGGTTCTGAAACAGCAGGGCTTCAACCCACGGTGGGGACTCTCAGACAGTGTGTGATCCCCTCTGGCCCTCTTCACCACCGAGGCCATGCTGTGCTTTTCCTTGGCTGCTGCTCCCTCAGGCCATGCTCTCTTTAGCCACTTCCAGGCTGAAAGGTGACAACTTGCCCTTGGCTCAGTCCCGCCATGGGCTAGGAAGTGCATCTCCTCCCATGTCTACCCTGACCCACAGTCGCTCTTCTCTGAATCCCATTTCGTCTGTCACAGCACTCATCTGAGTTCTTTGCTAGGCTGCCAACACCTTCTAGGCTGCGGCTAGGGGTCCTCCCCACGCACAGGCCTGTACTGGGGTTTGTGCCTGGTAGGGGAGCCCCACACCCTGTTCCCCAGCTGCAGCCCCCCTGCTTGAGCGGGCCTGGACCCCAGAGGCCTCCCAGATCCCCAGACCTGGCAGGATGGTAGTGCCCACTCTTCCACGCCAAGCTGGGTTAGACCCTAGCTCCCCAAAATAGCCACAGCTGCGTCTGAGGCGGCAGTGCTCCTGGAATGAGGATGATGGCTTAGGTGGCTTCCGCCATCTCATCTCAAGCCCTGGGAACAGGCTCTGCAATAAACAGCAGGCCGGGCAGGTGGCCAGGAAGCTGTGTCGGGCGGGGGAGGGGATGCTGGTCCTGCCTGCTGACTGTCCAGCTGGGCTCGGGACGCGGCCCTCACCCCCCATGTCCCAAATGCTGTGCTGGACAGTTCCTGCCCCGGCCCGCCTGGCCAGGATGCCTGGGTGCTCTGCAGAGACACCTCTGCCTCAGTTTCCCTGAACAGTCCCCTCCTGGGCTCCCTCTGCCTTCTAGCATCGGGCCAGCCTGGGAGGGCTTCCTGTCAAGTGGTCCTTGCAGTGCCCCGTGCAGTGGGCACCAGCCTCACTTTGGGCCGCAGATGTGCCATAGGTGCTGCCATGGTCGCCACACCCCCAGGATGGTCATCCTCCTCCACCCCAGTTCCCTCCAGGCCTTACCGGGTCTTGGGTCTGCAGCGCCTCAAGGCCCTCGTTGCGGAGCTGCTCCAAGGCCAGGGCTAGCTCCAGCCCCTCCACGCGCACCCAGGCCTGCTGCTCCTGGAGCTGCCGCAGCCACAGCTGCTCCTCCTGCCATAGCCGCATGTGCAGCTGGGCCTGCCGACGCCGGTCCTCCAGCAGCAGCTGCTCCTGGGCCAGGCATAGCTCGACCTCGTGGAGCCTCAGCAGCTCCGGGCCCAGGCCTGGCACCAGGCCGCCCACCCCGTAGCCCTCCATGTCCGCAGCGGGCACCAGCACCAGCTCGGACCCCACGGCAGCGGCCTGCTCCAGCCTCTCGGCTCCCTGTGGCCGCTCTGGTCTGGCCACCTTGGGGTGCCCCTGGGGAGCCAGCTTGCTGCTGGTCACGTGCCCCGCGGGGGCCACCCCCGCCTTGTCCCCCAGGCACCCTGGGGCGGGGGGCGGGGGCCTGGCCTCAGGTCCCTGCTGCCCTGTGGCCTTCTGTGCCCTGCCCGCCCTCCTGGGCCGGGGTTTGCGAGCTCTACTTCGTTTGCCAGACATGCCCCCGATCTGGCGCCTGTTTTACCAGGTGTCTGCTCCTCGGGGGCCCCGACTCATCTGCCGGCCGGCCTCGGTCAGGCGGGCCCAGGGGGCTCCCCTGAGAGGCCACGGTGGGCCCTCCGCTTCTGCAGCCCCTCGTGTCTGCCCTTCCCCTGGGCTGGCACCCCGGCTGAGGCGCTGACCCGGGCTCTGTCTATGGGCCTCACAGACCCACTCCGCAGGCTGGGCCGCGCCAGGGAGTTTATAGGGACTTGGCGGCGCGGTTGCTCACCCGGCGCGAGGCTGACTAACGCGCTGACACGGCGCAGGGCTTCTGGGGCACAGGCCTCTTCGGCCAGACTGGGAGGGAGACTGAGAGAAACCGGAGGAGGCGACTCGGCAGCCAGACTGCGGGCTGTGTGTCGGGACGCGTCTGGTCCTGCCCTGGGCGGGCACCGGTGCCCCCCCACCCCGTCCCACCCCATTCTCTCCTGCTCCCGGGAAACTCCAGCTGCAGCCCACAGGGCTCTGAGCCGCGACCCAGGCCACGCCAACCATCCAGGCAGGGTGCTTACTGGTTACAGACTGCTCTAACCCAACTGCCACAGGAGCCCCTGGCCCCAGCCCCCAGCCAATATTGGGGGAGAAGCCCACCTGGCGGGCGCAGGGAGCTGCGGGGGACGGGGCATCCTGTGCAGTTGATGGACCCACTGCCCTCTCCGAGGGAGACTTCCACTGGGGGCCGGGGGCGGGGCGGGGGCCGGGGGGTGGCGCGGGCAGGGACTGGTGGAAGAGACTGGACGTTGGAAGGCCCAGATGGCATTTAGTGGACTGACATAGGGCAGTAAGGAAGAGGCCGGCCTGCCCTGAGCTGGGGCAGGGCTCGTGAGGACGTCCTGATTGGGGGTCCGGCGGTTCTGCCCACAGGGGCCAGCCTCTGGATCCCTGGGGACGGCTGTGGAGGAGGCACGCAGGGCCAGCCAGCCTGGCGGCGTCCCCCCGCTTCCTGGTGGGAGGGGGCCCCACGCACGGCTCCTCCCCGTCATTTCCCCAGCCCGGGGCCGCTGACTCACACCCACGCCCAGGGCCCCATCCCAGCCGGCTCCGTCACACTGGCTGAACTGGTTTGCCTGGCCCAGCCCCGCTGGCTGCACCCCTCTCGCTCAGCCCTTGCCCCAGAGGCCTCGCGAGTAGGTAGACGGAGGCACAGAGCGGGAGTAGCGTCGGGGCACGGGAAGTGGCAGCGGGCGGGTGCAGTGTTAGGGGTGGGGTAGGGCGGGCGTCGAGTCCTGCAGCGGCTTCGCCACACCTGGGCTCCGGGCCTGGAGCTCAGCCCACGTACGGGCGGGCCTGCTCGCCGCCGCCCCCTTGCGGCCGCGGCCCGGCCCTGGTCGCCTCGCGAGGAGGCTGCGGGCGGCCGCTCTTCCGGGGCCGAGCTCGCACCCACCCCCACCCCACTGACCGCCCCCTCCCCCAGGGAAACCCGGAGAGAGCCGCCAGCTGCAGAGGGAGAGCGGCCCGCAGGCCACGGGGCGCGCAACCCCCGAGCGCCCGGAGGCCCCTGCAGGTGAGAACCCACGCTCCCCAGTGCGCTCTTGGGCCGGGGGCTGGACACTGCGTTGTCCCCGTGTGTGCACGCCCCACGAACGCGTGTGCTGGGGTGCGCCTGCGGGGCAGCCTCGCGGGGCCCCTCTCCCGTACGCCTGCAACTCCAACGCCAACGCCTCCTCTGGCAGGGCGTCCCTGGGGTCGGGGTGCGCGCCCTCAGTCCCAGGCCTCAGTCATGGTCTCTTGGCAGTGGCCTCCAGAGCAGAATCTCTAGGAAAAGTTTCCTCCTGCGGCACAGACCTGCATTCAGGCGCACCCACGTGATGGGTGTCCTCAATCTCTGCGGCACTTCCAAGTTGCACACCGTTGAGGCCCTCGCCTCTCGTGTCTGCCGTCTTGCTCTGCTCCCTGGCAAGCTTGTGCCTGCGGCCAGCTCCCTGCCCCACATCCCTTGCCGAACCCCCCACCCCCCCACCCCCTGCTGCCCACTGCCCTGCCGGCTGACTCTGGCTCTGAACTGGCCCCTCCATTCTCCTCCATGTCGTGGCCACCAGCAGCCAGTCTCTCCTGCAAGTGTGGTCCTCCCCGGGTGGCTCTGGCCTCACCCCCAGATAGACTGCCAGCACTGCTAGTCACCTTGGTTTCCCCCCGGACCCTGAAGGGGCCAGGATGAGGAGCCTGACCTCGTCCTGAGGACAGGGCCAGACCCCAGAAGGCTTGCAGAGTCCTGACTGTCGGTTTTATAGAAGTTTTAATGCCCAACCTATGTATTGGAAGAACGTCCAGTGGCAGGAGATGGGGGCCTGGAGAGCGGCAGAAATGAGAGGCAGTGGAGGACACAGGCAGGCTGGGCCCCGGGAGCCCTGCCCGGGTGGCGCTGCCGCTATGCTCTCCCTGCTGCTCCACCAAGGGCTGTCCCCAGGGGTTTTGTCCTGCTGTCACTTCCTCAAGATCCAGGCACCTGGTGAGAAGCCCAGTCTGCCCTTAGGTCCTGCTCCCATTGTCAGGCACTGGAGAGACTGGTGTCTGCCCCCTCCTTGTAAGTTTCTGTAGTGGGAAGTGGGCTCCTACTGAATTTTCCAGAACGGAAACCAGCCTCACAAGGTCAGGGTTTCGAGCCTTCAACAGGTCGGTCCACCCCTGTCTGAGGCCGTGCCCCATGGACCTGGAGTAACTCTTTCTGCAGGAGGCGGGTCCTCCACTTAGGCAGGGCGGGTGCCAGGACCACGGACGTGTTATTGGTCTGCAGGCGCAGCCTCGACCCAGAGGACAGGCGCAACTGCAGAGCCTAGACTTCAGCCTGTACAATCGGGGTCCCCTCACAGTGGAGGTGTCACGCAGGACTGCTCTGCTCTGGGCTGGGCGGCCAGAAGTGCACGTGCCCCCAACCCCCACCTTCTCCTGCGGCCGTGCTCACGTGTCTGGGAGCCTCGGCTCCCTGCAGTGGGTACTCTTCCAGCGTGTTCACACTCTGGTCTGTTCTAAGAAGCCCCCTGCCCCAGAGAGAATCTGGCTTCCTATCACCACCCACATTTCTGACAATCTGTCCAAATTGTCAGCTTGAGTGCACGAGTTGATGTCATGACGGTTATTCGGCAGGTCAGTAGCCAGTCTAGATCAGTCTTGACGAGAGGGGCACGTGCTGCCAGTCTGCCCGCACGCCTTCCTTAGGCCTGCCCGCCGTTCTAGACTTGTTCACTTCAGGCTCCCGATGCACTGGCTAAGCCCTTCCCGTTGTCCTGGAGTCGTCTACGTGCACACCACAGGCCACTCTCCCCGCCGTGAACCGGGTACCTCTGGGAGATTCTCTCCTCCGCTGGGACCTCCCGAGAGGAGCTGTGAGGCAGCAGCGGACAGTCTGAGGGGCGCCTCCGTGTGGACTGAGCTTTGTGGATCGAGCCGGAGTCCCCTGTCCACCTCCAGGAGCCCTGTTGCGCGGCAGAGAGGAGGAGTGCATCGGGATGTGTTCCTTTCTGTCATGAAGGACCACTGCGTGTGCCCAGCACCCCAAGTCCCAGAGCTTAGGACCCCGGCTCAGGGTGGGGACTCAGGCTGCTTGTTCTCTGGAGCCCTGGCTGGACTCCAGGCTCCACCAGGGCCCTCCCCATCCCAGAGCTGTTCTCCAGATCCAGAACCATGTTCTCAGGGGAGGCACAGCCTTGCTCTGGAGCCTGAAGTCTGTGCTATGGCTCTCCCACTGGGTCCCACCTGGCCTCCTCCTCTCCACGAGTATACACCTTCAGCTCGTCAGACCTGCCAGCCAGCCAGCATGGCAGCACATGCCTCCACCAGAACCCCTGGGCTTGACTGTTAGCCTCCTGGGCCTCCTTGGACACGGGTGCTGTTCCCAGAGATAGCATGAGCTGCACTGAAGTCCTGAGAGGCCTGCCAAGCTCTGAGCCTCTTGATGGAAGGAGGTCCGAGGCATAACAGCTTAGCTCTTACCTTTAAGGTATCCTGGCACGTCCCAGATCTGCAGACTCTAAACTCCTCATTAGTGTGGGTTAGTCTCCCATCCTCTGGAGCTGCCTGGATCCGTGTGTTTTCAGGATGACGTGGGTTTCTGTGCTAGTTCCCTGTAGCTACTGTAACAACAGTTAATTCACTTTCAGTGTCTCAACACAGCACAGATTTACTGTCTTGCAGTTCTGTGGGTGAGAAGGCTGACCTGGGCCTCATTGGACTAAAATCAAGGTGCTTCCTGCACGCTCTAGAGGAGGATCTGTCCTTTGTCCTCGAGCTCCTGCAGGCGCCCGCATTCCTTGGCTCATGGCTGCTCCCTCCCTGTTCAGAATCAGCAGCCTCTTCCGAAGTCCCAGCTCTTCTGCGTCTTCTCCTGCACCTCTGATGACCCCAGCTGGCTTCCTGTCTTCACGTCAGCTGACAGCGGCCCTAGTTCTGCCTCCAGTCTTTACGGCCTTTGCCATGTAACACAGCCTGTTCACAGACTCCCGGGAACAAGACAGGGGCGTCGTCGGGGGCTGCCATCTTGCCCACCAAGAGTAACGTGGTCCTGAGGCAGGGCAGAGAGGGCCTGCTGCTTGGCATGGACAGGAGGGCACCACGGGCCAGGCGCTGCCACACACCAGGAGCCTGAGGCCCAGGGTGGCCCTGATTGGCCCGTCATCTGTACGCGTTGCCTTCATCCATCTTCTCCCTCCATTGTTTGTTTCTTGCAGAGGCCAGACAAGTGAATTTAGCGGAGATGTGATGGACACCGCCACACCTGACTTCCTCAGGTCTTTGGGTTTTTAATTTAGGCTTTATTCTTTGAGAGCAGCATTGAGGGAAAGGCACGGAGATTCCCATAGACGCCCAGCCCGCCACACATGCATGGCCTCTCCCGTTATCAGCGCCCCCACTTACACTGCTGACAGCTGACAAGCCTCATGGACACACCACAGTTCACATTAGGGTCTACTTTCAGTGTTGTGTATCCTGTGGGTTTGGACAAATGTTAATGACATGTACACATCATTGTGCCATCACCCGGAGGATTTTCACTGCCCTAGAATTCCCCCATGTTCTGTCTGTTCCTCACACCCCCTTCCATCCCTCACCACCACCAGTCTTGTTATTGTCTCCATAGTTTTGCCTTTTCCAGGACGTCAGATACTTGGAATCATACAGTATTATAGCCTTCTCGGATTGTTTTTTCACTGAGTCTTATGCATTTAAGCTCAGTACAGTTCAGTTGCTCAGGCGTGTCCGACTCTTTGAGACCCCATGGACTGCAGCACGCCAGGCCTCCCTGTCCATCACCAACTCCTGGAGTTTACCCAAACTCATGTCCATTGAGTCAGTGATGCCATCCAACCATCTCATCCTCTGTCATCCCCTTCTCCTCCTGCCTTCAATCTTTCCCAGCATCGGGGTCTTTTCACATGAGTCAGTTCTTCACATCAGAGGACCAAAGTATTGGAGTTTCAGCTTGAGCATCAGTCCTTCCAGTGAATACTCAGGATTGATTTCCTTTAGGATGGACTGGTTGTATCGCCTTACAGTCCAAGGGACTCTCAAGAGTCTTCTCCAAAGCCAGAGTTCAAACGCATCAATTCTTTGGTGCTCAGCTTTCTTTATAGTCCAACTCTCACATCCATACATGATTACTGGAAAAACCATAGCTTTGACTAGATGGACCTTTGTTGGCAAAGTAATATCTCTGCTTTTTAATATGCTGTCTAGGTTGGTCATAACTTTTCTTCCAAGGAGCAAGTGTCTTTTAATTTCATGGCTGCCGTCACCATCTGCAGTGATTTTGGAGCCCCCCCAAAATAAACTCTGTCAGTGTTTCCATTGTTTCCCCATCTATTTGCCAGTAAGTGATGGGACCGGATGCCATGATCTTGGTTTTCTGAATGTTGAGTTTTGAGGCAACTTTTTCTTATGCCATTATCTTCTTTACCTCCACCATAGTTTGGCCTCAGGTCAAATAACAGGGAGGGAACACAGCCATCAACAGGAAATTGGATTAAAGATTTACTGAGCATGGCCCCGCCCATCAGAACAAGACCCAGATTCCTCCTCAGTCAGTCTCTCCCATCAGGAAGCTTCCATAAGCCTCTTATCAATCTGATCACATGGACCACAGCCTTGTCTAACTCAATGAAACTATGATCCATGCCGTGTAGGGCCAACCAAGACGGACAGGTCATGGTGGAGAGTTCTAACAAAACCTGGTCCACTGGAGAAGGGAATGGCAAACCACTTCAGTATTCTTGCCTTAAAAACTCCATGAACAGTATGAATATGCATTTAAGTTTCCCCATAAGTGCATATTACTGAGTGAAGGAGCTGGGGTCCTCACTCCAGAACTTGAGGCATCAGGCACACAGCGGTTCTTCAGGACAGAAAGGAGCACATCCTGCTGCACTCCTCTGTGCCGCACGACGGCCTTCCTGGGGGTGGAGGAGGCTGCAGCTCTCCACCCACTGCGCTCAGTCCGCAGGGAGGCACCTCTTGTGTTTTTCTGTGTCTTGAGAGCTCACTTCCTTTTAGGGCTCCATTGTCTGGATGAACCACAGTTTATTTACCCACTCACCTACTGAAGGACATCATGGTTGCGTCTAGGTTTTAGCAATTATAATAAATCTACTGTAAATATCCACGTGCAGGATTTGATGTGAGCATAAGATTTCAGTTCCTTTCAGTAAATACCAGGGAGCACAGTTGTTAAATTATTAGAGTATGTTTAGTTTTATAAGAAACTGCCTAACTCTTCCAAAGCAGCTGCAGCCTCCTGCACTCCCACCGGCGCTGACCGCAGGTTCCCCTGCTCCACATCCTCGCCAGCACCTGGTGTCAGAGTGCCTGCCTTCTGGCTCCTCTAATAGGCCTGCAGAGGTATCTCTCTTGTTTTACTTTGCATTTCCTGCTGACAGGTGATGTGGAGCATCTTTCATATGCTTTCTGTGCCAACAGTATAGGTTCTTTGGTGAGGTGTCTGTTCAGCTCTTTGGCCCATTTTAAAATCAGGTTGTTCTCTTACTGTTAGGTATTAAGAGTTTTTTGTATATTTCAGATTAGTCCTTTATCAGATGTGTCTTTTGCAAACATTTCTCCCAGACTGTGTTTAGTAGAGAAGAAAATTTTCGTTTTAATGAAGTCCAGTTTATCAGTTGTTTCATTCATTGTGCTTCTGGTGTTGTACCTAAAAAGTCATTGCAAGGTCATCTGGGTTTTCTCCTCTGTTACCTTCTAGAAATCCGTTTTGTGGGGGTTTTCGTTTGTTTGGTTTGATTGTAAGACATATGGGATCTCAGTAACCCAACCAGGGATTGAACCCAGGTTGCGTCAGTGAAAGCCCAGAATCTTAACCACTAGGCCACCAGGGAGTGCTCCAGTTTTGTTTCACATTCAGGTCTGTGATCCATCTTGAGTTGATTTTTATGAAGGGTGTAAGATCTGTGTCCAGATTCACTTTCTTGCGTGTGGACGTCCAGGTGTTCCAGCAACATCTATTAAAGAGACCATCTTGGCTTCACCCATTGCCTTTGCCCCTTTGTCAAAGGTCAGCTGACTGTATTTATAGGGGTCCCTCACGTCTTTGGTGCTGGTATTAGTCTCTTCAGTTCTTCCAGGAAATTGTTCTATTTTGTTCACAGTCCGGGTGGGAACGGGGAGTTTCTCAAGCTCCCCTCTGGCTCTTGCTACGGTAACAGCTCTGCTGGTCAAGAAGCCAGTGTGAGCATTCTGCCAGCAGCCAAGTGACCCTGTTCCAGATGGACCTGGGAATGGACTGGGGCCAAACTGCCGCCTGTCCCTCGGCCTTCGCTCTGAAAACAGGACCATAATGATGTCACAATGCACCTCCGCCTCCCCCCAGGCAGCAGTGTCAGTTCAGATATCATGTCTATAGGCCTCAAAAAGTCTCTATTCCCGTTTCCCCAGGGCACCGTTGACCCTGACAGGCCACCAGCTCCTCCGGGGCTGGCAAGGGAATGCCAGCCTGGGGAGAGCTCTTGGAGACGCTTTGCAGGGCCTCCACCAAGGGCGTCTGGCATTCTCTCACAGCAGCTGTGAGTCTTTGACCTTGACTTTTGTCTGAAAAGTGGGTGAAAGACTGGTGGCTGATGTCCGATTTCAGGTGGATGGAGCCTACCCTGCCTCTCGCCCTGGGGTCTCTGCATCCTGACTGTCCCCCTGACTGCTGCCTATGGCGATAGCATCCTGGCCCCACAGCTCACTGCTGCTGCTCAGCCTCTGAGCGGTTCTGGTCTCCCATCTCCCACTGACCTGAGGACAGCCCACTGGCCTCCCAGCACCAGCCCAGCCTGCCGAGGGTGAGGTCACGGGTGTTTCTCATTGTTTGATGCACAGCTCTCCTCTGAACCCTCACAGGGGGAGGCTTAAATAAGCGTTGTTGGGCCGCCGTGGGTCTCTTCCCGGAGCCCACCTGCACCTCCCTGCTCCATCTACTCAGCCCCTGACTCTCCTTACTGGCCTGGGTGCAGCAAAGGGGGGCTTCGGGCGAGGTCATCGTGATTCAGAAAGACCGCTCTCGGCGGGCAAGGCGGAAGGAGGCCTCCCGCGCCCCCTGCTGGCGGGATAAACGGAGCGTCCGCAGGGCCTGCACCACTGGGCGTCCAGGCCCGGGGCTGGCGGCCTCCGCATACGCCGCCGCCCCGCACGCGTGTGAGCTACCTCCGCTCAGTGCGGGGGGCCGTCCGCTCTGCCTGCCGGCAGGTCCTTCGGCCATAGGATCGGCCGTGTCTCAGCTCGTGGTCTTTGTGAGTCAGGAATCCAGGCACAGCTCGGCCAGTGTCTCCTGGGCGTGATAAACCCCACTTTGACCAGTGGACACGGCAGTGTTTGGGGGCCCTGGAAACTGGTTCAGAACCAGAGCTTAGTCCCCAGTGTCTGCCTGCTGTCCTTCCTCCAGGGCCTGGTCACCCTAGTCAGTGGACCGGGGCCTCTGGGAGGCTGGGAGGCAGATCTGTGCACACCGAGGTGGGTCTTGGGCCCTGTCCTGAAGGGATGCAGGCTTCCCTTTCAGCCGCAGGTGCGAATTTGATTCACTGTGATTTCTGCGCTTCTCACCCGGTTACTGGCATCTCATGTCTCTCCCACGGCTAGGGAGCTGGGTGCCAGGTCAAGGACAGAAACGCGACCAAGTATACTGCGTGCACGTGTCGCTAGGGTCTGTTTCCTGGTACCTTGTGGTGCCTGTCAGAGTGCAGTCAGGAATAATAATTTTTTTTTTAGTTTTTACATTTTATTTTAAAAATATTTATTTATTTGGCTGCACTCATTTGCTGACTTCTACATTTGATGTCGCTATAAAATGTCCCAGGAGAGCACAGTTGGATTTATTTCCTACTTGGGTGCTTGAATAACGTTTTCCTTAAGGGCCAGCAACTTAAATAGGACGTATCCGATGCCAGCTGTTCTGCTCCCTGGTGTATTCTTTGTCCTTTTTGTCTTAAAATTCATTTCAGAAAATTTTGCATGTTTTATCTCTAAATACTTTCCCCATCACTAGACTCCACATTCCAGAGACACTAAGTCATTGTCCTCACTGTGCCCTCACCTGCGTGCCCCACTCTACACCACACGGGCTTCGTTTCTGGCTGCTCTTGCTGTAGTTGTTGGCCTGCAGAACTGAAAATTGTCTTCCATCTTTTCTGTGATGACTCTGTTATCTGTCTCCTTGTTCTGTTTTTTCCCTCTTGTCTTTGATCCCTTGAATTTCTGTTTTTATTGAGCTCCTCCCCAGCTTGCGGGTGCCTGTGGAGAACGGGCTCCTGTGCTTGTTTCACCCAGTCTCCTGA
This sequence comes from Oryx dammah, assembly GCF_014754425.2. NCBI lineage: Eukaryota > Metazoa > Chordata > Mammalia > Artiodactyla > Bovidae > Oryx > Oryx dammah. The sequence goes on along the minus strand of NW_024070203.1, from coordinate 13,814,282 downwards.
ATGCTGCATTGTCCGGCAGCGTGTGTGCACCTTCTCCCTGCCCTTTCCTTCACGCTGAGCCTGGCAGCTGGGTCTGCTGCTCCTCTGCTCTGACTCTTAGTTCTTGCTCAACCAAGAACACAGGTTGAGCAGTTACTCTCAGGACTCACAGGTTTTATTACTGGACTGTTGCAAAGCCCTGTGGAGTGTGACTGCCATCACCCCATTTAGAGAAAGGGATCCTGAGGCACAGAGAGGTTAGGCGGTCACACATCACAGGGTCAGAGTGACAGGTGGGTGTGAATGCCTCTTCTAGTTCTAGCGCTGGGACCCTCCGCTGTGGCCGAGTGTGCCACCGGGCTCCAGGCTGAGTGCAGGGTCAATGGATCACAGTTCCCAGGGGCTCCCTCTTCCGAGCTCCAGTGCACTTGTGGTTGAGATCAACCACTTCAGCCCTGTCGGCCCTGGCTCTGGGTGTGGCTGCCTGAATTTGGAAGGGGTCCTTCTGGCTTTCAGAGGGAGGGAGTCTTTGAGGATCAACAGTAGCTTCTCGATCTTGCTTGGGTTTCCCACCACCATCTCCACATGTCTTCCCAAGCTGCGGGCTCAGAGGGTGTTTGCAGGGTCGCAGCTGTGTCTGGGATGGGAAGGGCAGGCTTTGTGCCAGAGATCTGGCTCAGCCTCATTTGCTCTCTGCTGCTGGATTACTCTGGTTTGGTCGTGTTTGTGTATTTTAGAACATTTTTGATCCTTTGGTCTGGTCAGGAGGGATTTCGCCTACTCCACTCGCCTCGTTAACCTGGAGCTCTGGCACACCTGGTGTTGGCCCCGCAGCTGCGAGGATCGCCGCAGGGAGGGGAATCCTGGGATCCATAAGCCCTCTCCCCACTAGCAGGGCCAACCGCGGAGGACCGAGCAGCCACCGTCATTCAGTGTGCCTTCCGGAAACTCCTGGCGAGAAAGGAACTGGCCCGCCGTCAGCAGGAGCACCAGGACTACCAGGAGCTGATGGAGAAGCTGCAGAGGGAGGTGAGGTCAGGTGGGGCTGGGGGCGGGGACACAGGGCCGGGGGCGGGGACACAGGGCCGGGGGCGGGAACTGTAGGTCTGGGGCGGGGACACAGGGCCGGGGGGGCGGGAACTGTAGGGCTAGTCGGGGGTGGGACGCAGGGCTGAGCTATGACCACACTGGACCTCCCGCAGGCCTTCGTGGCCCAGGTTCGGCGCGAGCAGGAGGCGGCCCGGCGGCGGCAGGAAGACGCGGCTGCGGCCGAGCGGAGGCGGCAGGAGGAGCGGCTGCGCGGGGCGCGCCTGCTGGAGGCGGCCTTCGACGGGAACCTGGGCGAGATCCAGGCGGTCCTGCGGGAGGTGGGCAGCGGGGCGGCGGGGCGGAGGGTCCTGAGCTTGGGGCGCCGCTGACCGCCGCCTGGCGCAGGTGGACGAGCTGCTGACCCGCGAGGGCATGGGTTGCAACGCGGCGGGAATGGCGCGGCGGCTGCAGCGGCGCTTGGCCCTGGTGGACTTTGAGGACAGCGGCGGGAACACGCCACTGTCCGAGGCGGCGGCAGGCGGGCAGTCCCTGGCCATCCAGCTGCTGGCCGAGCAGGGCGCCAGTCCCAACAGCAAGGTGGGCACCGGGGCCCTCGAGGGCTGGGGGTCGCACCTCTCCATGGCGGGCCCTGCTCAGCCAGCGTGTCCCGCAGGGCGCCTTCGGCCGGACCCCGCTGTACCGAGCGGCCTTTGGTGGCCACCTGGAAGCCGTGGAGGTGCTTCTGAAGCTCGGAGCTGACCCCCGGGTATATGCGGACGACGGGAGCACACCCGAGCAGGTGTGCGAAGGAGGGCAGAACCCCCGCGGGACGCTCGCTCCCCCTCTCCCAAAGCTGTCAGGAGCCTGGTAGCTCTCCAGGCTGGGTCCTGACCTTCCTGGACCCAGCAGGCCCTCTCCCTACCTAAGTCCTCGCTGTGAGCCTTCCCGGGAACGCGCCATCAAGACCACAGCTCCCGGCTTCCGCGGTCCTCCTCTGGCCAGGGTTCTTCTCTTCTCCCTGGACCCTCAGTCCACCTTAGAAATACTGTTTCCAAGGAAGGTGGGGAAACAGCAAGGCTCCTGGGGGCAGCGCGGGGGCTCAGGGGTTGAGGGCAGCATTCGGCCTGCCCATCTGGACCCTCACCCTCAGAATTTCCCCGTTTCTGAGGAAATTGATCCCTAAGCCCCTTCTCCAGGTGCCTCGGTCTGGCAGCTCCTCCCTGGCATCTGGAAACAGCACCAATGGGCCTTTTCCCAGGCCCTCGGCTGGAGACCGGGGGAGGGGGGCCTGGATTTCTCCCGGGTCCTGGAGGCCTGGTCAGACAGGTAGCCCAGGACCTCTGGGAACAGCTGTGAAAACAGGTCAGCCAGTGCCACCACCTTCTTTAATGAGTCTGAGTGGAATCTCAAGCCCCGCCCCGCCCCGCCCCGCCCCCGAGTTGCAAGCCCCGCCCCCGGTCCTGCTCCAGGGTTGCTCTTTGTCCTTCCCTCTGCTCTTCTCGCTCTTCTTTGATAAGCAACAAAACAGGTTTTAAAAGACCAACAGAGCCTTTGGCTTCAAACTACTGCTTCCACGCTAGACGAAGGAACAATAGTGAGGCCAGGAGGACGGAAGGGCCTGGCCACAGCCTCAGTGTCGCTGGAGTGAGGAGCGCACAGGGAGGCCCACCCCTCAGATGCTGGTGCCCTGGTGGGCCTGGGGCTGAGGGCTGGAGAAGTGTGCAGGCTGAGGGGTGTTGAGGAGGACGTGGAACCCACTGGTGCCTGAGTTTGGGGGAGGGGTGCAGGGGGTACTGAGAGGAGCAGCACACAGCTGGGCAGTGGGGAGCAGGAGCCCTCTGGCTGTTGGGAGAACAGGGACAGTCTCTTTAAGAGGTGGTGCTGGAGCAATTGGACATCCACAGGCGAAGGAATGAACCTCGACCTAAACCTTGCACCCTATAAAGAGACTAACTCAAAGTGGATTATGGATTTAAATGTAAAACGTAAACTCTAAAACATATAGAAGAGCACAAGGGAAAATCTTTGGGAAAGATTTCTTAGACAAAAAGCACAGTCAGTCTATAAAAGAAAAATACCTTGACAAATTGAGCTTCATCAAAACTTTTTTACCTCTAGAATTTAAGTTCAAAACATGTAAAACTTTTGCTCTGCTGAAGCCCCTGTTAAGTGGATGAAAAGACAAGCCACAGAGAAGGAGAAAAATCCTTACAGACCACACATCTGATCAGTTCAGTTCAGTTCAGTCGCTCAGTCGTGTCTGACTCTTTGCGACCCCATGAATCGCAGCATGCCAGGCCTCCCTGTTCATCACCAACTCCCGGAGTTCACTCAGATTCATGTCCATCGAGTCAGTGATGCCATCCAGCCATCTCATCCTCTGTTGTCCCCTTCTCCTCCTGCCCCCAATCCCTCCCAGCATCAGAGTCTTTTCCAGTGAGTCAACTCTTTGCATGAGGTGGCCAAAGTACTGGAGTTTCAGCTTTAGCATCATTCCTTCCAAAGAAATCCCAGGGTTGATCTCCTTCGGAATGGACTGGTTGGATCTCCTTGCAGTCCAAGGGACTCTCAAGAGTCTTCTCCAACACCACAGTTCAAAAGCATCAAGGACCTGTATTTACAATATTTAGACAACTCTCAAAACTCAATGGTAAGTCATACAATCCAGTGGCTGTATGTATGTACATAACTGATTCGCTTTTGCTGTACACCTGGAACTACCACAACACTGTAAGTCCACTATACTGTAATAAAAATTTTAATGAGAGTTCCAGAGGTGTGTAGGGCACCTTTGGGGATCCAGGGAATACGAAGTGTCTCCTGCTTGTGAGGAAATGCCTTGAGGCTGGGTCAGAGCACCCGTCAGGATGGAAGGAGGGAGTACCTAGACTGTCTCCACCAGCCTGGGCAGGAGCTCTCACAGCCTTTGCAGCACTGGGTGGGGTACTTGGAAGGACCTTGCCTCAGTAGTGAGGATAAATGCTGCTCTGGTACAGCCTCTTAAGGCAAGTCCCAAAGGATAAAACTTCCCAGGTAATTTAACTGTATGCCAAAATTCAAGAATATGTATGGAGATACAACATATACAGCTCTTAACAAGACAAAATGCACATAGTCTAGCACCAATTAAAGATTACCGGGCATACAAAGGTACAGGAAAATATGACCATGAGAAACCTTGACAGTCAAGGCAAACACATTGATGTGAATGTCAGAGTTAGTGTAAAAGACTTGTAAACAGCTATTGTAACTGTATTCCAGATGCTCAAAAAATTGAATAGAGAATGGAAAACATAAAAAACTTAAATTCTAGAGGAAAAAATGACAGTGTCTGAGATGAGAAACAGAAAGCTATGGATGAGATTAATGTCAACTTAGAACAGAGGTAAAGGTTAGTGAATTTGAGGCTTACAAAATAGAAACTACTACAAGTACAAACACTCAGAAGAGAGAGGAGTTCTTCCAAATGACGAGTATCCATGAGCTGTGGGACAGTTTCAGGAGGCCTACTATGTATGTAATTAGAGTCTCCAAAGGAGAGAAGAAACAGAAAAACATATATACTTGAAGAAATAATAACCTTAAGGTTTCCAAATTTGATGAAAGGTATAAACCGTATTCCTCAAATCTCAATAAACAAGAAACAGGAAGGAAAATTGGTCTAAGGCACAATGTGATAAAATTTCTCAAGGCCAGTGATAAAGAGAAATCTTAAATGCAGCCAGAGGAAAAAAGACATAGAAAGGAAAACAAAGATAAGGATTATGGCAGACTTCTTGTTGGAAAGAGTGGAAGTGAGGAGAGAGTGGGGCCACGTCTTTAATGGTACTGAAGAAGGAAACACATCTTGTCAACCTTGAATGCGATACTCAGTGCAAATATCTTTTATAACTGAAGGCAAAATAAAGACATACCTTTGCAGACACACAAAAGCTGAAAGACTCAATCACCAGTGGACTCACTATAAGAAACATCAAAGGAAGCCGTACCAATAGAAGGGATGCCGGATGGAAACATGGATCCACTCAAAAGAGTGAGGAACACTAGAAAGGGTAACTACACAGGTAAATATATGAGATATTGCCTTATTATTTAAACTTACTGAGAAGGTAGTTGAAACAAAAAATAATGGCATGTGTCATGTGGTTTTATAACTCATGGAGGTACACATACTGAAAACTGCACAAATTATAGTTGTTTGGTTCAACTGTGTGACACAAATATAAAGGTTGGCAAGGGGAAATGAAACATACTGTGGAAGGTTCTTGTATGTGAAGTGGTACAATATCATTTAAAGGCAGACTGTCATAAGTTACAGGTATATGTATGCTGGAAGCCCTAAAGCAACTACTAAGTATCAATAGAGTTATAGAGCAAAAAGAGAGGAAAAGGAAGATAAACCCTAGAACCAGTAGAAAGCAATAGCAAAGAGTAATTTAAAACTCAACATATCAATAGCTTCATTAAGTGTAGAAGGTCAATTAAAAGGCAGATTGTCTCTTGGATTAAAACAAAAATCCAACTATAGCGACTTGCTGGTGGTCCAGTGGTCAAGAATCCACCTTCCAATGCAGGGGATGCAGGTTTGATCCCTTGTCAGGGAGCCAAGATCCCATGTGCGGAGGAGCAGCTCAGTCAGGCGCCGCAGCTGCCGACCCCGCTTCAGCGCCTGTGAACCACAGCCGGAGACGGCCGCACCGCAACAGAGTGCTCCGTGCCAGGCTAACGACCCGGTACAGCCAAATGAGTACATGTTTCTTAAAAGTTCAACAGGATTCTGCCATAAGAAACAAACTTCAAAGACACAAATAGGAGAAAATTAAAAGGACAGGACAAATGTGCTGGGATAACACTGAGAAAAGAAAGCTGAAATGAATATATTAACATCAGAAAAAGTAGATTTCAGAACAGAGAATATTACTGGGGAGAAAAGAATCATTTCATAAGGACAAAGGATTCATCAAGAGGACAAAAGAATCCTGAATGTTTTTTGCAGCTGTACATGAAGCAAAAACTGAGGGAATGACAAGAAATAAATCCACAATCATAGTAGCAGATTTCAGCATCCCTACCTCAGCAACTGGTGAAACAAGTAGACAGAGAAGTCAGTAACGTGGTGGTTGAGTCACTAAGTCGTGCTCGACTCTTGTGATTTTATGGACTGTAGCCCGATAGCTTCCTCTGTCCATGGGATTTTCCAGGCAAGAATACTGGAGTGGGTTGCCATTTCCTTCTCCAGGAGATCTTCCAAACCCAGGAATCGAACCTAGGTGTCCTGCACTGCAGGCAGATTCTTTACCGACTGAGCCACAAGGGAAGCCGCCAGTAGTTCTGTAGAACTAAGTGACCTCAGCCACTAGCTGTGCCTCTGTCCACCATCTCTTCATCCCTCATCTGTCCTGCTATCATTGTTTTCATAAATTTATCCACTCAGTCCAATCATTTTTCCCTGAAGTGGATTTACTCTTTCATCAATTCACACCTTTTCTTATTAGCTTATGAGTCATTTATTAATAAACTTGCTGGTCTGGCCACTCGCTACTATATCTGTTTCACCCTTCCTACCACCTTAAGCAATCCTCATTTATTCATGTATTTAACTACTATCAGTTGACACAGCTATCCATCCATCCATTCACATACCCACTCATGCTGTTTACTTGAGAGAAGTAAATTTTGAGGGAAAAATTTTTTTTAATTCTCTTTAAAAAACTTTATTAGGCTGCACCAGGGTTTAGTTGTGGCATATGGGATCTAGTTCCCTGACCAGGGATTCATCCTGCAATGAGAGCACTGAGTCTTAGCCGCTGGGCCAGCAGGGATATCCCATACTTGAGAGGAAATTTTGAGAAAGCAGGTACTGTGCTTCTGGTTGTCACATGAAAGGCACTCACAAGTTGTGTCAAATGATTGGATTGGATTCATCTATCCATTTGTTCAACCATCTTATCTAAGTTATTCATCCATTAAATCCCTTCAGTTCAATTCAGTTCAGTCCCTCAGTCGTGTCCGACTCTTTGCAAACCCATGAATCGCAGCACGCCAGGCATCCCTGGCCATCACCAACTCCCGGAGTTCACTCAGATTCATGTCCATCGAGTCAGTGATGCCATCCAGCCATCTCATCCTCTGTCGTCCCCTTTTCCTCCTGCCCCCAATCCCTCCCAGCATCAGAGTCTTTTCCAGTGAGTCAACTCTTCGAATGAGGTGGCCAAAGTACTGGAGTTTCAGCTTTAGCATCATTCCTTCCAAAGAAATCCCAGGGCTGATCTCCTTCGGAATGGACTGGTTGGATCTCCTTGCAGTCCAAGGGACTCTCAAGAGTCTTCTCCAACACCACAGTTCAAAAGCATCGATTCTTCGGCGCTCATCCTTCTTCACAGTCCAACTCTCACATCTATACATGACTACAGGAAAAACCATACTCGACTAGACGGACATTAGTCGGCAAAGTAATGTTTCTGCTTTTGAATATGCTATCTAGGTTGGTCATAACTTTTCTTCCAATGAGTAAGCGTCTTTTAATTTCATGGCTGCAGTCACAATGTGCAGTGATTTTGGAGCCCCCCAAAATAAAGTCTGACACTGTTTCCACTGTTTCCCTATCTATTTCCCATGAAGTGATGGGACCAGATGCCATGATCTTCATTTTCTGAATGTTGCGCTTTAAGCCAGCTTTTTCACTCTCCGCTTTCACCTTCATCAAGAGGCTTTTTAGTTCCTCTTCACTTTCTGCCATAAGGGTGGTGTCATCTGCATAGCTGAGGTTATTGATATTTCTCCCGGCAATCTTGATTCCAGCTTGTGCTTCATCCAGCCCAGCGTTTCTCATGATGTACTCTGCATAGAAGTTAAATAAGCAGGGTGACAATATACAGCCTTGATGTACTCCTTTTCCTATTTGAAACCAGTCTGTTGTTCCATGTCCAGTTCTAACTGTTGCTTCCTGACCTGCATACAGATTTCTCAAGAGGCAGGTTAGGTGGTCTGGTATTCCCATCTCTTTCAGAATTTTCCACAGTTTATTGGTGATCCACACAGCCAAAGGTTTGGCATAGTCAATAAAGCAGAAACAGATGTTTTTCTGGAACTCTCTTGCTTTTTCCATGATCCAGAGAATGTTGGCAATTTGATCTCTGGTTCCTCTGCCTTTTCTAAAACCAGCTTGAACATCTGGAAGTTCATGGTTCACGTATTGCTGAAGCCTGGCTTGGAGAATTTTGAGCATTACTTTACTAGCATGTGAGGTTAGTGCAATTGTGCGGTAGTTTGAGCATTCTTTGGCATTGCCTTTCTTTGAGATTGGAATGAAAACTGACCTTTTCCAGGCCTGTGGCCACTGCTGAGTTTTCCAAATTTGCTGGCATATTGAGTGCAGCACTTTCACAGAATCATCTTTCAGGATTTGATAGCTCAACTGGTATTCCATCACCTCCACTAGCTTTGTTCGTAGTGATGCTTTCTAAGGCCCACTCGACTTCACATTCCAGGATGTCTGGCTCTGGGTGAGTGATCACACCATCGTGGTTATCTGGGTCGCAAAGCTCTTTTTTGTACAGTCCTTCTGTGTATTCTTGCCACCTCTTCTTAATATCTTCTGCTTCTGTTAGGTCCATACCATTCCTGTCCTTTATCGAGCCCATCTTTGCATGAAATGTTCCCTTGGCGTCTCTAATTTTCTTGAAGAGCTCTCTAGTCTTTCCCGTTCAGTTCTTGCCCTGTTTCTTTGCACTGACCGCTGAGGAAGGCCTCCTTATCTCTTGCTGATTTTTATGTATCCATTCATTATTTCATCCACTCATTCAATTAACCCCAGAATCCTTCATTCTTTTATCATCTAATTCATTAACTTACTCATCTGCTCCATCTGTCCGTTTCTCTCATCCCTGATTTTGCACATCTTTTAACTTTCTTTTTAAATACAAACCACATACTGAACATTGTACAAATCAAAGTTGTGTGGCTCGATTAAACCCTTATTAACCTCCTGAGTCCAGAAATGAAACGCTGCCAGGCCCCTGTGCCCCACGCTGAGAAGCCCGCCTCCTTTGGCCGTTCCTCACTCCGGAGCAGGAGCCGTGGGGCCTGGGATGGGTGCGGACGAGGGCTGTGTCCTACAGATGGAGGTTTTCGAGGGGACAGCAAAGGCTGCAGCCAGGGACCCTGCAGTGGGGGCTGGTGGGTGGGGTGTGGAGGAGGAGAGCAGGTTGGGGGATGCGGAGCCTGAGGTTTCAGGAAGGAGTCCGTGGGGACTCTCCAGGGCCCGGCTTTGTGGGTGTTGATCATGATGGTCAAGGCTCCGGGCCCCTCCCTGGCCCACCATCAGGGCCGCCTTTGTGCCCGGGGGTGTCCTGTCTGAAGTGGGACTGTAGCACCTCCCCAGGTGAAGAACAGGTGGCCCAAGCTCTTGACCAGTGGCTTCTCTCGCTAGGTGGCCTCGCTGGACACGGTGGTCAGTGTGCTGCAGTCGTGGGACCTGAGCCTCACAGACGCCATGCTCCAGAACATGGAGGCAGAGCGGGAGCGCCGGGCCCAGGAGGCCGCGTGGCACGAGGAGGCGGAGGCCCAACGGTGCGGCGGGTGGGAGGCAGGGGGGCTGGCTCGGGGCTGCTCTGACCGCTCCCTTCCACTGCAGCATGAACCTCAAAGTACAACAGCTGGCCAAGGATCAGCAGCAATGTCACCAACAGGTGAGCCGCCCACCCCCGGAGGGGAGGTAGGGCGGGCGGAGAGCTGGGAGTGCGGAGGCACCCTGTGGACCCCCAATCTGGTCCGGAGGCCGTCTCACCCCCTGCCCCCCCAGCTGCAGCAGGCCTACTGCGAGCTCAACCGGAGAATCGCGGAGCACGACCAGTGCGAGCAGAGGGGCGCAGGCCTGGCCGCGCTCACGCTGCAGGTTGGCTTCTCCCCCTCGGACCTGGGCTGCCCCACCTCTGGGCTGTCAGCTTCCAACAGCCGCCTTTGGGGCGGGGCGCCCCCTCTTCCTTAGGGGTCCCAGCTGTGCACGGCAGGCGGGCAAGGTTGGTGTCCAGCCTTGCCCTGAGCAGAGCGTCCCCCCCTGCAGGCCATCAAGGATGCAGAGGAGCAAGTGGACAGGCTCCAGCAGGAGGCCCAGAAGGCAGAGGAGGCGCTGGCCCTGGCCAGGCTGGAGCTGCGGGAGCAGACCCAGGAAGGTGAGGGGGGGGGGCCTGGGGCTGGAGCGGGAGGGCCCCCGGGGGTTATCTGGGCCGTTCCTCCCATCGGCCCCACATTTACACCCCCACAGCGGAGGAGGAGGTGCCCGGGCTAAAGTGCCAGGTCAGCGAGCTCCACGACGTGCTGATGAAGGACGTGGGTGACCGCATCCACGCAGACGGCAGGTCAGTGGGCCCGGCCGGCCAGGGGTGGGCTGGGGGTTCTAGCAGATGGCAGTGACCTGGAGGACGCCCCCAGGTGGCCTCTTGTTATCGACCCTTCAGGCCAGGCGGCCACCTTCCTGCGCTACCAGGACACCAACTACGTGGACGCCATGAACCCTGACCACCTGCGGCCGGAGAGGATCCGGCTGGCGCTGCTGGGGGCGCTCAGGTGAGGTGGGCGGAGGGCAGGCACCCGGATGCCACACCCACTCCCGCCCCAGCCCTCATGCCCACGGCCTGCGCTGTCCCCACAGGTTCGGGAAGCCGCTGGTGTTTGACCTGCGCGAGGTGGATCTGTTCCCAGCCGTGCAGCAGCAGCTGGAGGCGGTGCAGCCAGGCCTGGCGCAGGAGCTGCTGGGCCGCGGGCTGCTGGAGCAGGAGAGGTACCTGTCGCTGCTGCGGCCGACTGATGGGCCCGAGTATGGCCCCAACCAGTTCCAGGAGGCGCGCCTGCAGCACTTCCGCCTCTTCTTTGTCACCAAGGTTCGGTGGCCGCCGGCAGAGCAGCTGCAGGTCCTCCTGCCTGTGCGCGTGCAGCTGCCAGGCGGGGCCCTCTAGCAACCCGCCCCAATAAAGGGCCTGCCCCCGGGCGACGTGTACGCGCAGTGCACCTCCTCTGTGTGCGCGCACCACGCAGGGGAGGGGCCTTGGGGGTGGTGAAGGTAGTCCCCCAGCCTCCCTCCTACCGGGGGGCAGCCCAGTCTGGGTAAGCCACCTGGAGTCCTCGGAGTCCCCGCACCCGCTGCCCCCAGATCGGGAGGGACAGAGGGGCGCACATTCGTGTGCCAGCTGCTGGACAGAGTAAGACGGACCAGACGTAAAACGTAGTCAATTTTATTCTCCTTAAACCACAAAATAGAGTCTTTGGTTGTACAAACATCACTAGTTACAGTCTCGCCAGGAGGTCCCTGCTGGGGAGGACGCCGTAGGTCAGTGGCTAGAACTCCTCAGGGGACCTCTTTAAAATGCTACCGGCCAGGTTAAAAGACTCGGAGCAAGGGTGGTGTTGGCGCTGGCAGGGCCCCCACCCCAAGTCGGGGGAGGCGTCCCGCCCCTCTAGGAGGGCACTGGGCCCAGGCCTCGGCGCCCTGGCCGCATGGCCCGGCGGCTGCTGCATAAGGCCACCTCCTCGGGACCTGCGGAGCCTGGAGAGGGCCTGCCCAGAAGCACCATGGCCACTTCTCCGTCCTCCTCTGGCAGACCTGCAGGCAGGGGCAAGGAGCGAGTGAGCAGATGGGCCTGGCACCCTGGAGCAGGGGGTGCGGGGTACGGGGGGGGCACGCTGCCCTGGCATGCCAACTCACCTGGGCTCGGGCGTGGTTCCAAGGACCTCAGCTCCTCAGCGAAATCTGGGGACTGCAAGGGGGACAAGGGCTGGTCAGGGACTACGCAGACCTGCCTGAAGCCCCCCATAGGAGCCTGGGTGAGTCCCTGCAGAGCCCTGGTTGGGGGGGAGGGGGAGGAACAGGGAGGATATGGAGCAGGGGACAGGCTGGGAGACAGGCTGAGCGGAAAGCGGCAGGAGCCGGTCATGGCATCCTGCAGAAGGGCCGGAGGGCCCGGTACCTGCATGTCATAGACAGGTCTGGAAGAGGGGAGGGCAGCAAACACCCTGTAGTCAAACTTCCTCCCAGACAAGGCCTTGAAAGGACAGCGTGAGGAGAGAGGCAGAGAGTGTAAGAAGAAGAGAGGGTGGGAGTCTGGATCCCTGCCCTGCCAAGGGTGGAAGGCAGGGGAGGGCAGCAGCTGCTGGCTCCTCACCAAGCGTCCCGGGGAGGTGCCGGTCTGGGGGCCGAGGTCTGGAGGAACAAGAAGGGGTCGTCGGGAGAGGTCTGCGCCACAGGCCGGGCTCCCGCCTCCCGCCCGACGTACAGACCTTCCAAGGGGGTGGGTGACGGAGTAGGCGCAGGCGAGGGGGCCTCGGCCAGGCGCTCCAGAGGCCCCCGCTTGCTTCGGCCCTCCTGGGACTTGCTGAGGACCATCTGTGCGCGGAGGGCGTCCTGCTCCAGGGACTTCATCCTGTGGGCGGGCGGAGGGTGGGCAGCGGGTGGGCAGCGCGAGGGGCGCGGGCAGCAGGGGGCGGGGCGGGGTGGGGCCTCACCTGGCCGCCCTCCAGAGCGCCCGCTTCTCCGCCTCCAGGGCTCGGCGCTCTGCGGGGGACAAGGCCCGCTCTGGAGCCGGCAGCTCGGGGCTCTGCACACGAAGCCGCTCCTGGTGGCGCCGCTCGGCCTTGGCAGTCCGCACTGGGGCACCGCCTCCCTGCGGCGGGGGAGATGCAGGGCCGAGCCTGGGCCGGGCGACAGGACAGGAGGGCCGAGTGGAGGGGCGCCGGGCACGGGCGGAGGGGCGCTGTGGGCAGGGGCTGGGGCGGCCCTCCCCCGCCTCACCCTTCCGCCATGGGGCCCTGGCCGGCCCAGGGCGGCTCCTCCTCAGGCTCCTCATCCTCGGGAGCATCGGCTTCCGGGCGCCCCGTGTCGGCTGCCACCTCGCGCAGCATCTGCGCCCTCTTCTGCTGCAGCTTGCGGGCTACGGGGAGCGACGGGTCAGGCCGGGTGCCGGCGCCCCCTGCCCCCCACCCCACCCCGGCGCCGCCTGCTCACCCTCTTCCTCCTGCATCTTCCGCAGGTCGTCAGCGCCCACCAGCGACACGCGCTTAGGGGGGCCCTCGGCCTGGGGCACCCGAACCTCTAGCTCGAAGTACTTCTGCCGCTCGCGAAAGGACAGCTGCTCCGGAGAGGCCGTGGGCCCGGGCGTGGGGGGCTGGGGAAAGTGCACCCTCAGACCGGGCCCCTCGGGTGTCACGCCCTTGCAGGCGCACGCAAGCGGGGCACCTGAGGGCTGCCCACCACCTACCTGGGCAGGGTTGTCCAGGGGCGGGTGCAGGCCAGGCACAGCCGCGAACGTCCTATAGGCCTGCTTCACGTTGGCTGGAAGCTCAGCAGGGGAGGGCGGGGAGGGGGGCTGGGGACCGGGTGCAGTGAGCTGAGCAGGGACAGCTGTCCCTGCAGCACCGCCCACCCTGCCACCAGCTGTCCTTGCTGACTGCCCCCACCCCTGTCCCCCGGGTCAGGGCACTCACGGGCTGGGGACCACCTCTGCCCCTGGGGACCGGGGAGCCCCTTGGCCAGGCCAGAGCCAGTGGCTGGATCACCCCAGGCTTTGTCTGCAAAGGGGTTCAGGTGAGGGGTATGAGGGATGGGGTTGGGGGAGAGAGATGGCGCCAAGGTGGGCAGCTGGGTGCCCAGGAAGCGAGGCCAGCACTCACCCATCTGCTGTCTGTCAGGAAGGGGCAGAGGCTGGGCGCTGAGCTCCAAGCTGGCACTTCAGTGTCTGCCCCAACCCTGCCACCAGGCCTGGCCCTCCCCATGCAGCAGAACCAAGGAGCCTCTGCAGGCAGGTGGGGGGCTCGGGGCAGGGTGGAGTGGCCCCCGGGAACTCCCAGACATGAAGACAGATGGGGGCAAAACCGCCAGGCACTGGGGAAGGCTGCCCTGACCCCCATGCTCCTCTACCCAGGAGGCCACAGGGAGCTCCCCAGCCCGTGATACCAGCCAGCTGGGCCAGGAAGGGGCCTGCAGGCCAGCCCCCTGTGGGATGGCAGCTGGGGAAGGTGTGTGCCCTGGCACCCTCCCCGGAGGAGCAGACTCTGAACACAGCACCTCACCATGTGTACTCACCTGCTGGTGGCCAGGGGAGCAGGGGGCCTCAGCCATCTCTCCACTTGCCGCAGGCAGCACCTGGAAGAGCCGAGAGGTGGGTGTGGGGAGGGTCAGGCAGGGCTGAGGGCCCCCGAGGAGGAGGTGGGGCGTTGCCTGCCTCAGTAGCACAAAGGCTGGTCCTCAACGTCCTGACCTGAGCAGCCCTGAGACGTCTGAGATGGATGGGCTGGGCTTCTCCCGGGTGGGGCAGCCACCCTCCCTGTGAGCCTGAGAGGCCCATCAGCCAGGGAGGCCCGGCCCCTGCGAGCCACCCCCCAGCTGTGCCCCTTTCTGACGGAGAACACTGGGCCCCCTCCCCTCCTGGGGGCTTCCTACTCTTGCCTGTGTGGGGCTGAGCACAAAGCCCCTTTACAGGCTCACTCAGCCCCCAGCTGGCACAGCCTCCCCACCAGCCCTGCGGGGTCTCCCAGCAGCAGCTGGTGCTGGGCAGCCCGCCCTCCAGGGAAGGGGTAAGAACCACAGGCCTCCGCCCAGGGCCCTGCCCCCACCGTGCTCCAGTGGTGGCCCCTGGGCCCACACAGCCCTCTGCTCTGCCTTGAGTTTGCCTCTGAGAGGTGGGGGGTAGGTGGCAGCAGGTGCATCACGGCTGGGCTCAGGGGTGGAGGAGGACAGACGCATGCCAGGCTGGGGGGTGGCGCTCCAGCTCGGGCACCCCAGCCAGTCCCTGTCCCGCTTAAGGGCCATTTAAGGGCCTCAGCCCTCTCCCTGGGGGCAGGATCCTGGCAGAGCTCTGTCCTGCAGGGCCTCAGGTGAAGGGAAGGAAGACAGGGGTAGGACTGATGGACAAGTGGGCAGAGGCCAGGACAGGGGTGTGACAACCAGGGACTGACCCTCTGCATGCTGCCGGCGCCAGGGGTGGCGGCCAGGGCTCGGCAGGCTGGCTTCAGGCTCTCTGGGCTCCGACCCTGGGGGGCAGAGTGGACACAGGGCTGCCGGGGCCGTGCCCGCCAGAGTGCGGGGTGGGCAGCCAGGCCCAGGGATGCTGGGCTGTGGGGAGGAGCCCGCCACGTGGGGTGGGAGGGCCTGGGCACTCACCGTGGCCTCCGGGCCCCACAGTGGGATCTGTCCGGGCAGCTCCTTCTCCTGTGAGCAGAGGAGACAGTGGTCGGGGCCGACGGCCTCAGGCTCCCAGCCCAGGGGCTGCTGGCTGCGGGCGGCTCTGACCTTGCCGGAGCCCTCGGGGCTCAGCTCCCGGTCGATGGAGGAGATGCTTTCCAGGCTGTTCCGGCGGCCAAGGCCAGCCGCAAAGGGGTTGGCGATGATGCCTGGGGACACCTGCGGGGGAGGGGCGGAGTGGCCACACCCGAGGGAGCCGCTGGGGTGGGCTCTGCTTGCAGGACTCCAGGCCACCATTGCCTCTGTGCCCAGGGCACCCACAGGTCGCGTCTGCACACCATGCTCCTGAGGTCGGCCCTGGACACGCACCCGGGAGCACAGAACCAACAAGGTGATGGGACGACAGTGAAGCGCCCATGGCACAGAGAGGAACTGAGGCCAAAGTCCCAGTGGAAGGAGGCTGACAGACTCCTGACATCAGAAAAGGCCGTTTAAAGGAGGAAGAGTTGACTGTGGTGTTGACCGGAGTGATGGCGACAGCAGACGTGAACACGCGCTTCTCCAGCGTAAGCGAATGTCAGGATGTGATAGGTGCCTGCTCACAGGCACAGCCCAGCCCCCGAGCGGTCCTGAGACCCTGACAGCCAGGAACACGCCTGGCGCCCACATCCCGGCTCCTAAATAGCCCTGTCCACTAAGGGAACCAGTGCCCCTTGGAGAAAGAAGGTATGGGAAAGTGTGAGGTGACCCCAGACTTTCTGCTGTGCTAGAAAGGAGGCTGCCTGAGGGAGGTGGGTGATGTGAACAGGGCCCTGGGCCAGCCAGAAACCCTCTTGTCAGCTCCGTCTGTATGGCTGGAGCACCAGATATCAACAGCAGCAGTGACAACTCTCACCACGAGATTAAACGGAAAATCTGTGCTAAGGAAGGCAGCCGCCCAGCGCCTGTGGAAGGAGCAGTGGGGAGGGCACACGACTGCCCTGGGGCTGATGAGGAGCCCGATGAGGAGCCCGAGGAGGAGCGGGCTGCTGCACTCCCCAAGCACCCGCACAGCACCTGTCAGTTTCCGGGGGAAAGCATCACCTGGTGGGGTGACCCAGAGACGCCCCCATGCAGGCACCACCACCCGTGGGTCTGGTGGGAGGCCCTCCAAGACAGTGTGAGCTCTGTGATAACCCTGCCAAAATGCAGCCACTGCAGCTCATCCTGAGGAGGCACTGGACAGACCGCCAGTGAGTGCCATCCATGCCATGATGGCCTGTGCTCACCTGAAGTTCCAGGTCAGGCCGGGAGACAACCAGATGCCCACATGCCTTGTGGCTCTAAAGGTCCCCTTGGACCATTGGTGGGAGGCACGCAGGGCCTTTGAGTGAGAGGTCCTGTCTACTGTTCTTGACGCTTTTCAACTCTAAAACTATCACTACTTTATCTACTTACTTGTATCTTTCAAAACAGAAATAACAGCAGGAGAAACCACACTAATGCAGATGCTGGCCTGGGGGTCACCGAAAGGGGATTCAGACTCCTGGAGGGCTGTGTTCACAGCTGGCAAAGGTTTAGCATGAGCAGTGGTTTGCCCTCCCGGGCGCAGGGTCTTCGCTCCCCAACTGGAGGCTGACCTGGCGATGTGGCAGTGAGTGTACCGTGTCCCACCCTCCGGACCTCCGGGGAACTCCCAGGAAACTCCGCTTTTAAAGTCATCTTTAAGAACTGAAAACGAGTTCTGGGCTTCCCCGGTGGCCCAGTGGCTAAGAATTCACCTGCCAATGCAGGGGACACAGGCTCGATCCCTGCTCCAGGAAGATCCCACATGCCGCAGAACAGCTAAGCCCATGAACCACCAACTACTGAGCACAGGGTCTAGGGTCTGTGCTTCCCAACAAGAGAAGCCACCTCAATGAAAAGTCAGTGTGCAGCAACAAGACCAGCGCAGCCAAAAATAAAACTTACACAAAAATAAGCCTAACTGTATGACAAGCTGGCAGTAGGACAATACGGAGAATCATTTCCCAGTGACTTGACATAGTATTTTGACTGTACCTCCTAAGTGGATAAATCCTAAGCACATAAAGAAATGTTAAAATGCTATTAATAAATGCTAGTAATAACACTGATACGGCTTTTTGAAATCAATAATTATAGTATCACTTAATTTAATAAAATGACTTTTATGTATGATGAGAAAAAGAAACACAAATATAAAGTCAAAAGAATCAAAGCCTCCTGTCCTTAAGCATTGGTTGAAAGTAACAACCTCACGGATATTTTCCCCCTAGAAACCTGCCTCCCGAGGACCCGTATGCTGCAGAGACCCAGGAGCAAGTCCACAAGGACCAGCCAGTGATGGTCTGAGCCCCACGCCAGGGCTGAGGCAGGAGACACAGGGACGCCTGGGTGCACCATCAGGCTGGTGTGTCACCGGCTTGTCACTGCGGTGCCCACGCGGGCACCCTGCCTCACGAGGACCACAAAGACCAAAAAGCAGTCACCATGGGGGCTTCCAGGGCAGCCACTTGTTATTTAAAAATCAACCAATGAAAGGAAAGAATCAGAGTGTTTACCACACATCTCCTGTATAAAATCTTATTTTAGGATAAAAGTAGCTGATAAAATTTCTTCTTTACAGAAAGGTCATTAGAAGGACTGAAAACACTAGATGAGGAAAGAGTAACTGAGTCAGTCTTCCTTCAATCAGTAATCAAGGAAACATGGAAAAGAAAGGCAGTCTTGATCAAAATCCAAAAGGTGGTTTTTCTGAGAAGGCTGCTAAAATATACAAAACTTTGGTAAGCGTGATGGGGAGGAAGAGATGGCAGAAATCAGATCAAGACGGTGATGGGACCACAGAAATGGAGGGGAGAGGAGAGAATGTTCTGGATCTTGCCCCAAACATGCTGAGCACCAGTCAGCAAGCTCTTGGAAGTGCACAGCGGCCCCTGCAGCGCTGCCACCCGCTGGCCACCAGGCCTGCCCGCCTGTGCGGGGCCCTGGGGCAGCAGCCGGCACAGCAAGGAGAGGCAGGTCCTGATGCCAGCCCGCTGCCTGCCGTGCAGAGGTTGGGGAGGACGCCAGGGCACAGCTCATGCAAAGACGTGCTTGCAGAATCCAAAGTTTGGAGAGATGGCTGTGAACCCTGATTCTTACAGGGGTGGTAGAAGGGGTCACCACAGAAGAAGCAGGTGGGCTGAGGTTAAGAGAAATGGGGCTGGGTGGATGACTGGTGTCCTGAGGGATACATGTCGCCCCTTTTTCTTTCAAGCACCAAGCTAGCTGGAGGAAACCTGTGGGCTGCACCTCACCGTACTTGCACAGGGCTGTAAGAGCCATCAATGAAAGGACTCCAGAAAACTCAGCACTTATTTCAGAGAAAATTCTTACAGGTTATAAATGGAAACAGCCGTCCAAGTTTAAAAGAATGTTATATAAACTACCGCCTCCAAGTCGGCACAAGGCAAGGTCACTGTCCACCATCACCAGGTTCCCGAGGGGGACGGAGGAGCCTGACCTCCCAGGAAAAGGGGACCTGCAGACACCACCTGGGCCTCAGGGCTTCCTCCTGCAGACGCAACAAAGTCACTGATGAGAATCAACAAGGAAACAAGAGCCACCTAGGAATGTGCCTGGAGAAACATTACTCACACAGTCACAGAGCTCAAAGTTAACCCCGAGCTCCCAACCAACTTACAGAACTGGCAGGTCCATTTGGAAGAGAAAACACATGAAAATAGACGAAAACCGTCAAAAGGAGAAAAAACAGTGGGTGACTTCACCAGTTAGGTCTCCTGAAACATACTCTAAAGTGGCCACACCGAGGCCAGCAGCATTGGCTCAAGAACACGGCCAGCTCCTGGGGCCACGGGATGCAGATCCAACCTACAAGGAAGTCAGATCTCCCTCGATCAGTGGGAAAGTGATGGACGGTCCAGTGCATTCCACTGGGACGGAAGATCTACTTGCTTGAGAAGCAATTCCAGTAGATTGTAGTGCTCCATTTTCTAAAAAATAGCTTTGACAATCTTGCTCCAGAGAGGGTTTTCATCATCAAAACCCAAATCCAGACATTATGAGGAAGGTTAGACAACATCACTCACAGTCTCCATGTTTCTATAACCCCAGAGAAGCCATTGTGAAGGAGCAAAAGACAAAACCCACTCATGCCCTACGCAAAAAGACAGAAGCTTACAACGCAAAAGACGAACTGCGAGTTACATGAGTCACACGTCAAAGGAGACCAGGTCCATGGAGACAAGCCTGAGGCTGGGCGGGGGTGAGAGACGGGGCAAGCCTGTGGCCTCAGGCCCAACACCCCTTCTTCCAGGGTGCTGTCCTGCAGAAACGCCCCCAAAAGCATCAAGACAGGCTCCGAGCACTCTGGTTGGAAACACAGCACAGACAAAGCAACCCAGGGAGAGACGGCCAGTCAAAAGAGCCCAGCGAAGCCTCTGTAACGCTGGGGAGACAACCGCTCTGCTCTTCGCCCTGGAATGTATGTACTCTCTTTGTACTGAAACCTTAAAAGTAAGTACATGTGCTGACCGAAACATGTAAGGTCATACTTTAAATGAGAAAGCAGAAGACACGGCCCTCTCTGGAAAACCTGAGCAAGGTTCTTCACCAGAAACAACAGGTTAGGGTTCCTGCAGGCACCCAGGGATGTGGGCACAGAGACCAGCACAGGGGGTCCCAGAACCCAGGGTGTGGGGTCCCAGTCCAGCACCCAGGCAGGAGAAACAAGGACAAATGCACCATCCTTCCCAGTTTAGGAGACGACACACAGAAGGAGGGGGACCCCACCTCGGCAGTGCAGGGACAGGGGCAGTAGGCTGCCGTCCCAGAGACCCACTGTAGCCCCATCCCCAGCAAGGAGACCCTCAGGGAGCTGGCAGCTGCTGCGGGGAATGAGCCCCTGGAGGCGGGGGCTGGGGGCTGCTGCAGAAGAAGCGGTCCCCCTGGGCTGACGCTGGAAGCCCGGGGACAGTGGCAGCACAAGACAGCAGGGGACCCCGAGAGGGCACAGCCAGTCTGGTGCAGGACACAGGCCAGGCTGGACACCAGGCCTCTGCAGCCCAGTCCCGGGCCTGGCAGCCGACACTTTCTCTAGGGGCTGCAACGGAGAACCGCTGGGTTCCCATAGGCCCACCCAGGCGTTTGAGTGGGGACACGGGTCTGGGCACTGAGCTCCCTGCTAAGGGGCTGCCAGAAAGCAGGCCGGCGCCAGGCCAGCGTGGCAGGACCCAAGGGTTTGCAGGCGGGCTGTGTCCTGCTCTGGGCTGTCCTGCCCTGGCCTGGCGGCCCCAGGGCACAAATGCTGCTTGCCTGGTTCAACCTTTTCTTTGAAGACATGACCAGGCCTTCTGTACACATGCTCTGTCCCACCAGGGCCACGAGTGGGGCCGAAACGAGGGCCTGGCACCCGCACTGCATGGCTCCCCCAGGTCTGACTCGCAACGGCCAAGCACGTCCTGGCCCCGGTGCACCAGGACCCTCCCGGCCACACTGGGGGCGGGACGCAGTTCCTGTGGCCAAGTGCCGGCTGGGGGGACACTGACCTCGGGGGTGGCAGCGCTGGTGTCGAAGCCGTCGCAGACCAGCACGGTCAGGGTGTCACCCACGCTGCGCAGCAGCTGCACGGCCTCTCCGTGCGTCAGACCCAGCAGGCTCTGCTGGTTCACCTCCAGCAGCCGCAGTCCAACCCGCAGACGGCCGTCTCGCCCAGCTGCTCCCGAGGGGCTCACCTGCGGGGAGACCGCAGCGCTCAGGACCAGCCCCGGACCTGGGCCCCTCCCCGCCTGAGAAGCCCACGGGGTGGGCAGGTGAGCGGGAGCTCACCTTGGAGATGAAGATCCCCTCATCGGTGGGGTCGCAGGGGTTCCCGGCGTGGCCCTTGGCGCCCCCACGGATGCTGATGCCCAGCCTCTCCCCGGGGGCCTTCTGGATGCAGAGCTCCCGCATGCCCGGGGGCGGTGGGTCCCTCCGCACGAGCAGCACCAGCTCCAGGCAGGGCCGGAGCAGGGCGCTGACTGCTTCCTGGTGCGTGGCCTCCCGCACGTCCTGCCCGTTCACTGCCAGGATGCGGTCCCCGACCCGCAGGCCACTGCGTGCAGCCAGGCCCCGCGGGAGCACCTGTGGGGGGAGGGCCGGGCGCCATGGGCGGGGGGCCGGGCCACCCTGCACCCCAAGACGCCCATGGGGCCTGCTCTACCTTGGAAATGAACACGCCGGGCTCCTGGACACCGAATGGGTGGCTGGAGTGGTCGGAGCCCCCAACGATGCTGAGCCCCAAGGGGCCCCCTGCTCTGGGCAGACAGATCTCCTGGGAACATGGACGAACAGGAAGGGTGGCTGGAACAAGCCAAACATTAAAGGAAGGCTTCCCAAGCCCAGTGGGTGTGTGAGACCAGGGAGCGCCACCACAGGGAGGCCGTGTGATGGTGCAGAGAAGACTGCAGGGGGAGGAAGCCCCTACGCAACGACGCCCTATGTCCTGGAGCCTGCGAGGACAGGGCCAAGGCCCTTGTTCTCCCACCAGCGGGGCCGACAGCCACACCTAGAGCTGGGCGGCTGTGGAGAAGGGGGCTGGCTGGTGGGCAGGGCCAGGGCTGCGGTCTCACCTCCACTGGGTACGGCCCCTCCAGGGCAGCGGCCAGCAGACCAGGGGGCAGCCTCAGAGGCCCGGGCTCCCCTGGGGCGGCAGGGGCAGCAGTGGGGGGCAGGGGGGAGTGGGGGGGAGGGCTCGGGGCGAGGGGCCCTCCAGCCTCCCGCTCCAGCAGCAGGGCGATGGTGGGTGAGGCGGCGGTCAGCAGGGAAACGGCATGGTCGTGCCTGGCCTCGGTCATGTCCACCCCATTGATCTGCAAGAGCACAGCCCATCAGACAGCCCCAGGAAGAGGGGTTCATGGGTGCTGGGCAGGCCTACCACCATACTCACAGAAAGGACTCGGTCGCCGACCTGCAGGGTGCCTGCCCGGTGGGCGGCGCCCCCCTCAGCGATGCGGGAGATGAAGATGCCCTGCAGCGGGGGACGATGAGTGGGTGTCCGCAGGCTGGCCAGGCCTGCCCCCGCCCTGCCCTGCCCCCAGCCCCAGCCTTACTGCGTCACCGGCCCGGTAGGGTGTGGAGCCTTTCCCGCCTGCAATGCTGAAACCCAGCCCCTTTTCGCTGCGCACGAGACAGGCCACGTGGCGCTGGCGGGGTGGCCCGGGTGGCTCGGGTGGGAGCAGGGGCAGGCGCAGGCCGCCCCCTCGCCGCTCCCGCGGGCTGTAGTCATCCTCAGGCCGGAGGGCTGTGACAGTGACCGCGTTCTCAGGCTCCACCATGCGCTCCCGCCACAGCCGCATGTGTACGGTGGCACCCGCCCCGCGCAGCGCCTCCACGGCCTGCTGGTGCTCCGCTTCCTGCAGGGCCACGCCGTTCACCTGCCACACGGCACTTGTCAGCCTGCCCTCCGCAGGCGGGCTGGCTGAGCGGGCACAAGCCACAGCGTGCCAGGGGCTGCTGCCCCCCTCCCTGTGGGTACCGGCTACCTATCTGGGCAACGCAGGGCTAGGAGGCCCACTGTCGAGGAAGCAGGCGACTCCCCTACTAGGTAACAGCACTCAGTCCTGGCGCCCCTGCCCCGCATACCTGCTCCTTATCTGAGCAGTCCTGGGGAGGATGCCCGGGGGTTCTACACATCTGGCCCTGCCCCGCGCTCTCTGAGCTGCTGGGACACAGCAGCCCCTCCGTCAAGTGAGTGCAGGGTCACTTCCTCCTGCCCCCATCGCCCAGAGCAGACTGCCCTCTGACTCCCCAACAGGCACGTGGGCTCCACTGCTCCCTGACATGGCCAGAGCCCCACCCCACAGGCCTCCT
This sequence comes from Oryx dammah, assembly GCF_014754425.2. NCBI lineage: Eukaryota > Metazoa > Chordata > Mammalia > Artiodactyla > Bovidae > Oryx > Oryx dammah. Next base: position 13,791,250 of record NW_024070203.1, on the reverse strand, counting down.
GCCCAGATGCAGGTTTCTGCCTTGGACTGACCTCCGGTCTACCCGGAGCTCTAGCTTATGAGCTCCAGCTTATGAGCTCCATGCCTCACAGGGGTCTCATGCTTGGGGCTCTCAGGAGGAGCTGGGCACCCCCTATCTGGAGGGGAGGCAGCCCAGCACCAAAAGTGCGACTGAGAGGTCCCAAGGGTGTGCACTTCGCACAGTGGCTGGGGGGCTCACCTCGAGGAGCTTGTCGCCTACTCGGACCCCAGCCCGAGCTGCAGGGCCCTCCTCAGACACCCGGGAGATGAAAATGCCCTGCAGGACAGACAGACACACTCCAAGAACGTCGGTGGATGCCCTTCCAGGGAGAGGCCCTCAGCAGCTGTGCGAGGCCCAGAAGCCCCCCAGTCAGGGCTGCAAAGACACCCCAGGGAGCAGGAAAGGCAGAAGTGGGCCTGCAGTGGTCAGGCAGCCTGGGTGTGGGCTGCTGTGGGGTTCCAGGCATCAGGGAGGGAGGGTGCAGGTCAGTCCCGCGAAGTTCGACCCACACACAGCACAAGAGGCGCCGGTGAAAGGGAGATGAGGCTGAAAGAGACGGCGGGCAGACCGGCGGCCCTGACCGTCCTCTACGACGCTGCCCCCAACCCCGGCCTCCAGGACCTCGTGTGTGCAGGGGCAGGGCCCACGGGCAGCACAGGATGGGGGCGGCTCCTCACCTCGTCATCTCCCTTGTAGGGCGTGGAGCCCTTGCCACCCGCAATGCTGATGCCTAGGCCCCCCGTCTGCCGCACGATGGTGAGCGTCAGCTGGAAACAGAACAGACGCGCCGTGTCCAGGGAGGGCTGAGGGGCCGGGGCCTGGTCCCCTCCGGCCACCAGCCACCTCTCCCAGGGCCGGCTTGGGCCACAGAGGAGCTGACGAGGTGGGGGCTGCCAGGCTCCAGGGAGCACAGGCAGAGGGAGTGCTCTCCTGTGGGTGACGGGGGCCTTCCAGGGCTGGAGCGCCGCAGGACGGGGGCACACCCTGCACCTCCTCCAAGATCAGCCACCCCTGCCTGGAGGCTGGCGCCCTGTGGGTCTAGCGGGCACCCCAGGCCCTGGCTCTGAGTTTGGGGAGGAGGCCTGAGCAGCAGCGGGAAGGAGACGGAGAGCCCGCAGCCCGAGAGCAAGGTCTGCGAAGCCCGGGGAAAGAGAGCAGCAGCAAGCGAGTACAGACCTCTTCCTCCTCAATGCGAGCGGGCTCTATCAGCAGGTTATTGGCCTGGTCAAACGACACCCCCTGTTAGGACAGGACCAGCAAGGACATGCAGGTCAGCTGCCGCCCGGCCCCGCCACCTCCTTGCCCGGCCCCGCCGTGAGCAAGAAAGAGAGAGAAGACCACACCAAGCTCCCACAGCCTGAGCACCTGGCCCTTCCCGGCTGGGTCTGGTACTGCCCCCAGGCAGGGGGTCCCCTCAGGTCAGGAGGCCTGGCTGCTGCTGCCGACCTGCCAAGTGGGCAGGCTGGGCCGGTGCCAGGTGGGCCTACGCCTGGCTGTGCCAGCTCTAACCGTCCAGGCCCTCTCAGCCGCCATGGCACCAGGCTGTCTGTGCTCAGCACAGAACCACAGACATGTCAGACACAGGGCTGCTGGGGGCGGGGCATCCCATGAAGACAGGCCTGTGAGAGCCAGCCCTCCAGAGGCTAGGGCAGGCAGAGGGGCCTGGGCAGAGGCGGGGACTGCCAGGGGCTTGGGACAGGGCTACAGGGCCAGCACGGAGCTTGCAACTGAGTCAGCACCCAGCCTGCAGAGGAGAGTGGGGAGCTGGGGACAGGCACCTCCCATGCCAGTTGCCTCAAGAGTCGCCTGGGACCCACGCCAGTGTGGACCAGGGGGCCTGGTTAGTTGGGTTCGGGCCGGCGTGTGGGGCCAGACCCACCTTGACAGAGGGCGCAGAGGCCACTGCCTTCTCCTCCTCTGCTGCCACCGCCGCCTCCCCCTCCTCTTCCTCCTCAGCCTCGTCTTCTTCCTCCTCCTCTTCCGCTCGTGGAGCCCAAGACATGTGGGGGCCATTGTGCCAGCTCCCAGTCCCCCCTGGGCCCTCACTGTCTGGCGGTGTCCCCTGCAGGAGGGCCACCACGGCCTCGGGCTGGGGCAGCTTGGAGATCTTGAAGTGCTTCTTGTAGTGGGGCGTGTCCTTGCGGATGAGCCTTTGTCTGCCCCCTGGCAGGGGCCAGGGCGCCTCTGGCTGGCCCTCCTCGCTCTCGCCGTCCTCCCTGGGCAGGAGCAGCGTGTCCTCCGCGAAGCGCACAGTGGGCTGTGAGATTTGAGCATGAGGACTAGGCCAGCCCACCCCCGAGCGCAGGGCCCAAGGCAGCAGACAGGCGCTTGAGAGGGCCTGCTGCTCAAAGAACAGGGACAAGTAATGAGCCAGCGAGGGGCACAGAGCAGTCAGAGGGAAGAGCAGGCTCGGGGGCTGGGAGGCTCTGCCCACCGTGCTCTCAGCAGCCTGAGGCGGGGCCCCAGCAGGACTGTGAGGAAGGCCCTGGTGTCTGGGAATGTTCCAGAGAGGAACGTGTGGTAGCGTGGGTGGGCAAGGCCCAGTCCAAGCTGGCCTTGAAGTGAAGACCCTCCTCCCCCAGCCCTCGCCCCAGCCTGGGGCAGCCTGACTCCTGCTGAGCGCCACACAGGGAAGAGTGCACCTGGGGGCCCACCTGAGAGAACCGACTGGTGCTGCCTGCACATGTGCTTGGAAAGGAGGCGGGGTGGGAGCTGCCAGGCCCGCCCCTGAGGAAGCGGCCCCCAAGGCCAGTCTCACCTCCTCGTAGGTCTCCTCCATGACCTCCTCCTGGGTGGCTGGCACGGGTTCCTGCTGGCTCAGCCCCTCTTCCTCGGCCAGCGGGCCCTCAGGCTCGCCCTGGGAGGCTGTGCTGGCAGACAGGTGTGAGTCTGCACTCAGGCCAGACTCAGTGCTCAGCCTCTTCTCCTGTGGCAGGGGAAGGCAGTGGGTTGGGCTGCCCCCGGAAGATCCCACATTGCAGGATGCACCCCAGGGCTCCCTGCTGCCTGACCACAGAGCCTCGGGAGCTTCCCCTCCTAGCTGCCCCCATCCTGCAGGAAGTCTGTGCTCATCCTCTGGGGTGCCTGCCGTCCCACCCCTAGGGAAGCCACACTTCCAGCTCCAACAGCTGTGGATACACAAAGCCACCCTTCTGTGGTTTGAATCCTCAAGTCTCATTCCAATAAAATCACAAGGGCAGGGACTGATGAGTCCCTGAGCGAACGCCAGCTCGAGGATGGGCAGGCGCCCCAATCAGCATGAGCATGCCTCCCCAATCAGTGAGGGCAGCTTCCTGTGGGTGGCTGTACACTGGAGACATAGGTCCTGCCCCAGGCACCAGGCACCATGCTGTACCCAGGGGTCCTGAGCGAGCGGAGCTGGGCCTGCCTGACTCTGAACAGCCCCCCTCATGGAAGCTGACAGTGTGGGTGCCCTTGAGACGTGCCAGCCCATAGGCCCACTGCTCCAGCCGCTCCTGGCTCCTCACGGGCAGCTGCCCCACGTCCATGCCACGTGGCTCGGGTCTGCCTAGTGACCCTGGGTGGAGGCGGCCTGCTCTTCAGAAGGCGCGTGCACTTGGCCCTGAGCTTTCCAACCAGCACCACAGCCTGGCTCCTCTCCTGGTGGGTTCCCCATGCCCACGCCGGCCGGAAGCCCCACACCCAGCCTGGGGCTCCCAGGGGAAGGCCTGTAAGTCGGGTGGCTGTCCCTCCCGTGGCCTGCTGGTCCCCATAAGCACCTCCTCAGAGGGCGAGGGTGGCACAGGGTCAGGCCTGCAGGAGGTGGCTTCGCTCCGGCGCTCCACACCCCTCTTCATCACCTTGAGCTCGCTGGGGTGTGGCGTAGCCCGACGCTGCAGGCCCTGCAGTGGGCACAGGGGTGAGGGGCAGGTGGGGCAGGGGTCAGGCGGGGGTGGGGAGGCGGGAGCCCCGGGGACCCCACCCCGCCATACCCGTTTCTCGGCAGCGGCTTCCTCTGGGTCGTCGTCGCCCACGGGGGCCTCCAGGAACTGGATGACGCTGACACGGCTGAGCGGGGCGTCTCCCCAGCTTTCTGAAGGGCTGCTCTGCAGCCCGGGGTCCTCTGTGGAAGCGCGTGTCAGGGGGAACCCCACCCCGCCCCAGGCCCCGCCTCACCCCAGGCCCCGCCCCCAGCGACCTACCGAGGCTGGGCAGGGGCTGCTGTGGCAGCAGGTAGCAGGTGAGCACCTTCTCGCCCGTCTGGGTGTCATCCTCAGTCTGGAACCGAAGCATGGGCTGCGCCTGGTTCTCCGCTAGCCACAAGGCCTTCAGGTTGAGGTGCGTGAGTGCGAAGGGCAGACTCTGCAGGCTGGGGGTGGGGGCGCAGTCAGCTCAGGGAGAGTCAGGCCCAGCGCCGCGGGATGGGGCGGCACTCACCGGTTGCCCGCCACATCCAGCACATGTAGCTCAGCCGTGTGGGCGAGCTCTGGCGGCAGGACAGCCAGGCGGTTGTCCCTCAAAGAGAGGACGCTGAGTGCCACGCAGCCCCCAATCTCAGGCGGCAGTGCCTCTAGGTGGTTGCGGTCCACGTTGAGGTTGGTCAGCTTGGTCAGTTTCCCCAAGGAGTGGGGCAGGGCCTGGCCGGGAGGGGTGAGGATCAGAGGCCAGCAGGAGCCCGAGGGTGCAGTCTCTGCCCTGGCTCTGGCCCCAGCGAAGCAGATGTCTGGCAACTACCACTCTGCACGCCTCCAGGTGCTCCTGCTCCCCCAATCTCCCTGCCTCCCACACTAACTCTGAAACCGGCCCCACCGTCAGCAGGTTCTCAGTGAGGATCAGCTCCGACAGGTTCTCACAGTCCCCGATGGCTTCTGTCACCTCGCACAGGCGATTCTGGTCCACCTTCAAGATGGACAACTGCTTCAGCTGACCTGGCGTTGGGAAGATGCAGCAACAGGCTCAGTGGGGCCGGGAGCCTTGGACACTCACGAGACTGAAGCAGCCTGCGCTGGCGCGAGGACTCCTGCCTCCTGCACTGTGAGACCACTGAGACCTCAGCCTCCCTCCAGACATGCGCTCACTGCCCCACCCTGCTGCCAACCTGAGCAAGCCCTGCAGCTCCTGGGTCCCCAGGCCCTCATCGTGCCCTCACGAGCTCACCACCCACACTCGCCACCGTGCACTGCCTCAGCTTCTCAGGTGCTAGCACGAGTCGTGCCATTGTGGCCCAATGCCTCCCCTCCTCAGGGACGGGTCCCAGAACCCAGCAGAGCCAGGGCTCCTCGCCCCAGGACCCCGCTCGGCCCAGGTTCACACTAGCCATGCCCCTCCCAGCACTGACCAATGCCGTCTGGAAGCCGTTGCAGCAGGTTCTGTGAGAGCAGCAGGTCAGTGAGCAGCACCAGCCCCCCAAGCTCCGCGGGCAGCTCCTCCAGCCGGTTCTCAGACACATCCAGGCACACCAGGCGCCGCAGATTCCCAAGCTCCTGGGGGTGGGTGCAGAGGGTCAGGGGGAGGGACAGGACCAACGTGGGGTGGCAGCCACACCCTCACTCACCGGGGGCAGGGCCGATAGCTGGTTCCGGTCCAGCCACAGCTCCCGCAGATTGGGCAGGGCTCCCAGGGTGTCAGGCTGCAAGAAGAGGCGGGGACAGGGTGATGGCCAAGGCTCACTTGCCCTGCCTGGCCCTGCCCCACCCATGACAGCCCCACCCTCTCCACACCAGCACTTCCAGATCGTTGCCTCCCAAATCCAGCTGTTCCAGCTTAACCAGGAAAGACAGGGACCTGCAGAGGAAACAGAGCAAGGTCTGTCGTGGCCAAATGGCCCATGGTCCCTGGGGCTAGCTGCTGGCAGGGGCGAGCTCACTCACGCAGGCAGGGACTTGAGCAGATTCTCCCGGAGCTCCAGGGTCACCAGGTTGGCGAGGCTGAATGAGACCAGGACAGAGTGTGAGAGGAGGCAGGATGGTGGGGAGCAGTGCAGGAACAGGGCTCGGCTGAGCCCCCCGCCCTGCAGGAAGGCACTCACTTGCCCACGTCCCCAGGCAGCGCCTGCAGGGACACGTCATTCAGTGCCAGGTGAGCCAGACTGCGTAGCTGAGTGAAGCCTTCAGGGAGCCTAAGGAGAGAAGAGGGTCCTCAGATGCCCAGGCCAGGGCTGCAGAACCCCCACGGCCCATGCCCAGCCCTGCTATGGCCACCACCCACCTGGACAAGGGGTTCCCACTGAAGTCAGCAATCTCCAGAGCTTTGCAGAACTTGATGCTCTCGGGGATCTCAGGGATGTCTGCGAGGAGAAAGGGGTCACCATGGAGAGATGCCCACAGCCTCCAAGAGCTCAAAGCCTTTCCTGCCACCCTCAGATGCCACCCCATGCCTGCCCCAGCTCCACACCATTCCGGGACACATCCAGCTCCACCAGCTGCATGAAGTTGGCCACCTCCGGAGGCAACCGCTGGATCTCGTTGTCGCTCAGGCCCAGCTTGCGCAGGTTCAGTAGCCTAAAGAAGGGCTGTAGGCAGGGGATAGGGTCAGAGTGACAGGCCCTGTAGCGAGGGCCCCTCCCTGCTCCAGGCCACACAGGAACCCTGGGTCCTGTCCCATCACCCTGGTCTGCAGTAAGAAAAGCAACAAGATAAAAACATACACAGCTTCTCAAGCTTCTGACTTCTTGACTTTTGACACCTGGTCCCTTTGTGTTACCTCAGAGACAACCCTCCCCGCCCACCCCACCCCCCACAGGCAACGTTGCCAGCTGACCTACCTTACATGCTCAAGTCTTAGTCTTAACTGAGAAATCACTTTCTTTCTCTGACCTGATGAGTCTCTGTTCCCTGCCCTTTGTGTTCCCTCAGGGCTCTACCTACCATCTGAATCACCTCTTCGACCCACCCAGCTGGTGGGCCCTCCAAAGCCTGCAGTAGTTTCTGTGACTGTACCCCAGCAACCAGCCCAGCCTGAGACACTGACAAGAATTTGGAAACTACCAAAAAAAATATAGCGAAAACAGCAGGGGCCACAGATCCGTGTAAGGAGCCCTGGTCCAAGTTCTGGAATGAAGCCACACCCTCTGCGGCATGCAGCCCCCAGGCATTGGGCCACTTGGCACCCCATCTCCAAAAAGGAAATCCTTTTGTGACCTGCTTCCTTTAACCTTCTCTCCCAAGTGGCCTTAGAAGGAAAGCAAGCTGACGGGAAGAAACAAGGCAGTGAGAGGTAGACGGAACACAGGCTGGTCAGGGGCAGACACCATGAGAAGGCTCCCTCTGACCCCGCCCCAGCACCCTGTAGGAAGAGAACAGTCAGGACAGAGGTTGGGCTCCCCCTCCAGAGTAGTCCAGCAAGTTTGTATCCATCAGCCAAGCCGGTTAACCTTCCACCCCGATCTACCTCAAGCCCATCCACCTTCCCCAGCAGCTTTCCATCTGTAGCTCCTCCTCTAGGCTGTGACCATTCCCCACCCTCCCACCCCCCGCCCCGACCCAGGCAGGTACCTGATGACCGATGCCACCTGGTGCCAGCGCCGGCGGTGGGTGAGGAGGGTGGGGCTGGCCAGGGTGGGGCTCTGGCCAGTAAGAACCAGCAGGGCCGGCTGGACGCTGCGGTGTCCCGCGCAGGCCAGGGCCGGCTGAGGGCTCAGAGGAGCGAACGGTCGCATCCATACTGACCCTGCCGACCTGGGACGAGGGCTGGGCCGGCGGCCACTCACCTTGGGCAGCTCGCGCAGCTGGTTGGCGTCGAGGAGCAGCTCCTCCAGGCTGCGGCTGTACCGATAGATCTCCTCCGGCACGGCCTGCAGCGAGCAGTGCCGCTTGTCCACCGACTCCACGTGCCGGTTGCAGCGCCAGAGCGGGATGCACTTGAGCATGGTGCGGGCGGGCGCGGGATCCGGCGGCGGGCGGGGGGCGGGGCTCGGCCCGCATGAGCGCCGGACCGGGGGAGAGGCAGGGGGCGGCCCGGGGCGGCGGCGGCGGCGCGCTGGGCCGGGCCCGCGCTCGGAACGCTCGGACCGCGGCGGCCTGGGTCGGGGGCGCGGCTCGGCCGGGGCTCAGACTCTCAGGACACGGCGGCGGCCCGGCATCCCGCCTGGCCCACTTGACCCGGTCGGTCCGCTCGCCCGCCGCCTATGCCGCAGTCGGAGCCGCCTCCCCTGCCCGCCGGACTGCCCCGCCGACAACCGCCGGTCGCCGCGCAGCCCGCCGGGAAGCCGAGGCCCGCCCTCGCCGCCCCGAACTGCAACCCCCACAAGGCCCTGCGGCGCCGGTGCCTCTGAGTACTCGTAGTGGCCCCTCGCACAGCCTGTCGGGAAGCTCGAGTCGCCCCTGGCGCAAGGAACGGTGGGAGCTGAAGTCCGCTCAAAACCTGCGCTCCCTACAGCCAGCGCCCTAACCAGAGGCTAGGTTTCCTGCCTTTCCTCCAGCACCGCCCTGCACCTCCCCACCGCCCCCCGTCCCCGCCTTAGCCTCACGACCCAGAGATCCCGCCTGCTGCCCCTCCCACAGGGACGTGGCTCCCCGAGAGTAGGGCGACAGGCCCAGGCGGTGCTCGTATTTATTTGCCTGTTGGACTGCGTGTCCCAGGACTTTGGAGACTCTCTGGGTCAGCCTTCCTGCGACACTACCTGAGCATGTGATAGTAGAGCCCCGCACAGCAGGAAGGCCACCCCCACAGTTCATGGCCACCCCATGTGGGCACCGAAGAACCAAGCAGCTCCTGCTGACCCTGGCAAATGCATTCCTTTCGGTGTTCAGGTCTCTGACCACCAAGGCTCACTGCCTCTGCGCTTCCTGGGTGCTCGCCCTGCCCCGCACCTGCACCCCTGCCCCAGGAGCCAATAAGCACAAGACCACTGTCAGTCAGGGACGGTCAGGGCCAGCAGCACCTGCACCTTTATCCACAGGCTGGGCAGCCGGGCCCGAGATACCATTGAATCACTCTATAAAACCCAGAGGAAACAAGGAAAAAGTGCGAGTCCAGGGAATGGGGCCGAGGTCATGCAGAGAGGTCACTGTTATCAAAACGCTCCTGGTCATACACTTCAGCCACCACCTTGCGGCCAGCAAACCAGCGCCCATTGAGGGCCTGGATGGCCTTGTGAGTCTCAGAGGCTACGGAAAACTCCACAAAAATCTTGACAATGATCTCCGCGTCCTCCTCCTCGCCCTGCTTCTCTTGGTAGATGATGACACGGTTGACAGCACCGAACTTGCCACACTCCTCGGTCACCTCCCCTTCCAGGTCATCGTCGATGTCCTTGGGGTCCACCATGTTGCGCAGAACCATCACTGTGGACTGTGGGGGGGACAGCTGAGAGCTGTGGTTGGCTGGACAGCCCCGCCCCGCCCCGCCCCGCCGACCCCGGTGGCCCACCTCCTGCTTGCGGAGGAGCTTTTGCATCACCATGTGGCGGGCGCTACTTCCTGAGATGCTCATGTGCTCCTGCTCACTCAGCATCTCTGGCCGCTCCGACTCAGGAAACAGCTCCTCCTCCTCCTTCTCCTTCTTGGGCTCCAGGAGACCAAGCGTTGGAGGGCTGGCCAGGATGGGATTCACCACACCCACAGAGGGGATGGTGACCGGAATGGGAGGCCGGGCTGGGGTCACACCTGCAGCAAACCCACCAAGTCAGCGGTCACTTCCCCCACCTCCCTCCATTCCCAGGAAGGAGCATAGCTGAACTGCCCTGGGGCCCAGGGGGCGAAGAAGCTCGTTAAGGACAGCTGAAGGCATCAAGCCCAGAAGGGCAGCAGTGGAAGGAGGGAAACCTTGACCCACCCAGGCTCACCTGTGATGACTCCTGGGGCCTGGGCAGCCATGACGGCCTGGGGTAGAGCCCCCAGGGGCTGGGCCAGAGTCAGTGCAGGGGACACCAGTCCAGGAGTGGCTAGGGTACCCAGTACCGCTGCTCCAGCCACTGCTTCCTGCAACCAAGAAGGCCACAATGCTTAGTCCCAGATCTGGCTGCCTCCACTCAAGACCACTAAAAGGGCCAGTCCCCATAGGACCAGTGGTCCCAGTGCCTACTACTGAACCACACAATGGCACCAATCCTTACCTGAGCTGTAATCTTGGCTGTGGCTGCAGCTGCGGCCACGGCAGCAGCCGGCGGGAGGCCTCCAGGTGTGGCCGGTGTAAGCAGGGGCATGGGGGGTGTGACAGCCTTGCCCACCCGCAAGTACTGGCCCCCCAGGTCAAAAAGGTTCATGGAAGACACGGCATCCTGGGACGATTGGGCTTTCTCATATTCTGCAGAGCAGGAGCGCAGTGAGGGCCAGCCTTGGGGCTAGGGTGTGGGGAGGGGGCTTCACCCCACTCCCACCTTCCCAAACTCACCAATGAAGCCATAGCCCTTGTGCTTGCCAGTCGTGGGGTCCCGAGCCAGTGTGCAGGATTTGATCTTGCCAAAGGCCTCAAACACACTCTTGATGTCATCATCTGAGAGGTCCTGGTGCACGGAAGCCACGTAGATGCGGTTGAAGGCTCGCGCCTCCTCGGCCAGCTGGTCTATGATGGGCTGAGCCTGCCCTATGTTGCTGGGTCTGCCCACCTTGGGGAGAGACAGGAGACAAAGAGCCCCCAGTCAGTCTAGGCTGGCTGTCCGGACACAGAACACGTTGCACAATGGCCCCAAGGTCCCCTCCCCAGCCCTCACCTTGATGTTCCTGCCTCCCAGCATCACGGAATTCATCTGCTCCAAGGCAAGCTGGGCAGCTTCTGGGACCTCATACTCCACAAACGCAAAGCCCTGGACATAGGAACGTGCAGTTAAGACCAGGAGAGTGGAGGGCCGGGGCGAGGTAGCAGACGGACCCTCACCTTGTGCTTCATGGTGACAGAGTCCCAGGACATGTCGATACTCTTGATGGGCCCAAAGGGGGCGAATGCCTGGCGGATGGTGTCCTCCCCCAGCTCGTAGTAGATGGAACCCACGTAGACCCGGCACATGATGGCCAGTGCCCGCTGCCGCTGAGCCGCCATCTGGAGCAGGAACAAGGGGAGACAGAGCCACTGGCCTGTGAGGGGTGGCGAGACACTGGGCAGCCCCTTCCCCTCCTGGCCCACCCCTCCCCTTCCTGCTCCGCTGTGGGGAGGGCTCCCCATGCGGTGGTGTGGTGCAGGATCCGCCCCTGCAGTCAGGGTGGCGGGGGTCGGCAAGACCCCAGGCCAAGAAGGAAAGTCAGGCCTGAAGGCAGGAAATGGACACACCCTGGCCCACCCAGGTCCCGGGCAGACTGACAGCACAGCTGACAGCTGGTCGGAAGGCAGGGCTGCAAGCCCTCCATTCTGGGGCCGGGCACCTGGGTGGGCTGGGAGGTCCTCCCAGGGTCCTGGCCATGCGCTCAGATAGAGAGGGAAGGGGGAGCCGCCAGGCTGCAGGGATGCTGGTGTGAGGCAAGAGAGGGGACAAAGACGGCAGCTACTGCCCAGAAGAGACCCCAGGGAGGAGGTGAGGAGCCCGGTCAGGGACTCCCCGGAGAGAAGACTGGCAGCACCGCTCGCGCAGCCCCAGCGCCTTGAACCCTCATAGAAAGGGCTGCTGGTCCCTGGGAGCATCACGAGGGAGCAGAGCCACCGAGACGCCCCGGGGTCCGCGCGGGCGGGCGCCACCACCTCCATGCTGGGGCCCCCAGTCGCTTGAGGAGACACTCCCACCCGGCCACCTCAGACAACAGGCCTCACGGGCAGCGCCCCAGAGCCACTCGCCATGGGGCACTGAGGGGAGACCACAGGCCCAGGGCAGGCCAAGGAGATGGGTCCTGGCTCCAGCCCCTCAGCAGGGGACCCCCACACCCTCCTGAGGTTCCCCATAACCAGAGACCAGCTTCTTTCTTCACATATACCAGCTGGTCTAGTACTGGCCACGCCCCCACATCCCACCAAGAGGAGCCTAAAAATAAGGCTCATGTTCCCCAGACAGGACCCCCTCCTCAAACTATGCTCCCAACAAAGAGGCCACAGGCTTCCTGTCGAGATCAAGGACTGCCCCCGTCCCCAACACTTAGGTCCCCTCTCGCGCCAGATGCCCCAGATGTGAGACCATCTGCCCCTGGGGTCAAAGTTCTCCAGGACAGGAGCATGTCTCCTCTTCAGTGTGGGCTCCCCAACAGTGGGGGTGCCCAGAGCCCCCTGCCTGACCTGCTCCCACAGACAGACACTCCCTAGAGAGGACACGGGGTCTGTCTGGCCCCCGAGGACAGGACCGCGTGTCCCCTGTGAGAACTCATGCCCAGGGACGGGCCCCGGGAAGGCCACGTTTCCCCCTCAGACTTCCGGGGGGGCCTGGCCTCCTCCTCAGCCTGCCTCTGGGAGCGGGAGGGGCATCTCCTCCCCACACTCCTCTGCTGACAGCAGCCGGGGCCATGGCCACCGCCTGCTCCCTGCCCGCATGGACTCCGCCCCTTGCTGACAGCCAGGGCATGGCCCAATCCTGCTCCTTCCCTCTCTCCTTCACTTGGGTCCCCCCAACCCCCACCCCCCTCCCTCCGTCCCCCCTTCAGGGTTTGAGGGGGCCGTGAGTTAAGACCCCTCTCTCCTCGGGCGCCTGACCCCAGCCAGGAGCCCGAGCAGCCTGGAGCCCGGAGGAGCTGGAGGCCTGGTGGCACACCCGATGTGTGCAGGCGGCACGGGTGTGGGGGGCCTGGCGCGGGCAGCTGCCCTCCTGGCCGGCTGCCCTCTGCAGTTACCTGGCCGGTTAGTTTTAAGGCGGGCCCTCAGAGCAGATGCAGGCCTCCCCAGGGGCGGTCCCGGGGTGGGTGCCCCCCACACCACTGGCCCCGCCGCGCCTGGCGCTCTGCTGCGCGCGTCCTGAGCTGGCGGGCAGGGCCGGCCACGGGGAGCAAGGTCCCCAGCACATGGGCGCACTGCCCCCCTCTAGCCCTGACTAAGGACATGAGCCCCGGAAGAAGTGAGCATGTCTATTGACCGATTGCAAAGGTGAGAGAGGATCTCCAAAGCCCATTGTCACTGCTGCCATCTGAAAGACAGTAAAGACAGAGTTCAGTCTGTTGGAGCCGAGCAGTCTCCGCTCTCGTCACACCTCACGCAGACAGCGGCAAGGCCCGGAGTCCCCGCCCTGCCAGGAGGCCCGCCTGCCTTCCCACACTGCTGGGCACCTGGCCGGCCACCGGCACCTGCCCAGGGGGGCCTCAGAGCCCCAGGTGCCCCGCCCCGCAGCCTGGCCGGCAGGGGCAAGAAGGAAGGGGGAGGAGCAGGAGGAGGAGGGGGAGGGAGGGGAGGAGCGGACGGAGCACAGTCAAGAGCCAGGCACCCCCGTCAGCGTGAATGTTTTGCGGGCTGGGCGGGGTGCGGGAGGCTCGAGGCCCAGGCCTGTCGGCTTCACCCTGTCCTCTTCCCCCATGGCCACGGTCGCCTCTGGCCACAACCCTAGAGCAAGGCCCTGGGGAGGCGTGTCCAGCCTGTCCTCTCAATCCTGGGCCCCGAGCCGCTGGACTAGACTCACTGCAGGGGCGGGGGCCTGACCGCTCTTATCCGAGGCCATGGGGGTGGGGAGAAAAGCCCCTCAGGGTTACACCATCAGCCTCGCAGCTGGGCACACGGCTTGGGGGTGACCCAAGGCCACAGTCTGAAGTCCGAGAAGAGGAGCCTACTGGGGAAGGGCAGGGGCGCAGGGCTACAGAAGAGGGTTGGCAGGGGCCGTGGGCTCTCAACAGGTGGGTAGGGCTGGGCCACTCGTGCCTTAGGGAGGAACCCGGGGGTCCCAAGGAGTCCTTGAGAAACGGAGCACCACAACACCTCGCGGGGATGGCCGCAGGCACGAGAGTAGGAGAGCGGTGGCGGGGTGGCGGGCGGGAGGGTGGCTCACCTGCAGGTTGGTAAGCTGCTGCTGCTGGTGGGCGATGGTCTGCTTCACCAGCACGCTCTTGATGCTCTGCTCCATGGCGTATTTCTTGGCCTGCAAGAGAAGGCAGTGAGGAGCACTGGGGGGCCCGCCTGTGGGGAGATGGGCCTTCCTCCACCCCCGAAGGGGTCCCCTGCCGTGGAGCCCCAGGAGGGACGCGCTCACCTTCTGGAGGGCCTCCTGCTGCTCGGGCGTCAAGGGAGGCAGTCCCAGCTTCGCGGCTGTGCCCTGCCCGTTCTCCATCTTGATGGAGTCTGTCCCCTGCAGATGGGAGCAGGGAGATGGCTGAGAGCAAGTCCCCGACAGCCCTCCCGTGGCCCCAGGCCCACCCTGCCCTCTGCCTGACCACTGCGCATGGCCTGCAGCTCAGCCCGTCCCCAGGGATGGACTGTCTCCTGCCTGGGGCAGACATGGGTCCAACAGCCCAGTGGCTGTCCCAGACCTGTCTCCTCCAGGACCCACTGCTAAGACACACACCAAAACAGACAGGCACGCTGGGGCCCTTGGCCCACCCAGAGCAGGTGCAGGACCCAGGCCCCTCTGCAGTCACCAAGACAAGCAATGAGCAGTGAGAGGAGCCCAGCCCTCATGACAAGCCTGACCCCAAGTTGCACAGGAGAGCTGGCTGGCACTGGCCTCCCAGACAAAGGGAGGGCCAGGGCTCTCTGGATGTTCTGGGATGCCCTGCTCTTGGGCTGCCTGGCACCCAGGCCCCCAGCATCATCTCACGGCCACAGACTTGGTGTCCCTACTCAGGACCAGTTCTAGGACCACTCAAAAGAGCAAGTCTGGGAGGCGCCGCCCTCCCAGCACAGCTGCAGGTGGTGGCCCCCCATCCCTGCACACCATCCAGAGACCTGGACTTGCTCTCCCAGCCCACCTCACCAAACTTCTCCCTGGGCTGTGCTTAGCACGCTGGCAAGAGAAGCCAGAAACAGGCCCACCGTGAGGGAACAGAAACAGACACCCGCCAACACGCTGGGCAAGCACAGGAATGAGGAGATGTTCTGGCGGTGGCAGGCCCAGCCCGCTGCGGGCCAGGGCGGGTGCTACGAGGAGTGCGGGCATGCCCTCTACTGAAAGGCATTTCTAAGCTGCTGGCAGGGGAAGGACACAGCCGTGGGAGTGGCAGGAGCATGTGTGCGGAGGCTCGGAGCACACCTGTCTAGTCACCAGGCGCTGGGTGGCCAGCAACCGTCCGGACTGGGGATTCTCCAACCCCAGCATGAAGCCTCAAGAGGAACAGCAGGGACGAGAGGCAGGCCCCCAGCACAGGAGTGACGGGCAACCACAAAGAGAGGCACAAAGGCGGCAGGAAGGGGCTGGCGACCCAGACCCCAAGAAGCACCCTCCTGACCAGCTGCAGTGCTAGGTTTCTAGCACAGGGTGGAAGGGCGGGAAGCCCTGGCAGCCCCTCCTCTGGCAGTGCAGCCTGCCCGCCGGCCCTGAGCCCAGTTCTTCTCAGTGGGAAAGAGGACGAGGGCCGGGGCCACGGCTCCAGAGCAGGCCGTCACCATGGTGATCAATGCCAGCCCCCCTCAGCCCCTCAGAAACTTCTCAATCTCCTCTTTGTCTTGAGAAACAAAAAGCCCTTTTCCTACCAACCAATGGCTGGCTACATAGCCAGCCAGGGTTGGGAAGGGCTGGCTAGAAGGACACCCTGGCCCCCCTGCCCATCAGCTTCAGCCCCCATAGCTTCCCAGGATCCATGCTGCATACCACAGCCCTCCCCAGGCATGCTGGGCGCCCGGCCCCAACAGCCCACAGGCCACTCTGCTGAGGCCCTGCCCAGCCCTCTGGAGGCAGGCACTGCCATGCAGAAGCATAAAGAACCTTCTTATCCGAAGACAGCAAGGTCCAGCCCTCCACCCCCACCCCACGGGTCTGGCGATTAGCACTGGCTGAGACCCTCCAGGCCAACCCTGAAGTCGAGGACCCAGACCTGTGCTCTGACCTGCACAGGGGTCCGCATTCATGTTTTACTTAGAGATCTGAAGGGAAACTCTATTTCTGGTTCTTAACACCACCCTGCACGTTCTGAACGACACGTCCACCCTCCTGTATGACACCAGCAGTGAAAGGCACGCACCGCCCAAGGTTCGGGCCCACCTGACCACAGCCACCATCTGCCCAGGATCTGAAGACACGTGAGGCGAGGACACCAAGTGGATGCAGAGAGGAGGCGGCTGGAGCCAGGAGGGAGACAGGGTGGCAAGGGGGCAAGGCAGGGTCTCTGCCCAGAAGGCCAAGTCCCTGGGGCTCCTCCCGCTCCCACCCCCAGCCAGGTCTCTCTGGGCCCAGGGACGCTCAGGCAGGCAGGCGGACAGGCGGGCGGGCGGGCGGGCGGGCAGGCGGGCGGGCCTGAGGGCAAGAACGCTTAAGGGCAGTACCTGTGGAGGTTTCCATTTGTCTCCCGCTGCCACCACTGCCGCCGCCGCCGGCTCGGACCCCCCTCCTTGCTGGCCATTGACCTGCTGCAGGCAGGAAGGAGACGGTGTGACAACATTCACAAGACCCAGCCGCCCGGGCCCTCGCTCGTCTTCCCTGGTTAAGAGCTGGGCTCCGCGAGGACCAGTAAGGAGCCAGCTCTGACCTGGCCCCAGGCCTTCCTGCAGCTGCCCCTCCACGCCTCGCCCTGCCCGCTCCGCTCCTCCAGCACACCTGCCGCTGCCCAGGGCCCAGGCCCAAGGGGCTGGCCGGGAGAAACCAGAGCAGAGGCTGGGGCAGCCCCAGGCTGGCAGTAAGTCCTCAGAAAGAGACAGTGTGGAGAGCTGAACTGTGCTCCTGCCCCCCGCTCAACAAAAGGCACTTGCTCCTGGGTCAAGAGCAGCCCTCTGGCCACACAGGAAAAGACGACCAGGACCACAGGTAGCCCTCTCCCCTCCAGAGGTGGACAGAGGCACCTCGCTAGCAGCCTGCACACACACTGGGCCAGCCCACACCTCAGTCTCGGTCCCGAGGCCCCTCCTGAAGGTGGCTCTGACTGGCAGGCTGGGCTGCGGGGCTGCCTCTGTAGGCCTCCCCTATGCTTCCACCCCCTGCACACTGTCTAGGGCTGTCTAACTCAGGGCAAGTGAGAGTTTGGCCACATCTCAAGGGGCCAAGGAGCACTTGGTGTGAAGCCAGCCCAATGGAAGAAGGTGGGCAACATCATGGAAGTGAGGCTCTTAGCGGAAGGGCCCTGAGACTTCGCCACCATCTCAGAAACCACACAGCAGGAACCCACTCCCAACTCAAGCATGAGCCCCACACACATCTAGGACACAGGCAACAGTCCTGCCCACCCTCAAGGCACCAAGCACAAAGCCAAAGAAAGGCTGGGCTGACCTGGCCAGAGAATGTCTCAGGCGCTCCAGCCTCAGGAAAGACAGCAGCACAAGCCTGACTGCACTAGAGATGTGGCGTGGAAGCTGTGGCCAACCCAGCGCTGCTCCTTCCCTGGAACCCCTCTGAAATCGGATCACTGCTGTAAGCCATGAAACCATGCTCCAGTGAGAGAGAAAGGAAATGGGGGCCCTTCTGATAGAGGTGCTACCCAGTGGGTGCTTGGCATCTGGAGAGAGGGTCTGGCTTTGCTCCAAGTGCCCTGGCAGCCCCCAGAACACACCAGAGTAGAGGCTGCCTCACAAAACCCCAACAAGAGATAACCTCAGGTCTGGGCATGTAGTCCAACCTCCTGAACCCTGTGAATCAGATCAACTTGAGGGCACATGTATAGATGATTTCCCACTCACCCTAATAAGTGCAGCAGCCAACAGGAACCAGGGCAGTACTGAGACCAGAGGCGGCTCAGAAGAGGCTTCGCAGGGAAATTCAGTCCACCTGGGACTCACAAAGGACAGCCGACCCCAGGGAATTCATCCCACAGAGCCTAGGGCTCTATTCTAAGCAGATGCTAAGAAAACTTAGAGGAAACTGCCCTTCATCATTACAGCTAGTCTTACACTATCCTCCAGCCGTGACTACAGCAGGCCATAGTCACAAAGCACCCCAGCACCAGGCAGCAGTGCCTCAAGGGGTGCAAACTCCCTCTGGCGGATGTGTGTGGGGTGGGGGAGGGTGTGCGTAGTACGGGCTGTACACGGTGTGTGTGGTGGGGTGGGGTACAGTGCAGCCCCAAGATTCTGGGGCCCAAACCCCTGCACTGCCACTAATCAATAGCCCAGGGCAAAAGGATCATTTCCATTAGAAAACCAGAAAAATCAAGTAATTACTTAATGCCTCCAGGCTTCAGGCTCATCAGGCCTGTCTCCTGGGGCAGGCAGGAAGATTCAGCGAGTGGCCAACTCTGGCCAACCCCATATACAATACGACAATACGTAAGGCAATTCCTGTACATGGCCAGTGATCCACAGGTATCAGTGATTTTTTTTGTGTGTTATTAAAACATCCAGAGTCAAGTCCCCACAGCAGGACTTATGCAGGACGCTGCCTCCCATCTGGTCAGTCCGCTTCACGTGGCACCATGCTATCCACAGCGCAGGCAGGTTCTGTGTGGGGCACTGCAGACGCACGAAATGCAAGACAAGAGACATGCTAGCCAGCCCCGACACGAGGTTATTTCTGTAGCACAAGCCCTAAGGAGAAAACCAAGCACAGGGTAGGAGAGAGGGAGTGTGAGGGCCCCAAGACCACAGCAGCACAGACAGCTTCTCGGTGAGGTGACAGGCAGGCTGGGACCCACAGGAGAAAAACAAGCACCTTCACCTCTGGGAAGGTGAGGGAGTCCAGTGCTCTTGCAAGATGCAACTCCTAGGACCATGGTCCCAAGTAGGAGTGAGCCCAGGTATCAGAGGAAGGGCCCGTGGCCTGTTTCCGCAGTGACCAGGGGGAAGGCACACAAAAGTTAGAAGAGGGTCTTCTGTACCTTCCTGGGTTCTTACCCCCCGAGATCACTGTCCGCCAAGTCCAGCGCCACTCACCCCACCTCCCGCAAGAGCCAAAGCCACAGCTTAGGACAGCAAAACAGCACTCTTCAGCAGGCACAGACCAGGAGACAGAGGAGAGAAGCTTTTGCTATGCCCCTGAAGCACTGCAGGGAACCGGTGACCCTTCTAGAAACCTATGCATTCGAAAGATTAGAAGAGGAATGTGTGAGGCCACAGACTGGACCTCATTCCCACAAGCTGATAAGGTAAGTCTAGGTCTTTACAGTTTGTATATGCATATTAACATACATTCATTAATCTCCTGTGGAGAAGGAAATGGCAACCCACTCCAGTATTCTTGCCTACAGAATCCTGTGGACAGAGCCTGGAGGGCTGCTGTCCATAGAGTGGCAAAGTCGGACATGACTGAAGCGACTTAGCATGCGTGCGTGCAGTGGAGAAGGAAATGGCAACCCATTCCAGTATTCTTGTCTGGAGAATCCCAGGGACAGAGGAGTCTGGTGGGCTGCTGTCTATGGGGTCGCACAGAGTCAGACACGACTGAAGTGACTTAGGAACAGCAGCATTAATTCAGACGGGCCGTGAAGACCCTTGTTGAAAAGCCCAGCTTCCAAGGTTCAGACCCAGTGTACACACCCACCCCCACTGTGACACCACCAGGTCTGGCCCTGTGCCACAGCTGAGCTGGGTGCCCCTGAGCAAGGCTGGGGTGTGGTGCTGATGCAGGTCTCGGGGTGCTCGGGGACACGAGGCCTCCACTCTCACTGGTCTCTGCTCCTTCTACACCTTCCCAGGAGTTTTGGTCCTTGTTTTCAAGCCTCCCTCTCCATCATCTTAAAACTCTGGTGACTTAGACAGTTACCAAGGCCTCCACCTTCACCTCTCTTCTAATGCCCCTGTCACAAAGGTGGTTGCTCCTGTGGCTTCAGCAGGAAGCAGGATATGGCACAAAGAGAATAGTGAAGTTAGCTAGATCTGAGAATCACACACCGGGCCCCTCATAGCTTGGGGCCGCTTTCTCACTGGGAGTCAGCTTCTGCCCCAGTGAGACAGGTTCGCCCCCTCTGTGGCCATCAGAGCCTGAGGGAGGCAGCCTAAGTACGCCCACTGACCCTCAGATCTCCCCCGTCAGTCCAACCTCCAACCACACGCCTCTCAAACAAACCCCATCCATTAGACTGAGCTGGGGAGAGGTAGGTAAATAAAGGGATGAAGTTCCCTGTGAGGGTCCGTGAGGGGACTCAGTGGCACAAGTCTGGGAGGAGGAAGAGTGAAGAGAGACTTCCCCAAGGAAGTGCTGTGTGAGAAGAGGCTGTCCATCTGTGCTTAGCGCTCCATGTGGCTGAGCACTAAGCAAGGCAGAAGAGATGTCTGCACCGCCCTAACACCTCAGGCACCCTGAGTGGAAACTGGTCTCCAGTGCCCAGCAGACGGCGGAACAGGGCAAGACTGTCTCTTGTTCCCTACTGCTCCCCCAAGCCCTCGCATAGCGCTTGGGACAATGTGACCGCTCAGGAGAGATGTAATGAGAGGCCTCGTCTTCCCTTCCTGAGTAGGGGCTGCAGGACGGAATCCCTGCTGGCTGGAGACCTCTTCTCCGCTGGGCATCAGCAGAGAGCCCATTCACAGCTGTGTACTCAAGAAGCGAAGACCTCCCTTCTCACCAGGCCCGATCCCGTCCTACAGGCCCGCCCTGAGGCCCCTACACGCTGGAGGGGGAGACGCCACGGTTCCACGGTGCTCCGCCTTCAAGTCGGGGTTAGAGGCTCACAACGTCGGCAGAGAGGAACGACTACCGTCTGGCCCCGCCCGACCTCACGGCGAAGAGACCCGGCTCGCCACACGGCGCCCCCCACCCCCATCAACATCAGCCGCACCGCGGGTCACAGCCACGCCAGGTGCTCCCGCGCCGCCTGCCGGAAGTTGCAATCTGCGGGCCGGAAGCTGCGGCCGCAGGCCGGCCCCCTCCCCTCACGCCCGCCCCGCCCCCGCCCCGCGCGACCGAAGGCCGCAGAAGCTCGCGCTGGGCTCCGGAGCGGCCGCTACGTCTCCGAGGGACCCTCGGCGCCCTGGCCAGGCCAACAATCTGCTCCCGCGGTCTGAGCGGCGGCCCGCGGTCACCGGGGTCTCACTTACTAGCGCTATGGTCGCCGTCGCCATCTTGTGCCCGTCGCGGCCGCCGCGCGCGCCACACGCTTCGGTTCCTTCCGCGGTCTCGCGCGATCTAGGCGCCGGCGGAGGCGCTCTCAAGAGAACGGAACTCTCGCGATTAAAGGCCCTTTCCCCAGCGACGTGGAAGGAAAAAGGAACGCGCTTCCGGTGCGGGGAGGAACAGTTAACGCTCCGGGAAGGGCGCGCGGAAGGGGCGGGGGCGGGGCCTCCGCCCGCCGCCAGCACCGCCCTCCGCCTGCCTGTTAGCGTCCTAGGTCGCCCCTCCCCTCGCCTTTCGCGGCCGTTTTCCCTTCGCTGCTCGATTTCTGTCACAGACGGCCGGATTCCCTCTAGAGCTGCGGTTGAAAACTGCGACCAAGAATCGCCTTTTTTCGGACTCAGATTTCGAAATGCCTCTTTGCATCGTATCTCTGAATGTGCCTACCAATGCATGGTGTGTTCCCTGTTATGGTCGCATTTTCTCTTTCCAAATGGTTCAGAAAACAGTAGTGCACTTTAAAACTGATAGCGTCCTAGAGCCACCGATGTAGCAGTCTGTAGAACTGCAACCCAAGAGACAGGCTTCCGAACCAATCCCCTGGGAATGGTATGCACTCAGTCCCCTTTGTTCTGAACTATAAAGTTCCAGGTGTCCATCCCTGTCGTTGAGCTGCCCTGGACGTTTATTGCGTGCCACACCCAGTCCCAAGGCCCTCACTCAGTGAAGCTCAGGCCCTGACGTTGTCAGCTTAGCAACTTTAGCCTGCCTGAAGTAGCAAAGTGTCTTCCCCAAGGAGGCAGGTCTCTTCTCAACCCTGGGAGAGTTAATGTGAAATCCAGACACCCTGTTGAAACACGAAAATATTTTACTCATTTACCTTTCCTCTAAAATGATAAGAAAGAGTGCTTCGTTCAGTCATGTCCAACTCTGCGACCCTATGGACTGTAGTCCACCAGGCTCCTGTGTCCATGGGATTCTTCAGGCAAGAATACTGGAGTGGGTTGCCATTTCATACTCCAGGGGATCTTCCCAACCCAGGGATCGAACTTATATCTCCTGTCTCCTGCATTGGCAGGCGGATTCTTTATCCCTAGCGCCACCTGGGAAGGTTGCACCACCTTTTTAAAGGCAGAAACCCCCAAAGACAAAGAGGTGGAATGTCGTGAAGCTGGAGGAAGGTGGACAACGGGCTGCTTTAGCATCCTGGAGGTCGAGGTCCAAGAGATGGTTCATATGAGTGCAGTCATGACAAGGAGGAGATAAGAGCTCTGTCCCTACTGGCAGCGACTGAGAGGTGAGCTCCAGCAGAGGCACACTTGGGGGGCCTGCCTGTTCTGAAAGTGGGGGAATACATGAGATTCCTGTCTTTCTGCCACCTCCACCCCTGGCTCCCTAATCATGTGCCACTCACAGTCCTCAGAGAGAAGAGCCTGTCTCTGCAGGAGCTCCCAATACACACACACACACAAAATAGATTGGCTGTTGGGAGGTGGGCAGGAGAATGACCTGGCTCCATCCTTGACCTCAAAGCTCACAAGACAATAAGCCCCAACCACTAAGATTCAATGCAACTGGGCAACCCAGGAATACCACACACCTGAGGGAGAGGTAAACTGGAAAAGGAAAAGGGACTCAGAAGTAATAGAGCCAACAGAGAGGAAGGAAAAAAGAAAAGCTAAAACCATATCCTTAGAGATATAGGATGTTGCATCAAAGTACATGAACAAGATGCTGTAAAGAAAAACATTCAGCCAATGAGAAAGCAGTTACAAATGAAAAGTATGAGAGGAAAAGGAACAGTTAAACAGAGAAGTTGCAAGATAAAGTTGAAATCTTCCAGAACGTATAACAATAAAACCATATAGCTAGAAAACACACAATGGAGTACTGTCACACTGGTCAGCACTCTGCAGTACTAGAACCGGCGAGTACCTCAGAGCCCTCCATAACAGAGGGGTGGGCTGGGACTGGAAGAAGGGCAAAAGCACCACTCCCTGGTGCAGCTTTGCCTGTGAAATCTGGCATTGCTGCGTTCAGAGTGCTAGTGTGCTGGGCACTGTTCTTGTTCCTTTTCACAGTTAACTTGTGCAAGCTCACGACCACCCCCATGCAATCTGAACCACTGTCTCAGAAGCAGCTGAGTGGCTCCAGAGCCTCTGCCCCTAACCTCTCATAAAATAAGTCCAACATCTAAGTAAGCATTCCAGAAAAGGAAAGGGGAGAAATCAAAATGGCCAAGAAAACTTCTTAGAACTGAAGGGTTGGGATCTCTGGACAACAGATGAAAGAGAAAGTCATATTGAGTTCTTACTGCAGAGCGCAGAGAACTATCAACATATTCAATATCAGGTGATAAACCATAGTGGAAGAGAATACAGAAAAAAAATCAATTTGCTGTAAAGGAATAATTAACACAACTTTATAAACTGCTATACTTCAATAAAAAATAATAATGGAAGAAAAGAGAGAGAAAGGTCTACATCAGGACCTCAGATATGCAGATGATACCACCCTTATGGCAGAAAGTAAAGAATTGAAGAGCCTCTTGATTGAAGGTGAGAGTGAAAAAGCTGGCTTAAAACTCAACGTTCAAAAAACTAAGATCATGGCATCCAGTCCCATCACTTCATGGTAAATAGATGGGGAAACAATGGAAACAGTGACAGACTATTTTCTTGGGCTCCACAATCACTCTAGACTGGACGGTGACTGCAGCCATGAAATTAAAAGATGTTTGCTCCTTGGAAGAAAAGCAATGTCAAACCTAGACAGCGTATTAAAAAGCAGAGACATTACTTTGCCTGCAAAGGTCCGTATAGTCAAAGCTATGGTTTTTCCAGTAGTCATGTACTGATCTGAGAGCTGGACAATGAAAAATGCTGAGCGCTAAAGAACTGATTCCTTTGAACTGTGGTGCTGAAGAAGACTCTTGAGTCCCTCGGGCAGCAAGGAGATCAAACCAGTCAATCCTAAAGGAAATCAGTCCTGAATATTCATTGGAGGGGCTGATGCTGAAGCCGAAGCTCCAATACTTTGGCCACCTGATGCAAAGAGCCGACTCATTTGAAAAGACCCTGATGCTGGGAAGGATTGAAGGCAGAAGGAGAAGGGGATGACAGAGGAGATGATTGGATGGCATCAGTGACTTGATGGGCATGAGTCTGAGTAAACTCTGGGAGATGGTGATGGACAGGGAGGCCTGGCGTGCTGCAGTCCATGGGGTCACAAAGAGTTGGACAAGACTGAGTGACTGAACAACATCAGGACACATCGTTGATAATTTGCAAAGCATTCAGGTAAAGAAAAGATCCAGAGAGAAGACATCGCAAAGGTCAGAACTCAGAAAGGCATGGGAATTCTTAGGACTAGAAGCCCAACTTTGTACCTAGTTACACGAACAAGCAGATGTGAGAGCAGTGAGGGCAACTGCAGACTCCGTAACTGAATCAAGGAGGAGGAAATCATGGGCTCCAGCAGAGAGAAAGGAGGTGCTCCAGGACGCTGCTGAAGTCATAGCCCATGCTCACAGCCGGGGCAGTTGGCAGGGTGAGGGGTCCAGGAAAAGATGGAAACAGCAGTTATGCAACAAATCCCAAGTTTGAGAGGAGGTTCACACTTCTGCAGGAGAATCTAGGGAGGAATTAATGGCATGTGTGGAAAGCTAAGCCCCCCCCAAAAGGCAATGATTAACTGCAGGGAAAACAAAAAGTTGTGCAAGAAAGCAAATATTGTCCTAGGACACCTCATTCTCTGCTGAGACCTGTGGGAGTGAACCTGTAATAGTGTCCATCACATTTAGATGGCGCTGTGTCAAGAGACTGAGGCCAGTGGCCTCCCTTCCCCCAAGAGGACACCGGCAGGTGACACATAATGTAGAAAAATCGATGAAAAGCAGTGAAAGCATGTGTGCGTGTCCTTGTGAAACATGCATTTTAAATGCCTGAAGAAACAGCTAAGAGTTGAATTTGCAAAGGATCAGAGTTAGACATTGTATTTATTAGTTATTTATTATTGGCCTAAAAAAATTCCACTTTTAAAGTAATACGTATGTCACTTTGAAGAGATAAAAGTTAAAATGAAAACCTCAACAGACATTAAATGGAGCAGTACTAGTACTGATCCTTTTGAGTTCAGTTTAATCTCTGGCACAATCTGTTATGCATTGGACACTCCCAACTGTTTCAGACCATGCAGAATCAGACAGCTTGGCATCAGGATTTCCAAATAGTTGTGTTAAGTTATTTTAAAGCGTAACTTTAAACTGAAAGGTGTAAGAACTTGAATAATTTTGTAGAGTACTGGAACATTTAAAATAACTTGAGATTCACCATATTTGTACATGTAATCTGACATGTCTTGGTAAGGGGTGTTGGTTTGGGGTTTTGGTTGGGGTGATGTGGCAGGTGGGATGACAAAGATGTCCATGTCCTAACCCCCAGAACCTGGGAATATTACTTTACTTGGTGAAAAGTATTTTGCACATATGATTAAGATTAAGGACCATGAGATGGGAGATTATCCCGGATTATCCAGGTGGACCCAATCTAATCACACGAAGCTTTCCTGGCTGCAGAAAACCAGACACACAGTTCAGGGGATGGGAACCTTGGCCCCATCACTGCAAGGAACTGAATTCCTGCCCAGTGCCCCGCGTGCTCCTGAACCTGCGGGCTGACAACCTGAAGGAGGAGGAAATGGTTTCTCCCCAAGAACCTCCAGAAAGGAGTGACAGCACCTTGTCGTTAGTCTGATGGGATCTGCGCCAGATTTCGGACCTACAGAACTAATATATGTGTTGGTTTAAACCACTGAATTAGTAGTAAAAAACTACGGCAACAACAGAGAACTAATACAGTGGTAGGCTTTTCTTGTTTGACATTTCAAACACTCAGAAACCTGAATGTGCTAAATTTATACATGCGGTTTTAAATGTGCAAGAGTGATTAATTACATTTGCAAATGGAGGGGGCACTGATTCCCAGGACCCAGGGATGCAGCACGAGTGGGGGTGAGCTGGGGAGGAGCAGGGAGGGCATCTGACACGGACCATCCGGCCAGGGAACGAGAACAGAGAACAGCTCTTTGTGGGGGCTGCAGGAGCCAGAGAGGGGCTCGGAAGTGGGTCTGCCCTGGATGGGAGGCAGGGGGCAAGAGCCACACGAGCTTCCAGGTCATGGCTACGTCCCTCGCCCAGCACGGTGCCCAACACTTGCAGGTGCTTTACCATCAGTTTAAGATGGTGGTTCCTCATGTGAGTCAGTGGCACCAACTTGCAATGGAGCGTTTCCCTGGACGCACAGCTCTCCAGGGCTGACCCCCACCCCTCAGCCCCCAGCACTATGCGTGGTTCCCTGTGCGGCAGCCCCTTCGTGACCACAGGGCCAGGAAATTGTGGAAGCTGACTGCATGGGACATCCTGCTCCTAAGGACACACAGCAGCTAACCAGTCCTCCAGCACCGGCTCCCTCACCCCTGGTGGGCCCAACCCCGCCACCCTCAGCCCCACCCCAGGGCTGCAGGAGCTATGCGAGGGGAGGTTCTCACTAGCAGGCACACAGGCAGACAGGGACCCTGGTTCCCCACCCAACTGCAGGGGCCAATGCCAAGCTTCCCCAGGGAGCCAAGAGGTCGGCTTCCAGGGGGCTTGGCGCCCTGAGGTGTATGGATCAAGGTCACGGCTGAGCTCCACGGTACTTGAGGAAGGTGCTGTCCAGGAAGGCGGCCAGCTTCGGCCGATCGTCCTGCAGGACGGGAGGGAGGCATGGGGGACGGAGGGGCGTGGCCCACCCTGCCGCCCTCCCAGGCTGGCCACACCCAGCCCGCACACCTCACCTCGTGGACGAAGCCGTAGTGCACCAGCTCGGCGGCCAGGTCTTGGGCACTGTCGGCTGCGGGGGAGGCCAGGGCGTGAGACCCGAAGTGCTGCCTGCCTGCCTCCGCCCCCACCTGGGGTTCCCCCACAACCGCTGCCCCCACCCCTCGGCCTACTTGGGAGCAGGTCGTAGGTGAGCTGTCGATGAAGCCGGTCTTCCAGCACCAGGAGCAGAGTGAGCTGAGGAGGCGGAGGCAAGAGGGCGTGGTGGGCTCAGGTCGGCCCGGTCCCTCTCCTCCCGCATCTGGCATCTCTGCTGGTGGCAGCCCTCCCAACCCCAAGCTCACGTGCCAGCGTGCCTGGTCCTCACTCCTCTCCAGGTTACACTGCATCTGGATCACCTGCAGGGAAGACACAGGCCAAGGTCACTCAAAGGCCGGACCTCAACCTCTGGCAAGCAAGCGCAGATGCTGCCTCAAAGGGGCCGGGCAGGGGTAGTAAAAACCAGAGATGGGAAAAATCTCTAAGGGCAAACTAGACAGCACATCTCACTGCTAGGAACCTGCCAAAATTTTCAGAGGGGTAGATACTGAAGCTGGAGGATGCTTTAGGATGGTTTCACAGGTGGAGAGAACACCTGGACAAGCTGTGGGAAAAGTAGGCAGAGCAAGGTCCTCAGGGACAGGACAGCGGAAGCCCAGGATGCCAGCAAGACCAGGCCTCAGAGTGGGGGGCTGAGGACCCCTGACTGTGCCCCTCCACCCCGAACAAGAATTCTGGCTGTGTTGTGGAGGGAAGCCAGCGGCAGGCGACCAGGCAAGGGGCTGGTGCAGCATCCCGGTGGGGAACAGAGGAAGCCCAGATCAGGGCAGTAACCATAGAGACACACCCAAGGCCGAAGCCACGGCCTCTGGAAACCAGTGGGTGTGGACATGGAGAGGGAGAGGGGCTGAGGCTGCCCAGGAGTGCCCTGGCCAGGGGGGAGCCTTGCAGGAGGAGGGACCAGGGGAATCCCAGGGCCTGGGGGCATTGGAGGAGACACCAGGGCACAGATGTCAGGGAATCCGCAGGCCAAGGAGGTGAGTCAGAGCAGTGGCGTGTGCGGGACAAGGGCCTGCGGGAACCTTTCCCTGTGGAGCCTCTGGGAGAGGGGTATCTCTCAGTTTGCACTACTGCCCCCCCAGGTTCCACAGTGATCAGTCAGGTCTTGGCCTCCAGCAGCTGGGAGGAAAGCTGGCCCAGGAGACTTGAAGCCCCGGGTAAGGGAGCCTGTCTGGGCGGTGGTCAAGTCTGTGCAGCAGGGGTGGAAGCTTACCTTTCTGGTCTCTGAGTCAAAAGGCTCTGGCGTCGGGGTCTTGGCCTTTGGGGCTTCCTCGGGGGGTGGGGCCAGCACACGGGGCAGCCCCAGGGGCCGGGCAGCAGCGAAGTTCATCAGCGGGTAGATCCCATTCCTAGGGACACAGTGCAGGGTGGTGCCGGCTGGGGGCTCAGGCCCGACAGTTGCCCCCTCCCCAGGCTCACTCCAGTCCTCACCTGACGTCCTCCAGGAACTTGTCGAGCTCTAAGCAGGAGACTTCTGAATACCTGGCATGGGTATAAGAAGAACGTGAGAATGGCTGGTCCAGCCAGTGGGGCTGACCTGGCTGGGAGGAGCAGGGAGGCCTCTGGGCTGCAGGTCACTCACCGCCACTGCAGCGGGGGCCGAGGGGGCCGGGGGATCTCTGCCAGCACTGCGTGTGGGTCCATCGCCTTGGTCTTTTCCTCCACCACATTCTCAGGCATGAGGTCTATGGGCCGCGGGAGCACACAGGCGGCGGGCCCTGAAGCATGGGGTCCTGCCAAGCCTTCCTTTTGCAGCCCGACCCCAGGCCCTGGCCCGCCCCCAGGCCGACCTGCCCCTCACACTGGTGCTGGATGAAGCAGTGGGCAGCCAGGAGCTTCAATGAGTGCACCTCGAACAGCACGCGGTGGAAGAGGAGGTTGTGGGCAGAGGGCCGGCGGGCAGGGTCCCGGGCTAGGCAGGAGAGGATGAACTCCTGCGGAGGGGGGCGGAAGTGGGTGCAGCCTCTCTGCTCTGGCCCCAAGCCCCTGGGAGCCTTCATGCAGCTTCCGGCACAGGAAGAGGCATCCTGTTAGCCACCAGGCCAGGACCTGGGTCTTCAAACAGGACAGTGGAGTCTTCCCAGGGCCCGGAGCTGCCTGTGCTTTCCTTCCAGTAGGCACCCCCCGCCCGTTTCTGTGGGGGGCCGGCACTGTCATCCCCAAGTGACAGATGAAGACTGCACACTGAGGACGGACACCAGCCCCTGCCTTGGAGCCCAGGGCTGGGCAAAGCGCTGGCAGATCAGCCTGGGCCCCTGAGGTCAGAGGGGCCCAGCCTGAGCCCACCTGCCTGCCCTACTTCTGGTGCTACAGGTCAGGACCGGCTCTGCAGATGGCCTTGAGGGGTGCCTCCCTTGCCCCACATCCAGGCCCTCACTGCCTCTGGGTCCATCCTGGCTCCACGTCTGTCTCAGTCCCACCCAGGCCCCACCACTCCCAGAGGCCATGGGTTAAGCCAGGTAGTCGCTGAAGTCTGGCCACAGAAGGTGTGGCTGCAGCTTCTGAGCATATGCCCTCTGTACCCACCCACCTTGCCCCCTGGCAACTTCTCAGCCGGTCTCCTGAGAGCTTACAGGCAAGGCCGTGGAGTTGGGCAGACCTAGATGCACACTGGCTCCACCATTCACGCTAAAGGCTCTTTGAACCTGTTTCTTTATAAAACTGGCATAAACACTGCACCCACACTGAAAGCATCTTTCTGTGCTCAGAATGTGCCCTCATGCCATCAGGTCTGCCCTGCAACACACCTGCCTGGTAAGGCCCTCCTTTCAGGGGAAGGGCTAGTGCAGCGGACCTGGCTCTGACCTACGCCATCTGCAGGCCTGCCTGAGGCCCCTCACTGCCCAGCCTGGAACACTGACAGCCAACTCACAGGGGCAGGGCGAGCTGCTTACCCGCATGTTGGGGTCACTCAGTGAGTGCCTGGCACGAGTGATGGCCTCCTCTGTGACCCGGGTGTCCCCATTGGCCTGGATCTCCAGCACAGCCATCTAGGGGGCACAGCAAGGTCAGGCAGGGGAAAGGGACGGGTGGGGTTGGGGGAGCTAGCTGGGAGGAGGGCCCCAGGCTACATTGGGTTAGTACCTCTAGTGCACACATCCCAAAGGAGAAGATGTCCATGGCAGTGCCATCAGCAACCTCTGAAAGGGGAGAGCAGGTCAGGACGAGTAAGGCGGATACAGGGGGCAGGGTGGGGGCCTCCTGGATTCACCTCCATACTCTGGCGGGAAGAAGTGCAGGTTCCGAGGTTCCTCCCGCTCAACACGGATGGGACTTCGAAGATCGTCAGGGAGCGCTACGGGAGAGCAGGAGGTGAGCAGACCGGGCCTCTCCACGACCCCCCGTCCCCCAGAGTCCCCACACACCGTTGGAGAAGATCCGGTGCCACACTAAGCCGGTCCCCACGGGGAGAAAGAGCAGGTGTCAACGTGACAGGGTGCGCAGCGTCATCAGCCTTGTGTTCCCAACAGGTCCCACCCGGCCCAGCCTCCCCACCACCCCCTCCTCCCCGCCAGCACCGGAGCCAATCTTGATGAGGCCGTTGTGCTGGATGAAGATGGTGTCGCTGGTCAGGTTTCCATGGATGATGGGGGGGCTGCAGGCGTGCAGGAAGCTGTGAGAAGGGGAGAGCCAGAGGAGCTGGGTCAGGGGTGCCAGGAGGTGGGGTGGACGGGGGAGATCGCAGGCAGGTGTTCGGGCAAGCCCAGGCCCTCACCTGAGTGCAGACAGGATCTGTGTGCACCAGCGCTTCCAGGCCTGGCAATGGACAGACTCCATGAGGTGGGCTCCGAAAGGCAGTTGGGCCTGGGCCACCTGGCCCAGCCCTGCCCTGTGCCCCTCACTGTCTCTGTCCCCAGCAGCACCCGGACCCCAGCCTGGCCCTGACCCACACCAGCCCACTTGCATACCCTGGCATTCATGGCCTTGTGGTTCTTTTTGGTCTTTTTGAGGAATTGCTTGAGGCTGCCTGACGACACGTACTCTGTGATGAAGATGACCTGCAAGGTGGCAAACTCACAGGCTCCACCAACAGTGGGTGCCCACAGCCACCCCACCCACCGGTGCCCCACCACCCCATGGCATGCCCAGGGGCTCACCCGCGCTCGGGACTCTGAGGCGTCCAGCCAGTACTTATGCAGCTTGACAATATTGGGGTGGTCTACCAGCGCCAGCTGCTCAAACATGGTCTGGATCTTCTCCTGGGAAGGGGGGTGCAGTCACCAGGATGATGGGGGGGTGGGGGGGTGGGGCAGCGGGCCTTACCTCGTGGACCAAGAAGGCCTTCCTGTCAGCGAAGTGCAGCTCGTTCCACACCACCTCCACCCCCTCCTCAGTGTCCATGGCCAGGAACGTGCTTTGGACCCCCGGCATGTTTCCCTGATTCACCTGGGGGTGGGGGGGGCATGAGTGAGGTGGTCGGGGAAGGCTCAGTCCCGGCTCACATCCTATCCACCAGCCAGAGGGTGTAAGGCAGGCACTGGCCTTCCAAGGGAGAAGCTGGGGACCCAGGAGCAGAGGCGTGGTGTCCTGGGGCTGGGCTGTGGGGATCTGGGGCATGCTTCGGGTTTTTGTGAAGATGGTTCCCAGGAGGATAACAGGTGATCTCAGAGGCATGAGGAGGGGGTCTCGAGAGACTGGCCCTTAAGGAAGAGGGGGTTTCTCACCAGGGCGTGGGGGCCAGGCTAAAGGAGTACGAGCGCGCATCGAGAAGGAGGCCGCCAGAGCGAGGCTTCGGGCAGGTTCCCGGCCTCCTGGCTCCCTCAGAGTGCGCACGGCCCCGCGTGGCCCCAGGGCCCCTCCACCCGAGGTGGGCGGCGACCCTCCCCGCCCCGCTGTGCCCACCTGCTCCCGCCGCTTCTGCCAGCGGCCGCACGGGCTCTCTTCCAGAATGTCGCTCTCGTCCTCACTCTCGTCCTCCCGTTCCCGCTCCCGGCCCCGCCTCGGCACCAGCTCCGGGGCCGCCATGGCTCGGCCGGTCCAGGCCACCGCCCTGCGCGCGATCCGCCGCCCAGCGCCGCCGCCGCTCTCCGCCCGTCCTGGCCCAGCGCCCAGACGCCCAGCTGGAAGCGGAGCTGCCGCCACCACCCCCTCGAGCCCCCACCCTGGTTCTGGGAATTGGGAGGCGCGGGCACGCGGCCGGCCCGGGGGTGGAGCCCGCCTGCCCCGCCGGAGCCGCCTCCCCGGGCCGGAGACGAAGCCGAGGCTCCACGCACAAGGCAGAGCCCTCGCCGCGCCCCGCGAAAGCCCCACCTTTCCCCGCCCCGCGCCCCGCCACACCCACGAAGGCCCCGCCCAGTGCACCTAGGGCCCTGCCCATCAGTCCACAGCCCCGCCCCTCCAGAGGCCCCGCCCGCCTGGGTCCCAGCCAGGCTTCTGCTGGGACGCGCAGCTCTCGGCTGCCCCAGGGACCAGCCTTAGCCCGGCGACCCGAGCGCGGGGGTTTCCGTGGCGGTCTGAGGCCAGGTCTGTCAGGGCCTCCCCGAACGCGCGCTGGGCTGTGCTCACTGGCTCTGGCCAGCTCTGGAAGCCGCTTGTACTTCCTGCACTGCTTCCGTGCCTCACTCCGTCAAGCACATCGGGAAACCTGGCATGGTCCCCAGGCTCCCGCCTCGGGGTGAAGCCAGCGTGGAGCAGGTCGAGGGGCAGCCCGCGTAGCCCGGGGTTGCACCGCGAGGATCTGAGGTCAGGCCACAGAGAAGCGTCCGTCCCTCCTCGCTTAAGGAACACATGTCTCTCTTAAGGAGACAGAAAAATACCAAAGAGGTAGACTGTAATTCTGGGACGAGGGAGCCTGGTGGGCTGCCGTCTATGGGGTCACACGGAGTCGGACACGACTGAAGTGACTTAGCAGCAGCAGCAGACTGTAATTCAGTTCAGTTCAGTTCAGTTCAGTTCAGTCGCTCAGTCGCGTCCGACTCTTTGCGACCCTATAAATTGCAGCACGCCAGGCCTCCCTGACCATCATCAACTCCCGGAGTTCACTCAAACTCACGTCTGTAATTAGTGACCCCCAATACTTTCCTGGGCTTCCCTGGTGGCTCAGAGGGTAAAGCGTCTGCCTGCAATGCGGGAGACCCGGTTCAATCCCTGGGTCGGGAAGATCACCTGGAGAAGGAAATGGCAACCCACTCTGGTATTCTCGAAAATCCCATGGAGAAGCCTGGTAGGCTACAGTCCACAGGGTCACAGAAAATCCAACACGACCGAGCGATTTCACTTCACTTTCACTACTTTCCTACTATCTCCTTCCTCTCACCTGCTGGGTTTCCACTCACCCTTCACTTTCTCTTCCTGGGGAGAAAGGCTGTGGACACAGGTACCCACTTTCTCTCAACCCTGAGCTCCAGTGTCTCCAGCTTGGTCCAGAGGCCTTCAGCCCTGCTGGTTTCAGAGTCACCTACAACACCTCACTCCCCCACCTTCTGCACAGACTTAACTCCACTGCTGTCATCCTGATGGGACCAGCAAAGCTCCCGTGTTCTGCACTCCACTCACCCAAGGTGATCCTGAGAAAATACCACTCACTGCTCAGAACTCTCTATAAAAACGGAGTGACCAGGAAGACTTGGCCCAATGCCACCTGTGCCAACCAGACACTCTGTGATCAATGTCTGAAGCTCCAGGATCATCCAAGACCGATGAGAAGCAGAGACCATGCTGGATACAGCTGTATGTCACCTTAGGTTATCAGTGCTTATTGTTCTTGTTTAATATCTTATAATAAGGAGAGAGAATATTGTGGAGGAACTTTTCAAAAAGTTGAAATCAAAGAAGAGAGCTTTGTTGACATACAAACAATTCCTGGTAAACTGTAAAAGCCATGGAGTGGAGTGGGGTACATGCATGTTCAGTCGTGTTCAACTCAATGGCCCCTAAAGACTGTCGCCTGTGAGGCTTCTCTGTCCATGGAATTTTCCAGAAAGAATACTGCAGGGGGTATTGCTCCTACAGGGAACCTTCCAACCCCAGAGCCTGAACCTGCAGCTTCTGCATCGGCAGGCAGACTCTTTACCACTGAGCAACCTGGGAAGCCATTGAAAAGGCCATCAGTTCAGTTCAGTTCAGTACTCAGTTGTGTCCAACTCTTTGTGACCCCATGGACCACAGCATGCCAAGCCTCCCTGTCCATCACCAACTACTGGAGTCTACTCAAACTCATGTCCATTGAGTCAGTAATGCCATCCAACCATCTCATCCTCTGTTGTCCCCTTCTCCCACCTTCAATCTTTCCCAGCATCAGGGTCTTTTCAACTGAGTCAACTCTTCGCATCAGGTGGCCAAAGTATTGGAGCTTCAGTTTCAACATCAGGACTTCCAATGAACACTCAAGACTGATCTCCTTTAGGATATACTGGTTTGATCTTCTCGCAGTCCAAGGAACTCTCAAGAATCTTCTCCAACACCACAGTTCAAAAGCATCAATTATTCTGCAGTCAGCTTTCTTCACAGTCCAACTCTCACATCCATAAATGACTACTGGGAAAACCACAGTTTGACAAGATGGACCTATGTTGCAAAGTAATGTTTCTGCTTTTTAATATGCTGTCTAGGTTGGTCACAACTTTTCTTCCGATGAGTAAGCGTCTTTTAATTTCATGGCTGCAATCACCACCTGCAGTGATTTTGGAGCCCTAAAAAATAAAGTCAGCCACCGTTTCCACATCTATTTGCCATGAAGTGATGGGACCGGATACCATGTTCTTAGTTTTTTTAATGCTGAGCTTAAAGTCAAATTTTTCACTCTCTTCTTTCACTTTCATCAAGAGGCTTTTCAGTTCTTCAGTTTCTGCCATAAGGATGGTATCATCTGCGTATCTGAGATTATTGATATTTCTCCTGGCAAGCTTGATTCCAGCTTGTGCCTCATACAGCCCAGCATTTCACATGATGTACTCTGCACATAAGTTAAATATACATGGTGACAATATACAGCCTTGATGTACTCCTTTTCCTATTTGGAACTAGTCTGTTGTTCCATGTCCAGTTCTAACTGTTGCTTCCTGACCTGCATACAGGTTTCTCAAGAGGCAGGTCAGATGGTCTGATTTCCCATCTCTTGAAAAATTTTCCACAGTTTATTGTGATCCACACAGTCAAAGGCTTTGGGATAGTCATTAAGCAGAAACAGATATTTTTCTGGAACTCTCTTGCTTTTACTATGATCCTGTGGATGTTAGCAATTTGATCTCTGGTTCCTCTGCCTTTTCTAAAACCAGCTTGAACATCTGGAAGTTCATGGTTCACGTATTGCTGAAGCCTGGCTTGGAGAATTTTGAGGATTACTTTACTAGCATGTGAGATGAGTGCAATTGTGCAGTAGTTTGAGCATGGCCTTTCTTTGGGATTGGAATGAAAACTGACATTTTCCAGTCCTGTGGCCACTGCTGAGTCTTCGAAATTTGCTGGCATATTGAGTGCAGCACTTTCACAGCATCATCTTTCAGGATTTGAAATACTTCCCCTGGCATTCCATCACCTCCACTAGCTTTGTTTGCAGTGATGCTTCCTAAGGTCCACTTGAGTTTACATTCCAGATGTTGGGATCTAGGTGAGGAATCACACCATCATGATTATCTGGGTCATGGAGATCTCTTTTGTACAGTTCTGTGTATTCTTACCACTTCTTACTATCTTCTGCTTCTGTTAGGTCCATACCCTTTCTGTCCTTTATTGAGCCCATCACTGCATGAAATGTTCCCTTGGTAGCTCTAATTTTCTTGAAATCTCTAGTCTTTCCCGTTCTGTTGTTTTCCTCTATTTCTTTGCACTGATCACTGAGGAAGGAAGTGATCACTGATCACTGTAAAGGCCACACCACCAAACAAATCTGATGAGGAGAACACACAGGGGGTCAGGCTAACAGGGACAGCGGTATCGAGTGACAGAAAGAGCCCAGCCTCTGCAAAGCACAGCACTACCATGGAAAACCAGGGCAGGAGGACAGCAAACTGAGAGCCACGAGCATTTACTAAAGCAAGAAATTGACAGAAAATGGTTTAGTCAAACCAGAAAAAAAATCAATATGAAGAAGCCATTTAGATGAAATGGGATTTTAATGAATCATGCATAGCCTCTACTGTGGTAAAAAATGAAAGTGAAGTCGCTCAGTCATGTACAGCTCTTTGCAACCTCGTGGACTATAGACGACCAGGCTTCTTGAAACATGGGATTTTCCAGGCAAGAGTATCAGAGTGGGTTGTCATTTCCATATTGAGGGGATCTTTCCCATCAAGGGATTGAACCTGGGTCTCCCACATTATAGGCAGACACTTTTCCAATATGAGCCACCAGGGAAGGTCCCTCAACTATGATAGGTGCACATAAGAAGAAAGGAACCCTTGATACGAAATAAGCTAGATACTATAGAGATTTCACATGAGAAATTGCAAAGAACTGTAAATTCAAAACTGAACACGAAAAATACACGATAAAGGTCATGACTTTAATGGAAATAGACTAATATAAGGGATTACAATCAAAACCAGGTGAAAGAAAGGAAGTTAATTAACATGTAAGTAAAACATAATGAACAGATATATCACGATATAAATTTTTAAAAATTGTAATGTATTAATAACAGAAGAAAAAAACATTTTGCAAGACCATGAACAATCATTTTCCTGTGAGAGAAAGAAATAACAGCCCCGATTCAGGGTCAGGAGTCGCCCTCTGGAGCAGCTGCACGTACGTGAGGTTCTCGTGCGTGTTGGGGTCGAAGAA
>NW_024070203.1:13295897-13754725 GCF_014754425.2 Oryx dammah | reverse complement strand
GTAGGCCACGTCCACGGGCACGCGGTGGCTGTGCACGGGGTCGATGATGCCGCCCGTGGCGATCTGGGCCTCCAGCAGGCGGATGCCGTGCTCGCGCACGATGAGGTCCTTCTTCATGGCCTGGAAGAGGGAGATCTGTTCCCCGGTATATGGGTCGGTGTAGCCGGTGACCGCGCGCTCAGCTGACAGCAGCTTCTGGTAGGTTTCCCTGCCAAACATCCCTGCCGCAAATGCCTCCTGCACAGTCAGCTTCTGGTTCTCCACAGGGTCAATGAGGAAGCCAGTGGCTGCCTGTGCCTCCAGCAACACCAGGGCCGTGCCCGGCCGCAGGACGTTTCTTCTCAGAGCTTCTGAGATGCTCATCTTCTCCTTGGTGTCCTGGATGAGGACCCCAGCAATAAAGCTGCCCCCTTCCAAGTACTGCCGCACGTGGTCCATCTCCGCCACCTCCTGCACGGTCTTCTTCCCTTGACTCAGCTCATCCAGCGTCTTCTTGTCGATCAGCTGGGACCTGAACAGGTCGTTGGCTGACAGCTGCTTCCGGAGTCCCCTGAAGGTAGCCTGTGAGGGCTGCCTTTCTGAAGTCTCAACTAGGGTGGTGACCGCAGTGACCACCTGCCGCAGGGCTGTGGCCCTCCCAGACTGGCAGAGTGCTGCCAGCTCCTGCCGCTTGTGGAGCCCTACATACTCTGAATGCAGCAGGTCCCAGAGTGAGATGCTGAGCCCTCTGAACCTCCCTGCCCCAACTGGCACCTTCATGGCCCTCAGGGCCACTGCTGTGTGGTCATCCACCTCTAGCACCATGTCCTGGGGGAGTGGCAGCAGCCACAAGCCAGTGTCACCATCCAGGACACAGCGCTCCTTGAGCTGTCCATAGGTCACCTTGTCCCGTGTGCCAGGGTCGAAGAAGAACTTGCTATCCTCTTCCGTTGAGGTCAGCATCTTGCTTGTCTGCTCATCCAGGAGGCCGAGCCTGCAGGCTGCCGCCTGGGGCAGGTGCACCCTGTGGATGGGGTCCACCGCACCCCCTGTGGCCAGCTGCGCCTGGAGGAGTGGGAGGCCCTCACTCCAAGGCACAAGCCCCTTTTCCACTGCCTGCCACAGTGAGAGGGAGCCTCCAGAGCAGGGGTCTGTGTACCCAGCCACTGCCTTCTCAACCAGCTGGAGCTGCTCACTCAGCGTCCCAGCCACCAGGCCAGTCTTGACTGCCTCCTCCACCGACAGTCTCTGGTTGGTCAAAGGATCCACAAGAGAGCCAGACGCCACCTGGGCCTCCAGTAGTCTCTGCCCTAGGCCAGCGGGCAGAAGGCCATCCCTCACGGCCTGGGCAATGCTCACCTTGGCCCCTGAGGGCTGCAGCAGTACCCCGGCCACACAGCCCGTGCCCCACAGGCAAGCCCGCACCGTCGGCTGCTCAGCGACCTCGGCAGGCGATTGCATGCCCCGTGCCAGCGCCTCCAGGGTCTCCCGGGTGATGACTCCAGCGTCCAACAGCCAGACGGCAGGCACCCCGCCGCGAGGGCCAGGCAGCGTGACACAGGCCCTCGCCAGGAGCTCTGCCTCCTGTACCCGCCTCTGCACGGCCGCCTGCAGCTGCTGTGTCGTGGTCCTCCCCTCCCTGAAGTCCTCCAGGAAGCCCCTCCGCTGCTCCTCAGTGAAGTGGCAGGACTCCAGCAGCTCCCAGAGAGACGTGCCATCCTCAGCCCCCTGCGTGGCCTTCAGGGTCTCCCGCACCTGCTCATCTGTGGGAACGACAGGGGCACTTTCCGGCAGGGGCAAGAAGTGAAGGCCAGAGGCCTCATCCCTTACACACTGCTCCAGAAGCTGGGCATAGCTGGTGTGTCCCTGGCCATCAGGCGTGGGGAATGTCTTGGAGTCAGACAAGGCCAACACCATCTCCTGGTCGATGTAGCCACGCTGCAAGGCCACGAGCATGGGGAGGTGGTGATGGCTGGTGGGGTCGATGACCCCGCCTGTGGCCACCTGGGCCTCCAGGAGGCGGATGGCCTGTTCCGCAGGGATAAGGCCCTTCTTCATGGCCTGGAATAGGGACAGCAGCTTTCCAGAGAAGGGGTCTGGGAAGCCCTTGACAGCACACTCAGCCCAGGTCAGCCTGCTGTAGAGCTCTGGCCCCACGAGCCCCCGGCACACAGCCTCATCCAAGGAAATGGTCTCCAGACTGTGGGGGTCGGTCATAGCCCCCATGGCTGCCTGGGCCTCCAGCAGGGCCAGGGCCACTCCCGGCCCCAGCAGCTTGTGCTTCATGGCCTGGTAGAGGCTGAGCCGCCGGGTGGAAGGCTGCAGGAGCACGCCACCCACAGCGCCCGAGCCGCACAGGAACCTGCGGACACTGTCTGTGCGGAGCAGGGCCTCAGCACTCAGCGTTCCTGCCAGCACACAGCCCAGGACCTCCTGGTCGACGACGCCAGCTTCTCGGAGCTGGCAGGCAGTCACCTGGCCCCACAGCATGGGGAGGGTGACGTCTGCCCGGCTCTCCACCTCCCTCTCCAGCAGCTTTGAGACCTCCTCCAGGGACACCTGGTGCCGCCGGAAGCTCTGCAACAGCCACCGCCGGCGTGCCTCGGTGACATACTCCGAGTTGACCAACTCCCACGCGGACACCCTCTGTCCCCGGAACCGCCCATGCTGCACTGACAGCAGCAGGCTCCGGAAGGCCTGCCGGGTGGCCTCATCTGCCAGCAGGGTCCGTGCACTTGTAAGTGGCAGCAGATAGAGCCCCGTGTTGGGGTCGCGCACGCAGCGCTCCAGCAGTTGCATGTACGTGAGGTTCTCGTGCGTGTTGGGATCAAAGAAGCCCTTGGTGTCGTCGCTGGGGTCAGCCAGGATCAGGTTCAGCGCCTCGTCGAAGTAGCCACGCTGGTAGGCCACATCCACGGGCACACGGTGGCTGTGCACGGGGTCGATGATGCCGCCTGTGGCGATCTGGGCCTCCAGCAGGCGGATGCCGTGCTCACGCACGATGAGGTCCTTCTTCATGGCCTGGAAGAGGGAGATCTGCTGCCCGGTGTAGGGGTCGGTGTAGCCGGTAACCGCGCGCTCGGCTGACAGCAGCTTGGCAAACACCTCAGGCCCGATCACGCCAGCCCTCAGCGCCTCCTCTACTGAGTATCTCTTGTTCTCTTTGGGATCGACGATGAAGCCAGTGGCTGCCTGCGCCTCCAGGAGGATGAGCGCCGTGCCTGGCCTGAGCAGCCCCTTCCTGTAAGCCTCGTGGATGCTGAGGGGCTCCTGGGACCCAGGCAGCAGCAAGCCAGCGATACAGCCGGTGCCTTGCAAGTACCTCTGCACCGAGTCCAGCCTGGCCACGTCCTGGGCCGTGGTCTGGCCACGTTCCAGCTGTTCATAAACATCCTGGCCAATGATCTCCGCTCTCAGCAGCTCTCCCGGAGTCACAGGGACCCTGAGCCCAGCAAACGTGGTTCTGGCAGTGGCTGCAGCCTGCTCGTGGGTGGCCCTCAGTGCAGCCGCCAGCTCCTCCACTGAGAGGGCCCCGTCCATGTGCTGCTGGGTCAGCGTCACCCTCTGCTCCACGGGGACCACCTCAGAGAAGAGCAGCTCCCAGAGCGACGCGGGCTGGCCCTGGAACCTGCCTGCAGAGACAGTGGCCGTGGCAGCACTCAAGATCTGCCGGGTGCTGTGCTCGATGAATGGGAGCCCCCGGGGCTCCTCCCCAGGGCTCCCCACTGAAATGGGCAGGAACGCCAGCCCCGTCTCCAGGTCGGTGACGCAGCGGGCCAGCAGCTGCCCATAGCTGAGGCTCTCGTGCGTGCCGGGATCCAAGAAGCTGGCAGCCCTCGAGAGGTGCTGCTGAGTCTCTTTGTCCAGGCAGCCGAGGCGCAGGGCAGCCTCCATGGGCAGCCGGAGCCGGCGGGCAGGACACACTAGCCCGCCTGTGGCCAGCTGGGCGTCCAGGAGCCTGAGTGCCAGAGGCCGGTCCACCAACTCCTTCTTCATGGCCTGGAAGAGGGGAACACGGGTGCCGCTGAAGGGGTCGTGGTAGCCCATCACTGCCTGCTCTGCCACCTGGAGCTGCCTGTGGAGTTCTGGGCCAACTAGGCCTGCCCGAACCGCCTCATCCACCAGTAGCTGCCGGCCAGTGGCTGGGTCCACCAGTGTGCAGGTGGCAGCCTGAGCCTCCAGGAGCAGAAGCATGGCACCTGTGGGAAGCAGATGCTCGGCCGCGGCCTGGAAGAAGTTCTTCTTGTGCCCTGCGGGCAGCAGGACAACCCCAGCCACACTGCCGGTGCCCTGCAGGTAACGCTGCACCTCGGCGCGTGCACCCACATCTGGCACTGCCAGCCGGCCCTCCTGCAGGCCTTGGGCCGTCTCCTCGTCCAAGACCCCCACCTCCAGCAGCTCGGCCAAGCTCACAGCCCCACCCAGGGTACGGAACGTGATCCTGAGGGGCAGCAGGGCCAGCCCTGTGCTGGGCGCCTGCACACACCTGCCCAGCAACTCCCGGTAGGGCAGCTGCTCCAGTGTGTTAGGGTCCAGGAAGCCCGGGACGCTTGAGCCACGCCCTAGTTCCAACAGCCCATGCCACGTCTCCTGGTCCAGGAGGCCCTGCTGGCAGGCCAGCTCGGGGGCCACACGCACCCCGCAGATGGGGTCCACCAGGCCCCCAGTGGCCAGCTGGGCCTCCAACCAGTTCCACCCCAGTGCCCTGTCTACCACCTCCTTCCCGATGGCCTGAAAGAGGGACAGCTTCTCGCCCCCATAGGGATCAGGGTACCCAGTGGCCGCACGCTCAGCAGCCAGCAGCTTCTCCTTGAGCTCCAGGCCCACCAGGCCCTGCTGCAGGGCCTCAGACACAGGGAGCAGCTGGCCCTGCGTGGGGTCCACCAGGCCCCCTGTGGCTGCCTGGGCCTCCAGCAGAGCCAGCCCAAGCCCAGAGGGCAGGAGACCCTGCTTCATGGCAGCATAGAGACCCTGGGCCTGGCCCGAGGCCTCCACCCACACCCCAGCGATGCTCCTGGCCTGGGTTGCAGACGGGGCGCCAGCTCCCAGCGCGGCCTTCACAGTCTTGGATACAGCAGTCGGCCTGGTGCCGTCGGTGACTAGGAGGTCGAGAGGAGGAGAGGCGTGGCCGTTCATTGCGCAGAACTCAGCGAGGACCCACTTCTGCTCCCTGCAGGGTGGAAAGCCTCCGTTAGGGGCCCTGCGATGGCCCAGGCAGGTGGGAGGTCCCTGCACCCTGGACCCACCTCCGATGCCACCAGCCCTCCTGAGGGAGGAAGGACAGCCTCCAGTTTCAGCCCTTCCTCTTGCCCTGGGTCCCAGGCGGGGCTACGGGAGCACCGGGACCCCAGCGTAGCCTGGGGGAGTTGCGGGCTCCGCCTTGTCCTACAGGCCAGCCTCTGGCCGCACCCTCATTCCACTCCCCTGGGGGTCCCAGTGCAGTGACTTGGCCTCCCTTCCTCCTCGGCCTCCAGACTCTTCCTGTCTCCTCCAGGGCCTACCTCCGCCCCGACACCCGGCGACCCCTCCAGAGCCTCCCCACCTCGACCCCCTGCTGCTCGGGCCTCTGCTCCCTCCTGGCTCCCCACTGGGCTTCCCAGCCAGATCCCCGTCCTCTGACCTGCCTGGGTCTCCCGCCTCAGCCTGCCGGCGTCCCCTGGCCCACAGCCTCTCTGTGCCCATGGCTTGCCTCGGCAGCCCAGGAGGACCCAGAGCTCACGCTGGGGTGCTGGTGCCATGGGTGGGGCCAGGCTCAGGTCTCCCGGCCCTGCTGGTCCCTGGTCCGCTGCTTGGCGCCCTGCACCCCCACGGCCATCCCCTTTGGCTGACCGCTGTGGGCCCAGCCCCCAGAGCAGCAGTGACCGGTGCCGACCCTTCTGTCCCACCACAACCACATACCTCCCTCCTCTACCCCCCGCCGGTTACCTCTCCCCAGCAAGCACGTCCAAGACCTAACAAAGACCTAACCCCCAGCACCCGCGACTGTGACCTTATTTGGAAACAGGATCTTTGCAGATGTGATGGTGTTATAGGTTAGGGCGCAGTTACACTGGTGCAGGAAGGCCTTATCCCAACACAACAGTGTCCTCACAGGAGACAGATGTAGGGAGGATGCCCTGTGAGGAAGGCAGATGGGCCACGCAGCTTCAGGCCCCAGAAACAGCAAACACTGATGTGCAAATCCCAGACCCTGGCACCCTGACTGTGGGAGAGTAATCTGGTTCGAAGCCGCCCAGCCGCCCGGAGGCCAGTCCACGCCTATGTTCCAAAGAACCACACCCTCAGACCTGAGCCCGGTTACACCCATCCTCACCTCCTGACCAGCTGCCTAGAGCCCCTCACACCCTGGCCCACTCCGCAGGTGAGCTCGCTCAGGTGACCTCGGCTCCAGCCACCACACCCGACAGATGCATTTCAGATTCAACCTACCTGACCTCTGGGTCACCGGGCGTGGGGGCCCTCCTCCCCGGTGACACTTCCCCATTCACCCTGACCACAGCCAGAGCCCAGCCTGTCTAGCACCTCCTGAACACTGTGCCCAGTGGACTCACAAGGAGTCTCAAGCTCTGCAGTACCCCAGAGCCACTGCCTAGGAGCAGCTACCCCGCCCTGGCCCTGCAGAGCTTGCACCCTAAGCTCTGCTCAGCCCCTCGTGCCCCACAGCTGGGCCCACCCCGGGGCAAAATTTTGTCCCCTCCTTCCCTGCCTAGATGCTGGGCCCAGCCCCCAGTGGCGCAGCAGCTGGTCTGCTGCCCTGAGTCTGAGTTCGTGCCGGGCCCAGGCAGACACAGAAGGCCGGCCTGGATCCTTGCTCCCTCGGCCGCTGCCACTGGATAGTGTCCAAGAAGCACCGCCACGGTCCAGCTCTCCCATGGTGAGCAGGCCACGGAGGGCAGGTGCTCAGGGCGCAGTATCAGGCCTTCGAGAGACAGGACAAAGGTATCCAGTGTAGGGACAGAAGGGTGGTTAAGACCCAGGCTGTGGCAAAGATTATTAAAGGCTTCGAGTGACTGGGAGAGGCCCGGGTCTCCACAGGCAGGGCCGGCTGAGGGGGCTCCGTGGTGAGGGGCTCTGAAGGCTCCGAGCCACCCCAGCTCACAGGCGGGGTGCCACGCAGGTCCAGGAACCAGCGATGTGCAAGAAGGGTGACCTCCCAGCAGGGCAGAAGACCTCGCCACGGGAGGAGGGGCTGTAAGGCAGTGCTGGGCCCCAGTGCTGCAGGGAGCTCCTCCCAGCCCATCTGGCAGCAAAGGCCGCGGCCAGAGAGGGAGACTCAGGGACAAGGGTGAGGGTGGGCAAGGGGAGCAGGAGTGGGTCAGCGAGAGGAGACTGCGTGTCCCATGCCCTGGCCCAACCGACAGTGGCAGCAGGGGCCAGGATTGGTCCTCCACCTCCTACACGACTCCCCAGGACGAGGAGTACGGCGCCTGGGCAGCAGGGTTCAAGTACATGGTGTGACCAGGTGCCCTCATCTCTTTCCAGCACCGTGGCTAGCCTGTCGCTCTGCCCCCGGCCTCCTCGCCTCCCACCCCAGGAGCCCTCTGAGGCCGATCCCTGAGCCTGTCATGCTGCCGGGAGCCCTGCTGCCCACTCCCCCGGGGTCCAGCCCGCTTCCCTGTACCGTGTGTCTTGCTCCGGGGCTGGTTTCAGACAGTGCGCTAGCCAGAGGAGCCCGGGGAAACAGGGCTACAGGCAGCCAGAGCCATGCCTGTCAGCTGCCGTCTGGCAGGGACCAGGGTGGGAGGGAAGGGGGCACCTCACCACCGGCAAACAGGGGAGGGTTTCTGGGCCACGGGGTCAGGGGGCAGCCGGGTGGGCCCTGTGGGCGGTGCTGTCGAGGGGAGCGCCAGCACCCAGAAAGGAGGCCCAGAGGAGCAAAGGGAACTCAGAGCACAGGGGCGGCTCCAGGAGGGAGGGG
The DNA here is from genome assembly GCF_014754425.2 of Oryx dammah. NCBI lineage: Eukaryota > Metazoa > Chordata > Mammalia > Artiodactyla > Bovidae > Oryx > Oryx dammah. The sequence continues at coordinate 13,746,828 of NW_024070203.1, read as the reverse complement.
GCTGCGACCTGCTGGCCACGGGGTCAGTCAGGCAGCTGGGTAACCGCAGCTGGGCCGAGGCCTGCTTGGCCATCAGTGACCTTGGGGCTGCTTCAAGCCCCCGGGTCCCGGATCAGGCAGGATGTGAGGAGTGGCCTGGGAGTGGAGGCCTGGAGTCTGAAGTGGGGACCTTGGGGAAGCAGCTGAACGAGAGGTCTGGCGCTCAAGAGAGACAGATCTGGGTGCGTGAGAGGTGTCCGGGGCCTCGGGCAGACCAGTCTCAGCTGTCCTGGGGCGGTGGTCACCAGAGAAGTGGTGGCAGAAGGCCTGGGTAGTCTTGCAGCTGGGGGAGGGGCCAGTAGAGTCCCAGCACTGGAGCGGGAATCTGAGAGAAGGACCCCTTCTGGGGCTTCCCCTTCAGGGGCCCCAGGGGACAAGAAGTGGGAGGACAATTCCTGAGGAGGATGGGGACACGTGGCTGAGGGCGGTTCCCGCCCCCCAGGGCAGCACACCAGTCTGGGCTGGGGTCGCAGACGGGCTCGCTGGCTGTCCTCCTGAACCTGGGAAGGTTTAGTTGCTCAGTCATGTCTGACTCTTTTGCGACCCCATGGACTGTAGCCCACCAGGCTCCTCTGTCCATGGGATTCTCCAGGCAAGAATACTGGAGTGGGTTGCCTTTTCCTTCTCCAGAACCTGATAAGAGAACCAAATGGCCAGGTGCCCTGGGCTGGCACAGGAGGCAGTGACCTTGGCCTTTGGCCCGCAGGAGCAGCAGAGCCCGCCCACCTGCACTGGGTGCAGGGAGTGGAAATCAGTGGCCAGACGGAAGCCTGGCAGGGCGGCGGCAGCACACCCCCCACCTCCACCTCCCGAGGGCCTGGGGGCTGGCCCCACGCAGGGGTCCCTGTGCCCACTCTCCCCAGTGGCAGGGAGCTCCCTCCAAGGGTAAGTGCTGGCTTCCCTCACCCAGCACCGGGCCAGAAGCCCGTCCACCCTGTCAGTTTGTCAACCCGACCGCAGAGCGCCCTGGGCCCTCAGACTGGCTCCAGCGGCAAACGCCCCCCGCCCTGCAAGGCAGGGGCCAGGCAGGAGGAACCGGACTTGCACGGCCCCACCCAGGCGCGCACCCGTCCGGCCCGGAAACCCCGGGGCAGGCGAGACCCCTGCCCGGCGGGCCAAGTCTCCCACACCCATGCGGGGAACCTCAGCTTTCCCACCTGCGCCCCGAGCGCAGGGACGAGGAGCGGGGGGCCCGACGGGCGGGACCCCGCCCACCAGGGCTAGTTGGGAGGGAGCCAGGCCTCAGCGCTCTACTTTCCCGGATCCTGACCTCCCGGCCACCTCCAGGCTCATCGCGCCCCCACCCCAGCCCCTGCAGGCCGGGGCGAGTGCCCCCCTAGGCGTGTGAGTGCGGCCCCACCTGCCCGGACGGCGCCGCAGCGTTCCTCTCGCAGTCCTTCAGCTCGCCGGGGTGCCAGCGCCCGGCGCCTCCCGCTTTAAACCCGCGCAGGCCCCGCCCCCGGCTGCCCCGCCCTGGTCTGGGGGCGGCGAGGGACACGCGGGGCTTCCCTCGGGCAGGGGCTCCCTTAGGGCGTGACGCGGGCCTGGAGTCCCGCGCGGGGCTGGCCGACTCCCCCACGGGCGCTCCCGCCCGCCGCGGCCTGAGGGCGTTCTCGGTGGGGAGGGGGCGGCTGCCGCGCAGCCCCTTTCGACCTCTCCCCTGGAGTCACGGCGGAGGAACGCAGCGGCAGCAGCGAGCAGTGTGAGCCGCCCGGACGGCCTTTGAATGGCATTTGCAAGGGAAATGCGGCCCCGCCGGCCGTGCGAGCGGTTTCGCTTCACAAAGGTGACTTCGTTGCCCGCGGCGGGCCATGCGGCCAGCGCCCTCCGGTCCGCGTCCTCCTGCGCGCCAGGTCCTGTGCCCCGCCCTGGGGCCCTTCTCCTGCGCCGCGGCGGAGAACCTGGGCCGCCTCCGTGACTGAGTGGCTTCCCCTCGACCAAGGAAGGGATGAGGTCTGTGTGGCCAGTGGGTTTCCAGTCTGTCCGGAACCGACAGGCCTTGCCCCGTGGGGTCCAGCTCCCAGCCTGGGCTCGGAGCAGGTGCCTCCTGTCCCAGCACATACCCCTGGGGCAGGGGCTCCGGGAGGTGCAAAGGATAGGGGCCCAGAGCCTGGCGGGCACAACTCCCAGGACAGGAACCAGTCATGGAACTTGCGGCCGGTTCTCCCCTTTGCTGCCCAGAGGTCCCCGATGGATGGGGTGGAGCAAAGCCCTGTGACCTGTCCTCCTCTGTCCTTCGTCTCTCTCCTGCCCTAGCCGCTCTTGACCAGGGCCACCCAGCTGCCTCCAGCGCAGACCACAGAGGCACCTCGGGACACTGGCAGGATGGGGGCCAGGCTTCCAGGGTGGAGGGTGCAGGGCGGCTCCCGGGGCTCTGCCCTCACTGCTGGCCCAGGCCCTCACTCACACCTGCTCACCCAGGCTTCCGGGACCCAGTGCTGACCTTTGGCCGCCTGTGTCCTGGTCCCAGTCGTCCTTCCGCTGGCCGTGTTGTGTGGTTGCCGCTGGCCGCTGAGGAGGCCTGACCTGGCCTCCCCAGTGAGCTCCAGCTGGGGCCCATCCCCTAGGACGTGTCGGGCCAGCTGCCTTCATCTCTGGGCCTGCTCACTGGACTCCAGGATCCTGTCCACGATGTCCGCTGGGAAGTGAGCCCAAGCTGGCCTGTGGCCAGGCCTTCCTGGGGCCCCGCCATTGCACCCCACCTTACTGCCAGGCCAGGAAGCCCACGAGTGCGCCAGCTCCTTGCTTTGGGCAGGAGGGTGAGGCTGCCAGGCTTGGGTCTCTCCCTGTGCCCCAGGGGCGGAGGGTGGGGGCAAGCTGCATGTGTTCACCCCGCCCAGCCTCGACCACCGGTCCTTGTCCCTCTGGCTCTTCTCCCCCTAGGGGCCTCCAGTTCACATCTTCCTGGGACCCTCCTGGCCCCGGTCCCTGTCCTGCTCCTGAAGCCCTCGGGCTGCCTCCGATCAGGGCCCCTCAGAGCCAGTGCCTTCCATGGAGCTGTGGTCCAGGGTTTCAGCCCCGTAGCCCCCAGACCTAGGCTTGCCGACACAGCAGGGAGGGGCCTCGGGGAACTGAGGTGGGGTGGGGGTGTCAGGAGGCCAAGGAGGTGGCCCTGGGCCCAATCCCGTCCCTGGCACCCGGAGCCTCTCAAGAGGTGTGCCTAGCCCCACAGCCCCCACCCCTTCCCAGAGCAGCTGCAGGTCAGAGGACATGGATCACGGAGGGGTCTGAAGACATCCGAGTGTCACCACGCTGCACTGACCCCAGTCCACTCGAAGGTCTCCATGAGGGCCACAGTCCTGGCCTCGGGCCCCCTCTGGCACCTCCCTGAAGTGTGCGGCTCCTATGGAGAGCCTTGTCGTCAGAGCAGTCACGTGACCTGCCAGCCCCTGAGACGCCCCACTGTCCTGTCCCCCTGGAACCTGCCCCCGTCCTGTGCTGGATGCTGGCCCCTCATCAGCAAGGGGGCATGACACGGGCTGGGCCAGGTGGCAGCACTGTGCCCGGTGCTCAGCACAGGGAAGGAAAGGCCATCAGGGGTCATGCCTATTATGGGTCGCATTGTGTCCCCCTAAATTCATATATTGAAGTCCTAACCCTGAACCCCCCATATTGGGAATTACCGACACTACAGATGAGGTTAGTTAGATGAGGCGTGCTGGAGTCGGATGGGCCCTTAGGGTCCCTGTAGGAGCACAGGTTAGGACACACAGACACACACACTCGTACATACATGCACACGCACGCACACACACCCAGAGGCGATGTGAACATACAGGAGAAGACACACTGGGAATGGAGAGGACCCTGGAGCAGACTTGCACTCACAGCCCTGAGACTCTGCTCCGGTCCCGGCCTCCAGGGGAGTCAGTAGGTTCTCTGTTCAAGCTGCAGGCCAGTGAAGCTGGGTCCTGGCTGCTGGTGCAGAGACGGTTCGTAGTCTGAGAACTCAGCCAGGTAGAGCAAGTGAAGAAAGGGCTCTGGGATTTCAGGGCAGGAGGAAAACCTTGAAGCTACCTTTGGCAAGCCCTAGTTTCTCCCCTCTTCAGTATCGGTGGAGCGAGGGAGGGGGTGGTGTTGTAGGAAGGCAGAGCCAGGGCGGGGAACCCACTCTGGACTCCCAGGCTGGGCTGTGAGGTTGCGTTAGCCTAGGAGAGACACCCAACCTACACTTGAGAGCTAGATGTCCTCATGCTACTGTCACTTGGTTGTGTTCAACTGTTTGCAACCCGGTGGCCTCCAGCCCGCCAGGCTCCTCTGTCCATGGGATTCTCCAGGCAAGAATACTGGAGTGGGTAGCCATGCCCTCCTCCAGGGGATCTTCCCGACTCAGGGATTGAACCCACATCTCTTGCCTCTTATATCTCCTGCATTGACAGGCGTTTTTTTTGTTTGTTTGTTTTGTTTTGTTTTTACCGCTAGCCCCTCCCTGGGAAGCCCAGATGTCTTTATGTTTTGTTCCACATGTGTTTTTTCTCTCTAATAACTGTGTACACAGAAGTCATAAATAGCAACACTGTGGTCTGCATCAGGAGCTCTGCTGGACAGAGGAGGGACGCTGTGCCCAGATTGCTGGGGCCTCTCTGTCCCCCCCACAGCATGGTTCAGAGATTGGACAGTGCTATCCCCAGAGGCACTGTCCTTGGCTGGCCAGACGCACCCAGGGATGGCCCGCCTGTGCCTCTGGCCAGGACCCCACTGGGAGAGCAGGGAAGGCTTGTCACAGGGACTTGGGGTTGTGCGGCAGGTGGGAGCCCCATCTAGACACGGCCACAGAAACCTCTGCGGTCAACCTGCTACCAGCTTTCCCGTCTGGACGGCCCTCCTCCCTGGCAGACGGCGCCCCAGCCTGGCAGGAGCCCCCAAGTTGTCGAGCTTCCCTGGGGTCGCCCTCTCCTCCCATAGGATGCCGTGGCTAGCCCCCATCCTCCCAGCCCCTGAGGCCCCTGCAAAGCTTGGGCCCCAAGGACTGCAGGTCACAGCCCTCCTCACTGGCCGCCAGCTCCACCTGCCAGAGCTGCCTCATGTGGCCTTGGGTGTGGGGTCCTGCTTCCCAGCCTCTGACCGGCAGCCCCAGAGGCGCCACCTCTGCCTGGAACACAGCCCGGAAGAGGCAGGACCACCCTGACATGCGGGCTTGGGCACACACCCTGCCTTCCCCCAGGCACCTGGGCACCCACCCCCACCCCTAGCCCGCCTGCAGGGTCCTTGCCAGGCCATCTGCCCTGGCCACAGTCCTCTCGCCCACGCCCACCAAGTCCTGTGTCCCCCACCCCACCCACCCTGGCAGGCACCGCAGAGCCCTCAAGCCCCAGCCAGTTCCCCATGGCTCAGCCAGGAGCCTCTCGCCTGGTCAGCAGCACTGGGAGTGCACCGAGGGCCTCCCTGAGACTCCAAGGCCCGCTGGGTTGAGCCCCGACCTGGGAACTGAGAGGGCGGTCCCCACACCCATGCCCCCGGGGCCTCGCCCAGCCTCCATCCGCGGGCTCAGAGGCTCCTGCAGCCTCACCTCCACCTGCAGAGCCTACTCCCCACCTGCCACCCAGGTCTGCAGGCCATTGCTGTGGGCCGGGGCACAGTGCAAGTCTCAGGAGGCCCGGGGGTCCCACAGTGCTCCCCACCTCCCCAGCCCACAGACCTGAACCTCCTGCTCCCCCAGCTGGGTGGCTCGGGTGCCGGAGGTCCCTGTGAGGCCTGCGGCTCTCCCCACTGTCCAGCCAGCTGCAGGCAGCATCCAGGGGCCCAGGGATGCCGGGGGTGGGAATGCCTTTTGTCCCAGCTCTAGACAGTGGGTATGTGGGTGACCTCTACCCTACCCGGGCCACTGCCCTCACACCAGGGCCCACCCCACAGACCCAATCACCTTTGTCCCCTCCAAGGGCTGGTGCCTCCACCAGGCCCGGGAGGCCCCTGGAGGAAGCAGGGCTCCTCACCTCCCCAGGTGGCCCAGGCTTAAGCGGGGGTTTCACAGGGACAGGCCTGCAGGAGTACCCAGGGCGGCTCTGCTGTGGCGAGGCTGGGGGCCCGCGACAGGGTGGAGCCCTGAGGCTCACCCCACCCTCTCCCTGCCCCTGCGTGGGAGGCCAGGGCCCGGAGCTCGCCTGAGGGCCCCTCGGGGGTCACTGCCGGCAGCTCCCACAGCCCCACGGCCCCAAGTGCATCTGCCCCGTTTGCCCTCCGGCCCAGCGGAGCCAGCAGCAGTCCCAGCTGTCCTGCCAGCCGCCTGTTGCCTGGGAAATGGGAAGCAGGCCTCAGCCATGCGGGGTGGGGGGCCGGGGAAGGGGCTGCAGCCCTACAGCTGCACCGTGCCCCCCTCAGTCACCTGCACAGTGGAGGAGTCGGGGGGCTGTCACTACCCACCCAGGCTGTGTGGGGTGAGGGGGCTGCTGCTGGAGATGGTGCCAAGCCTGCCCTGGGGGTCCGTGTAAACAGGAGAGGGCAGGGCACATGCTTTGGGGAGCCCCCCTCCTGTGGGATCGGCGAGCCGCTCCTGCATTCTCCCTGCCCCCACCGCCGCAGAGGGCCCTCCTGCCCCAGACCCTGGACCCTGGGCGGCATCTTCCCACTACCTCACGGGCCCGCCCTCCACCTCCGGTCCCCCACCCTCAGGGCCTGGACCCCGCCCCCCATGGCTCCCCACACCCAACACTGGTGGGTCTTGCTTCCAGGAACCACACACCTTGGCCACACCCGGACTGGGGGCAGGAGCCCCGCCTCCGGCCTGGAAACCCTGCACGGGGCGACGCCCAGCAGAGGGGCCCAGGGTCCAGCGGGTTCACAGTTTTCTAACATGCATTGCGGTGGGTGGTCTGGTGGGCACCGCATTCCTTCATTCACCTGCTGGTCCTTCTCCCCAACACTGGCCTCTACTAAGGGGTGGGTGCTGTGTCTAGCAGACATGCCAGAACTTTCCCATGTCCATGCCGAGCTGGGCTGTGATCTCCCAGGAACAGCTTCCCTGGGGAGGAGGTGCCAGAGGTCAGGTCTGCAAAGGAGGGGACCCAGGCTTTGGGGAGACCAGGGGTGCAGTCAGGCCCTGCCTGTGCCCCCTGGCCTGCTCCTGCCCAAGCCTGTTTTTTCCACGGGGTTTGTGCTGCTGTTGCCCTGGGAACTTGCCATCAGAGAATGTTGGGTGGGGTGGGCAGGCAGGCCAGGGCAGGCTGATGGACGCGCCGTGAGCGGACCAGTGCCAGGCGTCTCCCGGGAGGGGCTCGTCCACCCCACACTCAGCACAGCCCACCCTGCAGGCCCAGGCCACGTGACAGCCTTGGGGGTTGGAAGGGTGTTCCCGTCTCCCCTGCAGCTGGCAGGGTGTCCTCGTAGGGCCCAGGGGTCCCCAGATGCCCACCTGTTCTCTAGGTCTCACTCCGTTCGCCTCACCCTTCCCCGGGCCCCCACAGGGCGGGGGTGAGTGCCTAGGTCCGGATGTGTCCCCCTCAGCCTCTGGTCCAGCTGGCTGGGGGCCCATGTCAGAGTTGGGAGGCTGGGGGGCCCGGGAAGAACTCAGAGCAGATTTAGGGAAACCTCCAGCCTTTCCCACGGGGCGCCTAGGGCCGAGGTCCTGGTCTGACGTGCGATCCTGCTGCCAGGCCAGCAGCCGCCACCCAGCGGCCTGAGACAGCTTCACCCGCTCTCCGTTGTGTTCTCCCGACACGCAGCGGCCGAGCGATGTGGGTGATCGGGACAGACGGTGGTGGCAGAGGCCCTGGCCCAGGCGCCCCAACACTGGGCATCCACCCGGCCGACTCGGCTTGCTGGAGCCCATGGCCACGCGTGCCTGCTGTCTGTCCATCCCAGGGCTCCTTCTCAGTTCCGTGCCCGGGCCTTTGCCCCCTCCACCATACACACACACACAGACACACTTTGCAAACACTGGGGCCCCTGCTCACCCAACCTGGCCCCCCAGAGAGGGGCCCAGGAGGGGCAGGGACAGGGCCCTGTGGCCTCACCGAGGCCCCACTCTCCAAGACGGTGCTGGGCCAGAGGGCAGGTGCCAACCGAGCCAGACTCGGCCTTCAGACCAGCCCGGTCATACCAGGCCTCACAGCGGAGCTCTGGCCATCGTCAGGGTGGACCAAACTGGTGAACACTCTTCGTCGTGTCCCGAGTGGCGACAGGCCCAAGTCAGGCTGGGCTGGCCCGAGGTGGGCCTGGTCAGAGCGCCATGGACAGGTGAGCTTTGGCAGGGTAGCACCCGGGGTGGCTGGGTGCCTGGAGCGGGTGGTGAGCAAGGAGGGGCAAGAGCGACCAGGGGTGGGGCCCTTGCCTCCACCTGGTCTGGGCTGAGGGCCGGGGCTCAGGGTGTGGGACATCGTCCCTCCAGTGCCCAAGGCCCTTCCCACTCTGGCGGCTCTGAGCCCCTGCAGGTGGGCTGGGATGAGGGTGCGGGGCCTCCCTTGGGGGAACTGATTGAGGCAGAGGCCTGTCTGCCACCTTCCTGATTTCCAGGGCGCATACAGTGAAAGAGGCTTCTCCTGGTCAGACACAGATTTACCCAGGAGAAGGCAGAGCTAGAGTCCTGGTCTGTCACTCTCGAGTACGTGTGTGTGTGTGTGTGTGTGTGTGTGTGCTGTGTCTGACAGCCCTGAGCACGAGGGGGAACCTGAGGCCTGAGAGAGGGCGGCCATGTGCTGGGCATGTGCCAGGGGGCCCCCGAGCTCGGACCAGGTCTGGGAAGAGGCCCTGTAGCCCCTGGAGCGACAGGCAGAGCTTGTCTGTATGGGTCACCAGAAACAGTGAACTGGGGGGCAGTCTCCACTGGGCCAGGGCTGGGCCCCTCTCTCCCAACCTGCTCTTGGGCCCCCTGCCTGCCCCGGAGGGAAAAGCAGGGAAAAGGAAGCCACTTGCTTCTTCCCTGAAGGCTGAGTCGCCTGGGTGTTGAACAGCTTCCAGAAGCTTTGGCCGGCCTCCGGCCTCACTCCCGTGCAGCCCCCTTGAGTCAGTCGGACCCTGTCCGCCGTCCATGCCCTTGGCCCAGTGTCACACTACTTGACCCATTTGCCCCCTGCTGGGCGGGGCTGATCACCTGCGCCCCCAGGGAAGTGGCCTGTGTATCTCAGGCCACTTTGAAAGCCCAATCCCTATACCAGTTTCTCATCCGTGGACTTGGCTCAGGTGGCCGTGATACAACACTTCAGAAGGTGCTTTCGCCAGAAAAGAGGACATGCCATCCCATGTGCAGAGCGGCTGGGGCAGCAGGCCTTCAGGTGCAGCTTGATCCAGGTGTCAGTCTGCCCCACACGCTCTCTCCCTTTCTCAGCTTTACTTCCCACTCTTTGGCTCAGCTCACGGGGCATATGTGGCCCAGGTGGCCGCCTTGGCTCACGTCAGAGCAGGGGAAAGAAACCCAGTCGTCTCTCTTCTGGAAGCTCCAGAGAGTCACACTGGCTTCACTGACTATCACTGGCTTACCCGCTATTATGAGTTGAATTGTGCCCCCTCAGAAAGGTATGTTGAAACCCTAGTCCAGTACCTGCAGATCTGACCTTATTTGGAAGTGGGTTTTTGCAGTTGATGTGATCAAGCTAAGATGAGGTCATCAGGGTGGGCCGCAGTCCAACCGCCTGAAGCGTAGGTGAGGGAGCCACATGGACAGGCCACGTGAGGGGTAGACACCCAGGACACAGCGGCCGGGACTGCAGGGGCGTCCCTGCAGGCAGACAGCAAACCAGCCGCTGAAAGAGGCCAGGAAGGGATCAGAGGTCCAGACAGAGGTGCCCTTGCTGACCCCACAGCTTCTGGCCCCAGCCTCCAGGACTAGGAGTCCTTCCCGGTTACTCCCAGCAGCCTGCTTTGTGGGCCTTTGTTTCAGTGGCCCCAAGGGAGCTGGTCCATCCTGAGAAGCATACCGGATGCCCAGCCAGAAGGTGGGAGGGGGGCGGCCCCCAGCAGGGGACAGGAGTGTGCTGACCTGGGAGCAGGAGGCTGACCCAGACATGGGCAGGACCCCGAGGGCAGAGCCGTGGAAGGGGCGCCACAACTCAAGTCTGGGGGTGGGGTTCAAGGTTACAGATGAGGTCACAGGCCGACACTGTTATACGTCTCGCACACCTATTTTGTGGCTCAAGTCCTACCGGTTAGATGACTACAGTTACAAAACCTCAGAGGCTTCTTGAGGCTTCAGAGAGCAGAGGACACCACTAGAGAGTCCAAATCCACATTTGTGTGATCAGACAGCGAGGCCAGCAGGCCCCCGGCACATGCCTCCAGGGCGCCCTGCTGCCCTGCGTCGGGGCCAGTCTCCACCAGGCTCCCACGGGCGGCCCTCTGCCTTGCTCTCTGAATCCCCCCGCCTTCTCCTTCCCCTGTGGCCTGGCACCTGCTGCCCCCTGTGCCCACATGCCTATTACCCTCCCTCCACCCTCTGGATGGGGCCAGCAGGGGGCCACTGCCCACCACCTCAGCCTCGTGACACAGGACTCCTGTGAGGCCTGCACAGCCAGACTCCAGGGTCCCGGGACCCCCTGGGCCTGAGGCAGGAGGGGACACTGCCCGCTGGAGGCAGGACATGAGCTGCCCTTCATCCCAAGAAAATGCCAAGTGCTTGGGGGCCTTTCCTGGGGTCCAGAGCGCTGCCTGCTGAGATGATTTCAAACCAAGGTGCTCACGTCACGGCCAAGCAGGAACTGCACTGGCCCCCCGCAGGGGCCCAGCGGCAGCCCCCAGAGGCACAGCCAAGGCACAGATCAGCATCACAGTCCCTGAAGTGGGAGCTGCCCTTGAGGATGGGGTGGGCCTTGAGCCCGTAGCCCTGGTGCCCAAGATGCTGTGGCCCCAGTGTGGGGAGCAGGGGTTGTGCAGAGGTGGCAGCACCCGGGCCCTCTCTGCCTCACTCTGCACCCTGGCCCCACAGGCTCCCTCCACATGCAGTGGGTGTCCGGCCCGGCCAGAGCTGCCAGGCGGCCCCAGTGACTCCAGGCTCTACGTGGCAGTGGACTGGCAGGCGCTCTGTCCAGCTGTCTACCTGCCCGCCACAAAGAGTTTGGGACACTACTCAGAGGACTTGGGAGTTAACCCAGGCCCTCTGTACATGTGCAGCCAGCTCACCCGCTCCCAGAACCAGGCATGAGCCCTGGGCAGCAAGAGGGCAGCAGACAGGAGGTGGAAGGAAGAGGAGGCTCGGGGCCAGCTGGGGCCTCTCAAGGGCCTTTCTCTTTCTCTGGAAATCACAGCAGCCCTGGTCCAGCTCCGGACCTAAGTGGGCAGTGGGCAGCCTGCATGTGGGGAGTGAGTGGACCTGAGCCAGAGAGCGGCCTCTTCCCTCGGACCTCACCGTGAGGGGTCTCCTGGCCACTGGGCACGCACGTGGCCCATGCGCACAGACACATAAGTCCCGAGGGTTGGCGGGGGTCCACCTACTGCCCCCAGCTCTGGCGAGCCCTGGGCAGACCTCGCTGCCCCTGAGCGCCCTGCGGGAGGCACCTAGCACCCTGGCCGTCCCTGGGCTGCGCCCTCTGGCCCTCTGCCCCACTGTCTCTCTTGGTTTCTCTTCCTGACAGATTTCTCTCACCCAGATCCCCGCCTCGGACTCTCTTCCCAGAAGCCCAGCCCAGGGCCCAGGTCTCCTCCTCACGTGGGCACACATGTGGACACACACGTGGCAGCCAGTGCGACACAGCCGTTCTCGAGGAAGAGCCTGTCGCTTTCATAGCAGTTTGGTCGAAGTCTGTCCCCTCCCTTGGGAGGCTCCATTGCATCCAGCACTGCGTCCCCAGAACCCACCATGGGTTCCCCGTGTGGAGGAGGGAACCCTCACTCCCTCCAGCCCTTCGTGACATCACTCTCAGCTCATAGATGGGCTTGGATGTCAGCTTCCCTGGGACCTGAAGGATCTGGTCCCAGACGAGCAGAAGCATGAGGCTGGAGGCCTCATGGCTACAAGAGGGCCTGCTGTGTCCCTGCCTGTCCCTTCTGGGGCCACCATGGTCTCCAGCTTCGCTCCCCCGTCTCTACAACTCAGCTGCCCTACCTCCCACCCCGTTATCCTCCCAACCAATTATTTTTTGCTTCCAAGGAGGGTCCAGTGTGGCCTTGGGAGACACAGGGTGCAGGGCAGCAGGGCTCCCTCCCTCCCAAGGGGGTTGCCTGCCTCCCAGGATCTGGGCTGGATCAGCAGGCTCCTCCGGTACTGAGCAAGGGGCGGGGATGCTTCAGGCAGTGATGGGTCAGACCTCCCCTCCCACTGAGGTCAAAGCTAATGAAGAAACAAGACAGGCCCAGAGACGTGGGGTCAAGACACCAGCTTCCAGCTATGAAACTGAGGCCATGGCTTCATTCAGTTCCTGGTGCCTCCCTGAGCCCCAGCCCGACCTCAGCCCCACCCCTTCCCAACTGTGCTGGACAGGAAGGACACATGTGTGTCCAGAGGCCGCCCAGGCTGGTCTCCCCAGCCCCGTGGGTTACCCACCCTCTGTCAGGTGGGCTGGCGGGAGTGCTGAGTGACCACAGAAGGGAGAGCCTACCTCTCGGGGGCTGAGTGGTGGTCAGCAGGTGGAATTCTGAGACAGTGGGCAGGAGAATGGTGACAGCCCCCAAAGGGACTCACCAAACTCGTGTCTCATAGATTCGCCTGCTAGTACAACAGTTTATACACAGTAAGCGCTTATCCTTTCCCCTTCCCCGGAGGTCAGACCACGGGCCGTTGGAGGCTGGCGCACAGCTCCTCAAAGGCCCCAGGCTCCATCTGTGTTTCTGATCTGCCATTCTTAGCCTTAGTGTCCATCCTCACAGACAGAGAAAAGGCTTCAGGGGCTCTAGCTGTCACACCTACACACCAAGAAGGAAGAAGAGGAAGGCCAAGGGGCAAAAGGCAATCTCTTTTCAGCTGTATCTCTCCCAGGTGTGAAATGGAATAGCTCCAAGGGCAACTTGGCCGAAGTGAGCAAGGTCGCAGGTGCACTCAGCTGTGAGCCTCGCTGACATACCTGCAGTCTCCAGCAACTTCACTCAGGGTTATTCAGTGCCAGGGCTTCCCAGGTGGTGCTAATGGTAAAGAACTCGCCTGCCCATGCAGGAGACATAGATGTAGGTTCGATCAGGAAGATCCCCTGGAGGAGGGCATGGCAACCCACTCCAGTATTCTTGCCTGGAGAATCCCATGGACAGAGGAGCCTGGCGGGCTACAGTCCATGGGGTTGCAAAGAGTTTGACACGACTGAATGACTGAGCCTGCACACATGCATTCTGTGCCGCCTGGCTGGCGAGGGCAGGAGGTGTGGGGTGATTCCAACATCATCAGGGCTGATGAAGAGGCCGCCATCTATCCATGCTGCCAAATACCAGGCAGCCGTGGGAAACGCTTGGCAACGCCATGTGGGCTGCAGGACCAGGAGGAGAAGGGCAGAGCAGCTGATGAGCCTGCTTTCTATATGGGAAAGGGGTGTTGGCACTTCCTGGGACAGACACAATAAATGATCGCAGAAGGTGCCTGATGCCTGAAACAACAGAGATCTGTTCTCACAGGTCTGGGGCCAGAGTCCAAAATCAGGGTGGGGGCAGGGGTATGCCTCTTCCGGAGGCTCTTGTTGGAGAGTCCCTTCCGGCCCGCCAGCTTTGGGGGCTCTGGCACCTCTTTGCGGTGGGTCTCTACTGGACCGCCTGCCATTGGATTAAGGCCACAACAACCCAGAGCGTCCTCGTCTCCTCATGTTTGACCCTACATCACAAAGACCCTTCCCCAGATAAGGTTGCGGTCACAGGCAGGGATTGGTGTGCAGACTCTCCTTCTGGGGGCCAGCGTCACGTGCGCTGGCAGGAAGAAACCGACACTTGTATTTGTGCTGGAAAAGCACAAGGGCCATCAAGGTGCTCTTCTTGCAGGAAGCCCACCAGGTCTGCTGTGGGGAGAGGAACATGAGCAGAGAATCCCGGAACAGCTCCTCTTTGGGGTGCATGGGGGTGCTTAGCTCCCTACCTACGTGCATGTGTCTCCCCCAGGAGCTCATCTGCATGAGGTAGGCCTGCGCCCCCAACACCCCTCCTCCCTGGCAGGTGGGGTCTCCATGGCAGTCAGAGAGCAGGAGGGGCGGGGCAGGGTACCGTGCTGTCCTGACATCTTCGTGCTCCCCAGTCTCCTCTACCCAGAAATAACAAAATAACTGAAGAGGGTGCGGGGCAGGAAGGGCTGACGGCTGGCCAAGTTAAGGGAGGGGCAGGTATTGAGGAGGAAGTGAGCATAGGTATGAACCTGAGAGTGGCCAAGATCAGATAAGTACAACGCATTCCTTTTAAAAGCAGCCATAGAAAGCTTGGTTTATCCAATGGGAAACAGGAAAGGGAAAAAAAGAAAAATAAAAACAAGACGTCCCTGGTGACTCAGTGGTAAATAACCCGCCCGCCAATGCAGGAGACGCGGGTTCAATCCCTTATCCAGTAAGATCCCACATGCCTCGGAGCAACTAAGCCCATGCACCACAACTACCAAGCCTGTGCTCTAGAATCTGGGAGCCAAACTACAGAATCCAGAGCGTCCTAGAGCCCGTGCTCTGCAGCGGTGAGATCCCACCACGGTGAGAAGCCCACAGATCACAACTGGAGGCTAGCCCCCGCTCACTGCAGCCAGAGAGAAGCTGGAGCAGCAACAAAGACACAACACAGCCAAAAATAAATAATTCTTTAAAAATTTTTTTAATAAAGCAGAGTAAATAGAATACATGGAATAAGGTGGTAGAAATCAGTCCAAGTGTGGCAGCAAATGGCAACCCAGTCCAGTATTCTTGCCTGGAAAATCCTGTGGCGAGAGAAGCCTGGAGGCTATAGTCCACAGGGCCGCAGAGTCAGGTGAGGCTGAGCACGCAGCAGCAGGTGCGTGATGGCACAGGTTAAACTCATCAGTGAGAGGAGACGCTTAGGCTGGGTTTGGAAAAAGACCGACAAGACCCAACAGCGTGCTGACAATAGGAGCACGTGAACTAAAGGAAAGCGGTCCTGGCCTCTGACTGAGGGGAGCCTCAGACAAGGTCACAAGGAGAGAGGGGCGTTGTGTGTCCCGGTTCAAACACAGCCCCCAGCAGCCCCTCAATCTATAAAGCAATGCAGGGGCAAACAGACCCACCAGCAGCACGCCCCGGCAGACACCATGAGCTCAGAGTCACGGAAAGTGGACAGACAGAAGATGCAGGATAACTGTGGCCTCACTGGCCAGACGCCCAGATGCTGTAGGTGCGTGCACCCACAGACGGAGCACATGCGCCTCCTGAGTCCACAGCAGACGTCTTTGCCCCCTTATCTCCAAGGAGGCTTTGGAACATCCCAAATGGTCAGTGGCACCCAGGTGGTCCTCTGACCAAAAAGAAATGAAATTAATTCATGGTCACTCAGCTAATTACCCAACCTCCACCAACAAAATCCCCCAGATCAGGGACGCCCCCACCCCCACCCCATGCCCATCGTCACTGGCCGGATGTCCCCTGCCTGCATGTCAGGTGGGCACACACTGCCCCCAGGGACCACCCCACCCGGTTGCCCAAGCGGTCAGTGGTGGCCGGGTCACCCCTTCCCCTCCCCAGCAGCTGGGACCTGGTGCAGCTGGGTCTCCAGCGTGTGGACGGAGTCTCGAGTCTCCTAGGCAGTGGCCAGGCAGCCTGGATGGATGTTCTGTGTTAGAGAAACAAGCTTCAGTCTTATTGAAACCACTACCCCTTGGTCTCCTTGTAAGATCAGCCTGCTCTATGCCCTAAGTGGATATACCATCTGGTGAGAAGCTAAACAGGTCACCCAAGAACCTTCAGACTCAAATGGAGATTTCAGAGCACAAAGCGCTGTGGGCACTGATGATGGAACTAGCACATAGACTTTGCAGGACACAGATGAAGCAGTCTTTTGAAAGAACTGTACAGTTTTAAAGACACATCACGAAATAAAGTTCAAAACAAAAGGAGTTAAGAATTAAACTCAAGAAACTGGCAAAATAAGTTTGGAGCAAACCGAAGACACACTAAATAAATAAATAAAAGAAGAAAATCAACCAAACAAAAGATTAAATCAGTAACAAACAACAAAGCCAATATTGTTTTTGGGGAAAGATTAGTAAGATAAAGAGATTTTTGGCAAGAATGATCAAAAAAAAAAAAAAAAAAAGAAGAGAGAGAAGATGTAAATAAAAATTAGAATAACAGTGAAAAGGGAAAAGCTACAGCTCTAAACATGATTGTTGGGACCTAACAAACGCCATGATAGGCTTCAGGGACTAAGGTAGGACTCACGGGAAAAGCTGAGTCATTGCCCAGTGAGGTCATCCCCGCGGATGCCAGGACTTGTCTAATCAGCATACTCCCCGTAACCTGGTTTGAGTTTATCAGGACGTAAAAGACATCCCCCTGCAGCCAATAGCCAATTAGTAAATACCAGGAAACTCCTGCAGCCAATCAGCCCTTGCCAACTCTCTGTCTTTGTTCTAAACCTATAAATACTGCTGTAAATCTGGGCTCGGGGCTCTTGCTCCACTCCACTGCGTTGGATGTGGCGGGAGCCCTAGCTCAAGCTAGAGATAAAACCCCTTCATGCTTTTGCATTGCTGTGGACGTCTTATTCTCTCAGTTTTGGGGACTCAGACTCGGGGCATAACAATGACCTCTAAAAAGTCAAGGCATTTCATACCCAAATACGATGGCCACATTCCTAGAGACAAAATGCCAAAGCTGAACTTTCAATACATAAAATGGTGGCTAAAGCACTTTCCACCTCAAAACTTCCCAAACTTTTGCAAACTGAACTTTCAAAACGATTTTTCTCTTACTAACTCATGATTTTTGTTCAAGAAAAAAGGAAAAAGAGAAAATCTACCAAGCTCATGTTATGAAGCTAATGGATCTGAAAATAGAAAAAGGCAATGCAGGACCCAAGAGTACCGGCCCCTGCCTAGGTGTGACTGTGGCTTCCTTCATGCGGCACCTGGCTGCAAGTGCAGGGGCACTGATTATTCAATGACCTTGGATGCTCCCGCTCCTCAGGCGTGACACAGGCATGTGAGTGTCACTGTGTGAAACAGCCCCTGTCCTCGATAGACAGGATATGGGCAAAGGATGGGGTCAGAGACCACAAGCTACCACGACTTCCTAACTGCGGAAGCAGGAGGGTGAAGGGTGTCCTTTATTCTCCCTCGTCTACTTTAGTACATGTTCAAATTCCTCACTATAAAATGTTTTTAAATAAAGCTAACTGGTTTCTTCGGGGCTTCCCTGGTGGCTCAGTGGTAGAGAATCCACCTGCTCATACTGGAGATGCAGGTTCGATCCCTGGGCTGGGAAGATTCCCTGGAGAAAGGAATGGCAAACCACTCCAGTATTCTTGCCTGGGAAATCCCATGGACAGAGGAGCCTGGGGGGCTGCGGTCATGAAGTTGCAGAGAGTCAGATACAACCGAGAGACTAAACAACAGCAACTTTTGGCTTCTACCCGTCTTATTCCAGGGAAACCCACACGCCTGCACCATGCCCACGGATCAGACAGACATGAAGATTTGCCAAGTTGGTTCTCCCTTTCTTAATTTATTCATGAAGACTTTGGTCTCATCCAGAGCCTTTAGTCTCTTCCTCGAGCCATTTTGTGACTTAAAGGATTTAGCAGGTGCCAGCTTAATCCTCCAGGGATTTAACCCTGGCGTGTGGTGCAGCCCCTGTGTAATCCTTGACTTAAGGCAGAGATCTAACAGGCTCCGGTCACTCAGCCTGCTTAGGGCTGAGCAGCAGCTGTCTCTTCCCTGATGTGACGCTCGGGCTGCCTGTCCTCATCCTGCCTGCAAACCACCCCGTTCTTGTCTAAGCGTCCCTCTCACAAAACACAACTCACATATCACACAATTCACTCCTTAAAAGTATACAGTTCAGTGTAGCTTTTTTAGCATATCACAAGGTTGAGCAACCATCACCACCATTTAATTGCAACATATTTCATCATTCCCTGGAGAAACCGCACGTTTCCACAGTCCTCCCAGGCTCTGGACATCATTGATATACACTCTGTGGAAATAGCTCTCCATGGATTTGCCTACCCTGGACATTTCATGTCGGTGGGATCACAGGTTACGTGGTCTTGTGACCAGCTTCTTACCTACGGTAACGTTTCCCAGGTTCACTCATGTGCTGTCATGTGTCAGTATTTCATTCTTTTCTATGGCTGAGTAAAGGACAGAAATGGTCTGGCCCTCACAGAAGCAGAAGATATTAAGAAGAGGTGGCAAGAATACACAGTAGAACCTGTACAAAAAAGATCTTCACGACCCAGATAATCACAATGGTGTGATCACTCACCTAGAGCCAGACATCCTGGAATGTGAAGTCAAGTGGGCCTTAGGAAACATCACTATGAACAAAGCTAGTGGAGGTGATGGAATTCCAGTAGAGCTATTTCAAATCCTGAAAGATGATGCTGTGAAAGTGCTGCACTCAATATGCCAGCAAATTTGGAAAACTCAGCAGTGGCCACAGGCCTGGAAAAGGTCAGTTTTCATTCCAATCCCAAAGAAAGGCAATGCCAAAGAATGCTCAAACTACCACACAATTGCACTCATCTCACACGCTAGTAAAGTAATGCTCAAAATTCTCCAAGCCAGGCTTCAGCAATACGTGAACCATGAACTTCCAGATGTTCAAGCTGGTTTTAGAAAAGGCAGAGGAACCAGAGATCAAATTGCTAACATCCACAGGATCATGGAAAAAGCAAGAGAGTTCCAGAAAAACATCTATTTCTGCTTTATTGACTATGCCAAAACCTTTGACTGTGTGGATCACAATCAACTGTGGAAAATTCTGAAAGAGATGGGAATACCAGACCACCTGACCTGCCTCTTGAGAAACCTATATGCATGTCAGGAAGCAACAGTTAGAACTGGACATGGAACAACAGACTGGTTCCAAATAGGAAAAGGAGTACATCAAGGCTGTGTATTGTCACCCTGCTTATTTAACTTATATGCAGAGTACATCATGAGGAATGCTGGGCTGGAAGAAACACAAGCTGGAATCAAGATTGCCGGGAGAAATATCAATAACCTCAGATATGCAGATGACACCACCCTTATGGCAGAAAGTGAAGAGGAACTAAAATGCCTCTTGATGAAAGTGAAAGAGGAGAGTGAAAAAGTTGGCTTAAAGCTCAACATTCAGAAAACAAAGATCATGGCATCTGTTCCCATCACTTCATGGGAAATAGATGGGGAAACAGTGGAAACAGTATCAGACTTTATTTTTTGAGGGCTCCAAAATCACTGCACATTGTGACTGCAGCCATGAAATTAAAAGACGCTTACTCCTTGGAAGGAAAGTTATGACCAACCTAGATAGCATATTAAAAAGCAGAGACAAAAAAAAAAAAAAAAGGCAGAGACATTACTTTGCCAACAAAGGTCCATCTAGTCAAGGCTATGGTTTCTCCAGTGGTCATGTATGGATGTGAGAGTTGGACTATAAGGAAAGCAGAGCACCGAAGAATTGATGCTTTTGAACTGTGGTGTTGGAGAAGACTCTTGAGAGTCTCTTGGACTGCAAGGAGATCCAACCAGTCCATTCTAAAGGAGATCAATCCTGGGTGTTCTTTGAAAGGACTGATGCTGAAGCTGAAACTCCAATACTTGGCCACCTCATGTGAAGAGCTGACTCATTGGAAAAGACCCTGATGCTGGGAGGGACTGGCGGCAGGAGGAGAAGGGGACGACAGAAGATGAGATGGCCAGATGGCATCACCGACTCAATGGACATGAGTTTGAGTAAACTCCGGAAGTTGGTGATGGACAAGGAGGCCTGGAGTGCTGCGATTCATGGCATCGCAAAAAGTCAGACACGACTGAGCGACTGAACTGAACTGAACTGAATATTTCATCGCTAGACCACATCTTCTTTACCCATTCATTACTTGATGGACTTTCAAGTTGTTTTCATTTTTAGCTATTATGGATAAGGCTGCTGCGAATATTAGTGTATAAATTTTTGTACAGACATATGTATGTAACTCTCTCGAAATTATTCCTTCATGCTACCTGGGAGTGCAATTGCTGAGTTGTGTGGTAACTGTATGCTGAACTTTTTGAGAAATTGTCAGATTATTTTCCACAGTAGTTGCTCCATTTCACATTTGTACAATGAACGAGGCTCCAATTTTTCCACATCCTCGCCAACTCTTATTTTTTGTTTTCTGTTCAGATACTTATTTCTTTGCCTGCAATAGGTGTTAGTTGTGGCATGCAGGATCTTTGTAGTGGCACGCAGACTCAGTAGCTGCTCCTCGGCACATAGGATCTTAATTCCCTGACCAGGGATCAAACCTGCATCCCCCGCATTGGCAGTCGGCTTCTTCTCCACCACCACACACCAGGGAAGTCCCATAATAAGTTTCTAAGTCTGCATAGTAAGAGTCAGACACGACTGAGCGACTTCACTTTCACTTTTCACTTTCATGCATTGGTGAAGGAAATGGCAACCCACTCCAGTGTTCTTGCCTGGAGAATCCCAGGGATGGGGGAGCCTGGTGGGCTGCCATCTATGGGGTCGCACAGAGTCTGACACGACTGAAGCGACTTAGCAGCAGCAGCAGTAAAATTTTAAAATTGATAAGTGTGAGTTCTCCAATTTTGTGGTTTTTCAAGAATGTCTTGGCTATTCTGGGTCTCTTGTAATTCTACATAAACTTTAAAATCAGCTTGTTCAGCTTTTCCAAAAAGGCTACTGGGATGCTGACATAGACTGCACTGTTTGTGGAGTTAACTCAGGGAGTGATGACATTTGATGAAAGCTTCCCATCTGGGAACACAATGATTTTCCATTTATTTAGATCTTCTCTAATTTCTTTCAATAATATTTTATAGTTTTCAGTATATAAGTGTTGCACTTTTCGATTAAATTTATTCCCATGTAACTTACTCTTTTTAATGTGATCGTTTATAGAATTGCTTTCTTAATTTCATTTTTAGATTGTTCATTGTTAGTATGAAATGTAGCTGACTTTTGTTTATTGATCTTACATTCTACAATCTTGCTGAACTCACTTATTAAATCTAGTAGATTTCTGGTGAATTTTTTAGGGTTTTCTGTACTTAAGAGCATGTCATCTGCAAATAAAGATGGTTTCACATCTTCTTTTCCAAACAGGATGCCTTTGGCTTTTCCTTGCCTAACTGCCTGGCTGGGGTCTCCAGCAGTGCTGAAGAGAAGTGGTGAAGTGGACATCCTTGCTCGCCTGATCCCAGTGGGAAAGCTGTTGGCCTCTCACCATGAAGTGTGATGTCAACTTTATCAGGTGGAGAACATTCCCATCTGGTTGGTTGGTTGTTTTTGTCATGAATGGAGGGCAGGTTTCTTGTCATGCTTTTGTTGCCTCTATTGGTGATCATGTGGCTTTCTTTCCCTTACTTTTTAGTGTGACTTGTAACACAGATTAAGTTGCACATGTTGAACAAACCTTACGTTCTTGGCATAAATTCCACTTACTCACCATATAATCCTTTTTATGTGCTGGTGGATTCAGTTTGCTGGTTATGGCGTGCAGGCTCAGTTGTCCCGAGGCATGTGGGATCTTAGTTCCCTGACCAGGGATTTAAAGGCAAAGTCCCCTGCATTGGAAGGCAGATTCTCAACCACTGGACCACCAGGGAAGCCCTAGAGATGTGACTCTTGCTGAGGACCCCATGTATGCGGTGAGTCACTTTGATTGCTGCTTTGAAGACTCTGTGTGTTTCTCTTCAACAGTTGAGTTAATATGTATACAGGTTTGAATCTCTTTAGATTTATCCCACTTGGAGAATGTTGAGCTTCTTGGGTATGTAGATTAACGTCTTTAAAAAATCAAATTTGGGACATTTTGGTGATTCCTTCTTCGTATCTTCTTTCTTCCCCTTCTCTCACTCCTCTCCTGGGACTCCTGTTCCAGGTATTTTGGAGTCTGAGCTGTGCCTTGCAGGTCTCTTTAGCTCTGTTCATTTTTAAAATTTTTTCTGTTTCTTATACTGGATCATCTAAACTGACCTGTCTGCAAGTTCAGTGATTCTTCTGCCTGCTCAAATGTGCTGTTGAGCGCTTTGAGTGAATTTTTTATTTCTGTGATTATACTTTTCAACAACATAATTTCTATTTGATTCCTTAATTTTTTTATTGTGTTAAAACATGCATAATGTGAGATTTGCCACTTTAACCATTTTTAAATGTACAGCTCAGTGGCATTCAGTATGCTCACATTGCTGTGTAACTGCCACCACTGTCCGTCTCCAGGATGTTTGTTTTATCATCTATGCTGAAACTCTGCGCCCATCAGACGCTAACTCCTTATGCTCCCTTCCTGCAGCCCCTGGTTCCGACTGCTCTACGCTCTGCCTCTATGAATAACCATCCTGGGGACCGCATCTAAGTGGAATCATACCATGCTTGTCTCTTCAGTTCAATTCAGTCGCTCAGTTGTGTCTGACTCTTTGTGACGCCACGGACTGCAGCACACCAGGCTTCCCTGTCCATCACCAACTAACTCCTGGAGCTTCCTCAAACTCATGCCCATCAAGTCAGTGATGCCATCCAACCATCTCATCCTCTGTCGTCCCCTTCTCCTCCTGCCTTCAATCTTTCCCAGCATCAGGGTATTTTCCACTGAGTCAGTTCTTCATGTCAGGGGGCCAAAGTATTGGAGTTTCAGCTTCAGCATCAGTCCTTACAATGAATATTCAGGACCGATTTCCTTTAGGATGGACTGGTTGGATCTCCTGGCAGTCCAAGGGACTCTCAAGAATCTTCTCCAACACCACAGTTCAAAAGCATCAGTTCTTCAACACTCAGCTTTCTTTATAGTCCAACTATCACATCCATACATGACTATTGGAAAAACCAATAGCTTTGACTAGATGGACGTTTGTTAGTGAAGTAATGTCTCTGCTTTTTAATGTGCTGTCTAGGTTGGTCATAGCTTTTCTTCCAAAGAGCAAGTGTCTTTTAGTTTCATGGTTTGTCCTCTTGTGTCTGCTTATTTCTCACAGCGTGGTGACTTGAAGCTTCATCCATGCCGTATCAGGATTTCATTCTTTGTGAAGGCTGAATAATATTCCATCCTGTGTATGCACCCAGTGGTGCTTACCGTTTCATGTGTGCATGGATGCTTGTCCTCACTCATGTTGCATGGCTCGGGGTTGCTGGGGCTCTGCCTGCCCTCTTCACTTCAGGAGCTGGGCTGATGAGATGACCACTCTTGGATATCTCTGGTCTTTCTGGCTTAAGGAAAGAGAACTCTGGAAGGTCTTATACAGCAGCTAAATGCTCTGGTGTGAAGAGGCCATGTGCCACGTCCCCTCACACCCCGTTGGCCAACACTGGTCACACAGTCCCGCTGACCACGAGAGGCGGCCATGTGGCCCTCTGTGCACTGGATGGTGCAGAGCTGGCACAAGTGAGCACACAGCACTCCCTCCTCCGTTCACAGCCCTGCACCTACCTACCCCACCTTAGTCATTTGGTTTTGCAGTTCATCCGGTTAGTAATGAGCAGTTGCCTTGGCACTGAACACTGCCTTCTTCGTAAGTGATCTGGCGTCATGTTATGAAACTTTCCTATGGTTTCTGCCAAGTGAAAACTGTCTGCCTTGTCCCTTATCTTGTGTGCTCCAGATGCTCCTCTGCCGCACCCAAAGCTGCACCTGCTGCAGACCCAGGGATCGCCTCCCCAGTAACATGGCCACCCTTGAACAGTTCTGGTTTTAATACCTAGACCCCACAGGAGTTCTTATTCTAGCAATATTTACACAGGAACATTTTCTATGAATAGCACCCTGAATCGATAAAAGAACTTTACCAGAATGGTGTGCAGGGGAATGTTGATGAAATCTCAGACATGATGGCTAGATGATCGCCATCCTGCCAGGGTGTCACGCAAAGCTCAGGGGTCGACACCTGCCTGTGTGCACGGTGGGGTGAGCTGGGGCCGTGAGAGGCTGCTCCCCTGCAGACAGGCGTGTTCACACCCATGCTCATGCCCATGTTTGGGAAGCGCTTCACTTACACGTATGTGTACTTACTGGCTTTTAGTTACATTATAATTTTTCCCATGTAGACTTCCAGCTGATGTCTTTACGGAGAATGTCTAATTCTTGAGAATAGTCTCTTGGCATTAAATGGAAGAGGCCTGTATCTGAGCAGTCAATCACAGTACATGGCCTAAATATTTCATATGGTGTCTGTTCTGTTGCATAGATTGTTACCTTTTCCAGACTCTAAAATCTTTCCATGCTCACTGTTATTACTGCTGTGCAGACCACATTTTCATGTTTACTACGATTATGGATGAACGCTTTGTCCCCATCCACACTCATCAGCTGATTTTTTTTCCTGTGCAGAGTTTGAAGCAAAAGCAAAATACATAAACTTCTAAGCATCATATATCACAAGGTACCCAGGCTCTATATTTTTAAAAATGTCACCATTTGGAAGAATATGTATTTAATAAGTTTCCAAATGCGCTGCACCTGTGGCTGTTGTATTTGAGGACAAGATTCAGGCCACAGTCCCGTGTTTAACATCCCCGGTGGATGATTTCTTTCAGGATGCGCACTGCTCAGTTCTCTGGCCGAGTGGCACCCGCTGTGGAAGCATGGTTGGTTCCAGACGTCAGAGCACCAGCCCTTCAGCAACTGGACCGTGTCTTCCTCAGGAGCCAGTTAGCATGGAGCCTCCCAGATCAGACACCACGCTGCCCTCCTGTCAGGGGCTGGAATAAATCCCACAGTTTTGTGTCACTGAATCACTGGACTGTACACCTGAAACTGACACAGTATTATAAATCAACTACGTTTCCATTAAAAAGATTTAAGTAATAGAGGATGGTAACTTAAAGATTAAAAGAAAGCAAGCTGCAGTCAGAAGACTGTTAGCAGGAGGCACTGTGCTGCCACCTGCTGGAAACTCTACTAGTAATCAGTTCAGTTCAGCCTCTCGCGAGTCTGACTCTTTGCGACCCCATGGACTGCAGCACTCCAGGCCTCCCTGTCCATCACCAACTCCCGGAGCTTGCTCAAACTCATGTCCATCGAGTCAGTGACGCCATCCAACCATCTCATCCTCCGTCATCCCCTTCTCCCACCTTCAATCTTTCCCAGCATCAGGGTCTTTTCCAGTGAGTCATTTCTTCGCATCAGGGGGCCAAAGCATTGGAGCTTCAGCTTCAGCATCTGTCCTTCCAATGACTATTCAGGACTGATTTCCTTTAGGATGGACTGGTTGGATTTCCTTGCAGTCCAAGGGACTCTCAAGAGTCTTCTCCAACACCACAGTTCAAAAGCATCAATTCTTCGTCAATTTGCTTTCTTCACAGTCCAACTCTCACATCGATACATGACCACTGGAAAAATCATAGCTTTGACTAGACCGACCTTTGTTGACAAAGTACTGTCTCTGCTTTTTAATATGCTGTCTAGGTTGGTCATAGCTTTTCTTCCAAGGAGCAAGCGTCTTTTAATTTCATGCCGGCAGTCACCATCTGCAGTGGTTTTGGAGCACCCAAAAATAAAGTCTGACACTGTTTCCCCATCTGTTTGCCATGAAGTGATGGGACCAGATGCCCTGATCTTAATTTTCTGAATGTTGAGTTTTAACCCAACATTTTCATTCTCCTCTTTCACTTTCATCAAGAGGCTCTTTAGTTCTTCTTCACTTTCTGCCATAAGGGTGGTGTCATCTGCATATCTGAGGTTATTGATATTTCTCCCGGCAATCTTGATTCCAGCTTGTGTTTCATCCAATCCAGAATTTCTCATGATGTACTCTGTATATAAGTTAAATAAGCAGGGTGACAATATACAACCTTGATGTACTGCTTTCCCAATTTGGAACCAGTCTGTTGTTCCATGTCCAGTTCTATCTGTTACATCTTGACCTGCATACAGATTTCTCAGGAGGCAGGTCAGGTGGTCTGGTATTCCCATCTCTTGAAGAATTTCCCACAGTTTTTTGTGATCCATACAGTCAAAGGCTTTGGCGTAGTCAATAAAGCAGAAGTAGATGTTTTTCTGGAACTCTTTAGCTTTTTTGATAATCCAACCGGTGTTGGCAATTTGATCTCTGGTTTCTCTGCCTTTTCTAAATTCAGCTTGAACATCTGGAAGTTCATGGTTCACGTACTGTTGAAGCCTGGTTTTGAGAATTTTGAGCATTACTTTGCTAGCGTGTGAGATGAGTGCAACTGTGCAGCAGTTTGAGCATTCTTTGACACAGCCTTTTCTAACTCAATGAAACTATGACCCATGCTGTGTAGGGGCACCCAAGACAGATGGGTCCTGGTGGAGAGTTCGGACAAAACGTGGTCCTCTGGAGAAGGAAATGACAAACCAGTTCAGTATTCTTGCCTTGAGAACCCCATGAACAGTATGAAAAGGCAAAAAGATAAGACACTGAAGATGAACTCTCCAGGTGGGCAGGTGCCCAATACACTACTGGAGATCCGTGGAGAAATAACTCCAGAAAGAATGAAGAGACAGAGCCAAAGCAAAAACAACACCCAGTTGTGGATGTGACTGGTGATGGGAGTAAAGTCGATGCTGTAAAGAACAATATTGCGTAGGAACCTGGAAAGTTAGGTCCATGAGTCAAGGCAAATTGGAAGTGGTCAAACAGGAGACAGCAAGAGTGAACACTGACATTTTAGGATTCAGTGAACTCAAATGGACTGGAATGGGTGAATTTAAATCAGATGACCATTATATCTATTACTATGGGGAAGAATCCCTTGGAAGAAATGGAGGAGCCCTCATAGTCAACAAAAGAGTCCAAAATGCAGTACTTGGGTGCAATCTCAAAAATGACAGAATGATCTCTGTTCGTTTTCAAGGCAAATGATTCAATAGGGTTTCAGTACTACAATTCAATACTGCAATTACTGTAGTAATCAGAGTCTATGTCCTAACCAGTAATGCTGAAGAAGCTGAAGTTGAACGGTTCTATGAAGACCTACAAGACCTTCTAGAACTAACACCCAAAAAAGATGTCCTTTTCATTATAGGGGACTGGAATGCAAAAGTAGGTAGTCAAGAGATACTTGGAGTAACAGACAAATTTGGCCTTGGAGTACAGAGGCAATAGAGTACAAAGGCTAATAGAGTTTTGCCAAGAGAATGCATTGGTCATAGCAAACACGCTCTTCCAACAATACAAGAGAAGAATCTACACATGGACATCACCAGATGGCCAACACCGAAATCAGTGTGATTATATTCTTTGCAGCTGAAAATGGAGAAGCTCTATACAGTCAGCAAAAACAAGACCAGGAGCTGACTGTGGCTCAGATCATGAACTCCTTATTGCCAAATTCAGACTTAAACTGAAGAAAGTAGGGAAAACCACAAGACCATTCAGGTATGACCTAAATCAAATCCCTTACAGTTATACAGTGGAAATGACAAATAGATTCAAGGGATTAAATCTGATAGACAGAGTGCCCGAAGAACTATGGACAGAGGTTCACAACATTGTACAGGAGGATGTTATCAAAACCATCCACGAGAAAAAGAAATGCAAAAAGGAAAAATGGTTGTCTGAGGAAAGCTTACAAATAGCTGAGAAAAGAAGAAAAGTGAAAGGCAAAGGAGAAAAGGAAAGATATCCCCATCTGTATGCAGAGTTCCAAAGAATAGCAAGGAGAGATAAGAAAGCCTTCCTCAGTGATCAGTGGAAAGAAATAGAGGAAAACAACAGAATGGGAAAAACTAGAGATCTCTTCAAGAAAATTAGAGATACCAAGGGAATATTTCATGCAAAGATGGGCACAATAAAGAACAGAAATGGTATGAACCTAACAGAAGCAGAAGATATTAAGAAGAGGTGGCAAGAATACACAGAAGAACTATACAAAAAAGAGCTTCACGACCCAGATAACCACGATGGTGTGATCACTCATCTAGAGCCAGACATCCTGGAATGTGAAGTCAAGTGGGCCTTAGGAAGCATCACCACGAACAAAGCTAATGGAGGTGATGGAATACCAGTTGAGCTATCAAATCCTGAAAGATGATTCTGTGAAAGTGCTGCACTCAATATGCCAGCAAATTTGGAAAACTCAGCAGTGGCCACACAACTGGAAAAGGTCAGTTTTCATTCCAACCCCAAAGAAAGGCAATGCCAAAGAATGCTCAAAACTCTCCTAATAAACACCCACTTAGCCATCAATTGCGGGAGACGACTGAATAGTTACAGTGAAAATGAGTTGCAATCCTCTGCATCAAAAAGGTGACCGTCCTGCATCCTTAGAGAAGAGGCTCTCATGGTCACTCAAGGAACCCTGGAGATCTCCCCACTTCTGCTGCTTGGCCTGGAGCAACCCTGAAGATAGAGTTGATCCCAGAGGACTAGCCGGAGTGGCCCCTCCACCCTGGTGTAGCCGTGGCCATACTCCATTCTCAGGACCCTGGAGGTGGTGGAGAATGGGAAGCGCCAGCCTGAGAGGAGGTGGAGGGCAAGCCCATGTCTCCACTGTCTGCGTCCAGCGGCCTCAGGTTAGGCCAGGATGAGGAGGGGAGCCGCTTCCAGCTCCCACCCTTCTCCCCTTGGCTGTGGTTCCTCAGGTGAAGCTGTCCCTGCAGGAGCAGGCAGTGAGACGCTGACCCCTCAGCACACTGCCCCCTGCAGGGCTCGGATGGGTGTGAGGAGGTGAGCCCTTGTATGTTGATTCTGTATCCCGATGTTATGACATGGAGAGCCAAAGAATTGATGCTTTCGAACTGTGGTGTTGGAGAAGATTCCTGAGAGTCCCTTGGACTGCAAGGAGATCCAACCAGTCCATCCTAAAGGAAATCAGTCCTGAATATTCACTGGAAGGACTGATGCTGAAGCTGAAACTCCAATACTTTGGCCCCCTGATGCGAAGAACTGACTCATTGGAAAAGACCCTGACTCTGGGAAAGATTGACAGCAGGAGAAGGGAACAACAGAGGATGAGACGGTTGGATGGCATCCCTGACTCAATGGATATGAGTTTGAGTAAGCTCTGGGAGTTAGTGATGGACAGGGAGGCCTGGCATGCTGCAGTCCATGGGGTCACAGAGAGTTGGACACGACTGAGTGACTGAACAACAACTGGGTACCTCTACATCTTCTTTAGAGAGATGTCTGTTCAAATCCTTTGTCCATTACTGAACTGGGTTGTTGGTTTTGTTCCTGTTGAGTTTTAGGAGTTCTCTACATGTTCTAAATTATAATAATTTCTCAGGTATGTGGCTTGCAAAGATTCTTTTCCATTCTCTGGGTTGCCTTTTTAGTCTGCAAATAGTGTCTTTGGATAAACAAAATTTTTAAATTTTCATAAAGTCTCATTTCCCTTGTTTTCTTTTTTTGTTGCCTATACCTTTGGTGTCATAACTAAGAAGTCATTGCCAAATCCAAAGTCATGCATCTTTTTTATTCTGTATTTAACAGGTTTTTAATATATATATATATATATTTATTGATTTGGCTGCACCAGGTCTCAGCTATAGCACACAGGATCTAGTTCCCTGGCCAGCGGTCAAACCCAGGCTCTTTGCACTGGCAGTGTTGAGTCTTAGCCACTAGACCATTAGAGAAGACTTTATAGTATTAGGTCTTAAAATTAAATCTTTGACCCACTCTGAGTTAAGTTTTGTATACGGTGTGAGGTGAGCATTGCACTTCCTTCCTGCACAGGGACACCCTGTCTTGCCAGGACCCTTCGTTGACAAGATGGTCTGCTCCTCACTGAACAGGGCTGTGTGAGGCTGCCTCTGGCCTGGGCTCCCCCTGCCCCAGGTCAGGCCCTCTGCCAGCAGCACATGGGGTCCCCAAAGGGCTCGGCCTAGAGGACAGACTCAGCTCTAGGTGGGGGATGGCTCTGCCTTAGCCCCGAAGGTGGGGCCCCCAAGGGTGCCAGCACTCGCTACGTCTGGGCACAGCTCAAGCCGTTCCTAGACCAACTGGAGCCCAGCAGTCTGGCCAGGCCAGGCTTGCCAGCAGCACGAGTATGACGCCCACTGGGCTTCCAGAACTACTGAGTGCCTGCCTACTCCTTGGCTGGGGTCCACTGTCTCAACAATGAAATCTGTGATATTATGCAGTCACCCGGGGACCTTGAAGAACCAGGCAAATCAACAGCAGACAAACTCCCTTAGAAACAGGGTAAGAGAAACTGGTTCTGCAGTAAGGGTGGGTGAAGAAGGTCACACAGAATGTCCCCGATGTATCAGTAAACAAAGGATATGGCAGCAACAGCAGGCAGCTGGCAACCACACCCGCCCCATGAAGCAGCCTGCGGGGACCCAGGTGAGCAAGCAGAGAAGGCTGGGTCCAGGGAGCCGAGGTGCAGATCAAAGGAATGGTTTCAGTGAGCCCCGCCGCTCGCATCTTCCCACACGTAGAGAGAAACCTGAGTCGTCTGGTTTTCTTTAATGAACAGTATCTTTTGATGTTCTGACTGCCAGGTCTGTGTTGCAATAAGTGCTATAAATCCTGGCTCCTCCCTCACCTCGCCGCAGCTGTCCCCCAGAGCTGCCTGAGAGGCTGTCTTCTGTCTGCCAAATAACACACGTTCTCAGTGGTCCCTGGCCTGGATCTGTGGGGGTTGCCTCTTTGTGAAGGACCCCTTTGTCAGAGGCTCCTCCTCTGCCCTGCTTCTGGCCAGGACTCTGTACTTCCGTTCTTTTAAGGATCTCTCTTCCATTTGTAACATGATTATTTAACCAAGTCCAGAATGAACCAAGATCCACACCCTTGTGGGTTAACACATGTTAAGCCAGGGGTGCTTCCATTTTACACGTTACTGATGTCTGATATTTTAAGCACAACTTTTCTCTCTCATTTTAACCTCTGCTTATTCCAATATGTGAATATCTCACCTGCTGGAAGTAACTTGGGTTACATGGTGTGAAATCCAATTCACACTTCATGGCAGGAAAACAAAAAGTTAAACAAGAAGTCTCTCCCCCAGGGTGCATCACATATCTGCATTACACACCCACCAAAACTCCGCCAGCAGCAGAAATACCTGCTCAACCACAAAGAGCAACATTCTCCAGCACCAAGGAGACAACTCCCTAAAAGATAACATTCCTCCTTGAGCTTCTAAGGGGTCACGTGACCCACTGGGATGTGCTTAGACTTGGATTAGGGATACTGTCAATAATACGTCTGAGGTGCAGCCCTCCGCTCATATACAACAACTTACACAGCCTGTGTCTCGACTTCTAACCAGGAAGCAGTTCTCAGAGTTTTCTGACATGCTCTTTCTAGCTTATAATCCTCACATTTGGCTCAAATAAAAGTTTCCATTTCTTTCTCAGATTGACTGTTTAACTTTTCGTTGATAGTGGCTTTCTTCCGACTTTACTCTCCATCCAAGAATGAGGCACATTGGCCACGTCTCCTCAGGCCTGTGTGAGTCTCCCTGTAGAGACATATTTGTGAAAATGCTGGGCACCAGGGGTTGTTGACATGTACGTTTTGACTGTCAGCTGCCCGTGCCCCCAAGTGTCCTCCAGCCCCGGGGCAGCCAATAAGCCCCTTCCCATCACTCTGAGTTATGTGTTTCCAGAACTTTGTGTAAATGGGATCAAATAGCATGTGCTTTCTTGTTGTCCAGCTCTCGTTCAGCCTGTGTCCTGAGAGGCAGCAATGGCGCTGCAGGTATCAGCAGTGAACTTTCACCGCTGCACTGTTCTCCTGGTGTGCACAGCCCAGTGCGTTTACCCACCAATGTGTGGATGAACATCTGGTTACCCTGCGGTTTGGGGCCATTACCAGTAAGGCTGCTCTGAATATCCAAGTCTCTGCATGGACATGTTGCTTCCTGCTGGGTGAATACGTCAGACTGCGGTAGATGCTGGAATATTCTGGTTGAAGGGACGTTCCAAAGCGGTGAAGCATCCACCTTCCTCGCCCAGCTTCATATTAGAGCTTCAGCGGCCTGACCTCTCCACCAGCACTCGCTTTGTTTCAGGTTTTCTGGGGGGTGTGTGATGTTCTGTCATCACAGGTTTAATTCGTATTCCCTGACGACAGGTGAAGCCAAGCACCCTTCCATGTGTTCACCATTTCTGCATCTTCATCCCTGAAGTGGCTGTTCAAAGCTTCTGCCCATTTTCAGGCTGGGATGGCTTCCTTTTATTGAGTGTTGAGAGTTCTTTGTATTAATATATTCCGGATGCAAGTTCTTTATCAGTGATGTGACTTATCATTTCCCAGTCTGTGGCTTTTTATTTTTGGCCACGCGGCTTTGGCTTGCCTTGCGGGATCTTAGTTCCAACCAGGGATCAAACCCAGGCCCTCAGCAGTGAAACTAGGGAGTCGTAACCACTGAACTGCCACGGAATTCCCATAAATTCTTAATGTTGATGAAGTCTAACTTTTCAATTTTGTCCTCTATTGACCATTCTTTTGGTGTTATGTCTAAGAACCCTTTGCTTAACCGAAAGCTCACAAAGATTTTTATCATTTATCTCCTCTTAGATTTTTGTAGCTTTAGATCCCAATTATGATCCATTCTGAGTTCATTTTTGTAACAGTGTGAGATTCGTCTTCTGCATGTAGACATCCAGGGGCTCCAGCATCATTTGATGAAAGATGACCCTCGCTCCACTGACTGATTTTTGTGATCTTTACTTCAAATCATATGACAATACATGCCCAGAAGATTCTATTTCTGGGCTTTATTGATGTATGTTGACATCAGTTCCACACTTTCTCAGTTACTATACCTTTACAGTAAGTAGGGCTTCCTGGTAGCTCAACTGGTAAATAATCTGCCTGCAATGCAGGAGACCCCAGTTTGATTCCTGGGTTGGGAACATCTGCTGGAGAAGGGATAGGTTACCCACTTTGGTGTTCTTGGGCTTCCCTGGTGGCTCAGATGGTAGAGAACCCTCCTGCAATACGGGAGACGGATTCGATCCCTGTGGGGCCTGGGGAATTCCATGGACTATTCCATGGGGTCACAAAGAGTTGGACACAACTGAGTCCTTTCACTTTTTTTTCACAGTAAGTCTTAAAGTCAGAGAGTGCAAGTATTTCAAATTTGCTTGTCCTTTTCAAGCTTGTCTTGGCCACTCTTGCCCTTGCATCCTCATATGAATTTTAGGATTAGCTTGTCAATTTCTTTAAAAAACAAAAAAACTGCTGGAATTGAGATGTGTTGCACTGACTCTGCAGTCTGGATTGGAAAGAAGTATCTCAGCAGTCTAGTTTTGCCATCTGTGCCCAAGGTCTGTACTCTCCACAGATGAGTTTTTCAATTTCTCTCAGAAATGTTTTGTAGGTATTTTGTTTTGTTTTGCCTCTTGGCATGTGGGGCTTACCTATTCTGGACATGTCTCATAAATGGCCTCATACTATAGGTGGTCTTTTATCACTGGCTTCTTTAACGTAGCATGATATTTTCAAGGCTCATCCATGGGGGAGCACATATTAGTGCTCCGTTCTTATTTTAGCTAAGTGATCTTCCACTGTGTGGATTCACTACCTTTTATTCACTACCTTTTCTCCATCATCGTCTGATGGACGCTTGGCATGCTTCTGCTTTGTGGCTTCTGTGAACACCTGTGTATGAGTTTCTGTGTGGACACATGTCACTTTTCATGGATAGATGTGTAGGAGGGGTATTGCTGGGTCACATGGTGACTTTATGTTTGACTTTTGGGAAACTGACAGAAGCTGCTGATTCTCAAAGCTGCAGTAGTACTTTATGTTTTCACCGACAATGTCTAAGAGTCCCAATTTCTCCACAGCCTCTCCTGTTGTCTTTCTTTTCTATCACAGCCATTGTACTGCCTGGGAAGTGGTATCTCACTGTAGTTTTGATTTGCATCTCTCTGGCTGATGGCTGATGACATTAAGCACCTTTTCATATGCTTTGTGGACACGTGCAGATCTTCTCTGGAGAAATGTCTGTTGAGCTCCTTTGCCCATTTTAAAATTGGACTTTTGTGCTTTTATTATTGAGTGTAGGTATTCTTTATGAATTCAAGATCCTTCTCAGATTATATGAGATATCTAAATATTTTCTCCCACATTATGAATTTTCTTTTCATTTTCTCCATGATATCCTTTGATATATAAAAGTTTTAAATTTCTATAGAGTCAAATTTATCTGTTGTTTCCATTGGTCGTTTGTGCTTGGTGTTATATCAAAAACTTACTGCCTAGGGCATTTCCCTGGCCATCTAGTGGTTAAGATCCTGCGTTTGCACTGCAGGGGGCTTGGGATTGATTCCTGTTTGGAGAACTAAGATCCAGCACGCTGCAGGGTCAAAAGAAAAGCAAAAAAAATTTTGTCTAATCTAAGGTCATGAATATTTTACATTTTATTCTAAAACACGTTTGGTATTTGATCCATTCTGAGTTAATTTATAGATACAGTGTGAGGTAGGGGTGTAGTTTCACTCTTCTACAGATGGATATCCAGTTTTCCTAGCACCATTTGTTGAAAAGACTATTCTTTTTCCTACTGAAAAGAACAGCATCCTTGTAAAAAAAATCAGTGGACCATAATTACAGCCATAGAACTAAGGTAATATGTGCTTATTTTTGGACTCTCTATTCTCTTTTATCCAACTATATGTCTGTCCTCATGCCAATATCACATAGCTTTGGTTACTGTAGCTTTGAGGTAAATTTGAAAGGGAATGTGATTTCTCCAGTTTTGTTCATTTTTTCAAGATTGCACTGAATATTCTGAATTCCTTAATATCCGTATGAATTTTAGGATTGATCTGTCAATTTCTGCAAAGAATCTAGGTGGAATTTTTATGGAGATTGAATTTGCAGATCAATTTGAGTACTGTTGTCTGAACAATATTAAATCTTCCAATCCATGAAAATGAGATGTTTTTCTATTTATTTAGTTCTTTAAATTTTTTTAACAGTGCTTTGTAATTTTCAGAATATAAATTTTTCATGACTTTTGCTAAATTTATTCCCAAGTTTACTCTTTCTGATACTATTTAAATGGAATGCTTTTCTTAATTTTCAGATTATTATAAATGTATATAAATATAATTGGCTTTTGTATATTGATCTGTATCTCACAAACTTGCTGAACTCGTTTATTGGCTTTCATAGTTTTTTAGCAGATTTCTTAAGATTTTCTATATAGAAGAGCATGTCATCTGCAAATAGAGTTTTACTGCTTTCTTTCCAATCTTGCTTTTGTTTCATTTTTGCTTTACTGTCCAGGCTAGATACAATGCTGAATAGAAGTGGAAAGGGGGGACATTGTTCACCTTATTTCTTTTTTGTTGTTGTTATTCACCTTATTTCTTTTTTGTTGTTGTTATTCACCTTATTTCTTAAGTGGTTCAGTTCAGTTCAGTCGCTCAGTTGTGTCCGACTCTTTGCGACCCCATGAATCGCAGCACGCCAGGCCTCCCTGTTCATCACCATCTCCTGGAGTTCGCTCAGACTCATGTCCATCCAGTCCATGATGCCATCCAGCCATCTCATCCACGGACGTCCCTTTCTCCTCCTGCCCCCAATCCCTCCCAGCATCAGCATCGGATCTTGCTTCTATCACCAGTCACATGCACAACTGGGTATTGTTTTTGCTTTGGCTCCATCCCTTCATTCTTTCTGGAGTTACAAAACCTGGCATAAATTTAGCCCTGTGCTTCTCAAGCATCAGTGTGGGGAATGCATAACCAGTCCTCAAAACTGCCTCAAAGAAAGTTTGTGAAACTGTCAAAGCCAAGAGGGGCCTAAGGCAATATGATGACTAAATATAATGTGGTATGCAGGAGAGGTCCTGCAACAGGAGAACGTTGTGTAAAAAATAAGAAAATCTGAATAGAATACAAATTTTAAGTGACAATAACATATTGGTTCACTAATTGTGACATATTTATCATGTTACTAGGTGTTAAAACTGAGTGTGGAATATATGGGAACTTTCTGTATTATCACTATTTTTTTGTACATCTTGAACTATATTCTGAAAGCTAATTTTAAATGGTGTTCAAGTGCATGTTTGTTAAAATGCAGATTGTGACCCAGTGGACCTGCGGCAGACCCCCAGAGCCACATTTCCAGAAGATCCAGGATGCATGGCCCACCCTTTAAGAAGATTCCCCCTTTTGCTAATGAGTTTAAACGTCATCACTTTGTAAGTAATCTCTTTTTTACTCTGCTCTGAAATTTTTCCTCAGGGAATTCCCTGGTGGTCCAGTGGTTAGGACTCGATGGTTTCACTATCATGGCCCCGATTTCAATCCCTGGTCAGGTAACTAAGATCCTGCAAGCCACATGGTATGGCTAAAAAGTAATAATCAAAAATTTTCTTTGTCTTTAGTTCTCTATAATTGTGTTGGTGTGTTTTGATACAAATATGTCACTTGCCATGACTGAAGTTTACTGTTCTTGTTTCATATAATGATTCATGTTTTTCGTCAATTTGGAAAATAATCATCAGCTTTTATTTCTTCAAAAATTATCTCCATGTGTGTTTTGAAATCTTCTTCTAGAACTACAGTTAGACCAGTGTAGAATATTTTGTTATAAGCTGTCTGCTATCCTCTTTCTCATTGCCCTTACCTGGGATGAATTCTGAGTCATTCATTCAGATTTACCTTTGAATTTAACATCCTTCAATTTATGTCTAATCCATTGTTGAATGAATCCATTGAGTTTTAAATGTTTCATGTTTCATTCCCAGTGAGTGACAGTCGCTCTGTTGTGTCTGACTCTTTGCAACCCCATGGACTATACAGTCCGTGGAATTCTCCAGGCCAGTATACTGGAGTGAGTAGCCTTTCCCTTCTCCAGAGGATCTTCCTAACCCAGGGATC
Source organism: Oryx dammah (assembly GCF_014754425.2). Lineage (NCBI taxonomy): Eukaryota > Metazoa > Chordata > Mammalia > Artiodactyla > Bovidae > Oryx > Oryx dammah. The sequence goes on along the minus strand of NW_024070203.1, from coordinate 13,710,063 downwards.
GAACCCAGGTCTCTCTCCTGCATTGCAGGCAGATTCTTTACCAGCTGAGCCACCAGGGAAGCCCTTCATTCCTAGTAGTTCATCTAAATTCATTTACAATCTTCTCCTTTACAATCAATAAGTCTCACTTATAAATTCTCTCTCACTTCATAGTCATTTTCAACACACTATCAATATATTCTTTATTGAATAATTCCAATGTCCTAAGTCCTTTGGGTTCTTTTTTGTTTGTTTGTTTGTTTTAAGTCCTTTGGGTTCTAATTCTGCTTTTGCTTATGCTGATTTGTTCATAATGGCTTGTTTTCACTTGTCTTACAATTTTGAATTGTGAGATGGTGTTTCGAAGACTGGGTTTTACCTGTGGGAATTCTGCAAGACATTGGAGGCAAGATGCCTAGAGAAGGTTGTGTTCGCTCATGCCAGGCAGACACAGCCAACCTGGGGCCAGGGACTTAATGTTTCTCCGCGTGGGCTTCCCCAGAAAGCACAAGACGAAGACCTGAAGTTACGAACATGCAGCGGACGGTTTTCCTGATCCGAGGAGGTTCCCCCACCAGCATCTGCTGTGGTGGGGTGTGCCCAGAGATGTGCTCGCTAAGCAGAGCCACGAGGAGTTGGGGGTCACACAGAGCCAGCCTGTGCAGCCCAGGGCGTGCCCCACTCCTGAGGGTCTGCTGGGACCGAGGCTTGGGCTGGGTAGGCTCAGCAGACTCCTTGGGGCAGTGTTGCCCCCATGCTGGAGTGTGGCTTCATGGCTTACCTGAGGATTCAGGTGCCTGAGGTCTCAGCTGGAAGAGTTACAGGCGGAGGGTTTTCCTCGGGATCTGGATCTGTTGGAGCAGGTGCAGCTGGTGATCTACTCAGTGCCTGTTTAGGGGTGGGCATGCCCATCCCCAGCTGCCAAGGACTCGCACCAGCCTGTTCAGCGAGAGCTGCCCCACTCAAGGTGTCCACCCCAGGGCAGCCCACAGCCCATGGCTGGGAGGCAGGGGATATCAGCCCAGATCACCTGTCGCTGGAGAAACAGCTCTCTGAGGCCTGGGACCCCAGGATCAGGCTGCCGGAGGCTTTGCAGAGACCGCACCTTCACCCAGTGACGCTCCCGGATTCTTTCCTCACATCCTCCCTGGGAGCCCCCCACCCCACCAGGAACCCCTGGATCACCGTCTCGGGCTCTGCATCTCAGAACTGACCTGAGACAGCTGGTGTCAGATGTGGTCTTAGGAAGCACCCTCTGCAGCGGAGCCTGGGGCTGCAACGCTCACCTGCTCATCTCCTGTGGGGGGTGGACGCTGGCAGTCCTGGCACCTGGGGTGGATGGTACTCAGGCTGCGTGCAGGGTTGGGGAACGCACAGATATGGTGGGTGCGGGTCAGGGTTAAGTCCTGCCCTATGCCACCCTTAAAAGAACATGGGCAGCAAGGCTGTGACTCGGGGTCGCTGGAGAGGCCCAGGGGAGCCTTGGCTTGGAAGTGAGGATGGAGCACGTGTGGTCTCCCCAGGGCTGGTCCTAGGATGCTCCCGAGGCTGGTGGGTCTGCACAGCTGACAGTCCCCGACAGACACACCGACACAAAGCCAGGCGGCAGGCTGAGGGCCTGGGGTGAGCGGGGTGGACACCAGCTCAGGCCACGCAGAGACAGTGGGCGACACAGGCAGGTGGCCCATACCCCCGTGCCCCACCACTACCGGTAGACGACAGTCTTGCAGGGGACCCCTGCGACTAGACTGGAGGAGGAAGAAGCCTGGCCTGGCCTACCATGGAGGGTGTGGTGTGTTGTGCTGACAGTAGCGAAGGAAAGCCCGGGCCAGAGCCTCAGTGCTGCACTGCATGCTCCCCCCACCCCATTCTCCCCGCCCCGAGAGGAGAGTGGCTCCTGGGTGGCACGGACTGGCTGGTGGGTCAGGGCCTGAGGGGAGCAGGAGTGGACAAGGTGTGGGTGGACACGGGGGGAAGGTCACGCCAATGTCTGCTAGGAGCGCCGTGCAGAGCAGCCACTGGGCTGACCCGCGCGGCTTGGCTGTGGGCTCCCACTGAGGTGGCCCCATGCAGGCTGGTGAGGTGCCCCTCCCAGCCAGGCCCAGCCCCTCTCACTGTGCACAGCAGCCTCCCAGCAAGACCCCGGAGGCGACAGCAACCAGAGACCAGCTAGCAACAAGGGGCGTATGGCCACTTCAGCTCGCTGCCCTGCCTCTCAGTTGCCCCCAGGTCCCTTGAAACATCCCCTCGAACCTCAGAGCCACTTCTGTCAAGGGGGTGCTGCACGGATCCAGGGCCACAGGATGCCAGGCCCTCTGGAAGCTGCTGGCCTGGCACGGCTGACCCCCATGGGATGGCATGTGGGTGGGACCTCAAGCCAAGGACCCCAAGAGGCGAGGCTGAGATGGCCCACCCCCCACAGGCCCGGGACCCACTGGGGCGCGTGCTGCTTGTCCCTGCAACCTGTCAATGAGACCCTCGTGGTCCTGGTCAGCGAGGGAAGACATAGCTGTCTGGGACAAGGTGGGGGCTCCCTCAACTCACGGCCTCAGCGGCCATCCAGCATTGCAGCTGTTTGTCATGGGAGGCCAGCCGGCCCAGTTGGCACCGTCCAGGCCAGGAGACCTCTGACCAACACACAGAGGAAGGGTTGATGCCCTGGGCAGGCTGTTTTAACTGCAAGTAGGCAAGAGAGGAGAGCCCAAAGGCGTGGGACCAGGAATCACTCCTGGAGATGAGGGACTGGCCCTCCCCAGGCAGAGTAGGGAGACAGCTCAGGCAGGACCTCAGCAGGGCTATGGCTGACCCATTCACCCTCCTCTTTAAAGTTCTCCCAGAACGAATCCTGGAGAAGTTGGAATCAACTGAACATGATGAGCAGGGGCGTGGAGGGGAGGTCACGGCGGAGATGCTGACGCTCTGCCCACTGACCGCCACCTGTGCTCATGACTGCCCCCTTCTCTGGACGGCTGCTGCTAATTCACTTCAGTCATGTCCAGCTCTGTGCAATCCCACAGACGGCAGCCCACCAGGCTCCCCCATCCCTGGGATTCTCCAGGCAAGAGTACGGGAGTGGGTTGCCATTGCCTCCTCTGCTCTGGACAGCCGCCTTTGGCCAAACCGGACCATGTACCCAGGGGGCACAGTCAGTGACTGACTGAAGGACCTCACCTCAGGTATAAGTGTCCATCACAGATCCAGTCTGGGTGCTACACAGGCAGACCCCTGCTGGCCAGGCCTCCACCTCCTCTGTGCTCTGGGTCCCTCAGCCAGGGGCACTCTCTGAGTGCATGGCCTCCAGCCAGCGTCTTCACCCAGGCCAAGCTCAGAGCCTGGGGCTGCAGCACCCTTACCCGACATGCCACTGAGCTCTGGACAAGAAGGGACACAGGACCACAGGGTGGTTGGAATTGCTTTTATTGGGGCGAGCGCGGCAGGCCCGCCGTGGTCAGATTAGTGTTCTGCCCTCAGATGCAGCCGAAGCTGAGGGCCTCCACCCGCCACCTCCCTGGGTTAGTGGAACATGCAAAGCTCAGTCAGAGGGTGGAGGCAGGGGTGGAGCCACCAGGGCCCGGGGTGATGGAGCAGGAGTGGGTGGCACCGGCGGAGCGGCCTGGTTGGCACGGACTGCCTTGGCCGCGTCCCGGGCCCACTCGGGGGCTGAGGCTCCCTGGGAGAGGCAGGCAGTCAGCACCCGGGGGAGGGGTGTCCCACAGGCCTTGGGGGGCGCTGGGCCCACAGCAGGCAGAAACCTATGGGGGACCCGCTGTACCTGGCTGGCATGCCTGAGAGCTGGGCAGTGGCAAGCCTTTCACCAGGAGGGTCTGTCTCCCACCCCAGGTCTGGGTCCTTGGGGCCTGGGGTGCAAAGGGGGACACAGAAGGCACTTACTAGGGAGCTGAGGCTGGAAGGCTGAAGCCAGAGGCCTGGGGTCTGAGGGGCCTGGCCTGGGCCGGCTGGGTCTGCTCGGGGACCTCACCCTCCCATGGGGAAGGGGCTTCCTGAGCAGCCGAGGAGAGGAGGGTGACCAGGACTCGCTGCCGCCCGCGCAGAGCAAGCGGGTCAGTCCTGGAGACATAGAGGCGCTGGTCCCAACGGCCCTGCTGCTAGGGGCTGCGTCCGCTGCCCAGGCAGGTTGGGCTGGGGGTTGGGTGGGGCTGGTCTACAGGGCTGGGGGAAGCTCACCCAGATGGAGACCCCTGGGGAGATGGGAGGGCTGAGTTGGGGGCCCACCTCTGGACCCTCCAAGGCACCTGGCTGTGGTGAGTGGCAGGTAAAGAGGAGCAGGGAGACCCGGGGGGTGGAGTGGTCAGTGGGGCTGGACTGGCCCCGTCCCCGGGAGACAGGCTGTCTGGACAGCAGATATATATTAATATGTTAGTCTAGTCTTTTTGGTTAAACTTTAGGCACCGCTTGGGAGGAAGACACCTTTCAATGTTAAAGAGACCCCAGCGCCTGGGCGGGAGGCCACATGCAGAGCGGGAGGCAGGGAGCAAGGAGGGGTCAGGCTGCCGCGGACTCGGGGCCCCCCATGGAGGACGTGGGCCCCGAGGCGTAGCGGCGGCCATAGCCTGAGGAGGAGTAGGATGAGGAGGAGAAGGTCATGGAGAAGCCTGAGCCCGTGGCATCGAAGCTGCCGCGACGGGAGCCAGCCCGGGAGCCGGTGCGCGAGCCAGAGCGCGAGCCGGCAGTAGAGCCAGAGCCGCTGACGCTGTAGGGGCTGTAGTAGCCCTTGCTGGACTGGGCGGCGGCCTCCAGCAGCCGCAGCCCTGTGCCCTCCTCCACCATGCTGCGGTCCAGCGCGTCCTTGTAGGAGATCTTGAGCTTGGTCTTGGGGCAGGTGAGGTACTTGGAGTACGCGCTGACGTCACGTAGCTTCTGGGCAGTGCGGGTGTCCACTGTGCCGCGCTGCAGGGCCTCGTCCAGGGGCACACGGCCCGGCATGTCGGGCTCAATCAGGCCGCCCGTCAGATACTGCACCTCCAGGAAGCGCTGCCCCGCCTCGTAGTAGAGCCAGCCCTTCTTCAGGGCCTGGGCGGCCGACATCTTGGTCTTGGTGCGCGGGTCCTCGAAGCCGCAGAAGGCCTTCTGGGCCAGGTTGATGCGGTCCACCATGATCTTGTCCACCAGGCCCTTGTTGACAGCATCGGTGACAGGGAAGCGTTCACCAGTGTTGGGGTCAATGATGCCCCCGGTGCAGGCCTGTGCCTCCAGCAGCCGCTGGCCCGTGATGTTGTCCACCAGGTTGCGGTGCATGGCCTCTGTGATGGACACCTTCTCCAGGGTCTCGGTGTCCAGGATGCCGGCCACAGGGCCTGTCTCCTCTGTGGGGTCGGACCAGGAGGCCAGCGGGGTCCTGGAGACAGCCGGGCTGATGGGGTAGGAGGACGATGACCCCACGGAGGATGAGCGCGAGCGGAAACCGCCGGCATTGCCCGAGAGCATGTCAGCAAACTCGGTGATGGACAGCGTGCCGGCGCGGTACTGGTCCAGCGCCGAGCGGTCGATGAGGCTCTTGGCGATGGCCTCATCGATGTCATACTGGCGGCCCGAGCGGCGGTCGATGATCATGGATTTGACCACGCCGTCCGAGGATGAGATGGTGATCTCCTCCCACTCACACTCCTGCTCTGACAGCTCCAAGTAGGTCTGGTGGTCGATGAGGCCCTTGCGGTAGGCCTCGTACACGGACATCTCCTTACCCGTCTCGGGGTCCACGATGACCACGCGCCGCTTACGCACTGAGGACTTGGAGGACGTCTTCCGCTCCCTCTTCTTCTCCTTCAGGGGCAGGAGCCGCAGCCCCGTCTGGGGGTCGGTGACACAGCGCTCCATCAGCTGCAGGTAAGTGAGGTTCTCCTCCGTGTTGGGGTCGAAGAAGCCCTTGGTGTCGTCCGAGGGATCGGTGAGGATCTCATTCATCTCTTCATCGAAGAGGCCGCGCTGGTAGGCCACGTCCACGGGTAGGCGGTGGCTCTCCTCGGGGTCGATGATGCCGCCTGTGGCGATCTGGGCCTCCAGCAGGCGGATGCCGTGGTCCTTGAGGATGAGGCCCTTCTTCATGGCCTGGAAGAGGGAGATGAGCTTCCCGGAGTAGGGGTCCTTGTAGCCGGTGACGGCGCGCTCAGCTGACAGCAGCTTGTCCTTGAACTCGGGGCCCACGATGCCCATGCGCACAGCCTCCTCCACGGTCAGCTTGAGCCCCTTAATGGGGTCGATGACGTAGCCGGTGGCCGCCTGGGCCTCCAGGAGCTCGAAGGCCGTGCCGGGCCGGATGATGCCCTTCTTCATGGCCTGGTACACCGACAGCCGCTCCTTGGTGGCATCGACAAGGACGCCAGCAATGCTGCTGGTTCCCTCGAGGAACTTCTGCAGATTCTTGGAGACCTCCTCGATGGAGGTCAGGCCCTCCTGCAGCCGCTGCGCCGTGGCCTCATCCATGACGTGCGAGCGCACCAGCTCCTCCACCGTGATCTGCTTGCGCAGGCCACGGAAGGTCAGCTTGCGGGCCTCCGAGAGTGGCAGGAGGAACAAGCCGCTGGTTTCATCACGGCGGCAGCGCCGGAGCAGCTGTGTGTAGCTGAGGCGCTCATCCGTGGAGGGGTCCACGTAGCTGCGCACCTCACTGGGTTCCGACAGCTGGTCGTGTGTGTCCTTGTTGAGGTAGCCACGCTGGTAGGCTACCTCCAGCGGGAGGTGGAAGCCCAGGCGTGGGTCCACGATGCCGCCCGTGGCCAGCTGAGCGTCCAGCAGCCGCAGGGCCTCCTCGGCAGGGATCAGGTCCTTCTTCATGGCCTGGAAGAGTGAGATGGTCTGCTCCGTGTAGGGGTCGCGGTAGCCGGTCACGGCCCGCTCGGCCGACAGCAGCCGGTCATGCAGCTCGGGGCCCACCAGGCCCTTCCGCACAGCTTCATCCACAGTCAGCCGCTCGCCCTTCACTGGGTCCAGCAGGAAGCCCGTGGCCGCCTGTGCCTCCAGCAGCAGGCGGGCCACCTCAGCGCTCAGCAGCCCCTTCTTGAGGGCCTGGTAGATGGTGAGGGTCTGCCTGGAGCCAGGCAGGTAGACGCCAGCTACACAGCCCGTGCCGTAGAGGAAGCGCCAGGCAGACTCAGCCTCCAGCACCTCGCGGAGGCTCCTGGTGCCCTCCCGGAGCAGGCTGTAGGACTCGCGCGAGATGACCCGGGCCTCGTACAGGTCCTCAGCCGTGAGGCGGCGGCGCACGTAGTCGTAGGACGCTAGGTTCTGCTGGCGCACAATCTCGGTCTTCTCGATGATCTCAATGATAATGATGATCATGCGCTCCTTGGTCACACGGCCCGCCTGGAAGTCGGCCATCAGCTGGGCCCGCTGCTCCTCGGGTATCAGGTCGGACTGCATCACCTCCCACAGGGACATGGTGGAGCCCCCATGGCTGCCACCCCCGGGGATGTCGATCTGTGTCTCCTCGAAGGCCCTACGCGTCTCCTCCTCGGTGTACACCCGCGTGGTCTCCACCACCTCCGCCTTCTCTGGCCCTTTCAGTGGCAGAAGCCGCAGGCCCGTCTCGGGGTCCTCCACGCAGCGCTCTAGCAGCTGCCTGTATGTGAGATTCTCATGCGTGTTGGGGTCGAAGAAGCCCTTGGTGTCGTCGCTGGGGTCCTCCAGCACGCGGTTCATCTCCTCGTCGAAGTAGCCGCGCTGGTAGGCCACGTCCACGGGCACGCGGTGGCTGTGCACAGGGTCGATGATGCCGCCTGTGGCGATCTGGGCCTCCAGCAGGCGGATGCCGTGCTCTCTGACGACCAGATCCTTCTTCATGGCCTGGAAGAGGGAGATGGTGCTGCCCGAGTAGGGGTCCTTGTATCCGGTCACGGCCTTCTCGGCCGACAGCAGCTTCTCATGTAGCTCTGGGCCCACGACACCAGCCTTCACAGCCTCGTGGACATACAGGCGCTGGTTCCTCACAGGGTCCACCAGGAAGCCTGTGGCCGCCTGTGCCTCAAGCAGGAGGATGGCAGTGCTGGGCCTGAGCAGTCCCCGTCGCATGGCCTCGTAGATGGTCACCTTCTCCTTGGACTCCTCCAGGTAGATGCCAGCCAGGCAACCGCTGCCCTGGAGAAGGGTCCGCACTGAGTCCAGCTCTGACAGGTCCTTGACTGATGTCTTGCCGTCCTTGAGCTGCTCAAACTGGGAGCTGCTGAGAATGCCGGCAGCCAGGAGCTCGCTGGCTGGCACTGGGGCACGGAGACCGCTGAAGGAGAGCCTCTCACGCCGCGTGGTCTCCACCTCCTCCACAATGGTGATGACGATCTTGATGATCTTCTCCACAGTGACCTTGCCCGTGCGGAACTGCCGTAGCAGCTCCTGTCTCTGCTCGGCTGTGAAGTACTCTGAGTTGATGAGCTCCCAGATGGTCACTGCCCGGCCCTGAAAGCTGCCCACAGGGACCTCGACAGTGGCCTTCCGGAAGGCTTCGCGGGCCTGGACCTCAGAGTAGAGCTCCTGCTGCCGGGCCCGGGCTGCCTCCTCCGAGAGCGGCAGCAGACTCAGTCCTGTCAGTGGGTCAGGGCGGCACTGTTGCTGGAGCTGGCTGTAGGTGGCCGGCTCCCAAGTACGAGGGTCGTAGTAGGTCTTGGCGTCATCTCTGGGCGCTGAGAGGGCAGTGCTGGTTTCCTTATCCAGGTACCCGCGGGCACAGGCAACATCCAGGGGCAGACGGTGGCTCTTGCTGGGGTCCACGGTGCCTCCTGTGGACAGCTGGGCATCCAGTAGACGCAGGCCCTGCTCCCTGGGAATGAGGCCCTTCTTCAAGGCCTGGAACAGGGACACACTCTGCCCTGAGTAGGGGTCCTTGTAGCCAGTCACAGCCTTCTCAGCTGACAGCAGCTTCTCGTGCAGCTCAGGGCCCACCAGGCCGGCGCGCACCGCCTCGTCCACAGTCAGCCGTGCACTGGTGGCAGGGTCGATGATGTGCCCGGTGCCAGCCTGGGCCTCGAGCAGGGCCACGGCTGCCTCCGGCTGCAGCAGCTCTTTCTTCAGAGCCTCATAAATGCTTAGTTTCTGCCTCGCCTCCTCCAGCCATATGCCTGCAATGACGCCCGAGCCCCGCAGGGCCCGCCGCACGCCTTCCACCTCAGCCACCTCCTGCACAGAGCGCTCGCCCAGCTGCAGCTGGCGGAAGAGGTCCCAGTCGATGACGCCGCTCTCAAGCAGCTCGGCAGCAGGGACCAGGGCACGCAGGCCCTGGAAGCAGAGTTGGCCCTTCTGCTCGTGCTCCTCGATGACGGTGATGACGATCTTGATGATCTTCTCCACGGTGACCTTGCCCGTGCGGAACTGCCGCAGGAGGTCCCGCCGCTGCTCGGCCGTGAAGTACTCGGAGTTGATGAGCTCCCAGATGGTCACTGTTTTGCCCTGGAACTTGCCAAATGGCGCTGACACAGTGGCCTTCTCAAACACATCCCGGGCCTCCGAGTCAGTGTAGACCAGCTCACCACCCTTGGCAGCCTGATCTGTAAGCGGCAGCAGCCGCAGGCCTGTCTCAGGGTCCTCCACGCAGCGCTCCAACAGCTGCAGGTAAGTAAGGTTCTCATGCGTGTTGGGGTCAAAGAAGCCCTTGGTGTCGTCGCTGGGGTCCTGCAGGACGCGGTTCATCTCCTCATCGAAGTAGCCGCGCTGGTAGGCCACGTCTATGGGCACGCGGTGGCTGTGCACGGGGTCGATGACACCACCCGTGGCGATCTGGGCCTCCAGCAGGCGGATGCCGTGCTCACGCACGATGAGGTCCTTCTTCATGGCCTGGAAGAGGGAGATCTGCTGCCCGGTGTAGGGGTCCTTGTAGCCGGTGACTGCGCGCTCGGCCGACAGCAGCTTGTGGTGCAGCTCAGGGCCCACGACGCCCTCCTTCACGGCTTCAGTGACGGTCAGCCGCCTGTTCCGCACTGGGTCCAGGAGGAAGCCTGAGGCTGCCTGGGCCTCAAGCAGGATGAGAGCAGTGCCCGGGCTCAGCAGCTGCCTCCTCAGGGCGGCATAGATGGTCAGCTTCTCATTGGCAGGCTTCAGTAGCAGCCCAGCAATGCTGCTGTGGCCCTGCAGGTAGCGGCGCACGTCCTCCCGCTGTGTGAGCTCGGCCACCGTGGTGTGGCCCTGCACCAGCCGCTGCAGCTCCTCTGTGCTCAGGATGCCCGCCTCCTGCAGTTGCTGGGCCGGCACCTTCTGCCGCAGGCCCTCAAAGGCATGCTCTGGCTCTGCGGCTGGGCCGTCGGCCGCGTCCTGGCCATTGGGCAGGGCTCTGGTGGCTGCCGCCTGAGCAGCGGTGATCTCCTCTGAGTGGGCCAGTGCAGCCCGATGTTCCTCCTCCAGGTGCTCCAGCCGCTCACGCAGCCGGCGGTTCTCCTCCGCCAGCAGCTGCTCCTGCTGCTGCCGCTGCTGCTCCAGGAGCTGCAGCTCCTCCTGCTTGCGCCGCACGCCCTCCTCAGCCTCGCGCTGCCGCCGCCGCGCCTCCTCCATGCTGGCCAGCAGCTGCTGCTTCTCCTGCTGCATCTGCTGCTGCTGTCGCTGCTGCTCCTCCCGCAACTTCTGTGCCTTGGCCACCTCGTCCTGGAAGAGCCGCTCCAGCTTGGCCTTCTCCTCCTCGATGAAGCGCTCCCGCTGCAGCAGGCTGTCCTTCTCGGAGAGAAAGCTCTGCTGCAAGGCCTGAGTCTCCTGCAGCAGTTGCTCCTGCTGCACCGTCTGCATCTGTCAAGGGGGTAGGGGGCAGTCAGGGACACCCGGCCGGGCGCACCCTCCCCAGAGCAGACCCCACCCCAGGTCCCTGCCCTCCGCCGCAAGATACCTCCTCAGACTTGAGCTGCAACAGCTCAGCCTCCTTCTTGAGCTTGTCCTTCTCGCGCTCGAGCTCCGCAATGGCCTCCCTCAGGCGATCGGCATCCCGGTCGCTCTGCTGCCGCTGGGTCTCCAGCGTCTGCACCAGCGTCACCTTCTCCTGCGTGGCGAGCTCTGTGCGGTGCAACTTCGCGCCGATCTCCTCTGCCTGCTTCCGGAAGCGCTGGGCGTCCTCCTCCGCGCGAGCCTGGGCCCGGCTCATCTCGGCCACGCGCAGCCTGAGCCGCTCCGCCTCCGCGCTCATTTCCAACTGCCGTTGCCGCTCAGTCTCCAGGGTCCGCTGGAAGCCTTGCGTCTCCTGTGCCAGTTGCTGAGCCATCTGCTCCTTGTCCTCCTGCAGCCGGCGGGCCTGCTCCTGGGCCAGCTCCTTCTGCTGCTGCAGCAGCTCTGCCTCAGCCTTGAGCCGCGTGGCCTCCTGTACTGCCTGCATCTTCTCCTTGAGCATCTTCTCTGCCAGGGCCCGCTGCTGAGCCAGGTCCTCCTCTGCCAGCTGCCGCAGCCGTGCCGCCTCCTGAGCCGCCACACTCAGTCGTGCGGCCTCCTCCGCCACCTGCTTCATCTTCTCGGCCTCCTCCTGCAGGAGGCGCTGTGTGTTGTCCTTGTCACGCAGTATAAGGGCGCGGTTCTCCGCCTCGATGCGTGCCTTGAGCTTGCCGAGCTCCTCCATCTGGACACGCACAGAGAACAGCTCCTCCTCTACCTGGCTGCGCTGGCGGGCGGCCTCCGTCACCTCCGCCTTCAGCCGCTGCAGCTCCTGGTCCAGGATGCTCTTCTGGTGGTCGGTCTCCTCCAGCTGCAACCGCAGCGCCGTCAGCTCCTGCTCCACTTGGGCCTTCTGCCGCAATGTCTGCTCCGCGAACTTCTTGTGCTTCTCCATCTCTGCGTCCGCCGCCTGCTTCTGCCGCAGGGCGGCCTGCTCCGCCTGTGCCCGCCGCGCCGCCTCCTGCTCAGCTTCCTTGCGCAGCTTCTCTGCAGCGGCCTGTGCCTGCGCCTGCGCCTGCGCCTGCTCCTCCGCCGCCTGCTTCAGCCGCTCCGCCTCCTCCACACGCTGCCGGGACTGTGCTGCCTCACGCTCGGCCCGCTCGCGTGCCTCCTCCGCCTCCTCAGCTGCGCGCCGGGCAGCTTCGGCCTCACTGCGGAGCCTCTCCAGCACGCTCTGCTCCTGCTGGAGGGTCTGCTGCAGCTCCTGCTCCTTCTGCTGCACCGCAAAGGCGTGCGCCTTCTCCTCCGCCTGCAGCCGCTTCTGGGCAGCCTCCTGCGCCAGCTGCAGCTGCCGCACAGACTCGTGCTCCGCGCGCTCGCGCAGGCGCCGCGCCTCCTCCACCTTGGCCTTGAGCCGCTCCACCTCCTCCAGTGCAGCCTTCCGCTGCCGTGCGGCCTCCTCCTCAGCCGCTAGACTCTTCTGCACACGCTCCTCAGCCTCCCGGCGCCGCCGCTCCTCCTCTGCAGCCAGCTGCCGTTGCCGCGCTGCCTCCTGCTCTGCCTGCTCCTTGCTTCGCAGCGTGTCCTCTGCGTTGCCGCGGATGCGCCCCAGCTCCAACTCCAGCTCCGCCTTGCCGGCGGCCGCCTTCTCGAAGCTTGCCTTAAGGGCCAGGATCTCCTCCTCCACCTGCCGCCGCTGCCGCAGCGTATCCTCCACCAGCCCCTTCTGCCGCTCCAGCTCGCTCTCGGATGCCTTGCGCAGCTGCGCCAGCCGCTCCTCGATGTCGGCCTTGTGCTGGGCTGCCTGCTCCTCCAGCCTCCGCCGCTGGAAGGCCTCGTCTTCCGCCAGCCGCCGCAGGCGCTCGTTCTCGGCTTCTTTCTCCTTAAGTGCAATCTCCGCCTCCGTCTTGAGCCGCGTGGCCTCGCTGATGGCAGCCAGCTTCTCGGACAGCACCCGCTCAGCCTCTGCCCGCTGCCGCGCCGCATCCTCCTCTGCCAGCTGCCGCTGCCTCTTGGCCTCCTCCGCCAGTGCGCGCAGGCGGGCAGCCTCCTCTGCCAGCTCGCGGAAGCGCCCGGCCTCAGCTTCCAGCCTCTGCTTGGACTTCTCACTGCTGGAGCGTGACTCCTCCTCGGCCCGCGCCTTGCTGGCCAGCAGCACCTCCATCTCAGCCCGCACCTTGGCCAGCTCGGCCTCCAGCTCCTGACGCTTCTGTGTGGCTGCGGCCGCCTCGCTCTGCAGCCGTGCCAGCTCCTCCTCCAGCAGCTGCCGCTGCTGCTCGCCCTGCTCTGTCTCGGCGCGCAGCCGGATCAGCTCCTGCTCGGCAGCCAGGCGCTGCTGTGCAGTACCCTCCGCCAGCTGCCGCTGCCTCTCCAGCTCCTGCTCCGCCAGCTCGCGCTGCCGTACAGCCTGCTCCTCCGCCTTGCCACGCCGCCGTGCCTCCCGCTCTGCCGCCTCCTTCTGCTTCTCTGCCTCGGCCTGCGCCAGGCTCTTCTGCTGTGCCACCTCCTCTGCCTGCAACCGCAGCCGCAGCGCCTCATTGGCCTTCAGCTGCCAGCGCTCCAACTCACGCTCGGCCTCTTCGCGGGCACGCTCGGCCTCGGCCTGCTGCTGCTCCCGGCGTGTGGCCTCTTCACGCAGCTGCACCACGGTCACGTGCTCTTCCTCGAGGGTGCGCTCCAGCTGCGCTGTCTTCTCAGCAAATGAGGCATGCTTGCTCTGCAGCTCAGCCTGGGCGCTGCGCTGTGCTGTCTCCAGCGCCACCTGCACCTGGCGCGCCCGCTCTGCCTCCGCCTGCCGCAGGCGCCGCTCCGCCTCCTCAGCCTGCAGCCGTAGCTCCTCTAGCGCCTGCAGGGCCCGCTGCTTCTCCCTTGCCGCCTCGGCCTCGGCCTTCACGCGCAGGCCCAGCTCAGCCTCAGCCTGCCGCTTGCGCTGGGTTTCCTCTTGTACCTGTCGCCGCAGACGCTCCGCTTCCTCCTGGGCCTGCCGCTTCTGTGCCTCAGCCTCCTCCGCCCGCGCCCGCAGGGCCTGCAGCTCACCCTCTGCCCCGCCACGCTGGCGCTCCGTGGTCTCCAGCTGCAGGCGCACTACTCGGATCTCCTCCTCGATGCGCAGCCGGCTGCGCTCGGCTGCCTCCACCTGCCGGGCCTTTGCCTGGATCTCCGCCTCCGAGCTCTGCCGCAGCTGCTGCAGCTCCTCCTGGATGCTGCGCTTCTGCTGCTGTGCATCCACTGCCACCTCCTCCCGGCGTGCCACCTCCTCCTGCATGCGCCGCTGCAGCTCCTGGGCCTCGCGCTCCGCCTGCGCCTTCGCCTGGGCGTGGGCCTCAGCCAGCTGCCGCTGCTTCTCCAGTGCAGCCTCCACCTCAGCCAGCCGCTCCCGCTCCTCCGCTCGCTGCTGCTCGGCCAGCCTCTGCGGCCGTGGCAGAGAGAGGGAGAGAACCAGAGACAGCGGTGAGCATGCCGCGGCTGCTCCTGGGACGCAGTTCAGTGCCACCACAGCTCAGCACAGTGCAGGGGTTGGGGGAGGACACAGGTCATGACCTGGCCAAGGGGAATCACGTGCACCCCCCGGGGCACTTGGGGCAGTGAGCGCAGCCTGGCCCCACAGTGCTCACCAGCCCGGGGAAGGAGACCCAGGCGTCCTCCCCTCTTCCCGCAGACAGGCGATGGAGACAGACAAACGGAGAGAGAGAGAGAGCAAAGCAAGAGGTTTGCAGGGTCCAGGAACCACGACTACTGCATAGCCCTGCCTCAGCACTGCTGATGCCCATGGCCTGCTCTGGCACCCCCAACCCAGCAGGGCAGGTGGCCAGTGTGGGCATCGTGTAGACCCAACAGTCTGCAGTTCAGCTCAGGGAAGAGGCTGCAGGTAGGCCAGACAGAGGGCTCACCTGCGGGGGCGGGAGAAGACAGACAGGCCGGTGCCCTGCCTCGCCGTGACGCCCCTCCCGGGCCCCATGACCAAACAAGCCCGAGTCCTTGCAGAGCAGGCGGCCAAGTGAAAAGGCCAATGCAGAACCCCGAGAAGGGACACACAGAGCCAGGGGCGCCCCGGGGCACACGCCAGCCACAGCGGGGAGAGCCGTGCAGCGCCAGGCCACGGGGGGTGGGCCGTGCTGTGCCAGGTGTACTCGGACGCGTCCCAGGGACCACATCTGGGGGGTGCGGGACGGCCTCACCGCCCTGGCAGCCCTACCTCCTCCTCTTCCATGCGCCGCAGCGTCTCACTGATGAACCTGATGTACTGGCTGGTGAGCGTGCTCAACTCACTGTAGCGAGTCCGCAGGTCCACATACTGGGGGCAGAGGGACGCGCACAGTCAGCCCTGCCCCTGCCCAGAGCCCACCAGGCCCTGCGTGGCTTTGGCTCCGCCCACCCACCAGCCCCACTGCCCCTCAGCCTCACCTCCTGAATGACGCTCTCGGACCCCGACTGGACCTTGGGCTTCTTGGCTGGCGAGGCCACCGGCTCCAGCTGCGCCTTGTACGTGACCAGCTGAAGCTCATAGTCCTGCAGAGACACACCAATGGCTGCCAGCTCTGCCCGCTCCACCCGGCCCCTGAACCTGCCCACAGGCTTTGCCCAGCATGGCCTTAGCTGGGGGGCCCCCAGAGGTCGCCCCCCACTGCACGTCTCCCCCGGGGCCCAAGGCCACAAAGTCTCACCTTGATGGCGTTGATGTACTGCTTCGCGAACCTCTGGCACTCCTCCACCTTCTCTGCGTGGCGTTCAATCTCTTCCAGAAGGGCCTGGGGCGTCAGGGTGGTCAGGGATCACGGGGCACACCCACGCCCACCCCTCCTGCCCGCCCCGCCCGGGCCCACCTTCTCCTGCCGCAGCTGCTCGCGCACGGCCTGGCTGTCGGCCAGTGGCACGGCCTGGATCTGCTCCTGCCGCTGCCTGGCGTCCTGCAGCCAGGCACCCAACGGGTCTGCACTCTCCCGGTAGTAACGCAGCTGGCGACCCAGCTGCTCGAGCTCACGCTGCCGCACGTCGGTCTGGGCCAGCACGGCCTGCCAGCGCTCCAGCAGTTGGGTGACCCGCTCACGCCAGCGCTCCACCTCCACGTCCCGCTCACCATGCCGCTGCTGCAGCCGCTCACCCACTTCCTGCGCCCCCCGTAGCTCATCCCGCAGGGCATCAAACACAGGCTGCTGTGCCTCTGCCTGGGCCCGTAGCTTCTGTTGGACCAGAGCACAGGAGCCGTTTCAGCCCGAGGCCCTGGCTGCCACCCCTGATGCCATCAGGCCCTGGCGGTGGGGCGCGGGCTGGCGGCAGTACCTTCATCGCAGCCTTGGTGGCCTCAAGCTCTGGGAGGGCAGCGGGCACAGCCTGGGCCTCCTTGAGCTGCTCCTCGTGGGCCCTGAGTGCCTCCTCGGCCCCCTGCGTGCTGCGGATCACCAGGCTGATAGTCTTGAGCCTAGGGGAGGGCAGGGCCCCATGAAGACAGGCTAAGTGAGAGGCTGAGGACCAAGGCCAGGTCCTGGAGGGAGGCTCATGGGGGACTGAGCATGGGGGGTTCCCACGAAGCTTCTGAAAACAATCTATGAGCCACATGAATGTGTATGCCGAAATGAACAGCAGGGGGAAAAGGTGTCTGTGTCTGGGAGTGAGGGTGGGGAGGAGGGAGGGGTCCTGGGCAGGACTCCACATTCCCTGGGGGCATGGGCGGGACTGGGAAAGGGCCTGTGTGGGAAGGGGAGGGGGACCTCTCAGCACCCTGGGTCTCTGCTGTGTCACCCACGGCCCACCTGACCCCACCTTCCACCAAGAAGCCCCTCCCCTGAGGTTGTCAGTGCCCAAGCTGGGTTCTGACCCTCGCTGGACACGCCCCCCTCCCCAGCACTCCTCACCCTTTTAAGCTCCCCATGTGCCCGCCCCTTGCCTCTGCACACCTGCCTTCCACATCTTAGTGACCCCCCCAACCTCCAGGTGTCCTGTGGGCGGGGGTGCCAGTCCTCCTCCCACAACTGCTCTCACCCTTCGGACCGTCCTCGGGAAGCCAGCCGCAGGCACGCCAGGACGGAACCCCTCCGGCCACCCCGCGACACCCCGGCCAGATCCGCACCTGCTATTCCTCAGCGGACCCTCATCACAGCCTCATCACCCAGCCCATCAGCCTGTCCGCACCCTCCCACTCTGCTGAAGACCCCTCGGTCTCCGACCCTGGCCGCTGACCAGCGCACTCACTTCTCCAGGTAAATGGCGGATAGGCTGCGGACCTGCTCCAACTTGCCCAGGGTCAGCTCCAGCTCTGAGCGCAGAGTGGGGGCTGCAGGGGACGGCTCGGGCAGGGCCAGGACCTTCTCGGCCTCGGCAGAGAGCCGGGCGACCCCCTTGCCCAGCCCCTCCACCTCCGCCTGTGCTTTCTGAGGAGACAGAGCAAAGGGCAAGCTGAGCCCAGGAACCCAGCAGGCAGCACCGTTGGAAGCCAGGGGCGGGGCACAGTGCAGTGGGCAGGGAGGGGCTGGAGCTTGCCTGCTGCTCAGCGATACGCTGGGCGCACTCCCGTGCTGGCTCTTTGTCTAGTGGCAGCCGCAGGCGGTGCACTGTGCGCGTCTCGCAAGCCTCCAGCTGTAGCCGGATGTCTTTGAGCTCTGAGATGCAGCGCTGACAGCGCGACTCCTCCTGCTCACCTGGGGAACACATCCCGCTCGCATGCTGCCCAACCGCAGGCGGCCCCCCATGAGTCTCCCACCACCCCCAGGCTGCCCACACCTACCCTGCTCCAGGCTCTGCAGCAGCTGCTGGTAGTGGCGGCTGCAGGAGCCATACTCGCGCTCGGCCTGCAGCCGGTCCTCAGGCCCGAAGCCGCCGGCATCCTGGCTGTCCCGCAGGAAGGCCTGGTAATGCAGCTCCAGGCTGCGGAGGGCCTGGCGCTGCTCCTCGGGCTTCAGCGTGCGGAACTGTGGGTGGGCGGGCGGGGGTGAGCGTGGCCACTGGGAGACCCACACCCCACCTGCCCAGAGCGCTCAGCGGGGCCACTATACCACAGCCAGGGACCAGGCGGTGAGCGTAGATGCAGAGAGGCCCCACACCCCACCAGCCTTGAGCACCCGGCAGGGCCGCCGTACCGTGACCAGGGACCAAGAGCGGATGAGCTGCACATCACGGCTGAGGCTCTGCCATGCCAGAAGGCTTTTCATGTCCGTGTGCAGCTGATGCCACAACGTGACCAAGGCCTGGTGCTGGGCCTCCAGCCTGGCGGGCAGGGCACAGTCAGAGGTGTCCAGTCAGCTGTCCTACCACCCAGCCGGCTGCCCCGCCCAGGACCACGCACCTGGCCACAGCCTCCAGGGCCTCCTGGTTCGGTGGGGGCACGAGGAAGCACACAGAGGGCACGGCAGCCTCACTGCCGGAGCTGCTGAGCACCTTCCAGTGGCACGGCTGTGCGGGGCCCAACATCTGCAACTCATCGCCCTTGTGCACCGTCACCTGCAGCAGCCAGAACTGTCACTGTGCGGTCACGCCCAGCCCCCTCCACGGCCCTGCCCACCCGGCCAGGCCCTCACCTCCACCTGCTTGTAGTCGCAAACGGCCAGCAGCGGCACGCGCCCCCGTGTGGGCTGGGTGGGGTTGCGGGGCGTGAGCTGTACAATAGCCTTGGCCCGCTTGGCCAGGCCTGAAAGGTGCCCCCTGTACTCGTTCAGCTGGTCCTTCTCATCCTGCGGGAGCGGGGTGGGGGTAGAGGGGGTCCGAGACCCTCTGTGAGGACCCCCATGCCTGCCCCAGGAAATGCATACACACCCCCCTGCTGCACCACAATGTCCTGAGACCAGGGGTTCCTTCCCACAGTCCCTGGAATGTGGCAGGGCTGGGCACTCGCCAGGACAGACCCCTGGGCTTCCACTGATGCCCTCCTCCCTGGGCAGGACCGACTGCCCCTCCCCACCCCCAGCACAGCTGTGTCGTTCAGGGAGGGTGCCATGTCATCCTCTCCCTCTCCCCTCTGCCCTCCCCGGTGCTTGTGGAAGGGTGCACACCTCCTCTGGTTCAGCCCCTCTGAGGGACCAAGGACCACCCTAGGCTGCGGGTCAGAGTCCAGTGGAAGCTGCCTGCGCCTTTCCCAACGCAGGACCCCTGGCCAGCAGGGGCCCCAGCCCCCCTCCTCTGTCTCGCCCGGCCTGAGTGCCATGCTTGGCCGCCTCTGTGTCCACCTCAGCCCCACCTGCCCCAGACTGTCAGGCTCGGGATGCCGGTGGGCCTCCTACAGCAGGGGCTGACAGCGCAGCAGCTAACTCAGGCCCCTACTCGCTCCTGCGGCCCCAAGGTCAGCTCTCGTACCAGCTCTGAGCAGCCACCTACCCTCACGCCAGGCCCCTGCCACTAAGCTCTCATCCACCCACACCCATCCCGCTATGCTGACCTCCCCACATCCGACCTGCCCCGACCTCTGCTGGTGCCTCCAGTCGCCACCCTCTGCCTCCAGAGGGACTTTCCCCGAGCATCAGCCCGGACAGCAGGCCTGCCACCCCGAGTGCTGTCCCCAGCCCTGGACTGCCCACAGCTGTGGCTGCCCTCCAGCCCCAGCAGCCCCGCCCCGGGCCTCGGCGCCTGCCCCTCACCCGCTGCGCAGCACTGGGCCAGCCAAGCGGCTCACCTGGGCGTCCTGCAGCAGGTCCTCCAGCCGTGTGACGGTGATGGAGCGGTCGCAGGTGTACTTCCTGTGCAGTGCCTCCTGCAGCTTCCGCAGCTGCTCTTCGGCCTCCCGCACGTCTGAGAAGAACTGGGGTGGCAGCAGAGGGTCAGAGCCCCCGCCCCGGCTGCCCCAGCGCAGGCCGAGGGGCCAGGCCAGTGCCTGGGGACAGCGCTGACTAAGGTCAGTGAGACAGACAGTGCACGGACCCAGTGCACAACTACAGCCCGGTAGAGGGACCCCCTTGAGGCCACTGCAGTGGGCTGGGCCCAGGCCTCACCTGGAAATAGGCGGTGTTTTCCTTCAGGTGAGCCTCGATGCAACAGCACAGCTGCAGCATCCAGCTCCACTGGGTCTGCAGGGCTGCCTGGAAGGACTGCCACACAGCACACAGCCCGTCAGGCCCCGCCCACCTCCTGGGCCGGGGTGCCCCAGCCCCCCGCCCCCACCAGGGGAGACCAGGTGGGTCCCCATCCCTGCCCCTCCCCCCAGGGGCGCCTGGAGAGGTCCGTGCAGGCCCCTCCCACCTCCACTGTGGGCCGGGCAGGGTGGTCTTCCCGGAGCAGGCGGTCCCCAGTGCTCTGGATCTCTTTGATTTTCTTTTCTTTCAGCTCCAGCTCACGCATCAGGGCCTGACAGGGGCAGGGGCCTCAGAGGCAGTGCCAAGGCAGCACTGGGAACCGTGGCTCCCACCGAGTGCTCCCGGGGCCTGGGCGGGCCACCCACAGAGGACCCCCACCTCACCGAGGGGTCCCGGCCACCCACCGAGGGGCCCCGCCTCACCGAGTAGGCCTCCTTCTTGGCAGCCATGTTGCTGTTGCGCTCACTCCAGTCGAAGCCCACCTCCTCCTCCTCCTTCTCGCTCAGCCACATGAGCTCTTTGGTGGCGGCCGCCACGAAGCCATGCAAGCTCTCCAGGGATCGGAGGCGGGCCTTGGAGGAGTTCTGCAGGCAGGTGGGTGGGGGCTGTGTCAGTTGCCGCCTCCTCCAGGGACCCCTCCCCGCACTCGCTTCCCGCCTGGCCCCTACTCACCAGCAGCTTGGCGTACTGCAGGTCTAGCCGACCCAGGCAGTCACGGTAGGCACCCCGGGTGGCAGGGGACAGCTGGCCCTGAGGGAGAGCAGCAGGGTGAGGCCTGCGGCGGCCAAGACCTGCCCACTCCCTCCGTCCACCACCCTCACACCTGCTGCCCGCTCACCTCGTCCGTGCGGGCCCGCTCAATCTTGGCCCGGAACTCCTCGACGGACTGGTGCAGGCCACGGTGGCTGCCCAGCTGTGCCTCCACACTGGGCAGGTCCACACCCCACTCAGCACTGTCCACCCGGCGCTGGTTCTCCTCCACCCAGGCCAGCAGGTCCTGCAGGTAGCGCAGGGTGGAGTCCTCAAGCTCAGGGTGCCGTGGCGTGCCCCGCAGACGCAGGTTGTACTCGGTGCGGATGGCCACCAGACGCTCGTGCAGGCGGTACACCCTGCGGGCAGGGCAGGGGTCAGGGGGGTCGCGGAACAGGGCTGCCTACCACAGGCCCTGGAGGGGCGCGTCCCACCTGCGGTACATCTGCTCGCCCTGAGGGTGCCGCCCATCCTTGAGGGCCTGAACATCGTTGAACAGCAGCCGGATCATGCCGTCGGCCTTGTCCAGGTCCCGCTCCACCTCACCCGCCCGCTGCGGTGCCTTGCCTGCAGCCAGCAGCCGGACATCCTACGAGGCAATCGCCCTGACTCAGAGTCTGGCCACCCTGAGCCCCCGCCTCCAGGCCCAGCCCGTCCTTTCCCTTTCCTCCCCAGCCAGCACTGTACGTGTCACTGAGGCTTCTGGCCAAACCCCCAGGCCCAGTTCTCTGTGGGGACCGGGGTCAAGTGCAAAGGCCTCTACTGGGTCCCAGAGCCAAGTATTTCTCAGCCTTGTCACCCATCACCCACCCCAGGAAAGTCCTCCCTGAGAGAGCCCCAGCCCAGGACCCGCGGTCTGGGTCCTCTTCTGCCACATCCAGCCAGCAGGCAGCTCAGGGCAGGCCTGGTGCCCAGGAGCCAGCTCTGCCCAATCTAGCGGTCAGAGATGGCCCCATGCCAGGAGGCAGGAGCAGCGGCTGCAGGGCGTGGTGGGCTTGGGGCTCCTCCCTCCGTCCAGCCCCTCTGCCCAGGCCCAACCCTCACCGACTGCAGCAGGGCGTCGGCCTGGTTCAGCTGCTCCTCACACAGCCCAGCCTCCATCTGCAGCTTGCTCACGATGCGCTGAAGACGCTCCAGTCTGCGGTCAAGAGCAAGCACGGCCCCCCCTCCGTGAGTGGTGACCGACTGCCAGGCTTCCGGCCTTGGAGCACAGCTCCCTCCTGCTCTGGGCCTCCCTGCCGGCCTGTGGCCCACAGCTGAGCTGGCCCCAGTGTGGGTTTCCCAGCCCGGGGGTGGGGGTTTCCTCCCCAGGCAGTGACTCACCCTCGGGTGGCTTCCACCCTCTGGCCCGCGCCCCCCCCCCCTCCCCCCGGCCCCCCCCCCCCCCCGCCCACCTCTCAAACTCGCTTCGGAGCTGCTTCTCCCGCTCCAGGATGGCCACGTGCAGCTTGCCCCACTCCTTCTCCACATCCAGCGGGTGGTAGCCAGGGGGCACCTTGAGCTGGCCTGTTTGCACCGCTCCCTGGGGGCAGGGCCAAGCTCAGGCCAAGGCCAGCAAGCATGGGGCTGCCAAGCCACCCAGGCCCTGGGCCCACCCGCCCTGAAGCAGCCCTGGCCCCAGCTTAGTGAGGAGGCAGGCCAAGCCTGCTGGATGGGCCCCAAGGCCCCAGGCTCCTGGGCGGCTTCCCTCATCTCCAGGTCCCCCTCACCTCCAAAGACTGGTAGATGCCCTTCGACCGGTTCTTGTCCGCCTCCTTGGCCGGAAGCTCCGTCTCCTTAAACTTCAAGAACTGGCACCACAGGATCTGGGGACGGGGGGGTTTCAGTAGCCAAACCTGGGTGCCCACAGTGGACACAGGACCCCACAGAGCAGGGAAACCCACCTCGATCTCCTCAAAGCTGGAGGGGAAGCGGCGTTCCTCGAAGGCGGCCGTGTGTGCCCGGATCCACTGCAGCAGCAGCAGGACTAACTCCCGGTACTCCTGCCAGCGCAGCTGTAGCTCCTGGTGGGAGGGGGACAGGCATGAGGGGCCGCCAGGGGCCCACTCATCCCCCGCCCACCCGGCCTTGCTGGCTGGAACTCACGTTAGCCTTCACCCCGTCCTGCACATCCGGCACACGGGGCATAGCGTCATACAGGGATGAGACGTAGGTGATGATGGACTTCTCGTCGGGCTGAGGGACATCCACGTCTGCGAGGGAGGGGGGTCAGAGGGGTGCCAGTGGTGGGGAGCAGGGAGGGAGGAGGGGGCAGTGGCACATACCCTCGGGGTCCAGGAGACGTGTAACCCCCAGGTCCCGCTCTGCTACAGAGAAAGCCTGGTCCAGGTTCTCCAGGTTGGTCTGACGATACACCTTGTTCATGTCGATGAGCATGGGCCTGGGGGCAAAGGGGCAGGTGGGGCAGGCAGGCAGGGACATGGGAGCAGTGAGGCCCTCTGGGAAGGTCAGCATGCAGAGACCCTCTAGATCCCCGGGACACAGAGCCCCCAGCCCACACTCGCCCTGAGAAGCAACCCCCACATGGCACTGAATCCCTCCCACACAGGCAGCCGGTGTGCAGGCCCCACCCCAGGAGCTCCTGGGGCCTTCAGGGTGCTGGGGCCCAGGGTGGGGTTCCCTGCAGTTACCCTGTCCACCAGGCCCTGGGGTCCTGGGTGGAGGCTGAGGTTCCCCCAAGAACTGACCCCATTCAGGCCTCTTCTGTGGCATCAGTGTGGGGCCAGTGCTCATGGCTGTGAAAACCAGCAGCCCTGAGGTCCTCTGGCCTCAAAGAAACTGGGAAGGGCCGGGAGGCGGCGGGAAGGGTGTGGGCCAGGCTGGGCCTCCTGGGGAAGCAGCTGGCAGCAGAGCCATCTCCCCAGGCAGCAGCTCCCCGTGCGCAGCGCACGCCTTCTCGCCGTCCCCTTCGCCCCGGCATGTCTGCGGTCGCCCGGCAGAGGGACTCGGGCACTCCCGCCCGCCGCACACACTGCCCCGCCCCGCCTGGCGGCCTACTTGTGCCGATGGATGATGGCGTTGAAGAGGCGGCCGTCGCGCCAGCTGGAGGTGAAGTTGTCGCAGCGCAGGCCCTGGTAGCCCTCCACCATGCGCTGGGACCACAGCAGCAGCTTCTCCTTGGCTGTCATGTCCTCCGACTGCCCGCTCACCTGGATGTCTGAGATCTGCCCGGAGAGTGGGCAGGAGGTGGGGCTCAGGCACAGCCCCGTCAGCTAAGCCACCGGCCAGCAGAGGCCAAGTGTGTCCTGCCCACGTCAAGGAGCCACTGGGACCCACCACCCCTCAGCATCACGAGCCCACACCACCCCAGGCAGCAGCTGCCACAATGTGGGTGCCCTGCGCTCCCTCAGCCCAGCTACACCTTGCACCCCACAAGGCAGGGTCAGAGTTGGTGGAGGGCACGTGAAAGGGGCTTGCCCAGAAGCCCCAGGCCTAGAGAAGGCTGTCATGGTGTGTGTGTGTGGAGGGGTGGGGATGGTCAGGGCCTCTCTGGCTGCAGGCCAGGGTTGGGTCCTGGGACTGGGCAGGTATGGCTGCAGCCCGGGCCTGGCCCTGCACTCAGTCCAGTCCTTTGGGCCCAAGTCTGCCAGCTTGTCTGTTCCCAGTTATCTGACTGTTGGTCTGCCCGCCTGTATGACTCAGCTGCCGTGCCAGCCAGGCTCTGCCTGCCCAGCTTTCAGATTTGCGGCTTCCTGTGCGGCTGGGCAGGCAGTGGGTGAGTCAGCCCGAGCAACGGGTGCCTCTCCAGAACCTTCCCCGTGGCGGGAGGCCACACAGAGCAGAGAACGCGTGCTTCTGTAGGGAGAGCCAGGGCCAGAGGGCGAGGGATAGGCAGGCCTTGGAGAGGCCCAGGCCTTCAGGCCATGGAGTTAGCACAGGGCTGCAGCGCAGGCTGACAGGAAGGCCCCAAGTGCCAGCCCCACCCCACAGACTCTGGAGGCAGCAGAGGGTCAAGTGGGTGGCTGCGCTACCTGGAAGTGCAGTATGATAGTCCAGATCAGGCCGAGGGTCAGCTTGGGGTTGCCGTCGGCAATGTCATCGTTCCTGATGTTTACCAACTTCACCTGTGAGCAAGCGGCCTCAGTCACACCCATGAGCCAGCCGGAGAAGGGGCCGGGGCCTGTGGCCAGGTGGGTGCCTCACCTGGCGGTGACGGAGGTAGTCCAGGGCGATCTGCACGTTCTGCAGCTTGTGGAAGCGCATCCTCCCCTTCTCCCGCGGCTGCAAGGGGAGTACGCCGGTCAGCCAGTCAGCACCCCTGAGCCCCTACGGCATCCACGACCCTTACCCCGGGTCACCCACCCCAACTGGGAGGGGGGGACACTGGCCCAGCAAGGGTTTGGGAAGTCCAAGGCCAGGCTGAGGGAAGGAAGGAGGGGGCGGGGAGGACACAATAGCCAGGAAGCCACCGACAGAGGGTAGTGGTTTGGGGGAGGGGTCCTCCTGCCCAGCGGTGGCAGCCCCTATGGGTCTCTGGCCCCGGACAGTGTGGCAGGTGGGCTGCTGCACAGCTCGAAGCAGGGCCATCTGCCCACCCCAGCACCATCAGCCGGGTGAGCCAGGCTCCTGGAGCCCACGTGCTGCCGTGGCCAGCAGGCACATCCACTCACCAGGCGCGAGCTCCTGATTACGTCCCGCTCTCTTGGCTGCCCAGCCAGAGCAGGGCAAAGGGTAAAGGGCAGAGGTCAAAGTTCAGAGTCCAAGCAGCAGAGAAACCAAAGCAGAGCAGAGCATGAGGTTACAGTGTCAAGGCTTGAGCATGGTGGGCAGCGGGGCCGTGTGCCCAGGCACAGGGGTCAGGCGGCTCCCAGGCCAGGATGGACACTGACCAGGAGGCGCGGGGGGGCTGAGGCCAGGCCGGACACAGAGTTGGGGGGTGGTCACCGGTGAGATCCCAGGAGGGAAGGCAGGCAGGGTCGTAGAGGGGCGGGCAGACACACGTACCAGGCTGTCCCCGGAGAGCACCTCCAAGAGGGAGATGAGGTTGTGGCCATCACGGAGGTCTTCATATAGGTCACTGATGTGCCTCTGAGCCTGCACGGACAGAGCGTGGGGCTGGTCCAGAAGGCTCGAGGCAGGGGCCCACAGAAGACACCCGCCCCCAAGGAGGCACCTACCTCTGCCCTCCAGTGCTAGAGAGACCAGGAGAGACCAGGAGGAGGAGGAAGAGGAGGAAAGAGACAGGAGATGAGCGAGCCAGGGGAGGAAGCAGACAGAAAGGACAGGTTCAGAGGTGGGAGGTGGGCCCCTGGGGCAGAAACAGGGGGCCCACGCGCATGGACGCAGAGGGGGCTCCAGCCGTTGTTTGGGCAGGACAGCCAGGGCATCCTCCTCCACCCCCGCGACCCTGCACACACACACATACACACACACAGGCACTCCTGCACACACACTCACAACTGTGTGTGCGCACACCACCAACCTTGATGAGGTGCTTGTTGACCCACTTGGTGAAGGTTTTCTTCTGCACACGGTCCCGCTCATCTGGGAGAGACAAGGCCAGGTTACCTGGGCCTGGGAGAAGCCCCGCAAGCCCCCAGGAGGAGACCGCCATGCAGACACAGTGGCTGGTGCCACTGAAGAGGGCCTCAGACTCACACTGCCCCCCACCCAACAAGGCCCCAGACAGTCCTGGATGGAAGCTGGGGGCCAGGCTCGCGGGTGCCCACTGCTGGGTCTCCCAAGATGGGAGGGTCTGGAGCTGGCAGCCACACCTGGAGGCACAGCACACAAGTCCTGGCCTGCCGCACCCCCACACAGGCTGCCTCCGGGGGCCCAAGCAGGCCTGGACCCAGACTAGGCAGGGCTGGGTGAGGGGAAGCTCTGTCCCCCCACAGGATGGCGGGCCTTTCCCGGGGCATGGAGAGCCCTCTGCCCCCACCACCCAAGGCCCAGATGCCCCCGCCAGCCTCTCTGTGTTCGGCATGGTTGGCTGGCCCCCCAGCAACTCTGCACCTGGGCCAATGCTGGTCTCAGAGTCTGTCCCCTAAATTCAGAGCCTCACAGTCTGGGCCCCACCCCACCCGATGCCAGGCTTCCTGAGGCAGGAACTGGGCCCTTCCTGTCCTGCGCCTGCCCAGCTTGGCGGTGTGGAGTCCCGCTACCTTTCTTGCCCTCTGAGGCCCTGAGCACAGCCAGGTAGAGGTTGTCCTCCGAGCTGGTCCTCTTGTGACCCAGGCCCTCGGGCTCCGGCACCCGTAGCCGCTGCTGAGACATGGTGCCGCCCTGCCCCTTCAGCGCTCTGGCCCACCCCAGGTGCTGCGCTCACGGCCTCAGGGCACACCAAGGCAGAGGTGCTCGGCACAGGCACGGCACACTCGCTCGGTGGGCTCTGGTCGCTCAGCTCCGCTGGAGCCCAGTGCGGGCCACTCCCTGCCCGCAGAACTCCCTAGCCGCTGTCCCCGCCCCCGAAGCCCCACCCAAGCCTGCACACCCCCAGAGAAGGAGTGTCCCAGCGGGAAGCAGGAAGGCAGCCCCTCCCCCATAGCCACACCTACAGCCGGGCAGAAACAGGAAACCCAGGGGTTTCCTCACCCACCCTGCCCGCAGCAGCCCCTGAAGGAACCCGGGTTTCAGGGGACCTGCACCTCACAGCATACAGACAAGTGTCGGGTCACAGGGAACCGCACACTGTGCCCAGGGCCACTCCAAAAGGGGCCCCCACAGGGAGGGGTGCCTGAGTGCCACTGGGCCAGGGAGCCCAAGGTCATGCGTCTGGGGCGGGGGGGGGCACCAGCTCAGACTTGACCCAGGGCTGCCCTATGCCTGCCCAAACTGCCGGGCAGACGGGCTCTAAGGAGGGACCCCCAAGGGGAGTGACACCTGGCTTGGGGGGGCCGGCTGCCTTCCCTGGAAGCCCTCCTAAATCACCCCTCAGAGACCTGCATGCCCTACACCCTACACCCTGCTAGGATCCCATCTATACCCGGCTGCAGGGCCACCAGGTTCCAGTGAGCGCTGGGCCCCTCTCAAGCGGCCCACCAAGCCTGTCCTGGAGCTGTGCCCCCATCCGAAGGCAGAGTGCTCGGCGGGGCAGGAGGGGGCGCATAGCTGAGCACTGACTCACCAGGCAGGACCGCCTAAGCCCTGAGCTGCGGAACTCTGCCCCGAGTCCAGGGGGGCCCCAGGTCAGAGGGGAGCACCCTAAGGGGGCCCAGCCAGTGAGTCAGGGGAGGGGTGACTCATGGGCAAGGAAGCCGCACCTAGGGCATTGGGGGCAGCCTGGGTGGGGGGCTGTTTGCAGGCGGGCGGGGCGCACGGATATCAGCCACTCAGGTTGTAAAGGTGGTGGGACAAAGGGCTCCGGGGTGTGGCCTGGCTCCCTCTCTTCTCGCATGCTGCGGCCCTGGCTGCGCAGGGCCTGCCCAGCCACCCAGCCACTGCAGGAAAGAATGCGCCGCCCTGACCACAGAATTTTCCAGCCGGAGACTTGGCTTGCTGCGACCCAGCCGGGAGCCCCACCCCCACGGTGCCTCGGGCCTTGTTTCCAGGAAAGGCTCACCCCACCCAGCTGCTGCCCTTCTGTGGCCACGGGGTTGGGGGGGTGGCGCTCACACCCCAGGGGGTAGGGGGCCCCCCGACCAGGTGGAGCTGACTACCCCCATCCCTACCTCAGGGTCCCTGCCACAGGTCACCTCGCTCCCCCACTCTGGACAGACCCCCCTTCTCCCCAAGGCCCGGAGAGGCCCCACACACGAGCCCTTCACCTCCCAGAGGTGCTCCAGGATCCCACATCAGACCCATGCTGGCCAGCACCCCAGTGCAGGGTCACCAAGGATGGCTCACACCCGCTGCCAGGCAAGCTGCGGGAGTCCCCCGCCCCAGCCCCTCTCCAGTGTCTTCCCTGCCACTCAGAGGCTCCAAGGATATTGGCTTGCTGTCCAGGACAGGGTTCCACCTCCACCTCCCAAGCCTGGCTCCCTCTCCCCAGCACACCCTGCTGCCTCCAGACTCCCCCCACCCCCACCCCAGGATCTCAGAGAGTGTCCTCTCAGGTGCTCCCTGCGGCCCTGCCGGCCAGTCCCTCACCCCTGGCTGTAGGACGCGCCCTTCCCCGTCCATCCTATCCGGCATCCTATTCAGGCCCTCAAGTCAAGAGACCACCCACCCTTCCCCGGCCGGCCCAACCCCGCGGCCCGCGCCCATAGGCCAGGCTGCTGCACGTCTCGGCTGGCCCTCCCCAGCACTGCTGCTCCTGCCCTGTCCACGAGGCCAGTGTCCCCCAGAGCTGCCCGTGGCCCTCTGAAGGGTACCGTTGCCCCCTTTCACAGATTTGGAAACTAAGGCAAGAATCTACGGCTAGTGGGGCCGCTCCCAGAATAAGAAGCCTGGAGACAGGAAGGGAGCCGAAGCCGAGAGCACAGGGCAGCGCAGAGACGGCAACTCCGCCTCGGCCCCTCCCACCCCACACCTCCCTCAGGCAGACTGCCGACAGCTGGGTGCCCGGAACCCGCGGCCCCAGCCTGCCGGCCCGCCCCACTCCCCACCCCCTTCTCCAGAGGGATCTCGGGGGCAGAGGGGACTCCGCCCCGCCTTCCTCCCCAGGTGTTTCCGCACCGAGCCTGGGGGCGGGGCTGCGCCTGGGCCAGGCACCAACCCCCGGCCCCCGCGGCCTCCCCGGGCGCTCTCGGAGACGGGTGGCCCCTCCGGCACCACCGCCCCTCCAGCCGCACCCACCTACGCAGCACAGCTGCCCGTAGAGGTAGCCCCTGCGCGCCTGCTCGCAGCCCCCATCCAGCCAGCACGGCCGTTCCAGCACGACCTCCTTCTGCGCGGCGAAAGCGACGCCCGCCCCCCGTGTGCCGGGCGCAGCCATGAGCCCGAGCGCCCTGCGGACAGCAAACAGGACGGTGCGTCGGCTCCCCGGCCCACGCGCGAGGCCGCCGGCTCCGCACGCCACACCCTCCCCCGCCGGGCCGGACGCTGAGAACCTGCCCCCGGCAGCCGCCCCGCCCCACAGGGACCTGGAAGCCGCGCCCCCGCTTGGAGGGAGAGGACCAGGCTGGTCCTGGGGGTAGCGGGGGAGGCTGCGGCCCCAGGACAGAGGCTGGGAACTGCCCGAGCCTGGCGTTCCCGGGACTAGCTCCGGCTCCCGCAAGATTCACGGGAAAGGCCGGGTGTGCGGAGCAGGGGGCTGAGAACTGAGCAGAAGCATCGAAAAGGGGCGCCGAGGGCAGCAGGACCAGGGAGCGGCCGAAGGGGTGCCCCATGCCCACGTGGGCACAGGAGACAAAAGCTGAGGGAGGGAGGGCCAAACCGAGGCGGGGAGCGCTGACCTGAGCATTTTATTGAACCGTTTTGTTGAACCCCGCAGCTGAGTCACCAGGCCCTCCCCAGCCCCCAAAGCCACGCCTAGGAGCCCCATCCGGACTCAGACCTCGGCCAGGCTCCCGCAGAGTAGGCCCACCGGGGTGGCCCTGGCCACCCCCACCCAGGGCAAGCCTCCCCGCCTCAGGCTATTGCCCGGGCCGCCCTGCAGGTCCCTAGTGGGGCCGTCCCTCTGGCCAGAACCCCAGTCCCTTGCTCATTCACTGGAGTGGAGGCAGGCTCCACCCAGTCCTGGGCCAGGCGCCACTGCCGCGGGCTATAGCCTCAAGCGGGTGACTTGGAGCCGGGGGAGGGCAGCGTAAGCCCGGCCGCAGGTCCCGAGGCGTTACTGGGCCCTGGTCAAGGGCGCTCAGGCACCTGTCCAGCTCCCGCAGCCCCACCTCCTGGGGCGGCCACCTCAGTCCCCGGGACGCCTGCACCTGCCAGCTGCGGTTTCTGTGTTGACAGTCACCTGTGCTCGCCCCATACGGGCTGCTAGGGAGGGGCCTCCCTCCCGGACGGAAAGCCCCTGCCCCTTGCCGCCCCCTCCCCAGCTGCCTAGAGCTCCTCCAGCCCTCCCTTCACGCCCTGCCCAGCAGCAGGCTCCGGGCTGATGGAGGCAGAGTCCCGGCCCTGCCCAGACAAGCAGGCTGGGTCTTCAGCGCAGAGTGCGGGGCCTGGGGTCCACACCTTGTCTGGCCAAGTGCCCGCGCGAGCCTCCAGGACAGGAAGGGGCGGGCATAGGGAAATTCAGGGGCAGGAGAGAGGCGGCCTCTCGAGCGCCCCGCCCTCAGCCCCCTGGCCGGCTGGCGGCAAGAAACAGCAGCCCCGGGGGTGGCCACCATCGGCTTTACCTTGCTCATCCTGCACCCGCGGGCGCCCCCGGCGCCAGTGCCACACAGCGGCCAGGGTAACGACGTGGCCCACGACCACGAGGGAAGGAAACAGGCTGCCCGAGGGCTCCATGGCTCTGGAGGCGCCGGCCTGTGCGCTCGGCAGGCGCAGCCGCCCTTCGGAAGGGCTACTCCAAGCCGGGCAGCCCCCCTTCCTTCCCCGAGGAAGCGGAGGACGGCTGGGGGGTGCCCGGGACCGGGGACCGCCCCCTGCGGGACCGCCCGACCACTGTCGGCCGCCGCCGCCGCACCAACTGCGCTCCCGCCCGCGCCTCCCTCCCGCTCTGGCCACTAGCGCTCCCCACCCGCCCCACCTCCCACGGCGGCGCAGCTCCGCGGGCCCTGCGCCGCTCGCACGCTCAAGGTTAGCGGAGCCTTAACCCCTGCTCACCCGCGGCCACACCCGCCAGGAGGAGGGGCCTGCGGGGACGCCTGGCTGAGCGCAGCCCCCCCACCCCCAGCCCAGCCCGGGCCCTCGCGGCCTAACACGGGCCTCCCCCGCCCCCACAGGGGGTGACCGTGGCGCCCAGCACCCCATTCTGCCTCCAAGGGTGCCCCTGGGGACAGCTGCTAGCGCCCCGGTCCTTGCTGGCCTCCAGGCTCACAGCGAACCCAACCGTTGTCAAAGACAGGGCGACCCGACGCCCCCCGCCCCGCCACAGACAGCAGACAGGGAGGGGGTGGGCCCCACAGCGCCCGCTGGGCTCTCAGAGGCAGCCCCACCTACCCGGCACAATCTTCATTGGGGACAGCGCGGGGCCCACAGGTCCGACAGAGAGTAGGTGTGGGTGTCGGGAGGGTCACAGGCCCCTCGGAGGCGGCAGCGAGCGCAGAGGTGCGTGGAGGAGGGCACGGCGCTGCTGCTGTCAGCAGAGCTGTGTCCGTGGGGGAGGGGGGTGGGCAGGGGGCCCGTGGATATAAATATCCCAGGAGGGCAGGCCAGGCCCGTCATCTGTCCCGACTTAGAACATGACGTGCGGAGCCAGGGCACCAGCGCCAGGCCGGCTCCCACGGTGAGTCCAACAGGGGAAGCCTTGGGTGTCGGGGCCCACCTGGGAGCAGGGTGGCCCTCGGGCCTGGGGGCTCCTGTCCCTGTTGAAAGGCATGCAGCTCCCGCCCTGCCCACCCCTCGGGGCATGGACAGCAGTGGGGGAGCACTGGGAAAGGCCCCCCTGGCAAGCACCACCACCCCCTCCCCTGGCAGGTCACCAAACAACACCTGGCCCAGACGGATGGGCAGGACGGCCTCCCAAGGTCAGGTCTCAGGCCAGATCGGGCCGGGCCTCCCCAGCAACCCAGGACGCTCAGGTGCCGGCCCCAGGCCCACAGAGACCCTGGAAGCCCAGGGTCTCAGACGTCCCAGGGCCAAGGTGCACTCAGAAACCAGCAGGTGGAGGTCATGGTCCCGCCCCCTCCTCCCTGTCAAGCCTGACCCTCTGAGAACCCCACGGAGGAAGCCCGCAGGGGCCATTCTAGTCTGACCCTCTGAGAACTCCAAGGAGTAAGCCCCACGCGTCACCGCACCACACAGTTGAGGAAACTGAGGCACAGAACCAGCGAGGAACACCCCAGCCACGCGAGGCCGGGACCTCAGCCCTGGTCGACTGCCTGGGACATGTGGGCAGCCGGCAGCAGAGCACAGCAAACCACACTTGGCCTCTGGCTGCCAGGGAAGGGGTACCCCGGCCCACGTGGGGAGGCCAGGGGCAACGGGGAGGGGGTGGAGGGCCAGGCCCACCCAAGCCTCCTGCCCATCAACCCCATGCTCCTCCAGCTCCCCATGCTTCAGAAACTCAATTCTGAAGGAAACTGGCCTGCAGGGGCCAGCTGTGAAGGCCAGGGCTAGGCTCCTCCTCAGAGGACTCCGTGCTCCAACACCAGGTGGAACCAGCTCCTGGAGGCATGGAAGTCTGGGGCAAGGCCTGGCACCCCGAGACACGTCCATCCCGCCCCAGACACACCACAGGTGGCATCTCTTGACAGCCATGCTCATCTGGAATCCACGGTCCTACCCCTGCAGGGCCCCGGCCACAGGCTGGTGGGGGGAGCACAGCCCCAGCTGGAGGCCTGGACCCCTCCCTTCTGAAGGCCCAACCCTGACCCAGCCCTGCCCTACCTTGGCCCAGCTGAATCAGCTCCTCCATGCTGTACCTGTCCATAGCTGCCGACCATGAGCCTGGCTGCTCTGGAGCGGCAGAGGAGAGGAAGGGAAGGCAGGAAGGAGGGAAAGGGTGGGAGGCAAAGGGAGGGCTCGCCAGAGCCCTGGCCTCCCCACCCAGTTCTGGGAGCCTGGCTCCTCCTCATGGCCACCCCTTAGTCAGCGAGCAAGGCAGAGTGAAGCCCAGTGGACCAACGGGTCGGACCAGCCTGCCTGCAATCCCTGAGCCCTCAGGTGTGACTGGAGGGCCCTCCTCTGCCTGCCGGCCCAGCCCACCCACCCAGCAGCCTCCCCACCCAGCACCTGGCCCCAGCAGCCTGCACCACCCTAGCCCCTCCTAGACCCCTCCTCTGCCTCGGCCTCCAGGCCTTCAGCCTTGACAAAGGGACATCTCTTAGCTGAGTACCAACCTCTGCACTGTTTCCGTGCTGCTGGACTGCCCAGCCACCGCAAGACCCGGTAAAAGACAAACCTAATTGTACTGTAACCTGCTTAGAAAACCCGCCAGAGTTCTACGGGTCTCCCCACAGACAACCGGACACAAAACTGGAGACTAATGGAGGGCTGGCAGGGGCGCCATGTGCCGTGAAAGGGAGGGGCAGGGCTCTGCACCTGCGGACAAGCCCGTGGGACAGTCAGGTGCGCGGCATGGCCAGGAGCAGCCAGCCTTGCAGGGCACCTACACCCGCAGCATAGAGGCTGCTGGAGCACAGGGGTGAGTGTGTTCGGACGGCACTTCTTTTCTACTGAAGTTCTAGTTCTTTCTGAATTTTGAGCCAGGCTCATTGAGAAATGAAATTCATGTATGAAACCCACTCCCCCGGGTCCATCTCTTCAGTAACCCCAGAGGAACCCTGTCGGTCCTCCTGGCAGCTCTCTGAGCACTGTCCTCCTCGGTCAGGGCTCAGCTCAGGGCGTCGCTCACAGGGGCCCTCCTGGACCACTCGCTCTTCACCCAGCCCATCCATCCCACATGCTGGGGGCCTCCGGCCAGGGACTCAGCCTGGGACTGACTGGTAAGTGGCGGAACAAGCAAGTGGACACCTTCCCACACGGATGAGCAGACCACCAGGGAACACGGGAAGGGGTCTGCGGCTCCCTGGCCGGGGCTGGCCGGGCAGAGGCGGACCACCTGAGCAAGACCGCTGTGATGAGCATGGCGGTTGGGCCCACGTGCTGACCTGCCCTTCTGCAGATGGACCAGAGGGGCAATGTTGTGAGCAAGTAAGGGGTCTGTGTGGCGCATCGCTGGATAACTTTTAAAGTATTTATTTCTTCATTTAATTTGGCTGTGCCAGGTTTCCGTTGGGGCCTGTCAGACCTAGTTTCCTGACCAGGGATTGAACGCAGCCTCTGCTTTGGGAGTGCAGAGTCACAGCCACTGGACCGCCAGGGAAGCCCCACTTGATAATGTTTAAAACTCTGAGAAGTTGACAGTTCCCAATGTCATCAGAAGCTTCCTAGCCAAGCCACCAGGACCCCTGCAGACCTGGCCAAAGCCCTGTGCCTCACCCAGCACCCAAGGTGGCCTGGGCGTCCTCTTGTGCCCAGGGTGGTGCTCAGATCCCGCTCAGCCTGGGGTACCGCGGGGAAGGGGGAGCCCACGCCCTCCGGCCCTGACTCAGCCTGGAGCTGGAACTCATTTCCTGTTGGAAACTCTGAGCTGCCACCGGCGGCAGCGGCTGCGGCCGGGAAGGGAAGACTGAGTCACCCCTTCAGGGCTGGGGGCGCCCCCCCTGCTCGCTGAGCCACACCCAGTCCCCCCTCCTGGCCCACGGCCAACTGCTCGCCCAGCCACTCAGCCCAGCACCAGCCCAGCCAGGCCACAGACAAGGAAGGAAGGAGAGAAAAGGAAGGGGTCCATGCTCCCCACACCCATGACCCAGGAAGGGGGAGGGTCTGCTCTGCCAGCCAGAGTGGGGCAGAGGCCCCATCAAGGCAACAGTCAGGGAGGAGGCCGCCCAGCACTACTGTCTCTGGTGGGGGACACGGTCACCTTACTGACAGGCGCAGGAGAGGCCACGTGGTGAGCCCCGCCACCCACAACCTCCTAGACCCCCTGAGATGGGCTCCCACGCCTGGGCCCTAGTTAGTGGGTCCAGGCCCGACCTGGGCCTGCACCTGGGTCCCCTGACCCCCCTCTCATCCACCTGGCAAAACTCCTGCCCACCCTGCTAGCCTCACCCCAGGCCCCCACCCACCCCCAGAGACCACATTCCTCCCCAGCTGGAGAGACATGGAGTCCACCCTATGCTGGGGATCTGCTACCCCCACTCGACACGGAGGCCGGTGAGCTCAGAAGCACAGGTGTGAGCCTGAGCTGCCCGCGACCCTCTGCCCACCTGGGTGGTGCAGCACAGGTCCTTAGGGACAGGGGGCTGCCACAGTGCGGGGCACAGCGCAAGGTACCAGCCCCTGGGACGACAGGACCCAGTCCATCCTCTGGGACCCAGGTCTCCCTGGGATGGATCCGCCTAGACCCCAGACAGAGTCTTGCACTGCCGCGGCCACGAGTCTGCTCTTCCTGTCCCGGCCCAGGGCTGCCTGCTAGGCCGTCACCCACCCCAGGCTGACCAAGCACCCAGCCACCATATCACATCTGTGCCACACAACCGGGGGGCAGATGTCACACCCGCTGGACAAACCCACGGCTCAGAAAGACCAGGCAGTCATCCCCACTTGGAGAGCGGCAGTACCCTGTCCCATCCCAGCAGCCCCTCTGCACGCCCCCACCCCCTGCAGAGAGAGCCTGGAGCAGACAAATCCCTGGGACAGGGAGGGGGCAGGCAGGGCACAGGACGAGGGTGATGCTGGCGAGAGGGCCCAGGATGCCAGCCAGGGCTGTGCCGACAGCTGGTCCTGCCAGTCGGAGAACCGTGAGCCCCACCCCCAGCCCCAGGGTGTGCCTGGCTATGGGTGGCAGTAACCCACGGGCTCCTCCTTGGCCTACCCACCCCAAGATCCTCAAGCCAGGAGGAGGAGCCCTGGGTCCACTGGCAAAAGTGCCCAGGCGGAGAGAGCGCCGCCTGCTGGCAGGAGCAGAGCTTTTGCACACCTGCTGCCCACCCTGTCCACCAGGCCCAGGCCCTGCACCCCCACCCACCAGGCCCAGGCCCCCAGGCCCCCACACCTCCGCCCTCCAGCTGGGGCCAGGGTGCAGCTACCTGTGGGTAAGGCAGGCTCCAGCCCCTGCCTCGCCAGGGTCCCTGGGGTGGTGGCAGGCACCACAGGGGGCTCCGGTGCCCCCTCCTCAGGCTCCTTCCGGCGGTAGACCCACCGCTCCTCTCGGGCAGTGTCCTCGGTGGGCAGCGGCCCCCGCTTGGGCGGGCAGCCCAGGGGACCCTGCACGGCCTGCACGTGGGGGGTGCGGCGTGCGGGCATCACCATGGCCACGGGGCGGCGCACACGCTGCAGAGAGGCAGGCACGATCTCCGGGGGCAGGTGCAGGTACTGGCGCAGGTGGGCAATGCCCTCGTTGGTCAGGTACCAGTAAAAGTGGCGCCAGGCGAAGGTCTCCCGCACCAGGCCCCGCGCCCGCAGGGAGGCCATGGCGCGCATGACCTGCAGGTTGGTGACGCCAGGCACGTGAGGGTGCAGGCTGCGGGGCCGCCGGTCCTTCTTGGCCACCATCACGCCCTCTCGGAAAAGCACCTCATAAATGGCCCGCAGCTGGTCCAGCGGCATGAACATGCCGGCCACCATGGCTGCGGGTGTCGGTGAGCCGAGGGCACGGGCGGGGCCCAGAGAAGAGGCCAGGAGACGCCCTGCACACGGCGCGGAAATGGGCCCCGGGGCACGCAGGCTGCGGCGGAGCGCTGAGTTCGAGGGCGCGGGCTCCCGGCTTACAGCTCGCGGCGCCAGGCTCCCTGGCTCCGTGCGATTCCTGCCGGCACTGCGGCCTGCCCACCGCCTGCGCGAGCCTCCCGCCCGTCCGCCCTTCAGGACGCCCAGGCCGGCCCCCTCTGACTCAGCAGCAAGGGCGGCCCCTCCCACCCTCGAACAACAGGGCCCCTTCGCAGGGTGGGGGGGAACCTTGTAGAGAGGCCACCCCTGAGGCAGGCCCCCTCCCGCAGAGCCGGCCCGCGGCTCCACGTCAGTAATTACATCAGTTTCTAAACACTTCTTCAAGGTTTAGAAGGGGGAGGGCGCAGCGGGAGCAGCCACGGACCGAGTCCAAAGGGTGGCAGAGGGAAGCGGAAGGAGAGAGGGCAGGAGGGTCCTCAGGCCGTGGTGTGGTCTCAGGGCCTCAGGAGTCACAAGGATCCGAACAGGGTGCTGCCCGTCCCGGCAGGGGGCGCTCCAGGTCTAAGGGAGGAGGGCTGAAGTCTTGGGGGGCAGAGAGGAGGTGCTGAGGGGTCCAGGGTCTGAGAAGGGAGGAGAACTGGGGTCTTGGGGTCAGGGGTCTAGGGGCATGGCAGGGGCAGCTGCTACAGCACACGGACAGGCAGGCTTCAGGCACCACTGGCTGCTGTCCATCAGGCAGGCGAAGGGACAGAGCCCCCACCGCCAAATGTCAGACCCAGACACTGGCGGCCCTTTTTAACACTTGCCATGCCGGGCCAGATCAAGGGTGGGCCAGGAGCATGGAGTCAGCTCCGAGTCCAGAGGACTCCGAGCAGGGAATGGGGCGGGGGGGCGGGGGGGGGGCGGTGTCAGAGTGGGGCCTCCACCCCCCACTGCCCCAGGCCAGCTGTCAGAGGCCAGAAGCTCTCAGCTGCTACAGGGAATCAAAGTCACCAAGTCCGCCCCCCCCAAGCCCCTCTCACCCCGCAGAGCCTCCTGTGAGCCAGCTGGACAGATGCATGGGAGCCCAGCTACACGAGGGTCTGGGGGCCCCAGTGATGGGGGGCCAGCAGCTGGGAGGGGACCGTATGCTCCACGTGAGGACCCTGGATCCTGGCCTGGCCACACCCAGCAGTCCCCCCCAGGCCTCGCTGCTGAGGCTCCAACCGCAGACACCCCGTGCCTCCCCATCCCGCCCGATACCCCAACTCTCCCACCTGGGGCTGCCCCCTCCACCAAGCAGACACACCCATTCCCACCAAGCACGGGCAACCCGGGAACTGATTAGAAATCGGATGGAGGTGGGGGGATCCTGAGGTGGGAGGCTCCGGGCGAGCAGGCGGCAAACAGGCGGCGGGTGGGGGCGGGGTTCTGAGGCCGTTGCCATGGCACTGCAGAACCGCTCCCAACACACACATGCACACGCGCCCGGAGTTGTGGCAGAGGAAATTGCAGGCACAGCCAACTGTGCCCACAGCCCTGCCCGCCGGCTCTCTGTGGCTCTCCCTCCGCCGGCGGGCAGGGGCCCAGCGCGGCCGGACTCCGGCTCAGGGAGGGCGGGGCGCCAGCTGGGAGGACGGGGGGTGGGCAGCTGCCGTGCCCTCTCTGCCGAGCGGCGCCCGCTCGCCCCGCGGGCCACCAGGACTTTGCGGAACCGACACGAGCTGTGGGTGCAGGCCTGCACTCAGGCCAGCGGCCCGGCCTGGCCCTGTGCTGGAGGAAGGCCACTCCCGGCCTGTCCCTCAGCCCTCCCTGAGGCCACCGGCACTCCCCCTGCCCACCCCATAGTCCCACGCTGACTTCCTCTCCCTCCCAGCCACCCCGACACCCAACGCACATTTTCTTAGTTTGATTCTCTGATCTAACCCCCTCAACCCCCAAGTCCCCCACCAAACCAACCCCAAAGCATCCCCCCTCCCAAAATGATTTCCAGCCGCACCCAAGGTCCCCGAACCAAGGTCTCTCCTCCCACACAGCCCTGCTCTGGCCTCAGTCCCGTCACCCCCACCCTTGCTCAAGAAAGGGGGCGGGGCGCGAAGGGGCGGCCCCCTCCCGCCCACCAGCCCAGCCTCGCGGGCTGAGGGGAGGAGCACAGAGGGACCTGGGGCAGGATGTTCCCGGCCTGGCCCGCGCGGCCGGCTGCGGCACACCTCCCTCGGCCCTACTCCCAGCGCACCCCCCGCGCCCCCGAGGTCCCAGGGCTGGGAGAACGCCCCTTGCTGCCCATCCCCCACACTGCGGGAACCGCAGCCGCTGATTCAGCAAAGGGAGGGCCCAGGCGGGCAGACAGGACGGCCCCCTCCACCCCACTCCAGGCCCCTCCGGGTCTCCAGGGCAACCAGTCGGCGCCCTTTGGCAGCCCCCAGCACCCCCCATCCCAGAACAAAGAACCGCAGTGTGGACTTGCCCGGGGCCAGCCCGCCTGGCGCCTCCCCCCAGTGATCCCCTAGGCCCGGCCAGGTCCCCTCGGACGCTGGGGGCAGGCCGACGAGCTGGGCGGGGACACGACCGAGTGCCAAGGATAAAGTGCCGACCCGACCGCCAGCAGAAGCCAGCTCCCGCCTCCGCCCCGCCCCCGCTGCTGCCGCCGCCGCTGCAGCCGCCCCGCCCCCCGACACACTGCAGGGCTGCGGGGCTGCGGGGCTGCGGGGCTGCGGGGCTGCGGGGCTACGGGGCTGCGGCTGGAGCCCTCCTAGCCAGCCTCGGGAGGACCTCGCACCAGCTGCAAGCCCGGTGGGTCATGGGCCGGGCCTCCTGGGGCTCCAGCTCCCCACTCCCAAAGCTGCCCCCAGAGCTGCAGACTCCGACCGCTGCTCTGTGGTGACTGCATCCAGGCAGAGGTCACAGCTTGGTCCACAAACCTCATGCCCTGTCTCGGCCCCCCGCCTTGGCCCGCACCTTTGAGGGAGCTGATCTCTTGCTGGATGGCTCGCGAGGGGTCCATGTCTCCGTTGGGGCTGAGGGCGGCGCGGCCGCCGCCACGCAGAGTCCAGCCCCGCACTGCACTGCCCAGGCCAGAGCCGCAGCCTGGGGGAGGAACCGGGAGGTGCGGGGCGGGGCTTTCCAGCTGGGGCGGAGCCTCGGCTAATCAATGCGCAGGGCCTGGCCGCTGGCACTTGCTCCCATGGACGCAGCCCTCACCCCTCCAGCCTCCAGCTCTCGATCGCCTGACCCCGCTGACCCCAGCCAGACTGCCAGGCCAGCAAGCTAGATCCAGGCGCGCCTGGCAGGCCCAGCCCCCACACACATTCCCGACCCTCACCGCTGGCCACCCTCGGAGTGCCCTCCTAGTCGCCCCTGGACGTGGCTTTCCTGACCTCGAAATCATGGCCACTCACTCCTTGCTGGAGAGGCCCAACAGTCTGGACCTCCTAGCGATCTCCCCAGCCAGCGCTCCACATGAGGCCCAAAGGTGGGTCCCACTGGGCAGAACAGGGCCCTTCATCACGGCTCACTTCCCCACCTGCCATGCTCTCCCCATTCTCCCTCAGCTGGGGGCCCTCCTCCACCCAC
Source organism: Oryx dammah (assembly GCF_014754425.2). Classification (NCBI taxonomy): domain Eukaryota; kingdom Metazoa; phylum Chordata; class Mammalia; order Artiodactyla; family Bovidae; genus Oryx; species Oryx dammah. Next base: position 13,669,900 of record NW_024070203.1, on the reverse strand, counting down.
ATGCTCCTCTGGATCACCTCAGCCCGTTGGGTGACATGACCCCCCAAGTGGCAGCCAGCTCCCACCTCCCCACTGTGAGGTTCCCACCAGGCTTGTCTCAGGGTGTTCCTGTCTCCCAGCTCTGGAGGCACCACCACCCACCACCCAGCAGCTCCGGCCAGCATCGTGGGGTCATCCCGCGGTGGGTCAGCCCTGCGGGTCCTGGTGGCTCCACTATCTGGTCTGTCCATCTGCCACCAACTGTCTGGGTCCCAGCACATCTCGCGGTGTCCCCACCACCAGGCCTACTGCGGACAGGATCAGCCTCCTGGACACCAAGCTTCTTTGCCGGCGCCCTAGGGAGAATGTCCCCGCTGGCACTGCCCAGTGGGATGAGCTCGGCCTTATTCATGGTGCCGCGGGCACACCGCTTCAAGGTCAGCCCCAGGCTGCGCCTCCCACTCCACCCTGGTCCTCTGTGTGGGGCTGTGGGGCACAGGCACCCGGTCTCCCACAAGCCTACACCCCAGTCTTCCCTCCGTCCTTACCCAAAGCTCCTCCCTGGGGGCCCACACCCTCCCCAGGCGGGCTGCCACCTTCAGGCATCCACCCTTCCTGCCACAAGCCCGCCGCCTGTTGGGTCTGGACTGGGGGGCACGTGATGACACCACAGGGGCAAAGCCAGCAGCACCCAGAGGCACAGGCTGATGAGCAAAGAAGCAGCTCACACCCCTGTGGTCCTTGGGACCTGAGCTGAGCTCCTCCACCACAGCCAGGCCCCCTCCTTCCCAGCCCTTCTGTCTGGGACAAAGTGCCCCCCAGTCTCCTGAGACCCCGGCAGGTGTGGCCCTGGGCCAGAGGCAAGGAGGACCCCACCCCCACACACCCCACCTGCTGGCCAGACCACCGCTGCTCCCAAGGTGGTCTGTTCCTGTTCCCTGCCCTCGAGTCCCTGTTCCCCACCAGCGCTCCCCAGCTTCACACTGTGCCCACCCCGGGACAGCCTGCCCTCCGGCAGCTCACTAGTGATTGGTTGGCAGGTGATAGCCACAGACGGCTTCTACCTAGGGTTCCCCCGTAATCACACAGAGCACTCTATTAACAGGTTTACCTCATTAATATATTAAAGGAGAAAACCTATGTATCAATCTCAAAATTGCTGACAACTCATGAAAACTCACTGAGATTTCTGATTTTTACAAAGTGGCCCAATAAATTGGGAAAGGAGGTCCAGGGGTCCCTCAGGGTCTGAGGGGAACTGGTGCCAGAACTCCAGCCAACACTCAAATTCTTGGATGCTCAAGTCCCTTATAAAAACTGAAGCAGTGTTTACATATAGGCTAGTAGAGTGCAAGTGCCAAATAAAAAGTGTCAGGCCCTTCAGTCATGTGCAACTCCTCGTAACCCCACGGACTAGCCTGCCACGCTCCTCTGTCCAAGGGATTTCCCAAGCAAGAATACTGGAGTGGGTTGCCATTTCCTCCTCCAGGGGATCTTCCCGAGCCAGGGACCAAACCTTGGTCTCCTGCACTGCATGCGGATTCTTTACTGTCTGAGCCAGAGCCACTGGGAGCACACAGATAACTATGACTACAATGTAAATCCTATGTAAAGAGCACCCACAGCAAATTCAAGTTTTACTTTTTGAACCTTAAATTACTAAAGTCCCCAGTGGCTGAACCATGGGTGGGGAAGGCCAGCTGTTAACAGGAGACCAGACTTCCATCTGAGTCTGACGGTGACACTGCCCCAGAGGCCTCCCCTGTGGGAAGTACTGGAAGCAGGAGCAGCTGGGCGATAAAACTCAGCATGGTGGCTGGGATGTCCCCAAAGCCACACGGCCAGAGGCCAGAGTGAGCCGCCAGGCTCAGCTGCTGGCGAGGTGGATTCAGGCCTATGAGGAAAGGAAACCGTATACACGCCACTCTGACCACAAAGTGATGACAAGTGTCCTTTGCCTCCTCAGTACCTAAACCAGCACCGTCGACCACCGGTCAGAACCAACAAGGCGCCCACGAGAACAGCCGGCTTGCAACATCCTTCTAAAGACTGGAGAGATTTCTTATAAGACTAACAATGGTGAGTTAGAAAAAGAGGGTGGGAGAAACCCTGCATTCGCAGTGCACGATATAAACTTCTCTGGCATGAATTGATAAAAATCTGTCAGGACTTAAATTGAGAAAGTCCCAAAAGCACAAAGAAAGACCCAGATCCACATGCAGATTCACATTCCCAGTGCAGGAGTCTGACCCCACAGGACCACTGCGCCTGAGCTAGAGCTGCGTTCCTGACAGGCACGCCTGCCCCACACGCCAACTGTGTTAATAATTGCCTCGTTTACCTGCTCACGTGATTTCATATCAGATCGGCAAGGTGCTGCTGTTTGTCTGCAGCCCTGACTCGGGGTGCAAGATAGGCAGGGGGGAGTGAGCCCTTTCAGGCACTGCAGAACCTGGCAGACAACCTTTTGTGTGTTAGTCGCTCAGTCGTGTCTGACTCTGTGACTCCATGGACTGTAGCCCGCCAGGCTCCTCTCTCCATGGAATTTTCCAGGCAAGAATACTGGAGGGGGTTACTATTTCCTACTCCAGAGCAGACACCTTAGGACCTTGTAAAAATATTGTGTTTGAATAGGAATTATTCCCCAGACACAGGGAAAAGTGCCCCCATCTCGTCCCCTCCCTGCCCTGTACACAGTATGCAACTCACAGTCAGGACTGGCTTCCTCTTCAAATCTCTGAAATTTCTTTATGGGGAAAAGTCAAGTAAATACAAACACGATTCATGGTTTTCCCCCTTTCAACACAAAAAGTGACCCTTTGCCTGCACTGTTGGGAGGTCCCCCGCTGCAGGCCTACACCCACCCTCCCTCAGGCACTGCCCCCATCCTCTGCTGTTTCACGCACTGCGGTTTTTAGGCCTGATAGACATTTTCACTGGCCTGGTTCCCACCATTTCACTAATACAATCCAGAAACCAGGGTTCTGGAATTTTGCCAATCTGATAGGTGAAAAACAAAAACAAAAACAAAAAACGGCACCATGGTGCAGCTGGAGCTTAAATCTTGCTGGTTTGACCCAGAAATTCCATTTCTAACAACAGCCATAGACACACACGATCCAGCGACACAGCTCTTCTATGCAGCAGTTTCCAACAGCAAAAAAGCTGAACTAGACCAAACCTACTGTTCCATGGGAGGAGATCGGTTTCAATAGGATGCGGTCCTGAGCAGGAAGCTGCCCAAGGACACAACAGTGAGGTGGTGCTGAGACCAGCAGGTGGCATGTGTGCCTGAGCCCAGGCACGCTCCTCCGCTGACCGCTGACACGCCGCAGCGGTGCAGGACCCACTCCCCTTGCCTGAGACACGTCTCGTGTGCGTTCTGTCCCTTAGCACACCTGCCACACAAAAACATAAATAATACAAAATAAAGAGGATATGATTACCATGCAAATCACGAACTAATGTCATAGAAGGATCATATTTGTTGTAACATTAAATAAAAAGAAGTTACATGTGTCTAAAACACTAGGTTGGTGCAACAGTAATTGCACTTTTTGCACTGTTGACATTTGCTGTTTGATATTGGAATACCTTCTTAAATAAACGTGACTATGCTATACATCGTGTTAATGTGCATTTCTCCCTTTTTGTTTTTCTGCTAGTAACATATTACTTGCTGTTTAGCTGTATTTTAGACTATGGAAATGAAGTTAGACAAAAAGCAAATTGGAGCAATTTTCTTATTCGCATTAAAAATGGGTTGTAAAGCAGAGGAGACCACATCAACAACCCATTTGGCCCAGGAACTGCTAACCAACATACAGTGCAGTGGTGGTTCAATAAGTTTTGCAAAGGAGATGAGAGCCTTGAAGATAAGGAGTGTAGTGGCCAGCCATCGGAGGTTGACGACAACGACCAACTGAGAGCCAGATCATCGAAGCTGATCCTCTTACAACTACACGAGAAGTTGCCAAAGAACTTAATGTTCACCATTCTAATGTCGTTCGGCATTTGAAGCAAATTGGAAAGGTGAAAAAACTGAATGAATGGGTGTCTCATGAGCTGACTTAACACACGTGAGCTGATCGCAAATCAAAAAAGTCCTCATTTTGAAACATTGTCTTCTCTTATTCTACGCAACAGCAACAAACTATTTCTTGATCAGATTGTGACGAGGAACAAAAAGTGGATTTTATATGACAACCAGCAACAACCAGCTCAGTGGCTGGCCTAGGAAGATGCGCCAAAGCACTTTCCAAAGCCAAACTTGCACCAGAAAAAAGTCATGGTAGAGACTGGTGGTCTTCTACCCGTGTGATCTACTACAGCTTTCTGAATCCCGGCAAAACCATTACATCTGAGAAGTATGCTCAGCAAACCGATGAGATGCCCTGAAAACTGCAACACCCACAGCGAGCACTGGTCAACAAAGAGGGCCCAAGTCTTCTCCATGACAACACCCAACTGCACATCACACAACCAACCAAGCTTCAAAAGTTGAATGAATTGGGCTACAAAGTTTTGCCTCATCCTCTGTATTCACCTGACCTCTCACCAACCAACTACCACTTCTTCAAGCATCTTGACAACTTTTTGCAGGGAAAACGCTACCACAGCCAGAAGGAGGCAGAAAATGCTTTCCAAGAGTTCACTGAATCCCAAAGCATGGATTTTTACACTATAGAAATAAACTTATTTCTTGTTGGCAAAAATGTGTTGATTGTAATGGTTCCTATTTTGATTAATAAAGATGTGTTTGATCTTAGTTATAATGATTTAAAATTCAGAGTCCAAAACCGCAATTATGTTTGCACCTAAATACTTCACAATATTAGATTACAAAGTTACACATAAACTAAATTATACTATAAAATACTGTGCACGTTTTTCTGAAAAACAAGCATAAAACATAAAGCTGTGGAGGTTTTACAGAACACCAATCAACAACTGCAGGCAACTTGGAGGGAAGGCGCTGACCAGCAGCCCCAGAAGGTGTGCTCACGTCGAGACCCCCGGTGCCCGTGACTGTGACCTTAAGTAGAAATTGGGTCTTTGCAGATGTGATTAAGTTCAGGATATCAGGATGAGATCACCCTGGCATATCTGGGTGGGACCTAAATCTAATGACAATGCCCTTATAAGAGGCAGAAAAGAGATCCCCAGAGGACAGGCCCGTGAAGAAGGGGCAGAGGCTGCAAGGATGCTGCCACAAGGCACGCCACAGCCACCAGACTCTGAAAGAGGCAGAGGCAGGCAGGGTCTTCCCTGGAGCCTCCAAAGAAGCCAGTACCATGACAAGACCTTGACTTTGGCCTTCTGGCCTCCAGAGGGGAGAGGAAGTTTCTGCTGTTCCGGACCACCCGTTTGTGGTCATCTGTTATGGTAGACACAGGAAACTAATGAAGATATTTTTACCAGGAGTGACAAATGTCTAAAAGCGTGGCACTGGTTTTGGACCTGGATAACAGAAGAGGCTTGAGAACTTGAGGAGCATGATAGAAAAAGCCTAGATTGCCTTGAGCACAAATCACCGGAAGCTGGAGGAAAGGCGATCCTTATTAAACACAGCAAAAAACTTGGCTGAACTGAGTTCCAGCGTCAGGTGCAAAGTAGAACGTGCAAGAGATGAACTTGGATCTTTAGCTAAGGAGGTTTCCAAGCCAAGTGTGGGAGATGTGACCTGGCTTTTATCTGTTCCTTACAGGAAAATGCAGGAGGAAAGATGCCAATCGTGGAAGGAACTGTGAAACAGGAAGACAGCCTGTGCTGGTGACCCGGGAACTTCACGCCCACCCAGGTTCAGGAGAGGCAGCTGCGGGGAGACTCACTGTGAGGAGAGAGAGCCAACGATGTGACTGGACAGTCGTCCTCTGAAAAGAGCTGATGTCTGACTAGCAGATCCAACCATCTCAGCACAAGCTGGGCTCAGAGAGGGGCCTCCGGGGAAGGAGGAGCCTCCTCCCTGATGGCATGGGTTCCTGTGACATACATGGGAGACCCACACGGTCAAAAAGGGTGCTGTATCAGCAGAAACACTGCCAGCTTGGATGGAAGAGGATGAAGGAAAGATGCTGGAATTCAGGGGTTCTGCAGGCAGGAAATGGGGCAACAGAGCAGCTACTCAGCTTCAAACATATGCCGCCCGTCAAGGCAAAAATCGTGACTTCCCTGGTGGTCCCGTGTCTAAGACTCCGAGCTCTCAATGCAGAGAATACAGGTTCGATCCCTGGTCAGGGAACTAGATCCCACATGCTGCAACTAAGCCAGAGCAGTCTAATAAATAAATAGAATTTTTTTTTTTAGGCAAAAGATGACTCCAAGGGCAGAGCCTTGGGCCCAGAGACAGAGGCTGGCAGAGATGAAGGTACAGAGAGCAAAGCATCAAGCCCCAGATGGGTGTTCTCAGGCCTTCAGCCATATTGGAACTTGCCCTGCTGGGTTTCAGGCTTGCTGGGGACTGGTGACCCCCTTTATCTTTTCTTCCTCCTTTTGGGAGTGGAGCTGTCTACTCTATGCCTCTCCAACATTGTATTTTGGGAGTATACAACTCGATTTCTAGCTCACAGGTCCACAAATTGAGATGGGTTTCACCCCAGCGTGGACCATATGCAGAATCTTACCTATACCTGATATAGACAACTTAGATGAGATGTGGGGCTTTGGATGAGATTTAGGTGAGATTTTGGGCTGAGTGTTGTGGCTGTAAGACTCTTGGGGATGCTGGGAGAGGCAAATGTCTTTTGCACATGACAGACATGAATTTCAGAAGGCAGGTGGGAGTGCACTGAATGGTGGCTCCAAAAACAGACAGAAACCCTGAAAGGTACTTTTGGAAACAGGGTCTTTGCAGTTGTGACTTAGTTAAGATTCTTGAGCTGAGATCATCCTAGACTACCAAGAAGACCTAAGTCCAGTCTTAAGTGTCCTTACAAGAGACAGAAGAGAAGATGCCAGGGAGGCCATGCTGAAGATGGAGGTGACACTGCAGGGATGCAGCCGCTGGGAGATGGGGGGGCCAGAAACGTGACCTGCCCCAAAGCTTCTGGGGGCGCGTGGCCCTGCCGAACTGTGAGAGAAAACTTCTGTTGTTTTAAGCCACCCAGACTGTGGCGATTTGTTACGGCAGCCACAGGAACCCAAAGCAGGGGGTAGAACCCCCAGCTACGCCTTCCCCACTCCACGGCCCCCAGCCCCCATGCTGCCCCTGGACCACCTGACCACCAGCCTGCCCAAGATCTCCCAGCCTCTGGGGTCCTTCCAGGCCCTTCCTCCCTGCAGCATGGGCCCCGGATGCACCCCACCCCAGGATGCATATGGGTAACAGATGCCCCCTCCTCCTTCCTGGCCCTAGGGCAGCAGGAACAGTCCCTGCCAAGTGCTGACCATCCAGCTGGGAAGACCCTTCCCCAGCTAATCCATGACCCAAGCTCCCCCGGAGGAGAGCAGACGAAGAGAGAAGGGGAGCAAGCCCTGCTGGCTCATCTACACCAGGGGCCAAATTAGAAATACAATCATTTTTTAAAATATTTCTTCATTTATTTGGCTGCATCAGGTCTCAGTGGCAGCACTCAGGATCTTTGTTGTGGTGGATAGGCTTAGTTGCCCCATGGCATGTGGGGTCTTCTAGCTCCCCAACCAGGGATCGAACTCGAGTCCCCAGCATTAGAAGGCGGACTCTTAATCACTAGACCGACCAGCAAGGAAGTTCCAAAATACAATCACTTTCAATGATAGGCCCAAATAATTGCACTCATCTCACACGCTAGTAAAGTAATGCTCAAAATTCTCCAAGCCAGGCTTTAGCAATACATGAACCGTTAACTTCCAGATGTTCAAGTTGGTTTTAGAAAAGGCAGAGGAACCAGAGATCAAATTGACAACATCTACTGGATCATCAAAAAAGCAAGAGAGTTTCAGAAAAACATCTGTTTCTGCTTTATTGACTATGCCAAAACCTTTGACTGTGTGGATCACAATAAACTGTGGAAAATTCTGAAGGAGATGGGAATACCAGACCATCTGACCTGCCTCTTGAGAAACCTGTATGCAGCCCAGGAAGCAACAATTAGAACTGGACATGGAACAACAGATTGGTTCCAAATAGGAAAAGGAGTACATCAAGGCTGTATATTGTCACCCTGCTTATTTAACTTATATGCAGAGTACATCATGAGAAATGCTGTGCTGGAGGAAGTACAAGCTGGAATCAAGATTGCCGGGAGAAATATCAATAACCTAAGATATGCAGATGATACCATCTTTATGGCAGAAAGTGAAGAAGAACTAAAGAGCCTCTTGATGAAAGTGAAAGAGGAGAGTGAAAAAGCAGCTTAAAGCTCAACATTCAGAAAACTAAGATCATGGCATCTGGTCCCATCATTTCATGGGAAATAGAAGGGGAAACAGTGGAAAGAGTGTCAGACTTTATTTTTCTGGGCTCCAAAATCACTGCAGATGGTGAGTGCAGCCATGAAATTAAAAGACACTTACTCCTTGGAAGGAAAGTTATGACCACCCTAGACAGCATATTAAAAAGCAGAGACATTATTTTGTCCACAAAGGTCCGTCTAGTCAAGGCTATGGTTTTCCCAGTAGTCATGTATGGATGTGAGAGTCGGACTATAAAGAAAGCTGAGTGCCGAAGAATTGATGCTTTTGAACTGTGGTGTTGGAGAAGACTCTTGAGAGTCCCCTAGTCTGCAAGAGATCCAACCAGTCCATCCTAAAGCAGATCAGTCCTGGGTGTTCATTGGAAGGACTGATGTTGAAGCTGAAACTTCAATCCTTTGGCCACCTGATGCGAAGAGCTGACTCATTTGAAAAGACCCTGATGCTGGGAAAGATTGCATGCAGGAGGAGAAGGGGACGACAGAAGATGAGATGGTTGGATGGCATCACCGACTCAATGGACATGGGTTTGGGTGGACTCTAGCAGTTGGTGATGGACAGGGAGCCCTGGTGTGCTGCGGTTCACGAGGTCACAAAGATTCTGACACAACTGAGCAACTGAACTGAACTGAACTGCCCAAATCTAAAGGGACCAAATGAATAAGGTGAGGTACTTCCACATAATGGAACGCTTAGCACTGTATCCATTAAAAAGCATGCGGGTGCCAAGACCATTCAGTGGGGGAAGAAGAATCTTTTCAGTGAATGGTGCTGGGCCAACTGGATATCCACAAGCAAAAGAGTAAAGTTGGGGGACTTCCCTGGAGGTCCGGTGGTTGGGACTCAGCGCTCTCACTCAGGGGCCCTGGCTTTGATCCCTGGTTTGGGAAGAAAGAATCAGCAAACTGTGTGGCAAAAAAAAAAAAAAAAAGGAATAAAGTTGGACCACTACCACATGCCATATTCAAAAAATCAAAATAGATAAAAAAACAAAATGTAAGAGCAAAAACTATAAAACTCTTGGGAAAAAACATACATATAAATCTTCATAACTTTGAAATAGGCAACAGTTTCTTAGATATGACACCAAAAGCATAGCAACCAAGAAAAAAATAGATAAATTGGACTTGTTAAAATCTCTTGTGCTTCAAAGAACACCATCAAAAAAATAAAAGACAACCCATAGAATCAGAGAATATTTTTGCAAATCCTCTGATAAGGGACTTATATCTAGAAGACACGAAAAACACTAACAATTCAATAATGAAAAGAAAAAAAACAAGGTAAACACAGATAAAGCCTCTGAACAGACACTTCTCTAAAGAAGACAATAACCAATATGCAGAAGAAAAGATGCTCAACATCATCAGGAAATGCAAATCAAAATCAAGAGAAACCACTTCACACCCACTAGGATTGAATGGCTATAATCAAAAATGAAGTCGCTCAGTCGTGTTCAACTCTTTGTGACCAATGGACTGTAGCCTATACCAGGCTCCTCCATCCATGGAATTTTCCAGGAAAGAATACTGGAGTGGGTTGCCATTTCCATCTCCAGAGGATCTTCCCCACCCAGGGATCAAACCGGGATCTCCCACATTACAGGCAGACGCTTTACCGTCTGAGCCACCAGGGGCTCCCTAATAGCAGATAGTCAGTGCTGGTGAGGATGTGAAGAGACTGGAAACCTCACACACTGCTCATGGGATCACAAAACAGTGCAGCTGCTTTGCAAAGCAATCTGGCAGTCCTTCAAACTGTTAAATATAGAATTAACACATGTTCCAGCAATTCCACTCCTTGGTATATACCCAAGAGAGATAAGCACATACATCCACACAAAAACTGGCAGACAAGTGTTCACAGCAGCATATTCATAATAGCCAAAGGTGGAAACAGCCCCCAGACCCATCACCCTAGACAGAGGTAAACCAAACGTAGTCTATCCACACCACGGAATATCATACCACCATAAAAAGGAAGGAAGAACCACGCACTATGACATGGAAGAAATATTACACCACACGAAAGAAACCAGACGCAAAGTTGGATGATTCCATTAATATGAAATGTCCTACACAGGCAAATCCACAGAGACCTAAAGTAGATCAGTTGCCAGGGGCTGGGGACCATAAATGTTCTGAAATCAATGGTGCGAATGACTTCACAAGTCTATTAATTTGCTAAAACCACTGAATTCTCTCTCTGTTTTTCTCTCTCTCTCACACACACACACTATGGTCACCCCAGCCAGTGAGACTAGGGACCCAAAGTGAGACTTTCACCTTTTTTCTTTATATTCTCATAGTGCTTTTCTGTCTGTTTTTAGCTTTTGACCATAAACAGACCAAAAGCCCTCTCCAATGAGTCCCAAATAACTGCCAGACCCCAATCCTGCCCACTGAGTTCTGGCCACCAAATATGACACCCCATGTGATCACCTGTTCACCCTGCAAGCGCCCTGAGTCCTGGCTGAGAGCCTGGGGCTGGTGCCAGGGACACAGGTAACTGAGTCCAGGATGGGACAGGGTGGGACACGTGACGGGCCAGACAGGGAGGTGAGGGAACCCCACCAGCCAGGCACACGTCCTGCGGACTCGAGGACACTCCCCACACCATTGTCGCCGCCTCCCAGACCCACCCTCTCTAAGCCGGATGGTCTCCCGGGGGTGCCTCCAGCAGACCCCCTACCCCAGCCCTGCCTGGAGTACCTGCCCCCACAAACACCCCCGCCGACATTGCACACCTCTGCCCTCCCCACTCCACATCTGTGCCCCCTCCAGGACCACCGCAGTAGCTTGGTGGGTACCCTCTGGGCCCCCTCCCCCCATCCACACTGAGGCTCCCAGCCCTGAGACACAGCCTTGAACTCTCTACAGGCTGCCCAGACCCTCCTGGCTGGACCGCCTACTCCCTGTCCTGGACTCTGTGTCCCATCTGCCTGGACAGGCCTCTGGACGTGGCGGGGGCCGCCACGGGGCTTTGGGGGGCTCTTTCACCATATACCTTCCCCCCACAGCCTGGCCTGCATCACCTGAACTCCCCCTTCCTGCCCTCCCACAGAGACCACAGGCCTCTGCAGCCTCCCCCAGCCCCGCCTGGCTCTCCAGCCCTGTGGGGATCTGCCCTGGAGCCAGGGGCCAGCAGACAGGAAGTGGAAAAGGCCCTGGGAGGAGCAGGACGCTGCCGGGAGCGTGGGGGATTTCCAGGAGAGTGACACATCCAGTGTGGACAGTGAGGTCCAGTGTGGACAGGGAGGTGCCCTGGGGTCCAGGGAGGGCACGAAGGTCACTGCAGAGGCTGGATTCTGGAGGCAGATGGGGAAGGTGCGTCCAAGAGGGCAAACAGGGCAAGGGTGGGGGCAGGGCGAATGCCAGCGGGGATGAGGCAAGGTAGGCGGCGCCAGGCCCTCCCCGGCCAGTGAGTGACCAGGAGCGGGTGTGCAGAGCTGGGCAGGAGTCCCTGAGGGCCGAGCATGTTAGTGCTCACTGCGCCCCCAGAGGGGAACCCATGCTTCCTTCCTGTTTCCAGCCCAGCAGGCCTCACTCCTCTTCTCCGCTGTGGGCAGCACTCCACGCCGGGGGCAGATGGCCCAGGGCCTCAGGCTTCCATGGGTCTGAGGGGCTCACAGCCGTCAGGCCCGCAGCCCACAGCCCAGCCTCTTCTGCCTCCTTGAGGCCATCCTCAGGGCTTGGCTGTGGCCCTGACCAGTCGGGGCCCAGCCCAGCCCCCTGCCCATTCCCATGGCTCAAGCCAGGAGCTGAGGGACTCAGGTCCCCCAGAAGCCTTTCCTACCCCAACCAGCAGCCCCCACACCTGCTCCCCCAGTTCGCTGCTCTCAGCCGCCCCGGGCCCATGCCGCAATCAGAGCTGAGCCACGGCACTGGCCACCTCAGGAAGGCGCCCTGCACCCGCGGGCAGCAACCAGGCCAGCCGGGGACAGGCACGGCCAAGGCAGCTCCACACCAGTCCTAGAAGCCCACAGGGTCCTGTCAGGCCTCACTCCTGAGAGATGGGTGCCACCCCAGGGAGCAGCGGGCCAGGGCTTCTCAAGCCGGGACACTCCAGCCTGACGTCCTGACGGGCTCTGGAGCCACACAGGAAGGTGCTGGACAGAGCACTGTTCGTACTGTGCGGCGTCCCCACTTCCTTCAGAGCGGCCAGTTCATGAACAGTTCCATCCTGGGGCCTGCCAGGAGGGCTGCGGCCCAGGTGGGCGGCTGCCCCCTGCCCTGGACGTGTCCAGACGGACGCCCCTGGGCCAGGCCAGCCTGCCCAAGATGCACCTTCCCTCCCTGCAGGCTCAGGAGCTCACAGTCACAGTAGTGTCTCCAGCCCAAGCGACTGGTCACAGAGACAAGCAGGTCGGCCACAGTGCTGGCGGGGGAAGCATGCAGCAAGTCTACCCAGCCAGGGCCCGGACAGCCATGAGTGGACAACCGCCCGGCAGAGATGAGCCTAGGGCCTGGTGAAACCTCCCCTGCCTGGGTGAGGTCAGTGGGTGGACAGCGGCTGCCCAGGGCTCCAGGCAAGGTCCCAGCAGGACCTCTCTCCCTGAACTGCCCTTGGGGGCAGAGCCAGCCTAACCAGCCGTGTGGGCCGGGACCTGCTCTGGCTGAGCGCTGCCCAGCACCCCACCTCGACCCTTGCTGAGCCTCTGTGGGCCAGGGGCCAGGGCTGCGCCCATGCCTGCTCAGAGCTCATGCCCCAGGCAGCTGGGCTGCGGGCAGCGGACAGCAGTGAGGCCTGGGCAGATCCAGGGGCCCCTGGCGGGTGGAGCAGGGGCAGAGGTCTGCCAAAGCCCCAGAGTGGACTCCTGTAGAGAGGAAGAGGGGGCTGACCCGACTTCCCCAGCCCACAGCTGCTCCCCAGCGGACAGTAAAGGGGCGTCACAGGGTCCCTGCCAAGGCTGGGCAGCAGCCTAGGTGCTCACCAATTTGGGGAGGTGAGGAAAGACAGCAGCTATGCGACCCACTGCCAGACAGAGGCGGCCACCCGCACTCCTGGAGGACGCGCCCAGCCGAGGGGTAGGGGACAGCTTAGACTGACCCACGTGTCTGCTGTGCACGGACGCCGGACACAGGACACTGGCCAGGGCGGCCCACTCCACCCGCCCGCGCCGCACCATGCCCTATTAAGGGCATGACCACCGGGCTCTGCCGAGCGCGCCGCCGGCGGCTGCGCCGGTCGAGTGAGGCTGGGAGGTGGGCCGGGGGGCTGGGCTCCAATCGGGACGACCCTCGCAGACGAGGTGTCAGAGGCCGGACTGCCGGGCCGGAGGACCTGTCAGGGCCGGCCAGTCGGCCGGCAGGCAGCCCGCAGGGTGGGCGGGGGCCGCGGCCGTACCTTTGTACTTCTCGCGCACCTCCTCGTAGGCCTGGATGAAGTCCTGCTCGTCGGGCGGCGGCAGGGTGGCCATGGCGGCGGCAGGCGCGGGACGAGCCGGGCGCTGCGGCGCAGAGCGGGCTTCCAGTCCCCGGCGGCCACTCGGCCCCTGCAGCCGCGCGCGCCGCTTAAAGGAGCCGCCCCCGCCCCGCCCCGCACCCAGGATGCCCCACGGGCGGGCGGGGCCCGGGGGAGCTGCGGCCGCGAGCCCCGGCGCCTCCCGGCGTCGGAGGCTCCTAGTCTCCGCCCCGCGCTCCTCCCGGCGGGCGCACACCCCCTTCCCGCCCCCGACCCAGTCGCCTGCCCAACGACGTCCCGAAATCAGCGTGCCTGGCCTGGCAGGGGCCCCCTTCCTCGCTGGCCGCCAGACCCAGCGAGCTCACCTGGCCGCCCCCGGCGCGCCCACCCGCTTCCGCCCCCGCCACCGCTACCGAGAGCTTTCCCTTGCAACCTGGGAGACCAAGTGTTTTCGGTATGAAATTCTTACGCTAAAAAGAAAATTTAAAAATTACGAATAAAAGGGCTGAAATCAGGAATGTACAGAAGAAAAGACAATGTCCTTGCCACCCATCAGATTGGCAAGCCCTGTCTCCCAGGGCTGAGAAACGCCGTCTCCCAGGGCTGAGAAACGCCCTCCCCCGGAACGCCCCGGCAGCGTTCCTCCAGCTGGAAACGCTGCGCACCCCGTGTCCAGAAGCCCCTGGCTTCCAGGGCTCGCGGGACGGCACGGAGGGATGGGGTGGGGGCGCTGACAGCGCCGGGGTCCGGGCTGCGGTAGCACGTTCAGGATTCACCTTCCCTTGAGTGAAAGAGGGCCTCGTTCCTTCGCATCCAGATGTGACATGTGAAAAAGACCGCGGTCCAGCCGCGCCCACAAGGCCCCGGGCAGCGGCACCCTCCAGCTCCCCACACCCCCACAAGCTGTCCCTGTGCTCCCACCCACAACGTCCCTCGCTGCCGCCTACACCGTCCCGTCCAGCACTGGGATTCCTGGCCTCTTCCCACCCACGTCGGCCCACCCTCCCGGCCTCCTGCAGGGGTGCCGCCCGCCGCGCCCCCCTCCACCCCCTCATCATCATTCTGTCCTGCCCACGTGGCTGACCTGGAGACCCCCAGCTGGCTCCTCCCTTCGCAGCACAAGCCGTCACCTAATTCCCAGAGGGCGCAGCCGCTGTCTGCTGCCAGCCCACACGGTCAGGGTCCTTGCCCCGGACCTTCCCCTTTCTCCTCCAGGATGGCTGCTACTGGAGGCCAGGCCGGATCTTGGCTCAGGGAGGGGCTGGGGCTCCACCAACCAGGTGGTCCCTCCTGTCCTGTCCCTACATGCTTCTACTCCCTGGGAGGCGGCTCTGCCCCAGCAACCTAAGGAAGTGTCACCATCACTGGGGCCTGAGGGCTCGTCCTGAGAGCGGCAAGGCGCCCTACGCAAGCTCCACCTCCGGCCTCGTGCAGCTGACCGGGCGCGGCCAGCAGATGGCGCTGTGCTGCCCGCAATCACTCGGGACCGAGAGGCCCGCTTCGTTCGCCCTGCAAGCCGCTCCGGGCCTCTTCGACTCCTGAAGCCCGGCGCAGAACACACAGCAGGGGCTCAGCCAACGGGCGAGAGCTGATGAACCGGACAGGCCGAGTTCCTGAGCGTTACCTGCAATGCGGATGACTGCTCTTTCGGCAGGGTCCAAGACACTCCCATTTCCTCCGGGGCCACCTCCACCTCGCCGGCTCCGCTGGGTTTTCTCCAGGTTCCAGGGCAGCGTGTCCCCAGGGCTGGGCGAGCCACTGCCCCCGTTGGAGCCATCCTCAACCACTGCCCGAACCTCCTGGTCCTCGCCCGACATGGCCTCCTGGAGAGAAAGCAGGAGCGGATCACACCTCTACGTATGGGGGCACACTGCCCCACACTGACCTACACATTCTTAACCTAAACAGGGACCCACCGCAGGCGCCGTTACCTGGACACTGACACCCACACCGCTCCTACGTCCTGCCTCGTCCACACGCTGAACCCTCTCAACCCCGACAGGACGGACCACCCTCTCCAGCTCATCCTGCAGACACCCACACATTGACCCCCTACCCAAGACATTGACCTCACTCCCTGCAGCACAGAGATATTGACACCCCCCAACACTCACTGCCGCTCCCTTGTCTTAGTCACCCAAACACTGGTCCCTCCACACCATTGCCCAGGGGCTCACCCCCTCAGAGGCCACTGATTCCAACCTCCACCCCATCACACCGACACTGGCCTCCGGCCCCTCTGTGCCAAACCTGGACCCTGTCTCCCCTAATCCTCCGATCAGCAAACAAGGCAGGCCATGGGGAACCACTGGTTGCTGCCCCTCCCCTCAGAGGCCTTCAGGGAAGGACCCAGACCTCAAGCGACATTAGCTCTACCTCCAAGCTGTCCGAGCCAACAGGGCTCCCCGTCGCCTTACCCCACCCCAGCGCAGCCCCACCTCGGTCTCCGCAGTGAAGCCCTATAAATAGCTGAAGCCGCATCGGCGTGGGCCGCAGGAGCTCTGCTGCAGCGAGGCTGGGAGGGAGCCGGGGCCGCCGCTCCAGCAGCCCGCCCTGCGCGGCACGCATCACGCCCGGCCGGGGCCGCAGAAGCGCACCAGCACCGACGCGCGCACGCCCCTCAGCGCCCGGGCCCCACGCGCGGGCGTGCAGGTGAACGGGGCTCCGTCCTGGCGGGGCTGGGCTGGCGCGGGGGCACAATGTGGGCTCTGTGCTAGGAGGAGACGCCGGGTACCGAGCTGGGGGCCGCCCCGCCCCGGCCTGTCCCACCCTGCACAGCCCCTCCGCACCCTGCCTCCCGGCCAGCCCCCCGCCCGGCGCCCCGCCGCCAGCCGCACCCCGCCGGCAGCCTTTCCTGCCCACACCCCGGGCACCGCCCGTCCAGTTCCGCAGTCTCCGCGCGCGGAGGTGGCATCCTCCCGAGGGAGGAAGGGCCTCGACGCAGCCTCTGGTTCCGGGCTGCCCCCACCCCATCCCGCGGCTCCCGCCTGCCGCGCGCCTCCTCGTCCCGGCCCAGGTCTTACCTGCGCGATGGCTCAGCTGCGCTGGGCTCGGCCGGTGCGGCCGGACTGCCGGTGCCGGGAAAGCTGCGCAGGCTGTGCGGGCGGGGCGAGCCCAGAGCCCCGCCCCGGCCCCTAACCGAGCGCCGCCCGTGCGGTCCTGGCGCCCGAGTGCTTGCGGGGCCAGGGCTCCCCGTGGCGGGGGGGGCCGGAGCGCCAGCGCGGCTTCTCTGGGACAGCGTTCCCCACCCCACCTCCGCCGCCCGGCACGGCTCACTCCCCGCGCGCAGGGGGCGGCCCGTCGCCAAGGAGACGCCGTTAGGGGAGCGTGCGTGACACTAGGGCGACGCGGGGTAGCTCGGGGGCGCGCCGGGTCGGCCTCCGCCCCCCAGTCGCTGCGGCTCTGCCTCGGCCCCGCCCCTAGCCACCCTCAAAACAGAGGTCGGACCCAGAGCTCCAGCAGGGCCCCCGCCAGGTTTCACAGGCATTTTTATTCAAACGACACAGTCGCCCGGGCGAGGTCTGGCCCGGCCACCCTCCACCCGGGCTCTGCTGACCCCTGGTGGTCGGCCGGCCCAAGCCGGGGTGGGGGGAACCCTGCCCAAGGGGGGGACACAGCACCACGACAGGAGGCGGGGCGGTAGGGCTGTGCGGGGCAATAGGGAGCGGGAGGCCGGGCCGAGGGGGGCCTCTAGGGTCAGGTGGCTGGGGAGGTGCTCAGGAGCGCAGGGGCGTCTTCGGGGAGAAACCGGGACTTGTGCTTGCAAGTGATGAGGTGGGTGGGCAGCGCCTGGGTGTCGTGGAAGATGACGAAGATGCTGGGCCGGTGGAGGCAGTCCACCGCGCTGTCATAGCGCAGGAGCGCGTGCCCGGCGGGCCGCGGAGGGGGTGCCCGCAGCCCGCGCTGGCCCTGCCCGTAGTCACCGGTCAGCACCCGTGCCACGAACACTGCCTTGTGGCCCTCGGCATCGGGGGGCGAGTAGCGGTCCAGCACCGACAGGGAGGCGCGCTTGGCGAAGTACACGCCCTGTCCATAGAGCGCACCTGCGGGGGGCAATGCACGGGGTTGGGGGGGGCCGGTCAGGATGGTTCCAGGGAGCAGAGCCTCCGCCCCCGCAGGGACCCAGGCCTCACCATTGCGGCCGCAGAAGCTGCGGTTGAAGCCGTGCGCGCAGATGTCGGGGACAGTGGGCACCGCCGTGCCGTGGTACAGGACCTGCTCGACCGGCCGCTCACAGCACTGCTCCAGGCGCTGCCGGTGCAGCTCGTACTGCTGCTGCAGCAGTGGGTGTAGCACACGCTCCACCTGAGGCGGGTTGGGGTGGGAGGAGGAATCAGTCACAGCCAGGCTACTTGTGCCTCTGGGCCACCCAGCAGGGCTGAGCCCCAAAGAGCCCTCTTGGAGGAGTTCAGAGCCTGGAGAGACCTCACAGCTCCTGCCATGCTCTACTCAGTAGCCCACATGAGGCTGACCTTCGCCACCTCCACAGGGCCCCAAGTGGCACTGGAGGGCTCCCGAGGGGGCTGCAAGTGGACAACCCATCCACTAACCAAAACCCAGCACCCACAGCCACGCCTCTACAGAGAGAAGCTGAGCCCGGTGCCTGCACTGCAGGCAGGACTTCACCCCCAATGCCAGGAGATATCCCGGACTTCCCAGTGATGGGAGACCTGGTGACCGACCTGATAGTCAACCAGGAGGAGCCAACTCAGGGACCCAAAAAGTTTCTTAAGAAATTCTCGTCACTTCAGATGGATGCAAAAGAATATTGTATCCATGAAACAAGATTACCTACTGTGAAAAAGAAACAGTCTGAAAATTAGAGTGTTCTTATATTAAGGATGGAATTGCTGAACTACATCCAGTGGGTCAGCTAAATAATAAGATGAAGATAGAGATCAGGAAGTGACTCAGTGCAGAGCTAAAGAAAGACTTGGGGACTATGAGAGGACTGATGTGGGAGAGGGGCCGGGAAGTCTAAGGTCTCAGTAGTAGGAACTCCACAAGAAGACGCCAGATGTGACGGGAGCAAACAAGGGCTTGATGGAAGACAGTTTCTCTGAGCTGAAGGTGGCATCTTCAGATGGAAAGAAATGCCAAGGACGATGGGTGCACACACACACACACACACACACACACCCCAAAGTCAATATACAAAAGTGGAAAAAATCTCACATTCTCATACTGGGCTTCTCACCACTAATACTGGATGCTAAGAGGCCACAGAAGGGTTTTGTTACCTTTCCAAGAACAAAAAAATTTTGAGAAGGAAAGAAAAAGAGTTAAGTCTTCCAAACATCTGAAGGAAAATATATTTTCATCCTGATTGCTATACCCAGCCACACTATTTGTGGTGCAAACAAAATAAGGACAGATGAAGGCACATAAGAATCAGCTGTGCTTAAGTTCATAGAAATATTTTAATAAACACATAGCATGTTTTGTTTGAAAAAATATCAAGTTGTAGTTGCAAAAGGCAAAATAAATTTAAAAGTCCAAGGTGTTTATTACTCACTCAAGGAGAAACTTCTACTAAACAGAAAAGGAATCTATGCAAGAGGGTGACAGAGTCACCAGGAGAAACTCAGTAGCCAAGCACCACAAAGAAAAATGCAGAGAGTAAATGAAATTAATGGCCATTTGCCCTTGACTCCTAGAATATTCTCTTTCAGGCAACATGGTTTTAATAACTAGGTTTTTCCTTCCCCTTTGCCCTCTCTGGTCCAGTGGTAAATATTTTTTCATTATCATAATATATTGATCAACCTAAGGCCCAAACATGAGTTTAAGCAAGCTCCAGGAGTTGGTGATGGACTGGGAAGCCTGGCATGCTGCAGTCTCATGGGGTCACAGAGTTGGACACGACTGAGCGACTAAACTGAACTGATGGCCCAAGCATGGAGCTTCATGACAGTCAGACAATGATGTTGGTTTGTCAACCTTGCCAACATAAAAATAATGTCACTGACCAAATGTTAGATGGAAGAGGGAAGAAATGACGGGGAGAAGGGAAGCCCATTCTCCACATCTTCTCTGGAGGGAAACAAGAGACAGTCTCTAAAATTAAGTGGAGAAAAGACTCAAGCGGACCACGTCAGTCACAGAGGTCCTGCTGGAAGCAGTTGCACAGGCAACCAGCCGAACCTCAAGAGGAGCCTGGGGCCCGAGTGCAGGAGGTCTGTCCTCCGCAAAGGGCAGGGGTGATGGCTGCTAAGTCCAGAAATGGAAGCACAGTCCTCCCCATGGAGTTACAGCAGTAGAACCAGGAGAGCGGTGGTGCTGCTGCTGGCTGACCAGGCCAGGGCTAGGGAAGGCCTGGGGTTCTGCATTTCTGACCAGATCCAGGCTGCTGATGCTGCTACCCCACCCCAGGCCCACTCACCCACAGCTCAGTGCCTCAAGAGTCAAAGGGGCCGCCTGGCTTCCCAGCTCTCGGCTGGCCCCCGATTCCGGCCCCTCGGCCTTGAGTGTGCAGCCCAGCTCGTGCTCAGTTATCCTGTCTCTGGGCACTGCTCTCACACTCGCGTGCCAGCCAACCAGCCTGGCTCAGCTTCCTCCTCAGCCCTTTCTTCTGGCCCCACCAGCCCTCGGGATGCCACTGCCTCCATCATCCATCCCACTGCCTTGCAGCCTCTCCTTCTCAGCCTCCTTTTCCTTCCTTCTGGCCCCCCACTAGTAGTTCCCAGCCTTTTCGGCAACGAGACCATGCTCAGAGCTGCTACTTTTTACAAGTGAATGCAGGAGGAGGCTGCAGCCAGCCCTCTTGCTGGAGCCACCCCCATGGCAGGGGAGCCCCCAGAGGTGCAGTCTGCGGAAGGAGCGATCCTCAGAGAAGCCACGAGATGGTGCCAGCACCCCACGCTCTGCACCTGACTGTCACTGGCAGAGTGGGGACCCCCAACCTCCACAGCTTTCTGTCTCCCTGGCCACGGGCTCTGCAAAGCAAAACGTGCCAGGAGTCCAGAGACTAGAGGCGGCAAGACAGAGTAGCCTCACCCGCACCACGTGGATCCTGCCGTGGGCCGTGTCCAGCGTGTCACAGAAAGCCTGCACCACCGCCTGGAACTCGCTGCTGCTCTCAGCGAGACACTCCAGCCTGCCCAGGGGCTCCTTCGGCCTCTGCTGTAGCACTGAGGCAGGAAGGAGAAAGGCTGTAGGCCATGCCCAGGGCACCGGTGGCCCCTGCCCTCCTCGCCCCCTCCCAGCCTGCGGACTCACGCGTGGAGCCAGAAGCCGCCAAGGGAAAGGCCAAGCTCTGATCCCGGGGGCCAGCCAGCAGCGCTGCCAGGTGGCGGGCCGCGTGGCTAGGCTGGACCCCAAAGCCTCGGAGGACGATGTGGCCACCGTGCAGAGCAACACTCACGCCGTGGCACCGCTCCAGGCGGGCGCACAGCTCCGTAGGCAGGACACAGCCTGGGGCCCCCACCACCTCCTCCCTGATGTGCACCTCCAAGGCAGCCTCCAGGGCCCGGCCCAGCTCGTCCATATCCCGCTCGAAGGCAGCGTGCACCTCCAGCTGGGCCCAGCCACCCGGGCCCTGGCCCCAGAGGAGCTCCTGCTCCCCTCTCAGGGGGGGCGGCTCCAGCAGGGAGAGGGCCAGGGCCTGCTGCAGTGCAGCCTCCTCCTGCTCGGCTGCCTGGCCTCGCGGCTGCAGGGACCGGTACAGCGCCAGCTGTAGCTCGGCTTCCTCCTGCAGCCGCCCAGACTCTCTCGCGCTGGGGGCCGAGGGCCCCTCCCCAGGCCTGGGGGTTGTCACCTCCTCCTCTGGCTGCCCCTCGGGCTCCTCCTCCCCTAGCTCCAGCGGCAGCCAGTCTTCGTCATCCAGGCCCTCCAGGGTGGCCAGCAGCTCTCGGACCTCCTCTGGGGGGCAGGGAGAGGCACCCGGTCAAGGGTCAAGCCCAGCCAGGACAGGGCAGTCAGGGGCCGGGAGGAAGATGGAGACGGGTTGGAGGGTATCCGCTCAGCCGATGGGCGCAGTGCAGAGCAGCACAGAGCTGCCAGAGGTCAAGAAAGGGCTGCGGGATGTCCCGGGGCCCCAGGGATCCCTACCCAGGCCTGAGTTCTCCTGGTCACCGTCCGGATCATCTGGAGGCCACGGGGTGGAGGAGAGGCCAGGGAGGGCCTGCAGGGCCTCAGTAGGGCCCAACTGTTGGGAGAGAGTGTCAAGGCTACCAGGACACCTGCCCCCCAAGGCATCTGAGCAAGGGTGGAGGCAGCGTCTGGCAGGGGGAACAAGGGGAGGGCGGGGCAGGTTCTGTGTCCACCTCTTCCAGGTCCATGTCCAGGACGGCCCCAGCCAGATGCTCTGTCCCGAAGACACACTGGAACTGTGCCTCCAGCTCCCGGAGAAGGTGCTGCCCCTCTGGGCTCAGCAGGAACCTGGCACTGCCTGGGTGCTTCAGGCTCAGCATGTGACAGCTAACACTGCCCAGCAGACTTTGCAGAAACTCCTCGGCTGCCCGGCATGGGGCCAGGGCTCCGCAGAGCTGCAGGACCATGGGGCGGGGGTTGGGGGGCAGTTGGCAAGTTTAGGGCACAGGAAAGGCACCCGGAGCCCCCAGTAGCAGAGGAGGATCAAAGGTGAGGACTCCTCAGGGGCTGCTTACCCGGAATCCAGTCGTATCTGAGCCCTCGAGTGGGAAAAGAGCCACGTCTCCGAGGCCAGCGAGAAGGTCCTCGTGATAGAGCTGAATGAAGCGCATTGCTCCCGGCTCCACTGCCAGCACCGTCTCCACCAGGCCCTCCTGCCTCGGTGACCCCGCGGGCCCCAAGCTCACTGATGCCACCTGCTCTGAAGAGCGCATGGTGATCTCCACTGGGTCTGGAGACCCCACAGTCCTTGGGCTCCCCGGTCCCTCCTCTTCTGAAGACCCCCAAGGCCCTGAGCTGACTGGCCTGGCCCGTGCCAGCGACGAGCTGTCCGAACAAGGGCCTGCGCTCAGAGAAGCTCCTGACTGCCCTGGCGCCTCCTCAAAGCCCAGTGTGACATCCCCAGCATAATGCTGTGCCCTTGCTGGTCCTCCTGCCTCCTGGAGAATGTGCCTGGGGTCCCCAGGCCCCAGGTCGCCTGGGTGGCTCCCTCCGCCGGCGTCCTCAGTGAGCTCCTCAGGCTCCAGGACATCGTAGTGGGGGACAAGGCTCAGCTCTGAGCCCTGCAGCTGGTGGTCCCGCTGCAGCACCCGCTCGGCCACTTGGAAGAAGGGAAAGAACAGGTCATCAGGGCTCCAAGCCATGGTGGGGAACCGCCCTGTCCTGCCCCACTCACCCCTCCAGTGCTGGAAGGAGACCACGGTGCCCAGGTGCCCTGGGAGGCTGCGCATGCCCTCCAGGGGCCCCCCACCGCTGCGGCGCTCATTCTCCAGGTACAGCTCCAGCAGCAGCAGGTCTGCAGGGGGGTTGCCTCCTACCACACGGACTGCCCGGGCCTGGGGCACCCAGGCCAGGGAGACCTCAGCCCCCTCCAGGCCCAGGGCCCGGGCGTGCACCTCCAGGACGCCAGCTTCTGTGGGGAGGATGCAAGTCAGCACAGGGTGCCTCCCCTAACAGGCAGGCCGCCCCAATCCCGCCTCTTACCTGCCTCAGAAAGGGGCTTGGGCAGTTGCACCAGGGCGCGATCTGGTCGAGGACTGGCCAGGGTGTGGCAAGGCTGCTCTGGGTGCCCAGCGGCACAAAGCAGACCTTGGACGTACTGCTCCAGGAGCTGGGGTGTGGTGCCAGGAGGCAATCCTTGGAGCAGCAGGCGCGCAGGGGCGCGTGGTGGGGCTGGCCGCAGGCTCAACCGAGCCCCCTGCAGAGTGTGCTCTGGCCAGGCCAGGACCCTCGCGGCATCTGCGGGCGAGGGGAGCGTGCCGGTCAGGGCCGGCGGCCAGCGGGGCCCAGGCTGCCCCTTTCCGTCGGTCCCTCACCTGCAGGCTCCTCAAAGGTGAGGATGCCCCCGCGGCCGAGTCTCTGCCAACTCGCCACAGGCCCACCCCCAGAGCTTCGGCGGTTCTCGAAGTAGAGCGTGAGCAGCTCGTCTGGGACGCTGGGGGGCAGACCACTGAGCTCCACTGCCGCTCCCGCCTCCGTCTCCGCCTCCCCCATCGCCACCTTGGGGCCAGAAGAGGGGGTAGGCAGCAGCCCCACCGTTCCGCCTCACGCAGCCCGGGTCCCTTGGTAGCGTTCCCTGACGCCCCCTTCACTGTGCAGGCGACCTACATCCCCCCACTTACGCTCCCCGACCCCAGCCTGAGCTGCCCCAGCCCGGGCCTTCAGCCAGGACTCCCTCCCCACACCCTGGGACAGGAAAGCAAAAGTGAAACTGTTGCAGGAAGGGAGGAGCGCGCAGCGCTGAGCGAGTGTGGCCTTTCAGGTGCTTCCCTCTTCAGGCTCCTCCTGCAGGATGTTCCAGCCCCGCCCCCGCCCCGCCCCTCCGGCCCTCCGCCCACCGGTCTCGTCCGTCTGTCGTCTGTCCCACCCCAGCCCAGTGGCTGCAGGATGGGGGGAGTGGCCCTTGGGGGTCCTCCACTCCCACTGGCCCTTCCCTGTGAACCTCAAGACAGCCAATCACCCTCTCTGGTAAATACGCCGGGGTTCTTGAGTCATTGCCCCCAACTCAAAGACCTCAAGCCTCTGTGTTCCCTTCCCCCACTGCAGAGACTTTGGGTCTGGCTGAGGCTGGCTTTCAACTCTCCCCAGCAACCTTGGCGCCTGCACCTGCATTCACCCTTCAACAACTCAAAGGTGGCCGACCTGCCACCTGGCGAAGGCGAGCAGCTCAGCTCCTGACCCTGGAGGGGTACGTCCCCATCACTGCTGGCCCAAGGCACTGCCACGCCTCTCGCCCGGCTGCACCTTTAGAACCCACACTCCCTCTTGCCATCCAGTCACCCCTTCCCTGGTGCCCGTATTCATTGGCTTCCAGCCTCTGGAAGAGTTGTGCCCACAGTGCTCTCCACCCCCACCTCCCACTTAGCCCTCAGCCACAAAAACTCCTCTTAACCCCTGCTACTTCTGCGAGGGATTGAGGGCCTGTCCAGCCTGTACCCTGAGCTGCCCCCACCCTGGTCCAAACCTGTCATCTCTCGTCTAGATCACGTCTCTGACTTCTGAACTGATCTCTCTCTGCCACTCCTGCCCTATCGTACCGTCCAACCTCAACAGAGGGCAGGGTGTGCCTTAAAAGTCGCACCAACAGCTGCTAGAGATTGGACCATGATGAAGCCAAAGTCGTTTGGAAGACCTGCCAGGCTGGACTGACCAGGCCCCAGACCCTGCTGGCTGAATGCCCCTGTATCCCCCACGCTCCGTCATCCAGTGCAGCAGACCCTCACTCCCTGACACCTTTGTACTGGCCCTTCCCTCTTCTAGACCAGCCTTTCCCACAGAGCCACATGGCCACCCCTCCCCCAACTCACCTTACTAGGTTCTTGGTGGCAGGTTTAACTCGAACTTAAAAGTCTTCAAGGACCCTCCTAAAGCCCTGACCTCAACTTCACATTTGTCATTTTTAGGTTTTTTTCTTTAAAAAAGGACCCTCAAATTGTATTAACTTCTAGTTGTACAAAACCTGAAGTCACCCCTGCCTGCTCTATGCTTTGTCTTCTCGTGGAACTCATTGTCAACAAAGGTCCATGTAGTCAAGGCTATGGTTTTTCCAGTAATCATGTATGGATGTGAGAGTTGGACTATAAAGAAAGCTGAGTGCCGAAGAATTGATGCTTTTGAACTGTGGTGTTGGAGAAGACTCTTGAGAGTCCCTTGGACTGCAAGGAGATCCAACCAGTCCATCCTAAAGCAGATCAGTCCTGGGTGTTCATTGGAAGGACTGATGCTAAAGCTGACTCTCCAGTACTTTGGCCACCTGATGCGAAGAGCTGACTCATTTGAAAAGACCCTGATGCTGGGAAAGATTGAGGGCAGGAGGAGAAGGGGACGACAGAGGATGAGATGGTTGGATGGCATCACCGACTCAAGACTCAATGGACATGAGTTTGGGTAGACTCCGGGAGTTGGTGATGGACAAGGAGGCCTGGCATGCTGCGGTTCATGGGGTTGCAATGAGTCAGATACGACTGAGTGACTGAACTGAACTGGAACTCATTGCCTTCTAACACAATGTATAATTTACTTATTATACCTATACCTGCTGTGGAGGATCTACCCCAGGTGGCAGTGTGCTGGAACAACTCACATCATGACAACATTGTTCAATTTGGGGGAATCTTTGTGAGTCAGTTTGTAAACTAGTGGTCAGTCGAAATAAGCCATGATGGGGTATTTATGCCAAGGACATGTGCAAAGGCACAGATCAGGGCTTCCCCACGTTGGGGTCAGTTTTTCAACACGGAACCAACACATCCCCTGCACAGGACAGAGCCTTTCCCAACCACTGCCAGGCCTGGGAGAGGCCACCATCCAGGAGTCCAGCAAGTATAGTAGGACTCCTAGGCCCCAGGGGGAGAGGCACTTCTGCAGGGACTCCAGGAGACAGCGCCCCAGGGGATGTCCCTGACTGGGGCAGGCAGTGCTTCTTCTCAAGACCACTGAAGCCCAGGGAAGTCAACTTGACCTCCGGTTCTGGGGCATCTCTAAGCCTCAGTCCCTCAGCAGAGAAACAGGGCTAAGAACGCCACCCTTACTGTTTGTGAATTTGTGAAGTGAGAATAAATGGTCTAGTAGGGACCTAGACTAGCTTAACGGAGAGGACTGAGCAATTATACAATCAGGTCTCTTGATCTGGGATAGCCTTGGATGAAATGGAAAGTGGGGTTTCAAGGTCAAGGAGGGATGGAGAGTGCTAGTCAAAACTCAGCAAATCTCAAATTTAGAAATAAATTTCTCGACTCTCTGACCCAAATTGGAGAGGCCAGGTGTCAGCCTCTAGGTCTACAGCTCTCAGAGCCCAAGCCCAACTCTCGGTGGACGAGCGGGAGAAAGACCAGCAGGGCGGCGGAATGGGGCAGGATCCATCCGGAGAGGCGCCGCCCTCCCGCAGAGCCCCGTCCGCGGCCCCGCCCCGCCCCATGCCCCGCCCCATGCCCCGCCCTCGGCCCGCCCCGTCACACGGCCCCGCTGCGTCTCCCGAGCCGCAGGCGCAGGCCCAGCCGAGCCGGCAGCGTAGCGGGTGCGGGTGCGGGTGCGGTTGCCAGTGCGGACGAAGCGGTGGCCTACCCCGCGGCCGCGCAGCGGACAGTGGGCGCAGCGTCCTGAGGCGCCCCGCGACTGGTGAGTCCCAGGCCCTAACACAGCCGCGTGTCTACCGGTTCAGCCGGCCGGCCGCTGCCACCCCCGCGGGAGCCCTGCGCAGCCGAAAGGCGTCGCGGTGGGTCAATCTGTCGGTCCGGCCGCCGCGCGGCCCGCAGGGGCCTGGGAGGGGGGTGCGGCGGCGGCGGCGGCGGCGGCGGGGGCGGGGAGCCGGAGGACCCCGCGCGGGCAGGCGGGCGGGGGCGGCGCGCTGCTGCGACAGTAGGACCGCCGCTCGAGCGCCCCCCAAACGGGCAAGAGGGCCCACCCCGCCCTCGGTGCGGGGTCTCTGGCCGCCGCCCCCGCCGCCCGCCTCGCCCCCACGTCCGCTTTGTTCCCCTGCGCGCCCTCTGGTCTCTTCCATCCCCCACACACCCCCGCAAACCGCTGTTCTTGGCGTACCCCGCCGGCAGGCAGCCCGGCAGCCGATCCAGGCCTGCTGCCCCCACCCGGGAGCGAGGGACGGTCGGGCCCTGCTCTGGGAGAGGGGCTCAGGGCTCTGGTTGGTCACAGATGGCGTGAGGATTTCCTGGGATAGAAATAGCCGCCTGCCCTGGCCCCTTAAAGCTGCTTAAGGGGCGGGATGTGAAGGGGAGGGTCCGGGCACACCCCCACACCTCCCCGACCGCGCCCCCCGCCGACACCCAGGATGAGCTCTGACCCGGAGACGCCAGCAGCGGTGACAGGGCCCCTCAAGGTGCTTGTGAGAAAGCGCGGAAGCCCCAGAATCCCGAGGCTGACAAAGTCACTCCCTCGTCCCTCCCCTCCTCTGGGGTCGGTCTGTGGCGGCCCGTGCTGAAGCCGCCAGCGCAGCCAGCCGGCCCCCACCCGCCTCTCCTGGCCCCCAGCTTGGGACTCCCCGCTGCCCTGGGGCAGAGGTCATAATACCGCTCCTTCCGTCCTGGTTCCCGGCAGCAGGTGGGGCGCCCGGCTGGCTTCTGTCGCGGCAGGCTAACTGTTCTCTTTCCGTCCTCTAGGGGGAGACCACAGAAGCTGAGGCCATGTCCCATGAAAAGAGTTTCTTGGTGTCTGGGGACAGCTATCCTCCCCCCAACCCTGGATATCCGGGAGGGCCCCAGCCCTCCATGGCACCCTACCCAGGGGCCCCTTACCCACAGGCCACGTTCCAGCCATCCCCCTATGGCCAGCCAGGGTATCCCCAGGGCCCCAACCCCTACCCCCAAGGTGGTTACCCACAGGGCCCCTACCCCCCTGGGGGCTACCCCCAGGGCTCCTACCCCCCAGGGGGATACCCACAGGGCCCCTACCCCCCAGGAGGATACCCTCAGGGGCCATATCCGCAGAGCCCCTTCCCCCCCAACCCCTACGGACAGCCACAGGCCTTCCCAGCACAGGACCCTGGCTGTGAGTATCCGGGCAGGGCAGGGCGAGGGCAGGGGCTCCCACATGAGTGAGGGGTGCTGACTGCCCGTCCTGCTCTTCAGCACCTCATCATGGGAACTATCACGAGGAGGGGCCCCCATCCTACTATGACAACCAGGACTTCCCTGCCACCAACTGGGATGACAAGAGCATCCGCCAGGCCTTCATCCGCAAGGTGGGCCTCGGGGGCTGGGGGTGTGGGCAGCTATGCTGGCAGGGCTCTGAGCCGCCTCCCTCCCCAGGTGTTCCTGGTGCTGACCCTGCAGCTGTCTGTGACCCTGTCCACCGTGGCTGTGTTCACCTTCGTCGGGGAGGTGAAGGGCTTTGTCCGGGAGAACGTCTGGACCTACTACGTCTCCTATGCCGTCTTCTTCGTCTCTCTCATTGTCCTCAGCTGCTGTGGGGACTTCCGGCGGAAGCACCCCTGGAACCTTGTTGCGCTGGTAACTCCCAGGGCCCTGCCTCAGCACCCCACGTCTCAGGCTTTGGAGCAACAGAGGGGGTGGGGCAGCGTGGGAGGGGCCACGGCTCTGGGTGCTGACACACCATCTCCCCTCAGTCGATCCTGACTGTCAGCTTGTCCTACATGGTGGGCATGATCGCCAGCTTCTACAACACCGAGGCGGTCATCATGGCTGTAGGCATCACCACGACCGTCTGCTTCACAGTGGTCATCTTCTCCATGCAGGTGAGGGGCCCCCTGGGGCAGGGCTGCCAACCCCCGGGGCCCAGAGGTGCCCTGGGGTGGAGGCCGCCAGTGCCCCCTGCGCGTGTCTGTGCCCACAGACCCGCTATGACTTCACGTCCTGCGTGGGCGTGCTCCTGGTGAGCGTGGTGGTGCTCATCCTGTTCGCCATCCTCTGCATCTTCATCCGGAGCCGCGTCCTGGAGATCGTGTACGCCTCGCTGGGCGCTCTGCTATTCACCTGCGTGAGTGATGGGGCCATGGCCCGGGCGGGGGGCTGGGCGGGGGGCTTGTCTCTTGACACCGCCACTCTGTCACCCCCAGTTCCTGGCAGTGGACACTCAGCTACTGCTGGGGAACAAGCAGCTGTCCCTGAGCCCGGAGGAGTACGTGTTCGCTGCACTGAACCTCTACACGGACATCATCAACATCTTCCTGTACATCCTCACCATCATTGGCCGCGCCAAGGAGTAGCCTGAGCCCGCTCGTGTGGGGTCCCTCAGGTGGCATGCCCGGCCTGGTCCCTGCCCCGGCGTGGCAGCTCCTCTCAGCTCCCCTCTCTCGTCCCTGTGTGCTGCCTGGGACAGGGAGCCCCTCGACCCTTCCGTGTGTACACCGCAGACACCTCTGTCCGGACGCGCCGCGGCCAGCATGGCCCCTTCCAGCCGTCCCACCCCGCCACAGGGCAGCGGGGCTGGGTTTCCGTGCCCCCTCCCGCCCATCCAGTGTTGCATGAGCCCTGTCTGCCAGCCCACTCCAGGGTCTGGGGGCAACACCAGGCCTCAGGGGCGAGCGATGGAGCCACGAGGTGAGGGTGCACGTCTCCCCTCCTGTCCCTGCTCCCTGGCTCGGCATACAGCCTCCCCCCCACCCCCCCCCGCCCACTGGAGTGCTGCCCTCTGGGGGACCTGCTGGGTGCGGGTCTCATCCCTGTGCTGAGCCCTTGAGGGCAGAGAGGAGGGAACAGTCCAGGTCAGGAGGGTGCCTTCCTCTCATTCTACTGTCTGTAAAATTCCAATAAACGGGACCCTCTGCGCTCTGTGTTCCCTTCCTCATTCTCGTCACTGCCACTTCCTCCCTGAGGCAGGGAGGGGTCTGGGCGTCGACAAGAGTGAGGCGGCGAGCAGGACCCGGACAGGCAGGAGCCAGACAGGCATTGCTGGCCGGGCCTGGCTCTGGCGGAGGGTGAGGGCAGCAGCTTCTCCATGCCTCCACCTCCTCGCAGCCTTCCAAGCCACGTCCTCAGCACTGTGCCAGGAGGCCCGCTGATGGATGGGACCCGGGGCTCCCAGATCACATGCTGTCTGCCACCCATGCCTGGGACCTGCCTGGTGTGACGGAGGGTCCTATGAGACCTCACCGTCCCCACCCCGGGCCTGAGGGGCAGTGGCACGGGTCACTGACCCCCCCCCAGGCAGGACTGTCCTGCTCCTCCGGCTCTGAAAGGCGCCCGGGAACCCATCAGCGGTCACCTGACAGGTGGCACTGCATGCCCCCCCAGACAGCTGCAGACCAGGCCCCCAGGGTGAAGCGGAATGGAGACCCTGAGGCCCCCTGGCCTGCCTCTGGCGCCTTCCAGCAGTCTCTCCAGACCCCGCCCCTCCGTGGCCTCAGCCCCAGCTGGTCCTGCATGGCCTCCTGTGGCTCTCTCTGTCCCCGCTCCAGAGCCTACCCCTGCTGCCCCAGTTCTGACATGTGCACCCGCTGTCAGCTAGCTGCCCTTATCCCCGCCCTCCTCACAGAGGGGTCCCTCCGCGGCCCTGAGCCCTCCTGAGCCCCCAGCTCAGTGGTCACTCCTGACCGGCCTTCACTCATGGGACCTGCTGTCCACTTGGCTTGACACCCCTCCCCCAGAGCTTCCCCAGCTCCTACCCCCACCCCATTAAACCTGGTCCATTAACTGGTGCCAGTACCCCAGCATCTCTGAAGGGAAGCCCGCTCTAAGCCAGCACCCCACGCCCACAGGCACCTCGTCATGGCCTACGCTGCCCCTGCCACTCCCACGTAAGCCCCGTCAGTGTCCAACGGCCACCCCCAGGCCGGAGACGAGTGTCCCCTCTGCCCTCGTCCATCCTTCCCCACCTGCTCCCCGCCCAGGCCCCCTCCCCGAGGCCTCCTGTGCTCGGCTGACAGCTCACCCTTACCAAGTCTCTGCCCGCCGCCAGGCGTGCTTCCGACACACGGACCACACCACATGCCTGATGGCAGCTGGCGGCACGAAGTCCACGTTCCCTGAAGGCTGGTTGAGCTGGCCTTCCACTGTCCCCACACCCCTCAACCCGAGATGGACCTTGCACGCCCCACTTCCCTGGGTGGGCTGCACACTGCCTTCCCAGAGTCCAGCTCACCCCACACGGCAGTTTTGCTCCACTGCTACCCTGTCACTTGGCTTTGTTCACATGCCGGGCAGGTGTCGCCGCTCCCCTCCCCTACCTCTCCCGGAGCAGGTGTGTGGCTCCTCATCCAGGATTCCCTGCCTGCGGGAGCCAAGCGTACAGACACCTGCTCCGGGGAGTGTTCCTGGCCTTCGAACCCCAGCAGAGGCAGGAGAGGCAGCTAAGGAATGAACCCCAAGCCAAGTGTGCAGGGCCAGTGTCTGCTCGGAATGCAAGGACAAAACCTTGGCTAGACGAATCCTTGGCGGAGGCTTCTGGAGACCAGCAGGGGCCAGAGCTGTGGGCAGGGCCGAGGTCTGGAAGCTGGGCCGCTGTGGGAAGGGAGGTCAGGGGTGCACACGGATGAGGCCTTGAGCTTGCCCTGCCAGCGAAACGGACAGGCAGGACCCACTGCTGAGCATGTGCTCAGGAAGATGAGTCCAGGGAGAGAGTGTCCAGAAGAGGGGCTGGGTTCCAATAGGCACAGGGAGGAAGCAGACAAGATGGCAGAAGGGAGCAGGGCTCAAGGCGGCTGGCAATGGCACAAAGGGGTCACAGGGGCCCAGTCGAGGTGGGCAGGGCATTTCTGCCAATGGAGTTTGGCCTGCTGTCTGCTGCGTCTGCTGCCGCCGGGAAGGAGATACGGGGCAGCTTATGTCTAACCGGGTGGGTGAGTGTGAAGAAGCCACAGGAGGGGTGAGGTCGGCCAGGGAGACTGTTCAGGTGACGTGAGGCAGCCCCCAGCTCCCAGAGCTGGCCTGGTGCACTCAGATACGGCCGTGGTGGCCTCCGGGGTAGAACATGCAGATTCACACGAGACCAGGTCAGACCGGGCCCCTCTGTGCCAGATCGGGTTGAGAGAGAAGACTCCTCTGTCGTCACATCTGAACATAAGCCAGATGCGGGCATCGTCTATGCCATAAAGAAGACCTACTGTGTGCATCCTGTCCTGCCTCATCTGAGCACCTGCTGGCTCTTCAAAGTGGGCAGCTTTAGCTGGCCCCTGGTCTGTCCTCCTTCCAAAACCTTGCTATTGAGATACACAGTCTCAGGACAACTGCCCCACCCCGTTTACCAAAACAAGTCCTTCCTGGGCCCCCCAACAAATACACAGTAAGCCTGTCTTACTGTGTAAGACACCCAGGGACAGGGTGTCGGTGGGCTTCCTCTGGAGCCTTGAGGAGGACTACTTTATTCTTCAATCAAAATGTTTATTTACATGACTGATCAGTAAGTCCATTCGTGCTTTCGGATTAAATGAAGCATGGGACTTCCCTGGTGCTCCAGAGGTGAAGACACCATGCTCCCAGTGCAGGCAGTTCCATCTCCAGTCAGGGAACTGGATCCCACATCTAGGAACTAAGGGTTCCCACACCATAACCAAAGGTCCCTGCACCACAGCTAAGACCCGGCACAGCCAAATTAATCCATATTTTTTAAAGAAAGATTAAAGGACACAGAGTCTCAGCATCATCACTGCGCCCGCTTTTGAAAAGCACCATGTGGGCAGCACAAGACCCCACGCACTCAGCAGCCCATAGGTGCCCTGTGCTGCCTGCCCTGCTAACCAGTGCTGCCCTCAGCCTCTGGAGCTGGAGGAGCCTTCAGGACAGGCACGCAACCTGCGCATCCTGACACTCAGGCCAGCATCTAGTCCAGAGTGGGTGTGCCGTCAGCGTAGATCGTGGAAGGAGTGGGAACTCTATGCGGCATGAGCCGCCCAGGCACCAACTGCCCCAAGACCAGGCAGGAGCACTACAGACTCTGGACTCTGGTCAGCATCAGCATCAGTGGGAAGCACTTGAGGAGTGCAGGCAGCAGAACTGAAAGCCCAGGAAACTTGTGGAGGCCTATCTGGGGGAGTAGGTGGAAGAGCAAGGAGGTGAGAGCATAGTGGAGGGTCGAGGTCAGTGTGTCAGCTGTGGACGCAGAGCTCGAGTTCGAACTCTTCTGCATGCAGGGATGAACCACTGGGACCTTCCAGTGAAGAGCCTGGAAGTGGTTTGAGTAAAGGCAGGAAAATCAGCGAGGCCCACAGTGAGGGCCTGGCCTGGGGGGCGTGAGGCGTTGGGAGGGGAGGCACTGATGGCAGGCGCGGTGGCTCCCTAGGCAGCCCTTCCCCACCGAACCCAGACACTGCGCCCCAGGCATCAGCATGGATTGGCCCATCTGCCACCAAAACGTTGAGTTCCTGAGTTCTGCTTTGTCTCAGGCTTGTCAGGAACTGGGGACCTTGAAGAACTCCCCATATTCAAACAACGCCCACCACACACACACACACACACACATACACACAGCTGAACTTCTCAACTCCCATCTATGCTACTGAAGAAGGCCTTGTGAAATGAAAGATTTCTTGCCATATTGGTGGGCAAGAAATGTCACAGCCATCAGCTATTTCGGGCCTCCAAATGTGAGTGAGGGCTCCCAAAAGGGAACGCGATGCCTGCGGCCCAGCAGATGCCGCCACCCCAACGGTGATTGCTGAGGAGCCATCTGCGACTCCTTAAGGTGAACCAGGAATCAAGGATGTGAACAATCCAGAAACAGGGTTTGACCCCAGAGAGCTGAGGGGCCTCCCAGGTGGCCCTAGTGGTAAAGAACCCACCTGCCAATGCAGGAGACATAAGAGACTCGGGTTTGATCCCTGGGATAGGAAGATCCCCTGGAGGAGGGTATGACAATCCACTCCAGTATTCTTGCCTAGAGAATCCCATGGACAGAGGAGCCTGGTGGGCTACAGGCCGGCTACAGAGCCGGACATGACTAAAGCAACTGAGCACGCATATGCATTATGCATATATAACTGAGTCACCTGAAACTAACACAACATTGTAAATCAACTATACTTCTATTTGGAAAAAAAAAGATACAGTTGTGCTGGAGTGAGGTGGCCCCTAATCCAACATGACTGGTGTCCTTATAAAAAGGAGACTCTTAGACACGGGCACCTTTTCTGCCACCAGGTCCCTGCGTTAGCATGGATGGTCTCGCGGAACTGCTGCAGCCTCCTGATGAAGAGGAACCAGCAGACACCTGGCTCAGAACCCAATCATCTGTGGCCCTGAGACACCTTCCACTACAACAGGTGGATTCTCCACAGGACAGACAGTGGTGAGGTCATTGTAAAGCAGGAATCCAGCACACGGACCACTGTCTGCAACCATGTGGGCCACCCTCTGCACCTGGAAGCACAGTACCGCCCACAGGACACCTGTGATGGGGAAGAGGAAGCTGACTGCCCATACCCAGGCCCTGCCCCCCAAGCAATAAAGACGTCTAAAGGTTTCCTCAAAAACAATAGCAAAATATTATACTGGAGGCCCCAACCAGCACAATAGGACAAGGAGAAAAGGTGTGTTTATCTATAGCAACATGATCATGTACATAGAAAATTCTAAGAAATCTACCGAAAACCTACTAGAACTAACAAAAGAGTTTGACAAGGTCATGGATACAAGTCAACAATAAAAAGTCATAAACTATACATAGCCACAAACATAAAAAATTAAAACTATATGTACATCACAAAACCATAGAATGCATAGAGATTATGGCAGAGGCTCCCTAATATCACTCTCAGGTTTGTTGATTCATTAGAACCCAGGATTCCCCTATACTCCTGCTCATGGCAATGATTTATTACACAGAAAAGATATGAAGCAAAATCTGCATAGAAAAAAGACTTGGGGCAAAATGTGAAGGAAATCCAGTGCAAGCTTTTAGGAGTCTTCTCCCTGTGGAGTCACACAGCATGAACTTAATTCTCTGAGCAACGAGTTGGGACAATACGTGTGCAATGTTGTCTATGAAGGAAGCATATTAGAATCCCAGTGCCGAAGCTTCTCATAGGGGGCTGGTCATACAGGTGCCCTCTGCCCAGCAGCAACCCAAATTCCAGACTCTCAGAAGGAAATCACAAGCTCAGCATAAGCCACATTGTTTGAACCAAGAGTTGGGCACAGCGAGCCATTTTTATCAGTTTATCAGTTCGGAGAATTATGGGAACTCTCTGAAATCAAATTCCCAGATGACCAAGGCCAAGCAGAGCTTTCTGAGGGTGGCAGTCTCAGGTCTGCTATGCTTCTTCACAGTGATAAACAACAAAATGTGTGCAACGCACGTCTACTAAAAACTACAAAACATTTCTGAGATTTTGAAAGATAGAGAGATGTACCAGGTTCAAGCATCAGACTCAATAGTGATATCAGTTCTTTCCAGATTGATCTAGAAATTCAACACAATTCCAATGAAAATCCTATCAGGCTTTATTGTAGACATTGACAAACACCTTAAGTATATATGGAAACATGAAAGACTTAAAAAAGCCGGAAGAGTTTTGAAAAGGAACAAGGTTGGAGGACATGATTTCAAAATTTTCTGTAAAGCTGTAATGATCGAGACAGTATAATAGTGTACTAAGGGAGACACACAGATCAGTGGACAGAATAGAAAATCCAGATATATACTACACATATTTCTTTAAACAAATAGTAATAGAACAATTAGCTATCGATATTAAAGAGAAAGAACCCCCACCCTTACCTTACAACAGATACAAAAATTAACTTGAAATGGACCATAGACCTAAATATGAAAGCTAAATTATAAAAACTTCTAGATAAAATGTAGACAGATTTCCTAAATAGGACACAAAAAGCACAGACCATTTAAAAATTTTTTTGATAAACTTAAAAGCTTTTGCTCTTGAAAAGGAAATAAAATGACAAGCCACATCTTGCAGAAAATATTTGCAACACATGTATTTGCAAAGGGTTACAGTTGTATCCAGACATACAAGTGCTGTTGTTGTTGTTCAGTGATAAGTCCTGTCTGACTCTTTTATAGCCTGGTGGGCTGTAATGCACGAGGCTCCCCTGTCCGTGGGATTCTCCAGGCAAGAATACTGGAGTGGGCTGCCATTTCCTTCTCCAGGGGATCTTCCCGACCCACTCTCCTGCATTGGCAGGCAGTTTCTTTACCTCAGAGCCGCCAGGGAATGTCATAATTAGAAGACACTCAACCTAATTTTTAAATGAGCAAAAAATTTTAGGAAGCTCATAAAAGAAGATACATAGGAACTTCACTGGCAGTCCAGTGGTTGACTCTGTGCTTCCACTGCAGGGGGTGCAGGTTTCATCCTTTATCAGGGAACTAAGATCCCGCAAGCCTCTAAGCCAAAAAAAGAGAGAAAATTTCCTTAATTGAATAAAAATGAAAATACAATGTATCAAGTTTAAAAACTACATATAAAAAAGAAGATATGCAAACGGCCAGTATGCCGTTTTGATTGTTTTCAAAATCATTAGCCATCAAGGACATGCAATTTAAAACTAC
Organism: Oryx dammah; assembly: GCF_014754425.2. NCBI lineage: Eukaryota > Metazoa > Chordata > Mammalia > Artiodactyla > Bovidae > Oryx > Oryx dammah. The sequence continues at coordinate 13,633,123 of NW_024070203.1, read as the reverse complement.
AATGAAATACCACTCTACATTCAGTAGAACAGCTAAAATTAAAAGATTTACATTAGCATATTGCCAAAGATGCAGAGCAACTGGAATTCTCATTTACCAGTGGAAAAGTAAAATAGTATAACCACTTTGGAAAACAATCTGGCAGTTTATAACAGATATTTACAGAATGAAAACCACAATCACAGAAAACTAACCAAACTGATCACATGGACCACAGCCTTGTCTAACTCAATGAAACTATGAGCCATAGGGCCACCCAAGACGGATGGGTCATGGTGGAGAGTTCTGAGAAGATATGGTTCTCTGAAGGAGGAAATGGCAAACCATGTCAGTACTCTTGCCTTGAGAACTCCATGAACAGTAGGAAAAGGCAAAAAAAAAAAAAAAAATGACACAGAAAGATGAACTCCCCAGGTCGGTAGGTGCCCAATATGCTACTGGAGAAGAGTGGAGAAATAACTCTAGAAGGAATGAAGAGACGGAGCCAAAGCAAAGACAACGTCCAGATGTGGATGTGACTGGTGATGGACGTAAAGTCCAATGCTATGAAGAACAATATTGCGTAGGAACCTGGAATGTTAGGTCCACGAATCGAGGTAAATTGGAAGTGGTCAAACAGGAGATGGCAAGAGTGAACATTAACATTTTAGGAATCAATGAATTAAAATGGACTGGAATGGGTGAATTTAATTCAGACGACCATTATATCTACTACTGTGGGCAAGAACCCCTTAGAAGAGATGGAGTAGCCCTCACAGTCAACAAGAGTCCAAAATGCAGTCCTTGGGTGCAATCTCAAAAATGACAGAATGATCTCTGTTCGTTTCCAAGGCAAACTATTCAATATCACGGTAATCCTAGTCTATGCTTTAACCAGTAAATGCCTAAGAAACTGAAGTTGAATGGTTCTTTGATGATCTACAAGACCTTCTAGGACTAACACCAGAAAAAAGATGTTCTTTTCATCATAGGGGACTGGAATGCAAAAGTAGGAAGTCAAGAGATACCTGGAATAACAGGCAAGTTTGGCCTTGGAGTACTAAATGAAGCAGGCAAAGGCTAACAGAGATTGTCAAGAGAACACATTGGTCATAGCAAACACCTTCTTCCAACAACACAAGAGAAGACTATACATGGACATCACCAGACGGTCAATACTGAGATCAGATTGATTATATTCTTTGCAGCCAAAGATGGAGAAGCTCTATACAGTCAGCAAAAACAAGACTGGGAGCTGACTGTGGCTCAGATCATGAACTGCTTATTGGCAAATTCAGACTTAAACTGAAGAAAGTAGGGAAAACCACTAGACCATTCAGATATGACCTAAATCAAATCCCTTACAGTGGAAGTGAGAAGTAGATACAAGGGATTAGATCTGACAGACAGAATGCCTGAAGAATTATGGATAGAGGTTCATGACATTGTACAGGAGGCAGAGATCAAGACCATCCCCAAGAAAAAGAAATGCAAAAAGGCAAAATGGTTGTCTAAGGAGTCCTTACAAATTGCTGAGAAAAGAAGAGAAGCAAAAGGCAAAGGAGAGAAGGAAAGATATACCCATCTGAATGCAGAGTTCCAAAGAATAGCAAGGAGAGATAAGAAAGCCTTCCTCAGTGATCAATGCAAAGAAATATGCAGAGTACATCATGTGAAATGCTGGGCTAGATAAAGCACAAGCTGGAATCAAGATTGCTGGGGAAAATATCAATAACCTCTGATATGCAGATGACACCACCCTTATGGAAGAAAGCAAAGAAGAACTAAAGAGCCTCTTGATGAAAGTGAAAGAGAAAGTGAAAAAGCTGACTTAAAGCTCAACATTCAAAAAACAAAGATCATGGCATCTAGCCCCATTACTTCATGGCAAATAGATGGGGAAACAGTGACAGACTTTATTTTTGGGGGGTCCAAAACCACTGCAGATGGTGACTGTAGCCATGAAATTAAAAGATGCTTGCTCCTTGGAAGAAAAGCCATGACAAAGTTAGACAGAATATTAAGAAGCAGAGACATTACTTTGCTGACAAAGGTCCGTCTAGTCAAAGCTATAGTTTTTTCAGTGAAGAAGTTAAGTGAAGTGAAGTCACTCAGTCGTGTCCGACTCTTTGTGACCCCGTGGACTGTAGCCTACCAGGTTCCTCCGTCCATGGGATTCTCTAGGCAAGAATACTGGAGTGGGTTGCCATTTTCTTCTCCAGGGGATCTTCCCAACCCAGGGATTGAACCTGGGTCTCTGCATTGCAGGCAGACACTTTAACCTCTGAGCCACCAGGGAACCCTGGTGGATGTGAGAGTTGGGCTATAAAGAAAGCTGAGTGCCGAAGAATTGATGCTTTTGAACTGTGGTATTGGAGAAGACTCTTGAGAGTCCCTTGGACTGCAAGGAGATCAAACCAGTCTATCTTAAAGGAAATCAGTCCTGAATATTCATTGGAAGGACTGACTGATGCTGAAGCTAAAACTCCAATACTTTGGCCACCTGATGTGAAGAACAGACTCATTTGAAAAGACCCTTGATGTTGGGAAAGATTGAAGGCAGGAGGAGAAGGGGGTGACAGAGGATGAAACAGTTGGATGGCATCACTGACTCGATGGACATGAGTTTGAGTAAACTCCGCGAGGTGGTGATGGACAGGGAAGCGTGCTGCAGTCTATGGGGGTCGCAAAGAGTCAGACACGACTGAGCGACTGAACTGAACTGAATTGTATGATCTAGCAGTTCTATTCCTATCTTTTATCCAAAGATTTATACACTATACAAGTGTCCATAGACTCTTTATTCATCATAACAACAACAAAAATGACTAAAATGTCCAGGGATTGTGATAGTTATATAACAGAATACTACTCAGCCATAAAAAGGAACAAACTAGTAATGCAGACACCCACAAGGATGTCTCTCAAAAACGTCAGGCTGAATGAAAGAAACCAGACACAAAGGAACATACACTGATTACTCCTCCAGAGAAGACTAACCTGTGAGGACCAGGGATGGGAAGTGAGGATTACTAGGGAAAAGCACAGGGAAATTCTGGAGGTAACAGAGAAATTCTATACCTCATTGTAGTGGTGATCACACGGTACACACGTTTTTCAAAGCTCATCAAACTGTTTGCTTAAAATGGGTACATTTTATTGTGTGAGAATTGCACCTCAATAGTTTGTTTGTTTCCAATGAATGTGGGCAAAAGGTTAACAAACCATTTCTTCTTCTGCTTAAGAATTTGACCTTTGAAAAAAAAAAAAAGAATTTGACCTTTGGTTAACTGTCTAGCTATGGCCCCTGGTAACCAGATACAGGTAGAATGTTAATGATTTAACTAGGGACACTGCTTATGGTAACAATCACCCCTATTGGAAGCTGCGTGTGAAAACAGGGAGAAACTAGAAATGAACCATGAATGTCTGAGAGAAGCCATAACCCTGAGCTTCCTGGAGGAAAGTGACTCCTGAAACAGAGCATGTCCCTTGTGGAGACTCTGGAAGCTAGGTCTATGCAACTGCTGCAAGACATATGGCTCCTGTGAAGCATAGGATTTGGAAGCCCTGCCCAGTGTGGATCTCATCCCCTTGTGTGTGGGCTAACACCTAAGATCCAAACATGTAGTCTTGATGGCTATATAAATTGCTCCATGGGAACCTCCCTGGTGATGCAGAGACTAAGACTCCATGCTCGCAGTTCAGGGGGCCCAGGTTTGATCCCCGGTCAGGGAACTAGATCCCACATGCAGCAATTAAGGGTTCCCCTGCCTCAACTAAAGATCCCGTGTGCTGCAACTGAGACCTGGTGCAGCCAAATAAATAAACAAATAAATACTTTTTTAAAAGATCACTCCATGATTGCTTTAGAAAAAGATGATGTAGCCCCACTGCTGGCCATCTGTGTTCCCTGCATGTCTGAACAGATGGTGGTCTTTGGTCGTCTTGAAGGTGGAGCTGGATATTTAATAGACTAAGAAGACCCCCTGATGGACATGGCAATGTGTATCTCACAAATGTCCATGAAACATGATGACACGTTTATCTCGTAAATTATCAAGGGATTGCAAATCTAGTCCTAAAGCAGTGCCAGGCACAGAGTAAGCACTCAATAGACATTTGTTGACTTGTTGAATGAAATCAAGATTGCAATGAGATATCAGTCAATATCAACTGGAAAAAAATCAAGAAGTCTGACAATATTGAGTTCTGGAGAAGAGATACAGCAACTGGATCACTTCACACTTTGCTGGTAAGTAAGTCAAACAGCAAATAAATTTGACATTATCTTGTGAAGTTGGAAACTTTCATTTCTACAACCCAGAATTCTACTCCTAGATATGTCCAAGATAAATTTCTGCACATGTACCCCTGAGGACATGTATAAGAAAGTTCATGGTGTCTGTTCATAGTAGCAAACCAAATTTCCACAGACAAGATTATGGATGTATAAACTATTGTACATATCAAAATGAAAGAATGACAGCTACATGGAACAATATTATAACAAATTGTTCTCTGACCACAAAGTAACTAAATTCAAAATTAACAATAATTAAAAGTACATTTGGAACTAAAATATTCTTTGTTGACTGCTCATTGAAGATGTAGTTTCTCACAGGGGCATTTCCCAGTTTGGGAAGAACAAATGTGGTGCTGGACTGCCTAGCACAGCCCAGGGGGGCTCAACATTTTGGTACTGACACCACACTGTCCATGTGACAGCTGAGGAAGCCAACACACACACTTTCAAAGGTACAGCCTTCCCCACCACCCACAACCCAGGATAAAGTCCATGCTTTCTGAGGGGCTTCAGGGCCCTGAGTGGTCTGCCCCTGGTGACCACCCAGCAGCCCCCAGTTCCTCCTCTGCACACCTCAGCTGCACCAAACTGCCTGGACTCCGGGCCTCTGCACCTTCCCCTTCCTGTCTCCAGCCAACAGCCCGCTAACCTGGCTCCTTCTGAGAGAGGAGATCTTCAGAACTCATTCCTCTGGGATGAGCCCCTGACGCCCCACCAGGGCCAGACGGCCTTTGCCTCAGTGTCCCCAGTCAAGACCTCGCCTGCTGTGTGCTCTCTGTCTGCCTGTTGGTCCGTGTGCCCCACTTACTGTAATTTTCCATAATGTATGTGGTGCCACCACAGTCACCTGATGCCCGGCAGGGTACATGGCACACAGCTCAATAAGTCTCATCCTTGTTGGGCTGCCTTGTGCATCAGAGAGCACACAGCGTTGTCTGGGTCCAGTGTGGAGGTGCGGTGGCAATGGGAGGGCTCCCTCAAGGTGCAGGTGACACCCCCAGAGAAAGAATTAGTCCTGCCACCGGTGATTCTCTCAAGGGGCCTGGGAGAGTGTCCCGGCCGCCCGGAGGAGCACTCCATCCTGGAGACGGCGGGAGGCAGCAGGCAGGATGCTGAGTGCCAGCTCACAGGCCGTGGCTTCCAGGGGCTGAGGAACCACCAGAGTCCACCAGCAGCCCCGCCATGTCCAACCAGCACAAGAAACGCCACAAGGCTTCTGAGGAAAACAGGGCTAGAAGCACAGTACGCAGAAATGTCACCAACGATACACTCAAAAAGTCTTAACAACGTGATAAAAATAACAGCACAGGTTTACTTATGTTACGTGGTTAAGAAATACAGGAATACTATAATAAATGTGGGGTTTACCTTGAAGAAGACGTGAAGCCAGTTTACAGAAGTGGGTGGGGGAAAGGTTGTGGCTTGTGGGTTATTGTGAAGTGTCTGAAATCGGATGGGAAATTGTAACACAGATATAGGGGTATGGCTCAGCATGGTGCTGATTGGTGAACTGGAGCAGCTGGCAGATGTCTGAGGTGTGTGTCCTGCACATCTCTAGGTGGTTGTGGTCCATTCAGCTGGGTGCAGTTTTTACTTTCTATTTTCATCTATTTCTCATAAACAAAATTGCACATAAACAAAGGAAGTTTGAGACTTCCCGGGAGGTCCAGTGATGAAGACTCCATGCATCTACTGCAGAGGGCATGGGTTCGATCCCTGGTCAGGGAACTTAGATCCCACGTGCCACACAGTGTGGCCAAAAAGAGAGAAAAATAAATCTGCCTCTGTTCAAATTGTTCCCAAATATATCAATCATGTTGAAACAAATTCACATTTTCAAAACAAGCATTTTAGCAAAACTGTATTTTTTTAGGATTCCCTCCTATAACCAGATTTTTTCAGTAACACCACAGACTAAGAGATCCAGCTGAACCAAGGGTACTCACCCAATGGACAGAGAAGCCCTGGTGGGCTGTGATCCATAGGGTTGCAAAAAAGTCTGACATGACTTAGAGACTAAATAACAACAACAACTACATCATAAAATTGTATCATGAAATTCCTCAGGCTGTGGCTCAAGGACCCACAGAGGCTGAAGAGGGTCCTGGGATCAGAGTCTCCCACCTGAGGGATGTTGGCCAGAAGTGCTGTGGTGGAAGATGCTAGGGAGAGAGGGTTGGAGCAGGGAGAATGAACACTGATCAGCCTAAGTAGGTGTCCGTCACCACCACCAAGCAAGTGAGCCTAGCTCTAGAGAGGGGCTCAGGTCAAAAACCTGGGACTCCATGGCAGATTCCGAGGAAACTGGTTTGGGAAAGTCTTTACTTCTCGTCCACTGCAGAAGGGAAGAGAGAAGAGACATGTTCCTAGGACCAGGCAGTAAGTGTAAGTGTTAGGCACTCAGTCGTACCAGACTGTTTGTGACCCAATGGACTACAGCCCACCGGGCTCCTCCGTCCTCAGTCCGTGAGATTTTCCAGGCAAGGATACTGGACCAGGCAGTAAGGGCTGGCCAAAAAAATCACAGGAAGAAGTAGGGGCAAGTGTGCCACCCAGATCCAGCCAGAGCCTAGGTAACGGTGAACAGGCTGACCTCTGGCCCAGAGCCTCACCCAGGACTCACTTGCAGGCATGGGAGCTGGAGGCCTCAGTGGCAGATGACGGGGATGGCCAATGCCCCTGGGTTGGGCTCTAATCCTGTGTCAATCCCACCATCTGACCCTCAGCTTATCAGAGCAGCCTGGTGTGTGCTTGCTGGCCTCAAGCTGCTCCCCTTACAGCAGCTATTCCTCTGCGAGCCCTGAGCATACGCAGATGAAGACCCCAAGTGTCCAAAGTCTGTCACCGCAACCAGATGTTGAGCCCTACATGCAGGCCCTGACCTCACCTCTGGGTCATCTGACTTTTAAGACAAACTCACTTCCCAAAGGTGACAGCCCTGCCTGCCGTGACCTCATGGTGTCTCTCCCAGCCAGCCGGCCAAAGGCAAGCGAAGATTTAAACACTGCTCTCCAGATTCAGGCCTAAAACCAGGCGGCCCTGTCCCCTGCCACTTCCCTCCATGCTCACAGAGACTCCTGATGAAAGGCCCCCGATGGTTCTACTCATATTGGGCTGAGCTGAGGGCTGGGAGCAGATCTGCCCTCAGCTGCAGGGCTGGCCAGGGCCTGTCACAAAGGCACCTGGAGCAGGGATGGACATGGCTCACAGGAGCTGTGCAAGGGCTGGGGAGGCGTGCGGCAAGCAGAAGTCGGTGTGTGCGAGGAGGTGCAGGTGGGGAGGTGCAGGCAGGCGGAGACGTCTGGACTTTACCCAGAGGCTGAGGAGCGAGGGAGGTGGCAGGGCCAGGCAGGGCCCGTGAACTTGCTCTGCGGGGCTGACTTAGAGCCCTGGAAGCGCTGGAAGTGGACCCGAGGACCTAACAGTGACGAGGGTCCTGCAGCCCCAGTCCCAAGGTCATATAATCATGTGGACTATCTATTAAGCTCCTTCTTCCATTCAAAACCCTCCAAGCCTCAGCATCTCACCAGGTGTAAGATCCAAAGTGCTTGTATTCCCCTCGACACCTCGCCTCTGTCTCTACGTGGACCCCTCTGTCTTCAGGGCTCGTTCCACTCCACCTTGCAGGCCTGCTGGCTGGTCTTCAAAAGTGCACCACAGCTGCTCGCATGCCCAAGGCCTTTGCACTGCCCGTCCCTCCATCAGGAAGGTTTTGCCCTCAACACCCTCACTTCCTGTCCCACATCCGCCTCCAGTCTCCTCCCAAGAGCTGCCTGTCAGAGAGGCCCTCTGACCTCTCTGCACTGCAGGCCTCATCTCCACCTGCTCAGCCTTCCCCACATCACTCCTCCTCCCACCCTGCATCACCACCACCCTCACCTCCTTCTCTGTCAGCAGCCCACGTGCTTGCCAGCAGGCAGCAGGCTTCTGCTGGGTTCCCTGCAGCGGTGAGAGATGGCGGCGATGCCGGCAGTGGACCAGATAACCAAACGCACGGTCCTGACAGAAGCCTTATGAGATGGCGTCACGAGCTGGCTGACCGGGGGCTGAGGCTTCAGCAGGCCACATGTCCACAGTCACCCCTTACCCTTACTGGCAGGCAGTCCTTGGCTAGGGTCCCCCACCTCCACACCCCTCTGTCTCCCCTCCGAGGCTCTGAGAGTGCCCACCAGTCAAGGAACAGGGCCAAGGAGCCTGGGGTTCCCCCTCCCCCTCCAGCTTCAGGCTTGCCCTGCCCTGGGCAGCTCTTGGCCATGGAAATGGAGCCAGAGAGAGCAGAGGTTCTTTGTTTGCTCCCTGCTATCCCCACAACGTGCCTGGCATCTGGCAGGCTGTCAAGATCTCTGGGCTGATGAGAAAATGCATTTAGCTCTTCCCTTGCACCAGACACAGCCCTTGCTGTGTTACACACATCACCTCATTCGGGCCTCACACAGCAGGGGGAGGAGGTAGCACATCGCCTATCACGACAGATGAAGGGATAGAGGCACCCAGATGGGGGCTGCTGGGGCCACGCGGCCACACCGAGGCCTGACGCGCAATCACTCTGATGCTGCTGACGGCAGGACCTGAGGCGGGCTCCCACGCTGGGGTCTGCAGTAGGAGTAGACATCAACCGAGGGTCAGAGTGAGGAGTGACACAGGTCTGGGCTGAGGCTTTTGGAGTCCGAGGGCCTGAACCCCAACCACACACATCCCCAGCAGCCCGGTCCCCATCCCCTCCCCTCTGTAATGCTGCCCCACCTTCCTCCTCCTCCTGGCTGCCCTCAGATGATGCTTCGTAAAAGGCAGAGAGGGCCCTACAGGAGATGCTGCCGGGCTCCAGGGCCTGACAGGGCCCTCCTGCCCCTGTCCTGGCCTCTAACTACCCCCTTTACAAGGGGTGACGGGATGACCCCCATTGGTGACCAAGGTCTCATTCCCAGAACACTCTGCCTCTAACTAGCACCTGGAGAGGCTTTCCTCTGAGGCTCTCTCCCCGACTCTGGCTGGCAGGACCCCAGGCTGGTGTGCAGGGTCCCCTGCTCCTCCCAGGCCGCTGCCTCCCCAGGCCTCTAGAGGCAGGGAGGGGCAGCCGTTCCCTCAGAAACCCAGAGGCCCGTCCTCAGACACTCAGCTAGCACCTGGCCTGCTTCTACCACTAGCCAACGTGCCTTCTCCAGCTCTATGGTGGGAATTATTTGAGAAAAGAGGAAAAAAGTTTGTGTGTTTCTTGAGCACCTATTGTTTTCTGGGCCCTGTCCTGCGCTCAGGGGTGCAGAGCAGTATGTGCTGTGACCCTCGTCCTCCCACAACAGCACCTGTCTTCCCCAAGTGGAGCCTGCATCCAACAGAGGGTCAGAAAGACCTCTTGGCAGCTGTGCAGAGAGGCTGAGGCTGGAGGCAGGAAGAGCAGGCCAGAGACTCGGCAGCCTGCCCCAAACCCCAACCTTGACAGCTGGGAAAAGGTAGGAAGCATGGGCTGGTCTTAGGGACCTGGGAAGCCCAGGCACTTGGAGGGTGGTGCCTCAGTACCTCGCCCAGAGGAGGAGGTGTCTGTACCATCTGCCTGGGGTAGGGGGTGTTAGGACTGTCAGCAGTACTGGAGGGTGCTGGTAGTCAGAAGCCAGCTGACCCTGTAGGGCACAGACTGGGCAGATCCCTCCCAGGAGCTCCCCATCAGCACCAGGATGTGACTGCAAGCTCGCAGACCCTGCGGTTAAATAGGACTGAAATGATGACGTGGCCGGTATTGCTTGATGTGCGCTGGCCACATGCGACTGACCCCTCCCCACAAGGGGTATGGGAAGTGAAGGAGGTGCAGACAGAAGGCTCCAGGTTAAATAAAGCCCCCTGTTCTTCAACCATCTTCTTGAGAAGATGGCTTTAAAAGGAAGCTTGTTAAACCTACAAAGCATCCTCAGCCAAGACGGGAGCAAAGATCCCTGAGGGCCTCACCAAGCTGGCACGCAGAGCAGAATCTAATGAGGTAAATCTGAATGGGGACAAACTGTGCAAAAGCCAGTGGCCCAATACCAGAGGGTGTCTGACTCAGCATAAGTGAGTGGGAAAACACTGAAGTTTTGTCTGCAGAGAATTCCTGCTGAGCCCGAGGGGAGTGCGAGTTCCCGCGGCACTTCTGTCCTGTGCTCTCTGCAGGCTTGTGCTGCTCTTTGAGGCACAGGAGGCCCAAAGCCTGTTGCCTTTCTGACTTACTGATTTCTGGGTGGCCTCACCCACTCTTGTGGCTTCAATTGCTGTCTAAAAGCTGATGAACCCCAAATGATATCTTTCTAGCATACATGGCAGGCTCTCCCGTGGGACCGGAGTAGGAAGATTTGCCTCTTTGAATGAACTCCTTGGAGGCTTCAACGGCACCCACTCTCAGCAGCACTTCCAAACCTGATTTGGGGTCTTTGCTCTAAACCTGGTCTTGTTCCCTCTCGGTTGGTGTCACCAGCAGCCCTAGCACACATGCCAGCAACTGTGGTGCTGTCCCTGTTCACAACCATGCTGGATACCAGTCCACTCAGTACCCACCGAAATTTTCTCAACCCCATCCACTTCATTCCTTGGCACCACCCGTGTTCAAGCCACCTGCGTTACTTGCTTGGGTAACTGTGGCAGCCTCCTTACTGTGTTCGACTCAGCGGCTTTCTCTCCAGTCCATTCCCACACTCCCTTCTTAAAGCCCTTCAGGCTTTCACGAGGCCCTTAGAATGAAGATCAACAGCCCCACGGCCACCAGGCCTGATCACAGTCTGGGCCCTCTGTCCTCCTCCGCACACACAGCAGCTCCCCTCCTCCAGCCCATCACTTCAGCCAGCCTCTTGCGGTCCCTTCCGTGGAGCACACAGACCCAGGGCCTCTGCATGGGCTGTCATGCCTGCTAGAAAGTTCTTCTCCCACCAGAGTCTTCCCTCATATCATTTCAATCATCACTTCCTCCGGGAAGGCTGCCTTTAGCTGACTGGGTCTAACCCGCCCACCACACCTTCTCCGGGCACCACACATTCATCACAGCAGTAATCTGACATTTACGTGTGATTGTTCAATTCACAGCTGCTCTCCTCTGTACTCAATATGACCAGTAAGGTGGGAATAATGCCTGATTATGACACTGAACCCCTAATTTCTAGCACAATGCCCTCCATACAGTTGATGTTATATATGCACATATATATATAAAGAAAGCAGTACTGGTACAAAGGGAAATACAGATGGTGTATCAGAGTTCTTACATATTAAGAGATTTATTTTAAGGAACTGGCTCACACAATTGGAAATAGCAAGTCCGAAGTCTGCAGAGCAGACCAGCAGACGGGAAACTCAGACAATTTCTAAAACAGTGCTGAGGCACAACTACTTCTTCCCTGGAAAAACCTCAGTTTTCTCTTCTTAAGGCTTTCAAATGATTGCTTTTGGTTGATTAACCCGAGATAAAGCCCACACACATGATTGAGGATAATCTACTTTACTTTAAAGTCAACTTTCATAGCAATGACTAGGCTAGTGTTTGACCAAATTCCTAGGCAGCACCATAGCCCAGCCAAGCTGACCCAGAAAATGTAACCATCACAGACAGCAAAGAAAGCATCAACCCAAGGAGAGGCCAACAGTGAGATAATACTGGAGGTGGAAGAGGCTTGGACCATGATAAGCTTATTTTCACACGCTGGAGGAAATCCCAGCAGAGATGTTCTTTTAAGAGCAGAACACGCCGAGAGGAGATCTCCTCTGAAGAAAGCTCAGCCCTGGTCCCCAGGGCCAGAGAGATTCAGCCAGGATTACAGTCTGGGGTGTCGGAGGAGGGTGGGGGTAGGCCTCCCATTGTGAGGTCCATGTAGAATGCTCAGCTCAGACTAACCCCAGTCCTGGCTGATCTTCGACTGCGTCCTCATCCCCACTCTCCTGTCAAGCGTGAGCACTCTGGCTTATAACAAGATGCCACCACCTCCTCCTGTTCAAGAGCAGACACTCGCAGAACCAGTGGAGGTCACGAGGACATGGCCTCACTCCTGCCAAGGTCAGACCTGCGAATTTCTCAGTAGATGGCTCTAAAACGGGGAAGTGCTAGAAGGACTCAGAAATATGCGTTCTTACAAACTGATGAGGAATGCAGTCTTGGGTTCTTGAAGAACAATAAGAAAATTCAAGAATCCGGAGAAGAGCAGGCACAGGAGGGGCACCGCAGGGGAATTTGGAATAGGGGAGCTGAGTCGACAGAAACGGAAACCAAGCTTCAGGGAGCCGAGTACCTGGACACGGGAGCCCCTGGGCCAGCCGCCAGAGAAAGGCTCTGAGCACCTGGGGCTAGAAGAAAGCATAGCCCGGTGTCCAGGTGTCCAAGAAAGAATTTCGCCTGGAGGAGGCTGACAACTAAATCTAAGATCCCCAGGAAAGGGCACCCTCTCCAGGAAGGAAGGTGACAAGTTTTCATTCAACAAATGTTCACTGGTCATCCACCTTCACAACACCTGGCCCTTTGCTGGATGCTGGCGAGTCACACAGTCCTTGCCCTTGATGTGAAGTGAAACAGGCTAAAGAGCTAACTGCATAGGCCCAGGCAAGTGCTGTGACAAATTGACAAAGGACACGTCCGTGGGGACAGCCTAGAGGGCGGGATTGGGAAACTCCACAGAGGAGGCACCTTGAGAGGAAAGCTAGCTGGACAGGGAAGGGGTGGAACATTCGAGGCTGCAGGGGGCCAGCGCATAGGCCTGGAGGCATGGAGAGCTGAGCCTGTTAGAGCAAAGAGAGCACGGAGGAGGTGCAGCCTCTGACCTCACAATACCCAGGCCCACTGGGCCAGCCTTGCGACTTGCAAACTCTGGTGCCCTCCTTCAGCCCGGGCGAGGCCCGAGGCCCTGGGCAGCCTCCAGGTGCAGCGTCCTCCTGAGGGCCGCACCCTTCCCGCTGCCCTGGGGCATGTCTCTACTCACCAATTATGAGGGGCTTCGGCATCAGATCGAGAGGCTGGTGCGGGAAAATGAGGAACTGAAGAAGCTGGTGCGGCTCATTCGGGAGAATTACGAGCTCAAGTCAGCGATCAAGACACAAGCGGGCGGCCTGGGCATCAGCGGGTTCAGCAGTGGGCTCAGTGAGGCGGCGGCCAGTGCTTCTCCACACCAGGGTAACTGCAAGAGGCTGAGTTCAAGAAAAGCAGGGAGGGAAGGGTGAGACCGCAACCACAAGGGAGGGAGTCTGTGTGTTCAGGTCTGGGGAGAAGGGCATAGACACAACAAACATGGGGTCAGCAGGCCCCCTGGTGTGGGGGGTGAGGACACAGGACAGTCAAGATAAAAGGACAAAACTAAGTGCCAGCCCCGTTCGCCTGACAGCAGGAACCCTTGCCCGAACCCTCCCCTCAGGTGAACTTGCAAGCAGCTCCACAGACTGAATTCTTCAGCCCTGAAACCCAAACATGCTGCCCCACTGGACCCGACACAGCACCCACCCTCAGCTTCTCCACCCCGCCCCTCCACCCTCCCCTCTGTCCCTCCCTCAGCACCCCAGGCCTCTCCCTCGTTCCTCTCCACTCAGATGTGACCAGAAGGCAACTAGCCACCTGAGTCCAAAAGCCAAGCAGAGAAACCAGAACTGAGGCTTGAGGTTGGAAATCACTAATGCGTGACACCCCTGGGGCTGGAGAGGATGTTGAGTGTGGGGTGAGACAGAAAAACTGGCAAAGAAGTTAGAGGTGTTTGCAGAAAAGCAGTTAAAGTGATGACCTTCAGGGCTAGGCCAGGAGCTTAGGGACTGGGCCAGAAGGGTGTTCAGAGGCCAGGAAGCCAGAGAGGCTTCACAGTTGACTGTGGGGATGGCAAAAAGGGATGCACCGGAAGAACAGAAAGCTGTGGACACAGAATGGCTGGTATTGAAGCAATCAGAGAGAACCTCCCAGGGCATGGCAATAGGCTGTCAGAGCATGCTGGTGAGGAGCTGATGAAACGCCTTCGCATTTGTTATATCCACATCCTCTCCTTGTCTACAACGTCCTTCCTGTCCTGGAGAAGGTTGTGTGTCTCCTTCCCAGGTGCACTTCTGCACCCACACTTGGCGCCCACGCACCCCGTGGAGACCCCCACTCCATCAAAGGCCCTGCCCCTTGCCATCCTGCTGCCCCCACCTCCGCTCCGCTCATCAACAGGTGTGAGGCCAGCCCCCTTCACTGAAAGAGGACTTTGGTCTTTCAGTCTCTACCACTTAAGGCTCTATAGCTCTGCAGCGGACCTTGACACTCCGCTGTTCTAGAAAGGTGGCTTCCTAGGTGCCGCATCCTTCTCAAACTCTTCGTGCCACTTGGTTTTTTGACCGTGCGAGGTATGTGGGATCTTAGCTCCCTGACCAAGAATCGAAATCAAACTCATGTCCCCTGCACTGGAAGGCAAAGTCTTAACCACTGGACTGCCAGGGAAGTCGCTGCATGGCACTTGGGACTGATAACCCTCCTCTTTCTGAGTTCCAAGAACACCTTCAGCTGGGTCATCCTCCCCCATCTCAGTTCCTAGTCTGGTTCAGGTGCTGCCCTCCAGCCAGCCTGCCCACCTGGGCTTTTCTCTCCACTAGAAGGTGGTAATCTGGAGAAGGCAATGGCAACCCACTCCAGTACTCTTGCCTGGAAAATCCCATGGACAGAGGAGCCTGGTAGGCTGCAGTCCATGGGGTCTCAAAGAATAGGACACGACTGAGTGACTTCACTTTCACTTTTCACTTTCATCTATTGGAGAAAGAAATGGCAACCCACTCCAGTGTTCTTGCCTGGAAAATCCCAAGGACAGGGGAGCCTGGTGGGCTGCTGTCTATGGGGTCGCACAGAGTGGGACATGACTGAAGTGACTTAGTAGCAGCAGTAGCAGCAGCAGAAGTGGTAATCAGGCCAAGGAGTCCCTGGAACTCAGCTCACTCTAAACTAGGCATGTTTCTGATTAAGAACTTGACCTTTTGACCTGAGGCTATTCCCCTCAGGTCTGGGCTCCTTCCCCTACAGTCTAGTTCCAGTTGGAAGCTGCCTCCCATTGCTTTCTGCCCACTGGGTTTCCCACCTCCCAGCCTGGCTGTGATCTGGAACTGGGCTTCACAGTCCTCCCTTACTGGTCCCAAGCACAAAGTTCTCTCTCCTCTGAAAGGGTCTACTTCCATGATTCTGAGACAACAGACAGAGCAACAAAAATGATATGCTCGGGGAGATACAATATTTAAGAAATGTTACACTTCAATAGAATGGGAAAGACTAGAGATCTCTTCAAGAAAATTAGAGCTACCAAGGGAACATTTCATGCAAAGATGGGCACAATAAAGGACAGGAACAGTATGGACCTAACAGAAGCAGAAGATATTAAGAAGAGGTGGTAAGAATACACAGAAGAACCATACAAAGAAAGATCTTCATGACCCAGATAATCACGATGGTGTGATCACTCACCTAGAGCCAGACATCCTGGAATGTGAAGTCAAGCGGGCCTTAGAAAGCATCACCATGAACAAAGCTAATGGAGGTGATGGAATTCCAATTGAGCTATCTCAAATCCTAAAAGATGATGCTCTGAAAGTGTTGCACTCAATATGCCAGCAAATTTGGAAAACTCAGTAGTGGCCACAGGACTGCAAAAGTCCTGCCTTTCATTACAATCCCAAAGAAAGGCAATGCCAAAGAAGGCTCAAACTACTGCACAATTTCACTTATCTCACATGCTAGAAGGCAATGGCAACCCATTCCAGAACTCTTGCCTGGAAAATCCCATGGACGGAGGAGCCTGGTAGGCTGCAGTCCATGGGGTCTCTAGGAGTCGGACACGACTGAGCGAGACTGAGCGACTTCACTTTCACTTCTCACTTTCATGCATTGGAGAAGAAACTGGCATCCCACTCCAATGTTCTTGCCTGGAGAATCCCAAGAATGGGGGAGCCTGGTGGGCTGCCATCCATGGGGTCATAGAGTTGGACACGACTGAAGTGACTTAGCAGCAGTAGCAGCACATGCTAGTAATGCTCAAAATTCTCCAAGCCAGGCTTCAACAGTATGAACTCCCAGATGTTCAAGCTGGTTTTAGAAAAGGTAGAGGAACTAGAGATCAAATTGCCAACATGCACTGGATTATCAAAAAAGCAAGAGAGTTCCAAAAAAAACTTCTGCTTTATTGACTATGCCAAAGCCTTTGACTGTATGGATCACAACAAACTGGAAAATTCTTAAAGAGATGGAAATACCAGAACACAGGACCTGCCTCCTGAGAAATCTGTATGCAGGTCAAGAAGCAACAGTTAGAACTGGATATGGAACAACAGATTGGTTCCAAATTGGGAAAGAAATACGTCAAGGCTGTGTATTGTTACCCTGCTTATTTAATTTATATACTGGGTGTTCATTGGAAGGACTAATGTTGAAGCTGAAACTCCAATACTTTGGCCACCTGATGCGAAGAACTGACTCATTGGAAAAGACCCGGATGCTGGGAAAGATTGAGGACAGGAGGAGAAGGGAATGACAGAGGATGAGATGGTTGGATGGCATCGCCAACTCAATGGACATGGGTTTGGGTGGACTCCAGAAGTTGGTGATGGACAGGGAGGCCTGGTGTGCTGCGGTTCATGGGGTTGCAAAGAGTCGGACACGACTGAGTGACTAAACGAAACTGAACTGAACAGAGTACATCATGAGAAATACTGGACTGGATGAAGCACAACCTAGAATCAAGATTGTCTGGAGAAATATCAATAACTCAGATATACAGATGACACCACCCTTATGGCAGAAAGCAAAGAAGAACTAAAGAGCCTCTTGATGAAAGAGAAAGAGGAAAATGAAAAAGTTGGCTTAAAATTCAGCATTCAGAAAACTAAGATCATGGCATCTGGTCCCATCACTTCATGGCAAATAGATGGGGAAACAATGGAAACAGAGACAGACTTTATTTTCTTGGGCTCCAAAATCACTGCAGATGGTGACTGCAGCCATGAAATTAAAAGATGCTTGCTCCTTGGAAGAAAAGTTATGACCAACCTAGATAGCATACTAAAAAGCAGAGACATTACTTTGCCATCAAAGGTCCATCTAGTTAAAGCTATGGTTTTTTCAGTAGTCACGTTCACATATGGATGTGAGTTGGACCATAAAGAAAGCTGAGCATGGAAGAATTGATGCTTTTGAACTGTGGTGTTGGAGAAGACTCTTGAGAGTCCCTTGGACTGTAAGATCCAACCAGTCAATCCTAAAGGAAATCAGTCCTAAATATTCATTGAAAGGACTGATGCTAAAGCTGAAACTCCAATACTTTGGCCCCCTGATGTGAAGAACTGACTCATTTGAAAAGACCCTGATGCAGGGAAAGATTGAAGGCAAGAGAAGAAGGGGATGACAGAGGATGAGATGGTTGGATGGCATCACCGACTCAATGGACATGAGTTTGAGTAAGCTCCCGGAGTTGGTGATGGATAAGGAAGCCTGGCATGCTGCAGTCCCTGGGGGTCACAAAGAGTCAGACACGACTGAGCGACTGAACTGAACTGAACACTTGAAGAAATTAGACTGTGATTCCCTACTCCCAGGCTGACCAAGCAAGCCTTCTCCTTTTAGGTTTGGTTCTTGAGAGGATTCTTGGACCACTTCTGCTCTCCCACTCTGAAGGGTCAAGCTTGGAAGGTTAGGAAAAGATTTCTGGTGACAAGCCCAGACAGCCAGCCCTGAAAGTGGAAAGGGACATTTCAGAGGGAAGAACTGTCTGTGCAAAGGCCTGGGCCAAAGGTTTGCAGGAGTGAGAAATAGACTGTGTGGTTAAAGCCTGTGGTGTGCATGGTGTTTAGTGCGTGGGTGTGGGTATGGAGTGGGGGGTGTGTGTGAGCATGTGAACGTCGTGTTAGTGTATATGACCCATGAGTGTATAATGTGATGTGTGTGTGGAGTGTGTGGTATAGGTGGGTAAGTGACTAATGTGTAACATGTGTGCCTTGGGTGTGTGTGTTGTACAGTATGAAAAAAGGTGTGTGTGTGTGAATGTGTGAGTGTAGTGAGTGAGTGAGTGAAGTCAGTCGTGTCCGACTCTTTGTGACCCCATGGACTGTAGCCTACCAAGCTCCTCTGTCCATGGGATTTTCCAAGCAATAGTACTGGAGTGGATTGCCATTTCCTTCTCCAGGGGATCTTCTTGACCCAGGGATCGAACCCAGGTCTCCTGCATTGTAGACAGACGCTTTACCGTCTGATGTGTGGCGTATGTGTGGTGTATGTGTCTTGTGAGTTTCTGTGTGTATAGTATGTGGATAATCATATACTTTGATGGAATAGAATAGTGTGTGTAAGTATGTTTGTGAATGTGTGTTTTAGTGTGGGACATGTATGAGTGTGTGGTGTGTGGGGATTAAAGTGTGTTTATGTTGTGTGTGCTAGTGTGAGGTGTGTGTGTACTGCTTGCATTTGTGAGTGTACTTGAGGGGGTTGGGGTCAGTGAGAGGTGCTGATGCAGTTAGAGGCCAGCAGGGCTCAGATGCTGAGGACTGTGAATGACATACTGAGGAGCTTGGACTTGCTCCCAAAGGCAATGAGCAGACGCTGGCAGGTTCCTACAAGGAGTAATCATATTTATGCTTCAGAAAGACCATTCCCTCTGCTGTGGGGAAATGGAGTCAAGGGAGATAAGAGTAAGGTAGGGAAATCAATTAGACTGCAGCTCTTGAGTCATCCACGTAGAAGATGAAGGTGTGAACTAGCAGTGGAGAGAGACTGATTCAAGTGACTTAGTAGAAAAATGAACAGCTCAGATGTGAGGGATGAGAGTCCAGAATGTGTGTGGCTGAGGAGACTGAGGGCATCACTTCCTGGAACCGCAGAGCCCTCCACTCCCACAGCGGCCGGGGCAGATCTCTGCAGCTGCCTCAGTGGATATTCAGCCACTCACCTCCCCACGCTGCCTGTTCCCCCTGCCTATTCCTTGTGCTTGGCCTTCCTCATAGAGTCAGGCTCTTATTCTCAATATGGTTTATGAACTTGACCTTTGATTCCTCTTTCTGGGCTTACTCTTCTCTGCTCTTACTCTTGTGCACAGGACAACCTCCTAAACCCTCCAGTCTAGTCCTCTGACCTTTCTCCCAGTATGAGGAACACAGGATGTCAGCTTGGGCTTGTGGGTGCTCACAGCATGTGTGCCAGGCCCCTCATGGTGCAGGACAGAGCCCAGGTGGAAGAGAAGGGGTGTAGGATGAGGCCCAGGGGCCAGGGGGCAGCTCTCCCCAAGCCACCTCATTCTGGTACAGAACCCCAGGGAGTACAAGAGTCTTATCAAATCTGACCTTCCAGGTTGTCACAGAGCTTTATTTTTCAGGTAAGCAGATAGAACATAATTTTTTTTTCCAAAGGAATGAAACTTGTTTTTATTCCTTTGATATAGATAACCAGCTTGGTATCTGTGTACATAAACTGCAACAATATATTGACTTGCAGGCTTCTTCCAAGCTGGTGCTGTGGTAATTCTCATGGTTGATTTTTGCAACATTTCAAAGATGATAACCAAGTATAATTTTGCTGTACAAGGATGAATGAGCCACACACAATGCAAGAAATAACTCACTTTCCTCTTTCATTGAGAGAAGCAGAAGAGTAATATTTATAGAGAAAAAGCCCCTAGACCTAAATTTTGACTGTAGCCTACCAGGCTCCTCCATCCATGGGATTTTCCAGGCAAGAACACTGGAGTGGGTTGGATAGAACATAATTTAATATTTTGTTCACTTAATTGATAACTTTTAACTATTTTAACATATTATATAAAAGCCTCCATTAGTGCTCTCGATGAGGATGAGCCTGGGAGAAGGATGTCCAGTCTTGGGGGAAGAGAATAAGTTGTATTTTGCTCCAAGATATTCTCATGACACCCACCTGGAGCATCCAGGAGGCAGTGGAGATATGAGCCTGAGGCTCAAAGGAGAAGTCAGGGCTAGAGAGAAAAGATCCAAGAGTTGTTGATAACTGAAGTCACAAGAAGGGGTGAGACTATTTGCGAAGACAGAGGGATAGTAAGAAGAGGTCACGAGAACAAGTCTTGAGTCAGGACAGGAAGAGAAGCTGGCAAAGGAGCATTCAGACAAGGGAAACCTCAAAGATATAATGTCACTATTGTGCCAAGAGATAGCTTCAAAGGGGACAGACTTGTCAACAAAGTAAAGGCTACCTGAGAGGTCAGGCAAGGAAAGTGCTAATGGTTTGGAATTATTAACCTTGACTAGAGTGACTTCAACCCCATTGTAAGTAGGAAAGCCCCACCAAGTGAGGTGACGAGTGAATGAGAAAATAGAATAGATGGTTGACACTTAGTTCATGAAGTAGGGTTTGGAGGGGCACTAGTTGGAGAGGGGCCTGGAGTCCAGAGCTGCTTTTCCTGACGGCAGAGACCTGAGTTTATTTCTATGTAAAGGGAAGACACGAAAGAAAAAAGGGATAGTTTCTAGAGCAGAGCTGCATTAACTGAAGGAAGAACATCTCTTCCCCTGTCTGAGAAGGGAAGGAGGAAGGAAAGGGGCGTGAGAACGCCAGGTGGGAAGCTAAAGAAACTCCAGAACCATGGCTTTAATTTTCTTTGTAAAACTTTCATTCTCTAAGAGCAATGGTGGAGAGAAAAAGATGAGCAAAGTCTGAAATGAAGTGAAAATGGCAGAAGGAACTGAATGGAGAACCTGGGAGGTGTGTAATGGGCCCAAATGATGCTGGCATAATGGATTATACAGGCGGCAGCACCAACCTTCTCCAGCAGTATTTGATGCGTAGGGCAGGGCAGACACGGGAAAGCAGGCAGGCAGAGCTAAGGGCCTCTCAGCAAGAGTTCGGGCACATCAGAGAAGGAAGCGGGCACCAGCTGGGCTGTCAGATAGATGAAAATAAAGAGACCAGGGTACTAGAGATCTAGAGGTTGGCAGGGATCTTGCAAGCAAGGCAGAAGGTACAACTTTGTGGGCAGACTGGGCAACCTGAGTGACAGGAAATCAGTAAACTATTGGCTACGGGCTGAGTTAACTTCACAGGGAAGAAAGGCCAAGAGATTTAGGCCTTGGCCTTGTGAACATGGCAGGTGGGAGGTGAGCCAGATGGGATTAAGACTGCAGGGCCTCATGCTCCTGAGGGCTCAGGGACTGTGCCAGGATGTCTCGAAGATTGAAGATGGATGGAAATTCAGGGCATTTGGAGCAAAGAGGAAATGAAGATTACACTGAGGGCTCCAGTCACTAAAACAGTGACTGCCCGCCAAAGTGGTTGCTCCTTACAGCGGTGGTCAGGACAGGGCAGGTGGTCAGGCCAGGAAGGGCTCTCAGGGCAGGAGGGCTTCTGTTGCTCTTTCTGCCGGGCACCCTCCCCTACTTCCCACTCTTTCCTCACCTAAGCCTTTCCTCACCCAGGCCCCCACTCCTGCTGCCCCTTGTCTTCCCTTGGGGTCTGCAGGCTGATGGAAGTTTCCTCAGGCAGGTAGCAGTCTTTCCCCCTTTTCAAAAGGCCTTTTACCAGCCCTGCTCCACACAATCTCCATCCCCCTCCCCCCTAGTCCGGAGCTTTCGTTAACCCAAGGTCTTTACCTTGTCACCAGGTCAGGGCCTCCTTCCTCACCTGAGGAGGTGTTCTTGTCGTCCCCCCACCAGGACCCACCCAAGGCCCAATTTCCTATCTCGGGCCTAATACTACCCCCATCGCCCCACCCCACCCCTACATGCCACCCTAGGGAGTTAACCTAAGCCCGCCTAGCTCCACCCCTAGTGGGAAGCCATCCTTCCCTCAGGAACTGCCTTCCTCTTGGAACCCTTGTCTCCCTTCAGAACCAGCCCCCTCAGGACGCGTCCCTCCTCGGAACTCACCCCCTTCAGAACCCTCCCCCGTCTCAGGACCCACCCACCATCAGAACCTCCCCGCTCAGAATCCTTCTGCCTCAGAACCCTCCCCTCTCAGAACTTCCCCTCTCGGGACCCACCTTGCAGAACACTGCCCCCCCCCCCCCCACCGCGACGATCCCTCTCAGGACCCCAGCCCACCCTCAGCCCTTGCCTTCCTTTCGGGACCTCTGCCCCCACCTCAGAACCCGCCGCCTCTCAGGATCTGTCAACACCCTGTTCTCTTTCGTCCTCCTGCCCGCTGACCCTCTAAACCTTGGCTCTGGCAGCCTTTGCTCACTGCTTGGTTGGGCTTTCCGGGGTCGTGCCTTAAGCAACACCTTCCCCACTAGACCCTCTTGCCCCGCCCCCAGGGCAGCCCCGGGACGCTAGCCCCGCCCACATACCCCGCCCCTTGAGTGGGCCCCTAGCTCTGGCTCCGCCCCTACGCCCGCGCCCCGCCCCGTCAGGACCCACCATGACGCCCAACCCTCTCAGGAAACCCTGCTGGACCTCGGCCACCTCGACTGCCCCACGTCTCCTTCCCCACGAGGACTGGGGTCTCAGTGGCCGGGCCCCCCTTACCCGGGTGTGGGGCCGGCATTCTCGTGCGGGAGGCAGGGGCCGCGGGCGGTGGGCAGGCACCCGAGCGATGGCTGCGGAGGCGCAGCCGCCGCGGGGGGGGGGGGGGGGGGGGGGGGGAGGAGACGCTTGGGCTTGTCCAAGGGCAGGACCATATGGCGGCCACGTGCTGACCGACGCAATGAGGGGCAGGAGACCCGAGTAGGAAACAGTTAAAACACTGTAAACTTCATTGGTAAATATAAGACATTTGCTTTAAAAACAAACAAAGTTTAATTGTTCGATGTAACAAAGCTTCTTGAACCCTAAACAATTCTTATGTATAAAATAAATAAGTGCAGTGAATCTAAGCTCTCTTTGTTTGTAACACGGTATGTAGTAACATGGGACTTCCCTGGTGGCTCCGCAGTAAAGAACCCACCTGCCAAATCCCCTGAAGAAGGAAATGGCAACATACCCCAGTATTCTTGCCTGGGAAATGCCATGGACAGAGAAGCATGGCAGGCTATAGTCTGTGGAACTGCAAAAGAATCAGATACGAATTAACAACAATAAAAACATGTAGTAAAGTACCTAGGAACATTTCAACTCACAAATCTTAATCAGTGAAACATAAATTATAATAAGGTTAAAACAATCAATCACCTGCACATTTTGCTTGAGAATACAAAACTATAAGACTGAAATCCCTTAAACCAAGGCTTAATCTGGGATCTAGGACACTGTTGGCTCAGGACACTCCTGTTGATGGGAATTCCCCTGTGGTCCAGTGGTGAGGACTCTGTGCTTTCAAGTATCCCCACCCCCCAGCCAAAATTTCAACAGCCCGATCCTGAGATTCTCATTGCTGACCTTTATGGGTCAAAAACCTGTGGACACTGTGTCCACGACTAGCTCCAAGCAGTGGACACACACTCCCCCAGGAGCTGTACCAACACAACGTGCAGTGCCATCCAGGGATGCACTTAATTGGCCCCTGAACCTTGATAGTGTCTTCACTGCAACCCTAAATGCCTTCAATGAGTCTTTTTGTTAATAACAATTTTCAGTTCAGTTCAGTGGCTCAGTCGTGTCTGACTCTTTGCTACCCCATGGACTGCAGCACACCGGGCTTCCCTGTCCATCACCAACTCCCAGAGCTTGCTCAAACTCACGTCTGTTCTCATCCTCTGTCATCCCCTTCTCCTGCCTTCTTCAGTCTTTCCCAGCATCAGGGTTTTTTCCAAGCAGTCAGTTCTTCCCATCAGGTGGCCAAAGTATTAGAGCTTCAGCTTCAGCTTTAGTCCTTCCAATGAATATTCAGGACTGATTTCCTTTAGGATGGACTGGTTGGATCTCCTTGCTGTCCAAGGGACTCTTAAGAGACTTCTCCGTGATCTTCATTTTTTGAATGTTGAGTTTTAAGCCAATATTTTCACTCTCCTCTTTCACTTTCGTCAAGAGTCTCTTCAGTTCTTCTCCACTTTCTGCCATAAGGGTGGTCTCATTTGCATATCCAAGGTTATTGATATTTCTCCCAGCAATCTTGATTCTAGTTTGTGCTTCATCAAGCCAGGCATTTCAAATGATGTACTCTGCATATAGGGCTTCCCTTGTGGCTCAGTTGGTAAAGAATCCACCTGCAATTTGGGAAACCTGGGTTTGATCCCTGGGTTGGGAAGATCCCCTGGAGAAGGGAAAGGCTACCCACTCCAGTATTCTGGCCTGGAAAATTTCATGGACTGCATAGTCCATGGGATCACAAAGAGTCTGACATGACTGAGCAATGTTCACTCACTCACTCACTCTGCATATAAGTTAAATAAGCAAGGTGACAATATACAACCCTGACATATTCTTTTCCCAATTTGGAACCAGTCCGTTGTTCCATGTCCAGTTCTAACTGTCGCTTCCTGACCTGCATACAGATGTCTCAAGAGGCAGGTAAGGTGGTCTGGTATTCCCATCTCTTCAAGAATGTTCCACAGTTTGTTATGATCCACACAGTCAAAGGCTTTGGCATAGTCAAAGAAGCAGAAGTAGATAGTTTTCTGGAACTCTCTTGCTTTTTCTATGATCTGACAGATGTTGGCAATTTGATTTCTGGTTCCTCTGCCTCTTCTAAGTCCAGCTTGAACATCTGGAAGTGTTTGGTTCATGTATTGTTGAAGCCTTGCTTGGAGAATTTTGAGCATTATTTACTAGTGTGTGAGATAAGCGCAATTGTGCAGTAGTTTGAACATTCTTTGGCATTGTCTTTCTTTGGGATTGGAATGAAAACTGACCTTTTCCAGTCTTGTAGCCACTGCTGAGCTTTCCAAATTTGCTGGCATATTGAGTGCAGCACTTTCACAGCATCATCTTTCAGGACTTGAAATAGCTCAACTGAAATTCCATCACCTCCACTAACTTTGTGGTGATGCTTCCTAAGGCCCGCTTGACTTCGCATTCCAGGATGTCTGGCTCTAGGTGAGTGATCACACCATTGTGATTATCTGGGCCGTAAAGATCTTTTTTGTACAGTTCTTCTGTGTATTCTTACCACCTCTTCTTAATATCTTCTGCTTCTGTCAGGTCCATACCATTTCTGTTATTTATTGTGCCCATCTTTGCATGAAATGTTCCCTTGGTATCTCTAATTTTCTTGAAGAGATCTCTAGTCTTTCCCACTTTATTGTTTTTTCTATTTCTTTGCATTGATCATTAGAGAAGGGTTTCTCATCTCTCCCTGCTATTCTTTGGAACTCTGCATTCAGATGGGTATATCTTTCCTTTTCTCCTTTGCCTTTCACTTCTCTTCTTTTCTCAGCTATTTGTAAGGCCTCCTCAAACAGCTATTTTGCCTTTTTGCATTTCTTTTTCTTGAGCATAGTCTTGATCACTGCCTCCTATACAATGTCACAAACCTCTGTCCATAGTTCTTCAGGCACTCTGTCTGTCAGATCTAATCCCTTGAATCTACTTCTCACTTCCACTGTAAGGGATTTGATTTAGGTCATATCTGAATGGTCTAGTGGTTTTCCCTACTTTCTTCAATTTGAGTCTGAATTGGCAATAAGGAGTTCGTGATCTGAGCCACAGTCAGCTCCTGGTCTTGTTTTTGCTGACTGTATAGAGCTTCTCCATCTTTGGCTGCAAAGAATATAATCAATCTGATCTCAGTATTGACCGTCTGATGTCCATGTGTAGAGTCGTCCCTTGCATTGTTGGAAGAGGGTTTTGCTATGACCAGTGCGTAATCTTGGCAAAATTCTGTTAGCCTTTGCCCTGCTTCATTTTGTACTCCAAGGCCAAATTTGCCTGTTACTTCAGGTATCTCTTAATAACAATTTTATTAAGATATAATTCACTGGACTTTCTTGGTGGTCCAATGGTTAAGACTTTGCATTTCCAATGCCGGGGGCACAGGTTCAATCCCTGGTCAGGGAACTAAGATTCTCATGCAACAAGGCAAGGCCAATAAACAAACAAAAGATATAATTCACATACATACCATACAATTCACCCATTTAAAGTGTACAATTTAATATTTTTTGATATATACAAACACCACCATAATCAGTTTTAGAACTCTTTCATCATCCCCAAAATAAATCCTTTAGCAATCACATTCCTACCACTCAATCTTCCTCAGCTCTAAGCAACCACTAATTTACTCTCTGCTATTATGGATTTGTTTGTTCTGGACATTCCATATAAGTGGATTCATATATAAGTGGCTTTTATGGCTGGTTCCTTTCATTTAGCATAATGTTTTCAAGGTTTATCCATGTTATAGCATGAATCAGTACTTCTAGGTGGGAGATGGGGGAGGTTGTTTTTATGGATGAATAATATTCCATTAAGGGACGTACCAATTCATTTATCCATTCATCAGTTCATGGACTTTTGTTTCCTCCTTTTGCTATTATTAATAATGATGCTGTAAGCCTTCACGTACAAGTTTTTGTGTGCATATATGTTTCCATTTCTCTTGACTGTATAGCCGGGCGTGAATTTCCTGTGTCCTGTATAACTCTATGTTTAACTCTGAGGAACTGCCAGGTTGTTTTCCAGTGGAGCGGCATGATTTTACATAAGCTACCAGCAATGTAGGAGCATTTCTGTTACTCCACATCCTGCCAATACATAGTCTCTGACTTTTTGATTATAGCTATCTTAGTGGGTTTGAAGTGGCATATCATTCTGATGTTAATTTGCATTTCCCTGATGACTAATGAGGTTGAGCAACTTTTCATATATTTATTGGCCATTTTTATATCATCCTTGAGAAATGCCTGTTCAGATCTTTGGTCCATTTTTAAATTGGACTATTTGGTTTTTATTATTGAGTTGTAAGAGTTCTTTATATAATCTGGATATAAGTCCCTTATCAAATATATGATTTGGAAATATTTTCTCCCATTTTGTCTTTTCAGTTTCTTGATAGTGTGCTTTGAAACACGAAAGCTTTTAATTTTGATGAAATCCAACTTATTGTTTCTTTTATTGCTCTAATAGGGAGTTCATTGAATCTGTAAATCAAGTAGGGGAGTATATGCTATCTTCACAATATTAAGTCTTCCAATCCATAAACACAGGATATTTTCCATTTATTTAGAGTTTCTTTCATTTCTGTCAATAATGTTTATAGTTTTCAGAGCATAAGTTTTGCATATCTTTTGTTAAATTTATTCCCAAATATTTTACTCTTTTTGATGCTATTGTCTTAATTTTACTTCTGGATTATTCATTGATAGTATATGGAAATACAATTGACTTTTGTAGACCTGCTGATGAATCTTGCACTCTGTATTCTAAGCACCACACAACTCCTTCAGCTAGTTACCTGTTAACTGACTGAGTTTGGGATCTCACATGGCTGTCACAGGGGTCACAGTTTATAGGGTCATTCTGTGAACAATTCCTAGACTGACCCTTTTTTTTTTTAATTTTTTTTACTGAAGGATAATTGCTTTATAGAATTTTGTTGTTTTCTGTCAAACCTCAACCCGAATGAGCCATAGGTATACATATATCCCCTCCCTTTTGAACCTCCCTCCCATCTCCCTCCCCATCCCACCCCTCTAGGTTGATACAGAGCCCCTGTTTGAGTTTCCTGAGCCATACAGCAAATTCCCATTGGCTATTTTATGTATGATAATGTAAGTTTCCATGTTACTCTTTCCATACATCTCCCCCTCTTCTCTTCCGATGTCCATAAGTCTATTCTCTTTGTCTGTTTCTCCAATGTTGCTCTGTAAGTAAATTCTTCAGTACCATTCTTCTAGATTCCATATATATGTGTTAGAATACGATATTTATCTTTCTCTTCTGACTCACTTCACTCTGTATATGTTCTAGGTTCATCCACCTCAACAGAACTGACTCAAATGCATTCCTCTTTATGGCTGAGTAATATTCCATTGTGCATATGTACCACAACTTCTTTCTCCATTCATCTGTTGATGGACATCTAGGTTGCTTCCATGTTCTAGCTATTGTAATAGTGCTGCAGTGAACAGTGGGATACATCTGTCTTTTTCAGTTTTGATTTCCTCAGGGTATATGCCTAGGAATGGGATTGCTGGGTCATATAGTGCTTCATTCTTAGTTTTTTAAATAATCTCCATACCATCTTTCATACTGGCTGTATCAATTTACATTCCCACCAACAGTGCAAGAGCGTTTCCCTTTTCTCCACACCCTCTCCAGCATTTATTACTTGTAGACTTTTTGATGATGGCCATTCTGAGTGGTGTGAGGTCATATCTCAATGTAGTTTTGATTTGCATTTCTCTAATAATGAGCAATGTTGAGCATGTTTTCATGTGTTTGTTAGCCATCTGTATGTCTTCTTTGGAGAAATGTCTGTTTAGGTCTTCTTCCCACTTTTTGATTGAGTTGTTTTTCCAGCATTGAGTTGAATGAGCTGCCTTTATCAGTTGTTTCATTTGCTATTATTTTCTCCTATTCTGAGGGCTGTTTTTTCACCTTGCTTATAGTTTCCTTTGCTGTGCAAAAGCTTTTAAGTTTAATCAAGTCTCAATTATTTACTTTTGTTTTTGTTTCCGTTACTCTAGGAGGTGGATCATAGAGGATCTTGCTTCTATTTATGTCATCGGGTGTTCTGCCTTTGTTTCCTCTAGAGTTTTGTCGTTTCTGGTCTTAGATTTAGGTCTTTAATCCATTTTGAGTTTGTCTTTGTGTATGGTGTTAGGAAGTGTTCTAATTTCATTCTTTTACGTGTAGCTGTCCAGTTTTCCGAGCACCATTTATTGAAGAGGCTGTCTTGCTTCCTTTATTAAAAATAAGGTACCCATAAGTGCATGGGTTTATTTCTGGGCTTTCTATCTTGTTCCATTGGTCTATATTTCTGTTTTTGTGCCAGTACCATACTGTCTTGATGACTGTAACTTTGTAGTATAATCTGAAGTCAGGAAGATTGCTTCCTCCAGCTCCATTCTTCTTTCTCAAGACTGCTTTGGCTATTTTGGGTCTTTTGTGTTTCCATATAAATTGAGAAATTTTTCGTTCTAGTTCTGTGAAAAATGCCATTGGTAATCTGATAGGAATCATATTGAATTTGTAGAATAGTCATTTTCACAATATTGATTTTTCCTACCCAGGAACATGGAATATCTCTCCATCTGTTTATGTTGTCTTTGATTTCTTTCATCAGTGTCTTATAATTTTCTATGTACAGTTCTTTTGTCTCCTTAGGTAAGTTTATTCTTAGAAATTTAATTCTTTTTGTTGCAATGATGAATGAGATTGATTCCATAATTTCTCTTTCTGATTTTTCATTGTTAGTATATAGAAATGCAAGTAATTTCTGTGAATTGATTTTGTATCCTGCAACTTTGCAAAATTCACTGATTAGCACTAGTAATTTTCTGGTACTATCTTTAGTGTTTTCTCTATACAGTATCATGTCATCTGCAAACAGTAAGAGCTTTACTTCTTCTTTTCCAATCTGCATTCCTTTAATTTCTTTTTCTTCTCTGCTGTAGCTAGGACTTCCAAAGCTATGTTGAATAATAGTGGTGAAAGTGGACACTCTTGTCTTGTTCCTGATCTTAGGGGGAATGCTTTCAGTTTTTCACTGTTGAGAATAATGTTTGCTGTAGGCTTATCATATACGGCCTTTACTATGTTGAAGTAAATTCTTTCTATGCCCATTTTTTGAAGAGTTTTAATCACAAATGGGTGCTGAATTTTGTCAAAGGCTTCTTTTGCATCTATTGAGATTATCATGAATTTTATCTTTCAATTTGTTAATATGATCTATCACATTGATTGATTTGTGTATATTGAAGAATCCTTGCATTCCTGGAATAAACCCAACTTGATCACGGTGTATGGGCTTTTTGATGTGTTGCTGAATTCTGTTTGCTAAAAGTTTCTTGAGGATTTTTGCATCTATGTTCATCAGTGATATTGGCCTGTAGTTTTCTGTTTTTGTGTTGTCTTTGTCTGGTTTCAGTATCAGGGTGATGGTGGCATCGTAGAATGAGTTTGGAAGTGTTCCTTCCTCTGCAATTTTTGGAAACAGTTTTAGAAGGGTAGGCATTAACTTTTCTCTAAATGTTTGACAGAATTCTCCTGTGAAGCCATCTGGTCCTGGGCTTTTGTTTTGGGGGAGATTTTTTATCACAGCTTCCATTTCAGTGCTTGTAATTGGGTTGTTCATAATTTCTATTTCTTCCTGGTTCAGTCTTGAAAGATTGAACTTTTCTAAGAATCTGTCCATTTCTTCCATGTTATCCATTTTATTGCCATACAGTTGTTCATAATAGCCTCTTATAATCCTTTGTATTTCTGAATTATCTTTTGTAACCTCTCCTTTTTCATTTTGTTGATTTTGTTCTCTCTTTTTTTCTTGATGAATCTGGCTAAACGTTTGTCAATTTTATCTTCTCAGAGAACCAGCTTTTATCTTTATCTTTACTATTGTTTCCTTCATTTCTTTTTCATTTATTTCTGCTCATATCTTTATGATGTCTGTCCTTCTACTAATTTGGGTTTTTTTTTGTTGTTGTTGTTTTTCTTTTTCCAGTTGTTTTAGGTGTAAAGTTAGGTTGTGTATTCGATGTTTTTCTTGTTTCTTGAGGTAGGATTGTATTGCTATAAACTTACCTCTTAAACTGCTTTTGCTGCAGTTCAATACATAAGGAGCACCTCAATACATAAACACTAACAGACATAAAAGGAGAAATTGACAGTAACTCAATCCCATAAGTTTTGAATTGTTGTGTTTTCATTGTCATTTGTTTCTAGAAAATTTTTATTTCCCTTTTCATTTCTTCAGTAACCTGTTGGTTATTTAGAAATGTGTTGTTTAATCTCCATGTATTTGTGTTTCTTACAGTTTTTTTCTTATAATTGATATTTAGTCTCATAGCCTTGTGGTTGGGGAAGGTGCTTAATATGATTTCAATTTTCTTAAATTTACTGAGGTTGGATTTGTAACCCAAGATGTGGTCTATCCTGGAGAATGTTCCATGTGTACTTGAGAAGAAGGTATGTTCTTCTGCATTTGGATGCAGTGTCCTGAGGATATCAATGAGATCCATTGCATCTAATGTATCATTCAAGACTTGTGTTTCCTTATTAATTTTCTGTTTCGATGATCTGTCCATTGGTGTGAGTGGGGTGTTAAAGTCTCCTACTGTTCTTGTGTTACTGTCAATTTCTCCTTTTATGTCTGTTAGTGTTTGTCTTATGTATTGAGGTGCTCCTATGCTGGGTACATAGTTATTTACAATTGTTATGTCTTCCTCTTGAATTGATACCTTGATCATTATGTAGTGTCCTTCCTTATCTCTTGTAATATTCTTTATTTTAAGGTCTATTTTTTCTGATATGAGGATTGCTACTCCAGCTTTCTTTAGCTTCCCATTTGCATGGACTATATTTTTCCATCTTCTCACTTTCTAGACTGACCCTTTTTTAAATCTCAGGTTTCATCTGTGCTCATATATAATCATATTCTTCATATTTATTGAATACTTCCTGTGGCCCAAGCACTGTTCCAGGCACAGGGAAACAGCAGCACACAGACAAAGCCCTGCCTTCATGGAGCTTCCATGCTAATTGAGGGAACCAGGACAAACCAGTATGTCAATGCAGAGTGTCTTAGAGCAAGATAAGTGCCAAGAAGGAAGTCATTGAGGAGAAGGGAAGGAGCAGGTGGCCTGAAGGAACCTGGCAATTCTGAATGGAAGACCTCCCTGAGAAGGTCTCACATGAGGGATAAGTAGCAGTGCAGGTCCAACCAGGCACACAGGAAGAGCAGTCCAGGAAGAAATGAGTGAGTGAAAGTTGCTCAGTCGTGTCCAACTCTTTGCGACTCCATGGACTATACAGTCCATAGAATTCTCCAGGCCAGAATACTGGATTAGGTAGACATTTCCTTCTCCAGAGGATCTTCCCAACCCAGGAATCAAACCCAGGTCTCCCGCATTGCAGGCGGATTGCAATGGGACGAGCTAACGCAAAGACAGAGGCAAGGGTGTGGTACGGGCATCAGTGCGATGATCTCAGAGACCATGAGGACTGACTGTGCAGAGACTGTCTTCTCTCCCAAGTCCTGGAGATGCTGCCTGAGTCATCCAGACCCCAGGCTCCTGGAAGAGGAGTCGGGCCGAGGAGGATGGACACTCAGCTCGGATAGCCATGCCCTATCACCTCTGCCCCACCACTGCCCAGCCCCTCACACACTTCCTCCCCATGGGCTCTTCCCTTCAGGCCACAGGCTTTACTGTCTCCTCAATCCTAAAGCAAAAATCCAAAAAAGTCAAAACAAGAAATCATCAAAGACTGATTCTGAAATTTTAATTTATTTGTTTGGAAAAAATAACAAAACTTAAAATGTTTGGCTGGACGGCCTGGTAGTGTAGCACCAATGTACCACACTTGGGACTTCGAAGGGAACATCAGATGGTCTAAGGGGTCTTAAAGTAGAGGGGCTCGGCAGTGTGCATTGAGAAACTGTAAAATGTCTGTTTTCAGGAGGACAAAAATAATAAAGATTTATATAGTAGCATTTTTGTTGCTGGGAAAATTGGAATCAATAGAATCCCCCGACTGAAATCGGCTTGATAAATAATGGCATGTACACATGATGGAAACCATCATGGCCACAATAAGCACTGTTTTCCAAGAATGACACAGCTGGAGGGAGCGTCTCCCAGAGGCGGGCACATAAGGACACAAGGACATAGAGTCACTGCACGCGTGTGCATGGCCTGGGAGCCAGGAACAGCTGGCTTAACCTTTTTTTAAAGGGCTGAGAGAAAAATCAAAGGAGAGGAATATTTCACAACATAGAAGAGGTCCATGAAATTCAAATATTAGCATTCATGAATTTTTGCCGCCACGCATCCACGTCCATTTGTTTCCACGTTGCCCGTGGCTGCTTTCAAGCAGCGATGACAGAGCTGAGAAGCTGCAGCAGGAGTGGCTAGGAAGGCTGGAGGTCTGTAGACAGCTCTTCACGGAGGATTCTTCCAGCCCCTGACCCATACAGACACATGGAGAAGGTCTTCATAGCTCCTTACAGAGGGGTCTGCTAGCCCCTGACCTGCATAACCACCTGGAGACGTCTTCAAGGCCACGCACACAGAGCTTTGTAATGCGACGTACTGCGGGGTGACAGGTCAACCAGTGGTGTTCATCGCTTTTTGACTTTTCTGTGTTTCCATTCTTTCCCTATCATAAGCATGTTCTGCTTTTATTTTTATAACGTGGAAGCTTCCATCAAACTGCACACACAGACACCTTCCCCACGCCCTCCCTAGGGGACTTCTTCCAACAGCAGTCACTTGGCCATTCCGGGGCAGTCTCCTCAGGAACCAGGGACAAACAGGCCCCCAGGCCGCATGCGGGGGTGGGCACAGCAGGCCCTTCTGCAGCCGCATCCCCTGCGGGTAGGCAGGGGCCAGGCACACCCTGGGCTCCAGCCACTTCAAGCTCCGGCCCCCTTATGGTCCCTCATGTCATCAGTTTCGGCTGTCCTTAGGAGTACAGTGGTCAGGAGGCCCGGGCCCACCTCTCCCGACCAGGGCACAGTTCGGTTCAGTTCAGTCGTTCAGTCGTGTCCGACTCTTTGCGACCCCAGGAATCGCAGCACGCCAGGCCTCCCTGTCCATCACCATCTCCCGGAGTTCACTCAGACTCACGTCCATCAAGTCCGTGATGCCATCCAGCGATCTCATCCTCGGTTGTCCCCTTCTCCTCCTGCCCCCAATCCCTCCCAGCATCAGAGTCTTTTCCAGTGAGTCAACTCTTCTCATGAGGTGGCCAAAGTACTAGAGTTTCAGCTTTAGCATCATTCCTTCCAAAGAAATCCCAGGGCTGATCTCCTTCAGAATGGACTGGTTGGATCTCCTTGCAGTCCAAGGGACTCTCAAGAGTCTTCTCCAACACCACATTTCAAAAGCATCAATTCTTCGCACTCAGCCTTCTTCACAGTCCAACTCTCACATCCATACATGACCACAGGAAAAACCATAGCCCTGACTAGACGGATGTTAGTTGGCAAAGTAATGTCTCTGCTTTTGAATATACTATCTAGGTTGGTCATAACTTTTCTTCCAAGGAGTAAGCGTCTTTTAATTTCATGGCTGCAGTCACCATCTGCAGTGACTTTGGAGCCCCCAAGAATAAAGTCTGACACTGTTTCCACTGTTTCCCCATCTATTTCCCATGAAGTGATGGGACCGGATGCCATGATCTTAGTTTTCTGAATGTTGAGCTTTAAGCCAACTTTTTCGCTCTCCTCTTTCACTTTCATCAAGAGGCTTTTTAGCTTCTCTTCACTTTCTGCCATAAGGGTGGTGTCATCTGCATATCTGAGGTTATTGATATTTCTCCCGGCAATCTTGATTCCAGCTTGTGTTTCTTCCAGTCCAGCATTTCTCATGATGTACTCTGCATAGAAGTTAAATAAGCAGGGTGACAATATACAGCCTTGATGTCCTCCTTTTCCTATTTGGAACCAGTCTGTTGTTCCATGTCCAGTTCTAACTGTTGCTTCTTGACCTGCATACAGATTTCTCAAGAGGCAGGTTAGGTGGTCTGGTATTCCCATCTCCTTCAGAATTTTCCAGTTTATTGTGATCCACACAGTCAAAGGCTTTGGCATAGTCAATAAAGCAGAAATAGATGTTTTTCTGGAACTCTCTTGCTTTTTCCATGATCCAGTGATGTTGGCAATTTGATGTCTGGTTCCTCTGCCTTTTCTAAAACCAGCTTGAACATCAGGGAGTTCATGGTTCACGTATTGCTGAAGCCTGGCTTGGAGAATTTTGAGCATTACTTTATTAGCATGTGAGATGAGTGCAATTGTGCGGTAGTTTGAGCATTCTTTGGCATTGCCTTTCTTTGGAATTGGAATGAAAACTGACCTTTTCCAGTCCTGCGGCTAATGCTGAGTTTTCCAAATTTGCTGGCATATTGAGTGCAGCACTTTCACAGCATCATCCCTCAGGACTTGAAACAGCTCAACTGGAATTCCATCATCTCTACTAGCTTTGTTCGTAGTGATGCTTTCTAAGGCCCACTTGACTTTACTTTCCAAGATGTCTGGCTCTAGATTAGTGATCACATCATCATGATTATCTGGGTCGTGAAGATCTTTTTCGTACAGTTCTTCCGTGTATTCTTGCCACCTCTTCTTAATATCTTCTGCTTCTGTTAGGTCCATACCATTTCTGTCCTTTTTCGAGCCCATCTTTGCATGAAATGTTCCCTTGGTATCCCTAATTTTCTTGAAGAGATCTCTAGTCTTTCCCATTCTGTTGTTTTCCTCTATTTCTTTGCATTGATTGCTGAAGAAGGCTTTCTTGTCTCTTCTTGCTATTCTTTGGAACTCTGCATTCAGATGCTTATATCTTTCCTTTTCTCCTTTGCTTTTTGCCTCTCTTCTTTTCACAGCTATTTGTAAGGCCTCCCCAGACAGCCATTTGGCTTTTTTGCATTTCTTTTCCATGGGGATGGTCTTGATCCCTGTCTCCTGTACAATGTCACGAACCTCAGTCCATAGTTCATCAGGCACTCTATCTATCAGATCTAGGCCCTTAAATCTATTTCTCACTTT
The DNA here is from genome assembly GCF_014754425.2 of Oryx dammah. NCBI lineage: Eukaryota > Metazoa > Chordata > Mammalia > Artiodactyla > Bovidae > Oryx > Oryx dammah. The sequence goes on along the minus strand of NW_024070203.1, from coordinate 13,597,373 downwards.
CACTGTATAATCATAAGGGATTTGATTTAGGTCATACCTGAATGGTCTAGCGGTTTTCCCTACTTTCTTCAATTTAAGTCTGAATTTGGTAATAAGGAGTTCATGATCTGAGCCACAGTCAGCTCCTGGTCTTGTTTTTGTTGACTGTATAGAACTTCTCCTTCTTTGGCTGCATAGAATATAATCAGTCTGATTTCGGTGTTGACCATCTGGCAATGTCCATGTGTAGAGTCTTCTCTTGTGTTGTTGGAAGAGGGTGTTTGCTATGACCAGTGTATTTTCTTGGCAAAACTCTATTAGTCTTTGCCCTGCTTCATTCCGCATTCCAAGGCCAAATTTGCCTATTACTCCAGGTGTTTCTTGACTTCCTACTTTTGCATTCCAGTCCCCTATAATGAAAAGGACATCTTTTTTGGGTGTTAGTTCTAAAAGGTCTTGTAGGTCTTCATAAAACCGTTCAACTTCAGCTTCTTCAGTGTTACTGGTTGGGGCATAGACTTGGATAACTGTGATATTGAATGGTTTGCCTTGGAGATGAACAGAGATCATTCTGTCTTTTTTGAGATTGCATCCAAGTACTGCATTTCAGACTCTTTTGTTGACCATGATGGCTACTCCATTTCTTCTGAGGGATTCCTGCCCACAGTAGTAATATAATGGTCATCTGAGTTAAATTCACCCATTCCAGTCCATTTTAGTTCGCTGATTCCTAGAATGTCGATGTTCACCTTTGCCATCTCTTGTTTGACCACTTCCAATTTGCCTTGATTCATGGACCTGACATTCCAGGTTCCTATGCAATATTGCTCTTTACAGCATCGGATCTTGCTTCTATCATCAGTCACATCCACAACTGGGTATTGTTTTTGCTTTGGCTCCATCCCTTCATTCTTTCTGGAGTTATTTCTCCACTGATCTCCAATAGCATATTGGGCACCTAATGACCTGGGGAGTTCCTCTTTTGGTATCCTATCATTTTGCCTTTTCATACTGTTCATGGGGTTCTCAAGCCAAGAATACTGAAGTGGCTTGCCATTCCCTTCTCCAGTGGACCACGCTCTGTCAGACCTCTTCACCATGACCCGCCCGTCTTGGGTTGCCCCGCGGGCATGGCTTGGTTTCATTGAGTTAGACAAGGCTGTGGTCCTAGTGTGATTAGATTGACTAGTTTTCTGTATGGTTTCAGTGTGTCTGCCCTCTGATGCCCTCTTGCAACACCCACCATCTTACTTGGCATCTTACCAGGGCACAGAGGGGTCAACTTGGCCACCTGTGTGTTCAGACCGTCCCCTCTTCAGCGAGGGGTCAGCAGCTCAGGGCAGTGGCCTGTCTGAGGGGCAGGTAGTGTGGAAGTTCCTGGCGGTGGGGGCAGGCATTTAGGGAGGTGATCCTGGGAGGAAGCAGGTGCCCTCAGAGGATAGAGACGAGGAGCCAGATCCTCGCGTGGGATCCGCCTAGAGGGGAGGTTCAGAGAGAGTTGGTCAGCTAGTCGGAGGCAGATGGGCCTCGTGGTCCAGGCCCTGCCACAGTGGGAGAGAGCCTGGCGTCTCAGTGCTTTCTCTGTGTCCCCCAGGTGTCTTCCTGCCCCCGTCCCCGGCAGCAGCAAACGAACCCATCCTGGAAGAAGTGGGGATTGTGGCCCTGGCACCCTTGGCCGACATGCTAAACAGCCCGCAGCCCAGCCCCGTGGCAGGCCCCATCGTGAGCCCCCTGGCAGGCCCTCTCAACACGCTGCTGCCCGGCCTAGGGCCCATCTCCCAGAGCAGCCCACTCACCAGCCACCTGGCCAGCCGCCTGGTAGTGCCCCAAGTGGGCACACCAACCAGCTCCCTGGGCCTGCCCTCCACCAGCTCCCTGATGCCCAGCAGCCCCCTGGCGGGCCCCGGAGCAGTGCCCCCAGGGGGCACACCAGCCAGCTCCCTGGGCCTGCCCTCCACCGGTCCCCTGACTCCAGGAAGCCCCCTGGTGGGCCCCCTAGCTGTGTCTCAGAACGGCCCCCTGATTCCCCCTATGACAGGCTCGGGGGTCCTCTCCCTGAGTAGCCCCCTGCTCACCTCCACGGCCGCCCCTCTAGGTGTCTCTCAGAACGTTCTGGCCAACCCCATGAACAATCTGGTGCTGTCGGAGGCCCCACGGGTGCGGCTGGCCGAGCCGCTCCGAGGATATCCTCCGGGACACCCCCCCTCGGCTGACAGGGGACCTTCTGCCACCTCCAAAGGTAACAGATGCGGGGATGGGGGGTGGGCCCTGGTGGGCCCTCCCAGGCCAGTCCCTGGTCCTGCCTGGCTCTAATGTGCCTCCTCTCCTTTCTGCCCCTCTCGCACATCACTAGTCCCACTCTCCACTGAGCACCCCCAGCCAACCCAGGAGCCGGAGCCCCTCGGCGTGACATGTGTGGGTGCGCCCATCCAGACCTCCACCCCTGTTGGTGCCCTGGGCACTCCAGGCCCCATGACAGCCTTCTCCTATGGCACCTCAGATGCCCAGACACAGCCTGGCGGTCCCCAGGGACAAGTGGTCCCTGCCTCTGTCCCTGTCTTGACTGCCTCCAACATGGCCATCCTCACCTCTGCCCCCACTCCCACCCCGCCAGTGACCACCAGCTACACCCCCTCAAGCACACCACACCCCTCTGCCCGAACACACCACTCCCCATCCCGGCCTTCGCCCACCCCCCACTCCCCTCCACGCAACCCCCGCTCCCCACCGCGAACCTCATCCTCCCCGGCTTCAGTCACCGACACCCGTGGTCCACGCGGCCCAGAGCAGTCTCGGAAAAGCATCCTGGAGTTGGAGCGGAAGCTAGCCCACCGCAAGAGCAGCAAGTTCCCCGAAAGCTCTCGAGGTCAGCGCGAGGCTGGGGTCCCCGCTGCTGCCCATGGAGACCTCCCAGGCACCCCCTGGGCTGCTGGCCACAGCCACTGATCACTCTATCCACCCCTGTTGTCCCCAGAATCAAAGCAGCTAGCCTGGGAGAGGCTGGTGGGGGAGATCGCCTTCCAGCTGGACCGCAGGATCCTGTCCAGCATCTTCCCCGAGCGCGTGAGACTCTATGGCTTCACAGTCTCCAACATTCCGGAGAAGATCATCCAGGTGTGTTCTGCCCATCCCCGCTGGCCACCGGGGGGCCTGCCCACCACTGTAAGGGCAGGGAGCTTGCTGGCTCTCGACGGGCTTCTGGGGGCCAGCCAGGCAGAGCACAGCAGCATCTGAGGGCACCCAGGGATGCAGGAAGCCTAGTACTCAGTCCAGTGGCCAGCAGGTGTCCAGGGCGCCCGGCCGCAGGGGTCTGTGTCCCAGCCCCATGCATGGGAGGCCTTCCCAAAGAGCAGAGCAGCGAGGGCCCCTGCGGTGTCAGACATGTGCTCCCGGCCTCCTCACTGCCGTGGCCTCTGGATCTCCAAGCCCTGCTCCCAAGGGCCCTTCCCCAGGCTGGCAGGCCCAAGGCCTCAGCCTTCTTCCCCGCGGGGTCTGAGTCCTCAAGGGTCACAGGTGGACACCGGGAAGGCCAATTTCGGAGCCTCTGAGCAGCTGGCAGCCTGGTGGCCGTTAAGGCTGGGCTAATTTCAGTGCATTTTCAGCCTGCTCTCCACTGAGCCCACTACCCCCAAGATTCGTGGAGGACGGTGCTTCCCAAACGAGTCTGGGCGCTTCTTGCTGCCACCGTGTACTAGGCGCTGACGAATGGGAGCCTGGGGGTGGAAGGGCATGGGCTGGACACCGTGCGGCCCTGCCCCCCAGAATGAGCAAAGGCATGCCCTTCCCGACTGACGCCCAGCGGGTGAGGGCGGCGATGCGCGCACAGGAGTAGGGGGTGCGAGGGTGGGCATGGCAGCCTCTGCCTCGAGCCTTCCTCCTCCGTGGAGGGGCTGTCGGCCTGAGTCTGAGTGGGCAGAAATGACATTCAGTTACAGTGGGCTCATCGGTTCCGCGGGTTGCATTTGCCTTATCCGTTTGTTCTGGTGTCCTTTTAGGTTTTTCATTTTACCGTGCCCAGAATTATCTGCCTTTTCCTTTATCTGTGCTTTTCAAGTCTTAAGACTGGAGCTGCCAGCCCCGCCTCAGTCCCCTCTTCCAGTCCACGTGTGTGGGCTCCGGTCCTCCCTTCCAGCCCTGCCACAAGCCGATGTCCTAATCTGGCTGCAGAGGGAGCCTGGGCATCCTTCTTCCAGACTGTAGTAGCTCCTCTTGGCCCTTTGCTCTTCAATAAGAATTTCAGGGTCTGTCAAGTTCTAAAAAAAACCTAGTTCAAGTGTTTAGGTTTTCATTGGTTTACAGGTTGAACTGGGGACATTTCCCATCTTTGCCCTGTTGGTATCCTTGTGTTGCTGATGTCAGCAAGGCCCACGTTGCTAACGTCCGGTTTGACGACCCTTGACCTGTCTTGGGAGCTAAAATTCAGACTTAAATTGAAGGAAGTTATGAAAACCACTAGGCCATTCAGGTATGACCTAAATCAAATCCCTTATGATTATACAGTAACAGTGACAAATAGATTCAAGGGATTAGATCTGATAGATAGAGTGCCTGAACAACTATGAACGGAGGTTCGTAACACTGTACAGGAGGCAGTGACCAAGACCATTCCCAATAAAAAGAAATGCAAAAAGGCAAAATGGTTCTGAGGAGGCCTTACAAATAACTGAAAAAAAGAAGTAAAAGGCAAAGGAGAAAAGGAAAGACATACCCATCTGAATGCAGAGTTTGAGAAAATAGCAAGGAAAGATGAGAAATCCTTCCTCGATGATCAACACAAAGAAATAGAGGAAAATAGAATGGAAAAGACAAGATCTCTTCAAGAAAATTAGAGATACCAAGGGAACATTTCATACAAAGATGGGCTCAATAAAGAACAGAAACAGTATGGACCTAACAGAAGCAGAAGATGTTAAGAAGAGGTGGCAAGCATACATAGAAGAACTGTACAAAAAAGATCTTCATGACTCAGATAACCACAATGGTGTGATCACTCACCTGGAGCCAGACATTCTGGGGTGCAAAGTCAAGTGGGCTTTAGGAAGCATCACTACGAACAAAGCTTGTGGAGGTGACAGAATTCCAGCTGAGCTATTTTAAATACTCAAAGATGATGCTGTGGAAGTGCTGCACTCAGTATGCCAGCAAATTTGGAAAACTCAGCAGTGGCCACAGGACTGGAACAGGTCAGTTTTCATTCCAGTCCCAAAGAAAGGCAATGCCAAAGAATGCTCAAATTACCACACAATTGCATGCATCTTACACGCTAGCAAAGTAGTGCTAAAATTCTCCAAGCCAGCTTCAACAGCTCATGAACCAAGAACTTCCAGATGTTCAAGCTGGATTTAGAAAAGGCAGAGGAACCAGAGATCAAATTGCCAACATCCACTGGATCATAGGAAAAGCAAGAGAGTTCTAGAAAAACATCCACTTCTGCTTCATTGACTAGGCTAAAGCCTTTGACAGTGTGGATCACAACAAACTGTGGAAAATTGTTAAAGAGATGAGAATACCAGTCTACCTTACCTGCCTCCTGAGAAATCTGTATGCAGGTCAAGAAGCAACAATTAGAACTGGACATGGAACAATGGACTGGTTCCAAATTGGGAAAGGAGTACATCAAGGCTATATATTGTCACCCTGCTTATTTAACTTATGTGCAGAGTACATCATGCAAAATGCTGGGCTGGATGAAGCACAAGCTGGAATCAAGACTGTTGGAAGAAATATCAATAACCTCAGATATGCAGATGACACCACCCTTGTGGCAGAAAGGAAAGAGGAACTAAAGAGCTTCCTAATGAAAGTGAAACAGGAGAGTGGAAAAGCTGCCTTCAGTTCACTCGCTCAGTTGTGTCCAGCTCTTTGGGACCCCCATGGAGTGCAGCATGCCAGGCTTCCCTCTCCATCATCAACTCCCAGAGCTTGCTCAAAGCTGGCTTAAAACTCAACACTCAAAAAACACAGATCATGGCATCCGGTCCCATCACTTCATGGCAAATAGATGGAAACAATGGAAACAGTGACAGACTTTATTTTCTTGGGCTCCAAAGTCATGGAAGATGGTGCCTGGAGCCATGAAATTAAAAGACACTTGCTCCTTGGAAGAAAAGCTATGACCAATCTAGACAGCATATTAAAAAGCAGACACGTTACTTTGCTGACAAATTTGCGAATAATCAAAGCTATGGTTTTTGCAGTAGTCGTGTATGGATGTGAGAGTTGGACCATAAAGAAGGCTGAGTGCCAAAGAATTGATGCTTTTGAACTATGGTGTTGGAGAAGACTCTTGAGAGTCCCTTGGACAGCAAGGAAGTCAAACCAGTCAATCCTAAAGGAAATCAGTCCTGAATACTCACTGGAAGGACTGATGCTGAAGCTGAAACTCCAGTACTTGGGCCACCTGACTCAAAGAACCAACTCACTGGGAAAGACCTTGATGCTGGGAAAGATTGAAGGCAGAAGGGGACAACAGGGGATGAGATGATTGGATGGCATCCCTGACTTGATGGACATGAGTTTGAGCAAGCTCCGGGAGATGGTGATGGACAGGGAATCCTTGTGTGCTGCAGTCCATGGGGTCGCAAAGAATGGGACTCGGCTGAGCGACTGAACTGAACTGACCTATCCTGGACCACAGCCACCACTCCTGCTGTGTCATGGGTGCAGGCGTGGCGGCTATTCAAAAATGGGCACATGACACAGAGAAGCACAATATTTATGTCTCTAAAATGCTGCGTCTGATATCTAGTTGGTAAAGATTACATTAAATTGTAAGGTAAAGTCTAGTTGCCCATGTAGATTAGACATCAAACTGTGGAAAGAGGTTTTTAGTTGTATGAAACTACCCATTTAAATGGAAATAAGCTTGGCCTTTCAGTGCCTGGGCTGTGCAAGTCCTCCCCTTCCCCACCATTCTTCGCCCTGCCTGATGTTTCTGTTTATACTGGGCAATAGTCACAGCCCTAAATGCACCTCCCTAGAGAAGAGGCAAGAAGAGGAGGCAGAATGTCTGTTAAGGCAATTTTTCAGCGCTTAAGAAAGTCAATAGTTCCTCCAGCCTCCACCTTGCCAGCCTCCAGCAGATGGAGCCAGATGGAACCCAGGTCAGGAGGACAGGCCTGTCCCAGTGTTGTAAGGTGGCTCAGGGTTGCCCCTGTCAGAAGTCAGAGGTCGTTTTGGCTGAACCCTAACATGAGCCTGGTGCTCCGCTCACACGACCACCCAGGGAGGGGCAGACAGGGAACTAACTGTAGAAGGCAATGCTTGAGCAGACTGGGTGACCCTAGCAGGTGGCATCTAGGGAAACGTGGGCAGAGGGCGAGCAGGGCCAGATGGGGGCCTTGAGGGTCAGCCCTGGCCCTGGAGCTGGAGCAGCGGGAACCACACAGGGGCTCGAGTAGGGCAACACCCAACTAACTCCGTGTACTGCCAACCCACTGTTTCATGGGCCTGGGGGCAGCGGTACCAGCGACAGGTACAGAATTTGCAGGACCAAGTGCACAGGAAAACACAGCACTCCTTGTTCAAAAATTAAGAACCTCGAGACTGCTTCAGCAGAACTTCAAGCTGAGGGCACCAGAAGGCAATGGAGAGAGGGGGTGTGCAGGCCCCGCCCGGCAGGGACAAAGTAGGTGAAGACCGACCTCAGGCCCAGACGCCGGAGCCGGCACCCAAGTGACAGCAGTGCTGGGACTCAGGGCCTCGGCTCTGGGCCTGGGGTTGTCAGCACACCGTGAGGGCTGGACAGGACCCCCGCAAGGTGTGGGCACAGGATGCTAAGGATGGGGTGTTGGGACAGGGGGCCTGGAGAAAAGCCTGAGAAGTAGGAGAGCCGGCCCCAGGAGGAGGCCTGGGAAAGACCCTGGGTGGCGTCTTCCCGGTCAGACAACACTGGGGGTTTGGGGAGGTCCCCTGGTGTCTCATCACCAGCAGCCATGCCCTCCGTCCTCTGCTGCTTGTGGCCCCAGCTCAGTCCAGTTCCAGGTGGTGGCTGGAGCTGGTGCTGGGGCTGCTCGAAGCTCTGAGCTCAGGCTCAGCCCACAGGGTTCCCCCACCCTGGATCCCTAGAGGCACCTCAGCCAGGGCCTCCAGGACACCTCCCTGCAGGTCCCTCCCTCCGACCGTGATCCTGGTGGAACCACATCCCCGCAACCTCCTTTGCCCCCATGTGCTTGCCTGCTCTTGGGCCAGGGTGGAGCCAAGGGTCCCTGACCATTGCTGTCCCCTCAGGCCTCCCTGAACCCCAGCGACCACAAGCTGGACGAGGAGCTGTGCCAGACGCTCACACAGCGCTACGTGAGCATCATGAACCGGCTGCAGAGCTTGGGCTACAATGGGCGGGTGCACCCAGCGCTGACGGAGCAGCTGGTGAACGCTTATGGCATCCTGCGGGAGCGGCCGGAGCTGGCCGCATCCGAGGGCGGCTCCTACACAGTGGACTTCCTGCAGCGCGTGCTGGTAGAGACTGTGCACCCCAGCATGCTCACTGACGCGCTGCTGCTGCTCTCCTGCCTCAGCCAGCTAGCCCACGATGATGGCAAGCCCATGTTCATCTGGTGACCCCACCATTAAAGCTTCCCTCGGACGCTGGCCGCTGGGCCCGGGCCGGTACTCCTGGGTGGTGCTGCCTCCTCTGGGGCCCTTCCGTCCTGTCTGGCCTGAGGGCTCCTGCCCCTCAGGGCCCCTGGTGAGAGCCCCAAGACCAAAGTTCGGCAGCTGTCATGCTGAGGGGGTGTTCCAGAGGCCTCACATCTCCCCTCACATGGCCTGAGGCCTGGAGTGTCCAGAACAAGAAGCGAGAAGGAGCCCAGCTAGCAGGGGGTGTGTGCGTGTGCCCGCAGCCCTGGCCACCTGCTGGCGGCTGGGTGAGGCCTGGACCCAGAGCAGAAGGCAGAGTGGGCTCCAGAGGAGGCTGTGGGCACAGGAGCCCCTCCTTCTGCACTAGGCAGGGACAAGGAAGGTGGGAACGTGTTTTCTGGACCCTCATCAAGGGCAGGGGGACATTAAAGGGACAGGAGCCAGGAGAAAGAGACTCACTCACACCTGGGCACTGGGTAGCCCAGGGACGTGGGGGCCCTGCAAGGCCAAAGGCTCCCGTAGGAAGGGACTAGACTGTGAGAGTCAGAGCTGGGAGGACAGCTCCCCACTACTTAAGGGGTGCGGCTGAGCAGCACAGGCCACAGGAGAGCAGAACAGGAGAGCTGGAGTGGGATGGGGTAGGAGGGGACACAGGATGTAACCTATAGTCTCAGAGAGGGAAGGCTGGTGGGGAGTGCGGGATGCCCTGAGTGAAGGCCAGGGCTCTTGTCCCTTCAGGACCCGCATGAGGAGCAGAGAGGGCCTTCCTGCAGAAGGGGAGGAGGCCAGAGGTGGTGGTGGGGATGTGGACCCCAGCCAGGAGGCTTCCCAAGCACCGCCGCCCACCAGCCCAAGGATCACTAGGGGACAGAGGAGCCACTGGGCATGGGTTCATGTCAGCTACCAGCAAGGGGGTACAGAGGAGAGGGGGTTAGGGCAAGGTGGGGTCTCTGGCCCCAGAGCTGCGGCCTCTCTGCAGCCTTACTCCCCTCCCCCCAGGCCTACTTCAGCAGATAAGTCAGACCCCTGGGAAAGGCAGGCAGAGCCCCTGTGTACAGACAGGCAGAGAGCCCTAGGTGTGCCTAGCTCTGTCTGCTGAGAAGGCTGAACGACAGGATGGTAGGAACGAGCACACCCAGCACCAGACCTTGATTTCTACAGGGGATCCAGGATTTCTGGAAAATTTGAGGAGGGGGGTGCGGGGAGCAGAGCCCCTTCTCTGTGTCTGCAGGCAGGAAGGGCAATCCTGGCCCAAGCTTCAGGGCAATTTAGGAGTCAACCGTAAGAGCTCTAGGAACCGCTTCGCAGCTGGAATGAGAAAGTTGGGGGCCAGGGAGGGGAGGGCAAGGCAGCACCTGAGCAAGGCCAGGCAGCTCGGTCCTGGGACCCAACAGAGTGGCTCCCATCTGGCTCACGTGCTCCGGAAGGCCAGGCCGGCCGCGCAGAGCCGAACCAACGGTCCTTCCCCCAGACTGGAAGTTTCTCGTGGTAGGCCCACAGAGCCAGCGCAGAGGTGGCGGCTGGTTAGGCTGCTCGAGTCCGCCCATCTGCGGGCGTGTCTTAGCACTCAGGTGCTAGACGTCACGAACCGGGGCACAGATCGGGGTCGGGTATACGCCGCAGTCAGGGCAGCAGGAGCGAAGGGCCACTTCACCCTGACTGGCGGGAGGAGGCAGAGAGCTGGACGCAGCGCGCATCGCACTCCCGTCCGGCCGCCGGACACGAGAAAAGTGTCGGCCTCCGTTGGGTGTGGCTGCGCCCAGGAGCTGCGCTGGTCCGCGCGGTCTGCGGTTTCTCCTTGAGGCTTTTAGGGGAGGGCGGGGCGAGGGGCTTCTGGGGCGGGACCAGGGTCCCTTCTGCTTTCCTTTTGGTTCTCTCCAACCGCCGCAGAGACTCCGCGCGAGTGAGCAGAGGGCGGTTTCCCGGGCGGCTCTGCCAGCGTCCGCACCCCCAAGCTCGCGGGGCACAGCGCCTTCCCGGCCCCGCGCACAAGCTGTGCCACGTGGCCTTGACCCCTGCGACTTCCCTGCAGCTCCCGCGGATCGACTCGCACGCTGGAAGCCAATGAGTCGTCGGAGACTCACACTGCCGAGGAGCCTCGTGCGCCATGCCATCCCCGCCCGACTGGCCCCCGACGCCCTGCGCCCTACGACCCTCGCCCTTCCCGCACCCTGTGCTGCACGCTCTCCACCGCCTGACCCGCGCGCTGCTTTTCCCGGCCTACTGGGCCCTGGACCAGCTGCTGGGCTGCTGGGCGCCGGCCGAGAGCCGGAGCGAACAGAGCTGGCTGAGAACCGCCGCAGGCGCCGCGGGCGTTCTGCTGCTGCTGCTCGCGGCCCTGCCCCTGACTCTCCCGGCGCTGCTGCTCTGGCTGCTGCTGCAGGCCTGGCGCCGTCCCTTCTGCTACCAGCCTCCTCCGCGGTGCTGGGCGCCCCCTGCGCCCTGGTGCCCCCGCACTGAGCCCGCGCGCAGCTTTGGCTTCTTCAGCGCAAATCTGTGCCTGCTCCCCGACGGGCTGGCGCGCTTCAACAACTTGCCGCACACGCAGCGGCGGGCCGCAGCCGTGGGCACAGTGTTGCTCGCCGGCCTGCGGAGTTCGCCCTATGGGGCTGCGGGCTGCGGTTCGCCAGTGCAGGCGATGCCATGCGGGGTGCTGACAGGAGCCATGCCAGCGAGTCTGGACTTCGTGTGCCTGCAGGAGGCGTTCGATCTTCGCGCAGAGCGACGCCTGGTGAGCCTCCTGGCATCTAATCTGGGCCCGGTGTTGTACGACGTGGGCACATTCGGCCTACAGCGCGGCCTACACCTCAAGTTGCTGGGCAGTGGGCTGCTGCTGGCCTCGCGCTATCCGCTGCTGCGTGCCGCCTTCCAGTCCTTCCCCCACGCACGTGGCGAGGATGCTCTGGCCTCCAAGGGACTACTTTCCGCGCAGGTACCTGTCCCCTGGCCGTGGTGCTGCGGCACCAGGGAGGGGCGGGGCTTGGAGTGGAACACGCGAAGGAGCGCCAAGGTCCGTGGTGTTGCAGGCGCAGCTGGGCATCCTGGACGGGCGCCGCGTCGTGGGCTTCCTGCACTGCACACACTTGCACGCGCCCAGCGGTGAGCCCTGCTGGGTTCGTAACCAGGAGGCCCCTCTGCGTGGCGGTGGCGGCAGCGAGTCCCAACCCTGGCCAGCACCTCCCTTCCTTGCAAAGTTTATTAACTGCCCCAGCCGCCGCGAGTCCCTAGGTGCGCTAGCGGATCAAGATGGGGTGGGACGGGGGGCGAAGCTGGGTGTCCAGGGTGCGGACACCGGCTCCTCCACCCCGCCCCGCAGAGGACGGGCTCCTGCGCTGCAAACAGCTGACGGTGCTCCTGGACTGGGCCGGGCAGTTCGAGGCGGAGAGCCGCCAGAGTGACGAGGCCGTGGCCTTCAGCGTGCTCCTGGGTGACCTCAACTTCGACAACTGCTCGCTAGGTAAGACGGCCTGCCCCTCCCCCAACACTCCCCCCCCCCCGCCCCGCGCGCGCGCGCGCGCGCGCACACACACACACCCGAATGTCGCCTCTCCACAGACCACCAGCAGGAGCAGGAGCACCAGTTTTTCAGCTGCTTCCGGGACCCCTGCCGGCTGGGCACGCGCCGGGAGCAGCCCTGGGCCCTGGGTACGCAGGGCGGGGCACCCCATGGGGGCGGGGGGACCTCAGGCGGTCTCTGCGGAGGCGCCCACTGATAATGCCCTTCCCCGCCCACCCCAGGGACGTTGCTGAGACCCTCCGAGCTCCGCCGCTCCGTGGCCTGCTCGCCGGAGATGCTGCGTAGGTGAGTGGCTACCTGGGGGTCAGACAAGGTCGGGAAGGAGGGCTGCCCTGACCCTGGTGACACGGCCCCTCCTCAGGGCCCTGGAGCAGAAGAAAGGGCGCCGCCGCTACCTGGCAGGCCCTCCCCGTGGAGGCCCCCCAGCTGAGTCCTGGCGGGGCCGGCGCCTGGACTACATCACCTACCGCAGCACGCCTGGAGGCCTCCTGAGCCCGGTAAGTGCCAGAGCGCAGGGTGCGGGCCTGCCGCACTGGGGCGACTCTCCAACCTGCCTCCCGCCCTCCAGGAGGTGGAGCAGGTGACATTCAGCACTGCCCTGGCCGGACTCACAGACCACCTGGCTGTGGGACTTCGGCTCCGAGTGTCCACATCTTCCTAAGGCCAGCTTGCAGGAGACAGGTGCCAGAACAGGTGGAAAGACGGACGGTGATACAGAACGTGAGCCTGGCCAGTCGCCAGGGGGAAAGGCGACTTCAGGGATCTTTATTGTGTGGGCCCTCCTTCACACAGCCTCCTGGGCCCTGCGGTACTCATACACGCTGCCCCGCTCGGGGAAGGCTAGGGGCTGCAAGGGCGAACCTGGCAGTGGGGCGGGGTCCTCCGGGTCCCCGTAGCCCCCACCGCCTGGTGTGTGGAGACAGAACACGTCCTGTGGAGCAGAGGGGCAGGATCAGCCTGGGCCTGGCGCTGCCCTGCCTCCCGCTACAGGCCCATCCCCACGGGGCAGCGTGTCCATATCGGCCAGCTTGGACCACGGAGCCCGGGTTCTCGGGCCCGTTTTTTTTGTTTCCGCCCCCTATTCTTGCAAGAGCCAAATTAAACTTGGTCTCCGCTTATCTCCGCAATTCCATTCACCCTCTGTAGGATGAGGGCCACTGAGGGTGGGGGAGTGAGGATGGGACAGGGCAGGCCGCAGTTCTTACCCCAGGGTACACGGGCACCGAGGTCTTCCCACCCAGGTTCACTGTCCGGCCGTCCTTCCGGATAAGTAGGTTTAGGCCCCGGGCACCAGGCTCACCCCCTTCAAGAAGAGGCAAGGTGGGAGTGGCCCAGGAGGCAAGGAAGTGAGAGATGGGGGAGGGGGGGTGTTTTAAACGGGAGGACAGATGGGACAGGAGGTGGGTGGGGAACAGACTGCCCGCGGCGATTGGGGCTGGGCAGGGGGCGGGGTGGGGGGGAGGAGGGGGAGGGAACCACTTACCCATCAGGCCGTACGGCTGGAAGGCGCGGCGCTCGGTCAGCACGGACAGCAGCGCCTCCTCGCGGAAAAGCAGCTCACGGATAATGCCATCGCCGCCCCGGAAGCGGCCGCGACCCCCGGACCCCAGTCTTAGCTCGAAGCGGCGCAGGATAACCGGGTACCTGCACGGTCCCGGGCTCAGCTCAGCCCAGCCGGCCCCGTCCCCGCGCCGCCCGCCCCGCTGCCCAGCCCCGTCCCCCAGCCCCCAACCCACCCCGAGCCGTCACCTGCTCTCCAGGATCTCGGGGTCGGTGATGCGCGTATTGGTCATGTGGCTGTGCACGCCGCTGCGCCCGTGCCAACCTGGACCCGCGCCAGCGCCGCCCGCCACCGTCTCGTAGTAGCCCATGTGGGCGTTGCCCAAGGTCACGTTGTTCATACAGCCCTGGCAGGGGCAAGGGGTCGCTGCGCTGGCTGCGAGTGCAGCCCCTCCCCACCGCCCGCAGCCCATCCCCGCCTCTGGCCGCACAGAGCGTCCCCTGGGCCCACCACACCTGGGAAGCGGCGCAGGCCCCGAAGGCACCCAGGATGACGTCCACCACGCGCTGCGACGTGAGCACGTTGCCGCCCACCACGGCCGCGTCGGGGGAAGGGTCTAGGATGGAGCCTTTAGGAATCACCACGCGCACCGGAGCCAGGCAGCCCTGAGGGCAGAGGGCGGCTCTCAACAATAGGGGGGGCGGCGGGGGGAGGGCTGTGGAGGGAAGTACACCACCTGCTCCCTAGGATCAGGCCGACCTTGAGCTGACCTCGCCCGGGCTCACTGAGGGTGATGTGGGCTTGGGGTGGAGCCGCTGTCCCTGCACACAGCACAGCCCCTCGCACCTGGTTGAGTGGAATGTCGCGGCCGACCAGACAGCGAAGACAGTAGATGAGCGCAGACAGCGTGATGGCCCGCGGCGCGTTGAGGTTGCCGAACACCTCTGGCCCTGAACCGCTGAAATCAAACACCGCGCTACCCTGCCCACCAGAGTGGGGGAGAGATCAGCAGTCCGCCGGGCGTGCCCGTGATGCCCGAGGAGGTACCCCCTCCGAAGACTGACCTGATTCAGGTTGATCTGCACTCGGAGTCGGATGGGGGACCCGTCGTCCATGTGGTCCTCTGCAGACACCTCCAGGGGCAGGCCCCGGGCCTGCCGGGCAGTTCCAAAGGCCCGGAGCATGTCCCTCACAGCGAGCTCCGCGTTTGCCTGGTGGGGAGTTCAGCATCAGCCATGTCCCTTCCAGGTGGGCCAGGTGCCCCCTCCTCCTCTGCCCACCCGCCTGGAGGCGAGCACAGAGCTGCCCGCCCTGCTGCCCCCGGCCCACCTGAATGTGGCCCATGTAGGCCTGCACCACGTCCAGGCCATACTGCCCGATGAGCTCGCCCACCAGCTGGATGCCCTTCTGGTTGGCCGCCACCTGGGCACGCAGATCTGACAGGTTGTCGTGCAGGTTCCGTGTTCCGCTGCAGCCTGGAATCTTGCCTGGCGCCCGCAGGGCTTCAGTCACCGCTAAATGGATGGGACCACCACTGAGCCACCTGGGAGTCCCAGGGCCGCCTGGTGCCCTGCTCCTCTGCCGGGGCACTGCAGGCTCCACGTGTTGGCCCAGCACTGGCTCCCTACCACTCTGCTGACTCTTCCCCCATTGGCTGAACCTTCTCCTCACACCCCAATCCCCCAGGGCACCTTAGAATAGACAGGTAGCTTTGCTGTGACCACACATGGGCTGGAGGTAAGGGCAGGGGCAGGGGGCAAGTTCCCCAAGCAAACTCTCCCCACCACCTCCATTCCTCCTGCCCTACCTCCCCACTGGCCCACTCTCCAGCCTTTTCTAGGCCTCCCACCAAGAGGAAAAACCACTTCCCTTACCTAACCCTCCCCCCCAGGGCCCACCACTCGCGGCCATGGCCAATCACTGAAAGAGCATCAGCATGGCTGTCTGTCCCCCCATCCCTGGCCCCAGCAGACCTGGACAAAGACTCCACCCATGGCAAGTAGTACAGGTTTGACCCCAAGGACCACTCCATGCCTCAGGAAAGCACCTCTCCTGAGTCTGGGTCAGGATCTTCTCTGAGGCTCCCTGGCCACCAGGTCCTCTGCCTGCTCATGTCCCTCAGGGGTCCCTGCCCTCTGCCCCCACCCCACACTGACCAAGGCAGCAGCCAGGCCTCAGCCCCTTTATCTGTGTCCTCACACCCACAGCAGCACATGGTCCGGTCACCCATCACCTGTTCTCACTCTGAGATGCCCCTGGGGCTCTCACCCCTGGCAGCCTCACACTGGCCGTCCTGCCCCCAGGTCCCACCAAAGCTGCTGCCTCACCTCCTCAGCAACCACAAAGCCAGAACCTCCATCGTACAGCTGTCCAAACTTCATTCCCTCCCCCGTGCCCAAATCCCACCAGACACCAACCCTGACCTCCAAACCACCTTCACCCTTGTCCCCAGCTTGAGGCTCAGCATCCCCCAAGGCAGGTAGAGCCCTCACCCCACCCCCCCTCCTGGCCTGCAGGACATCCTCGGACCTGCATGTCAGCAGGTGCACCAGCAGACCAGCTCCGGCCCAGCTGACGCCCTTCACAGCTGCCCCGCCACCCACTGCCCTGACCCAGGCCCAGGGAAGCTCTTCAGGAGCCTGCAGCCCCTGGCACCCCTGTTTCTCTGCAGCCCCCAGACCCAATGCAAACCAAAGTGCGAATTATAAACAGAAGCAGCTGCCCACTTGAAGTAGGCTTCTCCCTCTCCTGCACCCTTGGGTGTCCTGGCCAACTCCCTACCCCCAAACCACTGAGGGCTCCCTGGGCCCAGGCACAACTTAGCTCAGCGCCTCTGATTATCTCTGAGAGATACTGTGCAACCACTCTGCGGGGTCACCGCCTGGCTCCCCCAGCCTGGAGGCCAGCCTGGGGGGAGGGCAGGCAAGAAGCAGCCAGGTGTACCAGCCCAGTGCCACTCACCCTCTTCCTGGAAGACGCCCCCCTGCACAAGTTTGAAGGACAGGAAGACCGCGCCCTCCTGCTGCAGGCTGGTGGAGTGGGGGGGCATGGAGCCTGGTGTGATGCCCCCAATGTCTGCATGGTGCCCACGGCTGGCCACATAGAACACAGGCCGCGTCTGACCCGGCCAAAATACCTAGGGGTGAGAGCAACAGTCAGCGGTGCCGGTGGCCCTCCTCCATGGGTCCCTGGGCAGCGCCCCTCACCGGTGTGATGACAGTCAGGTCTGGCAGGTGGCTGCCCCCTGCGCTGGGGTGGTTGCTCAGCAGCACATCGCCAGGGTGGAGATCAGCCCCCAACTGCTGAATCTGAAGCCAGGAGACAGGTGCAGAGTGGGGAGGGGGCAGGGCTGAGGGGTAGGGGGATCAGGGGAAGGGGCCTCCCGAACCTGGAACTGCACCGTCTCCTGCATGGCACCCAGGTGCACGGGGATGTGAGGGGCATTGGAGACCAGCCCCCCGTCGGGCCCAAAGAGGGCGCAGGAGAAGTCCAGACGCTCCTTGATGTTGGTGGAGATGGCCGTGCGCTGCAGGATGCGGCCCATCTGCTCTGGGGGCACATAGTGACCAGATGCCTGCTGGCCCCTTGCCACCCACAGCCCATCCTGGGTACAGAGGGGCAGGGCCCACTGCCTTCAAGGCCTCTGAGTCCCAGACCCAGGACCCAAAGCAGGTGACAGTCTACCTAGACACGTGAGGACGTGGCCAGACGTCTTGCTCGTGCCAAGGGCAACCCTTCCCTTCTCAGCCCTGCCCAATGCCCCCATCAACCCCACACCCTGCCTCCTGCAGTAAGAACCCAATGTTGGTGGCCCCAGCAAGCACCTAGCCTGACCCTGAGCTTGGGTTCCCTGTGTAGAGCCCAGATCACATGGTGCTGGGAGGGCAAAAGCACCCCCCTGCCCCAGACCTGCAGGTGCAGCAGGTCCATCCTGGGGCCGGGGCCACACTGCCTGCCCCATCGCTCAGAGGCTCTGCTTCTGCCCTTACCCCGATCGCACTTTCTCCCTGCACACCCCTGCCAGGCACCCCAGCACACACTGCCCCGCATGCAGACCACCCCCTGCACTGCAGGGAGCAGGCGAGGGAGCAGGACTGTGCAGCCACTCACCAGCGATGCTCATGAAGCGGTGGGAGAAGATGGACAGGTGGATGGGGTCAAGCTGCATGCCCACCATGCTGGCCGTCTCGGCCCCCACAGAGATGCGGATGTCCCCAGTCTCAGTCACCTCTGCCTGGCAGCCTGGCTCCACCAGGATGGTACTGGAGGCAGGGGAGCAGAGGGGCTGGAGGAGCCAGGCCAGACCCCCACCCAGCCAGGTTCCCCACATGCCCAGGCCAAAGAACATCCAACCATGAAGGGACCCAAAAGTCCTCCAGACTCCTGCAGCTGGGGCCAGAGGACCGCCCCACCCACCCCCCCCAGCCAGGGCCCCACAGTTCACCCTGGGCCTCACCCCACACACCCCCACCCCGGCCAGGCCTCAGCCCACCTGTTGCTGTCAATGATGAGGCAGGGCCCCTGAAGCTTGTGCCCACAGCCCAGCTCTCCCAACAGGTACACAGGGGTCTCCTGGTAGCCCCCCTCAAAGTAGCACTGGGTCATCTGAGGAGGGTGCGGGGTGAGCAGGGTTCCAGGCCCAGAGCTCTCCCTGCGTCTCCCCCTCCATTTCTGTCCTCGTGTCCCAGTGGCTGTGGATGGGTGGGGGGGTGGGCACAGGCGGGATCACTAACCTTATCTACCCGGGGAGGCCCACTATGGGCTTTTGGGACATCCTCGAGGCAAAGGCTGCTGCTGCCGGTGCCCCTGACCCGCACGTCGTCCACCACCACCGGCCGCTCAGGAATAATGAAGCCAAACTCCCTCATGTACCTGAGCCCAGAGAGGACTGTCAGGGGTGGCAGCCAGGCCAACCCGTGTGCCCGGACTCCTGGGAGGCGGAGGTCACACACCTCTCCACAAAGGCCGCCCCAAAGTCACCAGCTCGGGGCGAGCGGGCACTGGCCGGGTGCTGGTGGGCAGACACCATCAGGGCGCAGTCTGTGCCCTGGTAGCGCAGGTGCAGGAAGCTCTCAGTGCTGATCTGGGACCTGTGATGGTGGCAGGCAGGGCGCTCACATGGGGGGCCGGGTGGGGGCGCCTCCTGCAGCTCTCAGAGCCCGGCCCTCCCCGACTGCTGCTGACTGGACCCCAAGTGAGGTGGCCTGGTAGCCCCCAGAGCCCCACCTGGGGAAGCCCTGGGCCCGCAGGGCCTCCACACACTGCTCCTCCAGGCGGCCCAGCCTCTGGTCCAGCTGCGCAAAGGTCTCGGGAGCATAGGGCAGGGAGCAGGGCTCCTGTGCCTCATGCACCACGTCGGCCAGGGCCAACCCCAGCGCCGACAGCAGTCCACTGTGCCTACAGGACAAGGACGGCAGAGCGGTGGGTACAGTGTCTCCCAAAGTGGGCGCCCCGGACCCACACACTGCACCCAGACACACCTGTGAATGTGCACAGTGTCCATGCCCAGGGCCCGGGCGATGGCACAAGCATGCTGCCCACCAGCTCCCCCAAAGCAGGCCAGCACGTGGGCCGAGGGGTCATGGCCTCGTGCCTGGGGAACCAGAAGGGGATCAGTGGCCCCCCCATCCACCTGGCCCTCCCACTCCCCCCACAGGCAAGGGCAGCGGTGGGCGTACCTGCGTGAGAGCACGGATGGGCCGACACATGGCCTCGTTGGCCACACGAACAAACCCCATGGCCACCTCCTCCAGGCTCAGTGGGGAGGCTGGGCAAGGCCCGTTGGTCAGGAAGCTGTTGACCTCCGTGGCCACAGCCTCCAGGGCCTTTCGGGACGCCTCTGGGGACAGTGGCTGGTCCTCTCCCGGCCCAAAAATGCAGGGGAAGGAGGCAGGCAGCAGGCGACCCAGGACCAGATTAGCATCCGTCACTGTCACAGGGCCCCCTGGGAGGTGTGCACAGTGTGGGGGCTGGGGCTGTAGGTGGGTACCAGGCATGGCCAGTAGGGGTGGGGCTGGGGGAGGGGCTGGGCTGTGCCGGGCTCTGCTGGAAGGGTCTCAGGGAGAGTATGCCAGCACTTACCTTTTCGGTAGCAGGCAGGGCCGGGGTGGGCTCCCGCAGACTCTGGCCCCACCACGAAGAGGCCGGACCTTTGGAGAGGGGACTGGCGTTGGAGGCGTGCTAGGAGGCGGGTTAGGGAGGTGGGGCTGGGGGTGTCCGCACAGGTGCGGGATGGTGCTGACCTGAAGAAGAGGCGGGAGCCCCCACCCGCTGCCACCGTGTTGATATCCAGCTGGGGGGCCTGGAGGGTGACACCAGCCGTGCTGGCTTCGAAAACATGCTCAAACTCGCCAGCATAGCGGCTCACGTCGGTAGACGTGCCTGGTGGGGGTGGGGAGCAAGGAGACCCAGATGCTGCCCAGCCCAGCAACTGAGGCCCCCAGACCCCACCCTCGGGCCCTCATACCTCCCATGTCAAAGCCGATGACTGGCTGGCCGCCCTCCACCCGGTAGGTGGTGGCTGAGTAACCAACCACGCCCCCAGCAGGGCCGGAGAGCACAGCGCGGGAGCCGCTGAAGGAGTCCATGGGCGCCAGCCCACCGTCGGAGCGCATGAACAGCACCTGCACGTCCTGTGGGCAGGCAGGCGGTGAGGGGCGGGGTGGGGCGGGCCAGGGGCGGGCAGGGAGGGGGTCTCACCTTGAGCTGACCCTGGAAGCCACGGCGGAAGCCCTGCACGTAGCGCTGGATGGTGGGCGTGAGGTAGGCGTCGGCACAGGCCGTGTGCCCCCGGGGCACGATGCGCACCATGGGCATGGCCTCCGAGGACAGCGACACGTGCGTGAAGCCCAGTTCCCGGGCCAGGGCGCCCACCTGCTGCTCATGCTGGGCCCACCTAGGAGGACCGAGCGCCACTGAGACCCAACCCCGCCCGCCGGCCCGCACCCCGTATCCCCGCCCCGCTCCGCCCGCGCCCCGCACGCCGTCCCGCCCCCCACCCTCAGCACTCCGGCCCGGCCCGCGGCCCCCGCCCCACCACAGCCCACTCACGTGTAGGAGTGCATGAGCACCACGGCCAGGCTGCGGATGCCCCGGGACAGGAGCCCTTCCAGCTTCCCTCGCAGGCCCCCCAGATCCACAGGCTGCTGCACTTCCAGCAGGTCCCCTGTGCAGCCTGCGAGGAAGCCGTGGGATCGGGGTCAAAGGCTGTCAGGGCCTGCTGCCCCGCCCCCAGCACTCCGCAGCTCCGTACCTTTCACGGGTGTCCCAGCACCCGGCTCCCCTCGATAGAGCACTACCCGTTCGTCCACTTCCAGCACCTCCTCATACAGCATCTCGGGCATGGGCACGGCCTGAGGGCGGGCAGAAGCTCAGAGGTGGCCCAGGCCTGAGGGTCCTTGCTGGGGTCCTGCGTGGATGGGTCGATGCAGGCTAGGGGATGTGTCCCAGCGGGCCGGTCCACAGCCCCAGGAGACACAGTCAGACGGGATGGTCCCAGGAGACAGACTGGGTGGCCCAAGGAAGGCCCACCCAGGGTGGCTCTCTGCCCCCAGGCATCTGAGTGCTGCCAGCTGTCTGCCCTCATAGAGCTGCTCCATCCCAGAACCCCGCAGAGGGGTGAGGGTCAGCATCCAGGACGCGGCAGAGTGGAGGACAGGCCCAGAACAACACATGGCCACTCAGGGCTGGGGGACGCAGCGTCCCATCGTGAGTGTCCAGAACCTGCTATCGGCTGTGGCCTTGGGCTAGCACTGACCCTTCCAAGGACTGCCCTCCCTGAGGGGCCCAGGCGCCCCAGGGAAAACGCGTTCTATGCAGTCAGCCACCGCTGACTTGGATGAGCTCACCAGGTCAAAGAGGTCTGAGCGGGCCTGGGTGCCCACGTGCAGCAGGTCTCGGAACCCGCGCGTCACCAGCAACGCCACCCGCTCTCCCTGCCGTTCCAACAGCGCGTTGGTCGCCACCGTGGTGCCCATGCGGATGCTGGCAATGCGACTGGTGTCCAGCGGCCGGTCCCGAGGCAGCAGCACGCCCCCCTCCTGGAACCACGTGGTCAGCCTTCAGGCCTCTGGCCCAGAGACCCCTCCACCTGCCACCCTGCCCTGCCCACCTGCTCCAGGACGCGGCGGATGCCCTCAGTGGGGGCGTCCGCATAGTTGGCAGGGTCTTCTGAAAGCAGCTTTAGGACCCTCACGTGCCCCCCTGGGCACTGGGCAAAGACATCTGTGAAGGTGCCTCCACGGTCGATGGCAAAATGGAAGCGCCCCTCCGGGCCACCCATGGTGATGGGGCTGGAGTCCAGCAGCGACTCCTCAGCCGGCAGTCCTGGGAGAACTGGCCAGAGGCAGTGGGTCATCCACAGGCGGGCAGCCCTGAGCAGAGCTGGGATGGGGAGAGGACGGGATTCCGGGCCCAGAAGGGGCCCTGGGTGGAGCCAGAGCTGGGTAAGTCCGGGCTGGGCCTAATGCCCCCTGTGCCTACTCCCCAGTTCCAATGCCCAGGGCTGCGGCGGAAACCCAGGGCCTCCCGGAGCAGGACTTTCCGAGGAGGAGGTGCAGCAGGAGCCCTGGGGCTGGGGTTTCTGGACCCTTTAAGCAGGAAGAAGCACGTGCTTTGGGGGCAGGTGAGAGAAGGTCCACTGCCCGAAGGCTCGACCTTGGAGCAAGAGGGGACGGGGACCGGGCGGAGCCTGCGCAGACGGCCGGCCGGGGTTGGGGCCGGGAGGCGAGGAGGAGAGCGCGGCGGGGGCGATCGGGGGCAAGGGGTGCGGAGAGGAGCGGGGAGGGTCCCCACCTGGCCTGTCGGCTCCGGGTCGCTCGCCGTCCGTTCGGCAGCCTGCCCGCGCCCGCCCCCAGCCCGGAAGCGGGACCCGCCCCCCGCACGACCGGTCCCGGCGCTCCGGGCTCTCCGGTTGCGTCAAGATCTGGCGGCCCGGAGCCGTCCCCTCCCTCGGCTGCGAGCCATCCCGAGTACGTGGGGGCGGGGCCGAGCTGGGCCGGAGGGCGGCGGGCGTCTCCATGCCGATCCCCGCGGAGGAAGCGCTGTGCCGGCGCGGCCCCACCCCGCGGCCCGACCCGCGGGCACCTGGGCTCGGCGGCCGCCCGACCCTCCGCCGGCTCGGAGCTCGCTGGGCGTGGACGCCCCGGGAAGCCTCTTCCAGGCGCCCCGGGAGAGGGGAGCAGGCTGCCCAGACGACCTCGGAGTGCGCCCCAGCGCGCCGCGGTTGGGGGGAGCGGGGGAGTCGGGGAGCGACGCGGGAGGCTGGAATTGAGGGCCCCGGCAGCCAGGCCTTCGAACCCTGGAGAAAGCCTTCGCTCCCCACAGGCTCTGTGGGCAGGGGGCCCTCCACACCACCCTCCCTGGCCGACCCTGCGGCACTCTGGCTGATGTCGCCAGACAGCAGGTCAGTCCCGTGACCACGGGGAGGATGGCTGCCCCTCCCCTGCGTGCTCCTCTGTGGACTGAAAGCCGCCTGGCTGCCTGCCCAGGTCTGAGGTGGACTCAAGCTGTGAAGGGCTCTAGAAAAGGAACGGTGGGGGATAGGGGGCTTCCCAAGAGCAGCAGCAGGTGAAGGGGCCCCCCTTACCTCAGGGACTAGGTAGACAGGGGGCCAGACGGGTAGGGACATGGTCCACACCCTGGCCCCCGTCCCACCCCCGGCTTTGCACTCTCTTGACCCTTGCTGGTCTTTGAAGCTGGTCCCAGGAGGAGAGGGGGAAGTGGGCTGCTTTAAGGGCGCAGGCTCCAGGCTGCACCCTGGCTGCGGCGGGGCTCCCCACTGACTGGCCTCTAGCTGCCTCAGTGTCCCCCATATGTTGGGGGGTTGAAGGGCAGCCACATGGCTCCCTCCCTTTGGTCTGCCTCCACTGCACCCGCTCCAGCCCCCCCTTCCTCCGCAGCCCCTGTCAGCACCTGACAGGACATGGCCCAGGGACGCAAGGGGCCCCCACTTTGCTACACGGCTGAACTGGTGGAGCCTGCAGCCCCCGCAGAGTCCCCGGCCCAGCGCACACCTCTCTCCACATCCTTGAACTTGATGGTTCTGCGCCGGGGGAGCCGGGGGCCAGCGGCCACCTCAGCCAGGAGCCCGGGGCCACAGAAGCTCAGGCTGCTGCCCCGGTTCCTGAGCACCAGCTTCAGCTCCTGGTTCTCCTGGATGAGCTGCACCAGCCGCCGCAGCTCCTCGTTCTCCTGTGCCAGCCGCTGGATCTCCTGCCGCAGGCCCTCGTAGCTGCTGAGGAGGGACATGCCCGGCAGCGGTGGGCAGCAGCTGCTGGCGGCAGGCAGGCTGGCCAGAGGGCAGCGGACCCCGCCATTGTGAGGTCAACGGCTCCCTACCCCCCACCGCAGCCACATTCCGGGGCTTCAGAGCCAGCACCCAGCAGTTCCGAGCACCCTGAGCGGGGCACCCCCCAAACTCTGGCCTCTGGCTCACGAGTAGGGCCCAGATCTGCCCCACGAGTAGGGCCCAGATCTGCCCCAGACTTGGGAGTCCCTCCCAGAAGCCCCTCCTGGTGGACAGAAGGTTCTGGGTCCCAGCCTATCATGGTGGTATTGCAGGAAAGGAGCTGAAAGATTCAGGCGTCCCTCCTCCCCACTGGCCACCCGCTGCTCATGCCAGGTTGTGGGGCTGGGTCCCTGGGTACAGTCCCAGAGGTGGTGGTGGCCAGCACATCATCTGAAGGGGGCAGGAGGGTGGACGTTTGAGCTGTCCTGAGGGAGGGGGTGTGTCTGGCCCAGCGGCAGCAGGAGCTGGACTAGCCTCAGAGACTCTGGCGGGTCAGAGCTTGGGGGCGCTGGGTAAGCCTGCAAGCACCTTAGGGTAAGCACAGGAAGTCCTCCCGTGCGGATGGCAGGGAGAGTCATTGTCCCATGAAGGACAGGCACCCCAGATGCACCACGTTCAGGGCCACAACCTCAGGGAACAGGGTGGGGCAGGTAGCAGGGAAGCCCCAGCAGACAAGGACGGCAGTTTCTGAGGGCAGGGGAGCCCCGTCAAAAGCAACGACTGGGTTTGTACTTGAGAACATATGAAAGCCTTCCTTCTTTCTCCCCATGTGTTTTCTAATGGGATTGGTTCTGTGTAGTTGCCATTATTTTGAGTCATTTCTTCCATTATGATTTATTTCATGTTGTTTTTTGCATTTTGCGGGCCTGCTCACTGCAGTTTCCACTTGTTAGCCAGTAGTGCAGAGGAACCTAGGAAAGATGAGAAGACAAGGCCTCCTCCCCAACAGCCACCCATGGTTCCGGGGGTCACTCTGGGAGGGGCAAGCTCCCACCAGCCCAGCTCCCCCAGACCCCGCCCAAGGTGAGAGGCCAGGGGGAAGGAGTAGCAGCTCCATAGCACAGCGGAGCAGGCAGACTCTTCTGGACGCCAAGCTTGGAGTCAAGGACAGTGGAGGTCTCAGTGAGAAGTTACCTAAGGGTTCAAACACATTACCAGCAACGTGAAGGCTTAAAACAGCAGACGTTTATTCTCTTCCAGCTCTAAAGGCCAGAAGTCCAAACTGAGTCTATGGGCTAAAATAACAGTTCCTTCTGGAGGGTCCTGGGGAGAGTTTGTTCCTTGCTGTGTCCAGTGGCCAGCACTCCCTGGCTTGAGGCTGCCTCACTCCACAACTCTGCCTCCAAGGTCACCTCTCCTGCTCTTCTGCACCCAAATACCCCTTTGCTGCCACCTTGAAAGGACCCTTATGTTTCCATGGGGGCCCCCTGGATACTCCAGCACATGCACTCCTTCTCAAGACACTTAGCTTAATCATATCTGCAGAGTTCCTTCTGTCACAGGTGACATTCATGGTCTCCAGGAATCAGGACCCAGCTATCTCTGCAGGTATTCTTCAGCCTATTATGCCGGCTGGATGTGGGGCAGACTTGAAAGTGTTCCCCAGGTGTACCCTGATTCATCAGCAAAGGACAGCTCACCACTGGCTTGGGAGCTGAAGCCAAACCTTTGCTCAGCCAGTGGCTGAATGCTCCGCTGACTCAGATGCGACTTCTCAGCAGCTGAGATTGACTGTAAGGGGGTGGGGTGGGGGCGGTGAGGCGGGGGGCTGAGTAGTACGTCAGAAGCTGCTCACCGTGGAGGAACATACTCCACAGAACTGCTCTCGACAAGCCCCGGAACTAATGAACTAACAGCAAAGGCAACAAGGCCAAGGAGGAGCTGCTGGTTACAGCCCAGAGTTCCTGCAACAGATCAGTAACTCTGCCAACTGGCCACTGACCGCTCTTGGGATAGGCCACCGCTGAGATGCATCTGTGCTGCCCGGGGGGGTCTGGGGCAAGGGCCAGATTCACTGTGAAGTCAGGAGGCTCAGGATCCCTCCGGGTCAGGGCCTCAGCAGAGTGTTCACAGGGCTGCACACTCTATAAAATTTCCAAAAGCATGTCATCACAGTGAGGTTAATTCTGTCTCTTCCCACTGCACCCGGCATTGTGTCACTTCTTCCCCTGCTGTTGGGGACACGTAGGGGCATGGTGGGCTCTGCTCAGGCAGGCTGAGGTGGGAGCAGCCGCTCCCTGGTGTCGTTCAGGTATTGCTGTCATTCTGGTACAGAAGGGACTCCCAGGAACAGTGCTGCGCGTCACCGACATAGGGCTGATGGAGTTGGCTAATGTCTTCAATTCAAAAAACCTCTAAAATGTGATAAACAGCCCCTAAAGACCCTGAAATCTTAGGGCTCATATGTAAATCTGATAGGTTTTCTCAAATTTAACAATTCTGAGAACGTACACAATATTAGATAAAGGTAATTGATAAAGCTACCACCTGGTAGCTCAGATGGTAAAGAATCTGCCTGCAACGCAGACCAGGGTTTGATCCTTGGGTTGGGAAGATCCCTTGGAGAAGGGAAAGGCTACCCACTCCAGTATTCTGACCTGGAGAATTTCAGGGGGTCACAAAGAATCTAACACAACTAAATGACTTTCATGTATTCTTGCCTGGAAAATTCCATGGGCAGAGGAGCCTTGTAGACTATAGCCCGTGGGGCTGCAGAGTCAGACACAACTAAGCAACTAACAAACACAGCTAAAGGGAGATGATTGGACGGCATCATCGATTCAATGGACACGCGTCTGAGCAAACTCCAGATGGTGAAGGACAGGGAAGCCTGGCCTGCTGCAGTCCGTGGGGTTGCAGAGTTGGACATGACTTAATAACTGAACAAGCTAAAGGGGCTGTTACCTGAAAACAACTTTACTCCCAAGCTAGTTAAGTTATAAAAATAATCTTTGATTAAACATGTTAGAGTGGAGACTAAACTATCCTCTCTCTATATAGAAGGGGACATCATGAAAGTGTCACCATCTTAAGAGGCCATCAGATTTTGTATCCAAAAAGCACAGCGGAAACATGTTAGAGAAATATATCAGGAAGTTAATTGAGGACATTATGTTTGTTTTTTGTGTTTTGTGATGTTTGTGATATCGGTCAACTTTAAAAATCTGTGTTGAGACCTCCTTGGTGGCACAGCCAGTGGTTAAGAATCCACCTTCCAGTGCAAGGGATGCAGGTTGAATCCCTGGTCAGGGAACTAAGGTGCCGTGTGCTGCAGGGCAACTAAGCCCTCAGGCTGCAAAGACCCAGTGCAGCCAAAAAAATATTAGTGTTCCGTGTTAGGACTTCTTTCCTCACTCTGTTCCCTTAATTTTGGATATATGATCTTGTCCTCCTTAAAAAGGGCCCTGAGATGGCTCTCCTTCAGAAGGCAGCTGCAAAATTGCTGTGTCTGGGAACCTAGGTTTCAGGAGGGCTCCTGCCATTGCCCAGTGAGAGGAGCTCAAACCTCAACTCTCTGTACAAACAAATGTGCTTTATGCTGAACCCCCTCCTTTCTTCTTTAGGAGTCCAGGTACATCCAGGCAGAGGCCTATGACTGTGACCAGCCCCTATGAACACCCTGGGCCCTGAGTCTCCAGTGAGCTTCTGTAGTGGCCAGCATGTCATGTACCATGTTGCAATTTGTTGCTGGGTGAATGGAGAGTGTCCCCTGAGATTCTTCAGGGAGAGGACTCTGGAAGGAGACACCTGGTTTCCTCTGACTCTGCCCCAGCAGGCTTTTCCTTTTGATTTTCATTAACATCCTTTCCCTTGAATCCTGGTCATGAGTACAATTCTGTGTGCTGAATTCTGTGAGTTCTAGTAAATAACTGAATTCAGGGCCACAGCTGCTCTTGGGGATCCTCAACACGGCTCCCAAATCTGTATAAGCTTTATACCCCTCAAACCTGAATCCACCCAGGTGTGTATGCTGTGACTAGAACACAAGGGCCAGAGAACCAAGGGGTTCTCATTCCTGAAGTGCCCGGACCTTAAACCAGAGATACTACTAGGGGTGGGGGCGGGGGAGGACACTTCCATGAGGGGCACAGTAAGGCATGCAGTATGAAAAGAACAGCCACCCCCCCCAGTCACTTTGGGCTCCTTAGGCCCAGAACCAACATTATTCTGATTATCCTGAGCTGCTAGGGCCTACCATGCAACAGGCGGGGCACCCAGGGGCTTCCACCTGCGTCAATGGACTACAGCAATCTTGACCTAGTAAGAACAGAAACACGAAGTGTCCACAGTGCTGAGAATAAGCCCTGTGTGACTCCACTGGTAACCTGCTCAGTCCAGCTGGAGCCGAGAGTGAGGGCACTGAGCCAAACAGAGGATGACGGCCATGGCCCAGGCGCAGTAACAAGGCCTTGTGCAGCAGTATTCCAGACCACCTCGGAGGGGTCACTGTGCCTGGGACTTAGGCCCAAGCCCACCACAGCATGTCTGTTCCACCTGCTCTTCCCACAGCTTGACACTGAACTGCTCCTGTGGGCGGGGAGGGGGGACCATGTCACCTCCCCTTGAGCCTGGCAGACCTTGGTGACTGCCTTGACCCACAGTCTGGCAAGAGTGACACTACCTGACTTCTGGAGGCTAGGTCTTAGAATGCCACAAATACCCACTTTGTCTTGGGAGGCCACCTTGGTGCCGTGTTTTGCAGAAGCCCAGGCTGGATGGAGAGGCCACATGAAGATGTGCTGTCTCTCAGAGCCTCAGTTGAGCCCTGGCCAACAGCCACCACCTGCCACCAAAGACATGAGGAAGGAGAGGCCACATGAAGATGTGCTGTCTCTCAGAGCCTCAGTTGAGCCCTGGCCAACAGCCACCACCTGCCACCAAAGACATGAGGAAGGAAGGCTTCACAACAATGCCAGTCATTGCCGGTCACCAATGACGACAGACAGGAAAGCCCCAAGTGCACACCGCCCTCAGCCGCTGTGAATGTCGCCTCCCTGTGGTCAGTGTCACAGCCCTGCTGATTTATCCTTCCACGTTCAAACCTGAAGCATGGGATCTGGTTTCTAAGCACTGCAGAGGGGCTGAATAATGCCCTAAGTTGTGTCTGACTCTTACAACCCCATGGGCTATAGCCCACCAGTCTCCTCTGTCCATAAGATTCTCCAAGCAAGAAGACTGGAGTGGGTTTCCATTTCCTTCTCCAGGGGATCTTCCCAACCCAGGTCTCCACTGCAGGTTGATTCTTTACCAGCTGAGCCACCAGAGAAGCCCGAATAATGCAAATGAGGAGGGTAATGAGCTCCCTGATGGTGACCTTGACCACCAAGCAAAAGGTATCTGGAAACAGGAGGCAGCTGTGAAGGAAAACATCTCATCCCTCCTCCTGTGAGCCCCTCTGCTGTTCCAGGGCACTTGACTGACATCAGGCCAGGAAATGCAAGAGGAATGGCAGTAACCCTCTGAAGGGGGAAAGATTATGTAAAAAACTTTTAACATTTATTCCAGGTGGGAGAGGAGGGAGAATCTAACTCCCACACAGCCTTCACTCAGAAAGTCACTGCACTGGGGTTCTATCCCCCAGACCCCGGGAAACACATCCACTGCCCACAATGGGGTGGTTGCTGGGTACACTCTACTTATTACTTGATACTCGTATCAACCAAAAAACTATGAGTTCCACAGGATTACTTGGACAGATTTTATAAAATATTTTTGAGTTAAATGCAAAAGTGTATGAAACAATCCCATGAAAAAAAATAAGAGTTCCAAAGGCCACAATACGGCTGTACATGTACAACTGCATATACATGTGTCTGTGTGTGACTTGGATGTAATTATGAGTGTGAAGAAAAACATGGAGCCATTTTTTAAGCTATAGTAGATAAGGGGATGCGTGCAGAGAAACAAGGCAACATGGAAAACTGAAACTAAAAAATCTGACCATGTGTACGTACAACATGTGTCTGCTTTTTTTAAATGGACAAACGTAAAAACTAAACGGTTTAAAGAAAAAAAAAAAAAAGCGAACAGAGAGTGTATCTCAGCTTGGGAGAAGGCCTGCATTTATGACCGCGGAAGAACTTAAGACCAGCAGTGGCGGCTATAGCCCGCAAACCTCGAGAGAGATGCCAAGCGTCAAGCAGAAGTAAAGCGCGCCAGCGGCGCGGGGAGCGCGGGCCTCAGTGGAGAGGCAGAGGGAGAGGCGGCGGCGCGGCAGGAGGCCCCCACCCCGGGTTCCGGCACGGGCCCGGGCCGGCGGCGACCAAGGCGGCGTGGGGCGGGCAGGCCCGGATGGTAGAGGGAGCCGCCCCCATGACCAACCCGGGAAGAAATGACACGGCGACTCCACGTCCGGCATCCCTCCAGCCCTGCAGGCGCGAGTCCGTACCCCAAAAGGCCACAGGGGTCCCTCCGCGCGCCCACAGCCGCAGTTCCGCAAGGACCGGAAATAAGATGTGGTGCCTTCGGGAACTCTGGGAGAATCGCATGGGTCCGGAACCGGAAGTTGGGGTCGGTGCCCCGGAAACCGTAGTCCTGGGGAATCGGAAGTGGGGAGTCAGTTCTACCGGGAAGTGTAGTTCTGCCGAGCGCTCAAGCCTGGCTAGCGCCCGGGCGGCATGGCTGGGCTGGAGCTCCTATCCGACCAGGGCTACCGAGTGGACGGGCGGCGCGCTAGTGAGCTGCGCAAGATCCAGGCGCGGATGGGTGTATTCGCGCAGGCCGACGGTTCGGCCTACATCGAACAGGGCAACACCAAGGCGCTGGCGGTGGTCTACGGGCCTCACGAGGCGAGTGGGCGCGCGCGAGCCGGGCTTCCTCCGGGGGCGGAAGCTGCAGCTGTGAGGGGTTACCCGGCTGAGTAGAGGCCTCGGGGGTGAGGCTGGCGCGCGCCGCCTTGTGAGGCCGCGGCCAAAGTCCTAACAGTGTCTTGCACGACGGTCTCTGCCTTTCTCGAGCGCTCGCCACTCCCCTTTGTTACTCCTAAAACCGCCAGGGCCGCTCCCACTCACTCCCTCACCGCTCAGCTCCACTCCGACGTCACCTCCGGGTGACACCTCACCCCATCCCACCCCAGACCACCTTACCTACCCTTTACAAGTCAAGTTCCCTCCTTTACATCCACACACTTAGCTGGTTTCCCGCACCCGCCTCCTCAGACATCAGTTTATCTTATTTCTCACTGTTTGTCTCCTCACTGGAACATAAACTCCGTGAAGACAGAGAGTGTTAATAAAATCGCTTGGGTTTATCACCACTCCAGCGCTGGAGACTTAAGGCCAGAGAGGTAGAAGTAAGCATGGCACTCTTGCAGAGCAGAAGGGCTGGTGATGGGGAAGAGGGGCGGTAATTCCAAATGAGACTGAGGGGTTTCTAGGGAAGCAGGAACTCAGGACCTTTGTAAACAGGGAAAAGATCTAGGATTTTTATCTCACGCGTGATGGGAACCCTTTATAAGGTAAGCAGTATATGTATTGTGCAGAGGAGGTAGAATCAGACTTGATATATGTAAACAGATTCTCATACAAAGGAAGCATGGGTCGAGAGAGAGGACGAGTCAAGAGGGGAAACAGGGAGGCCTGTCAGGAGAGAGATCCAGGGACGATGGTGGCTTAGAGCCTGGCCCAATGGCCCTCCCTCGGGCTGTGTTGTTTTGCAGGTAAAGTGGTTGCTTGTTGGGATGTTGGAGGTAGAGGGAGGAAGGGCCTGGCTCATGTGTTCTCCCCCACCCTACTCCAGATCCGAGGCTCCCGGGCTCGAGCCCTGCCTGACCGGGCCCTGGTGAACTGTCAGTACAGTTCTGCAACCTTCAGCACAGGGGAGCGCAAGCGGCGGCCACACGGGGACCGCAAGTCCTGTGAGATGGGTCTGCATCTGCGTCAGACCTTCGAGGCAGCCATCCTTACACAGCTGCACCCACGCTCCCAGATTGACATCTATGTGCAGGTGAGCAGGCAGCAGCCCTCAGCCTGTGGAGGGGAGAGAGAAAGGAGGGATTGGGATTCAGCGGCTTGAAAAACTGATGCCACTGGGGGGTTCCTGCAGGTGCTGCAGGCAGACGGCGGGACCTACGCAGCTTGTGTGAATGCAGCCACGCTGGCAGTGTTGGATGCGGGGATACCCATGCGGGACTTTGTGTGTGCCTGCTCAGCTGGCTTTGTGGATGGAACAGCTTTGGCAGACCTCAGCCATGTGGAGGAAGCAGCTGGGGGCCCCCAGCTGGCCCTGGCCTTGCTACCAGCCTCAGGCCAGATTGCATTGCTTGAGATGGATGCCAGACTGCATGAGGACCACCTGGAGCAGGTGCTAGAGGCCGCTGCCCGGGCTTCCCGGGATGTACATACTGTACTGGACCGTGTGGTCCGGCAGCATGTACAAGAGGCCTCTGTCTTGCTGGGGGACTGAGCACATGGCCATCCAAGCCCAGAATAAAACCTAAGCACCTTCCACTGTACTTTTATCTCTTCCCCACCACACTTCCTTGCCCTTGGATCCTGCCCTGGTGCTGGCTCTAGCAATTACTAAGGGTCCGCCCCCCAGACATACACTACACACCCCTTGCAGCCTCAGTCCTGCTCACCCTGCTCATCAGCGTGCTTCAGGTGAGCACCCTGAAGAAGGGGGATGTCCCTGGATGAAGTGAGCAGCCTGGGCCAAGAAGGGATTGAGGCAGCTGGGCATTGAGACACAGTCTGGTATAACGAGCCATGCCCCAGGACCATGGAGTCTGTCATTCTCATCCCAACACATCCAGAGTCCTGAGCACAAGTCCTGAGGGGTGGCTTTGGGTATTCACCATGGTCATGTGGGGGCCGTGTCCCACATCCTCTGGATTGTGGCTTGGACTGAAGGGTCTCTTGCCCCCTAGGAGCCTTTTGGGCCTGTCCTGCTACTTCTCTTGGGCTCCAAAAGTGCAACAGACACATAATGTCACCTGGAGTCTTCTCAGTTCTGACCCTAGGACAGACACTGCCTGCTGCCCCACCACTGCACCTTCCTCTTTCAGGCTCCCCCTTCTTCCACCTCAGACTTGACTGAGCCCTCACCACCAGGCCTTGCAGCCTGAACCAAGGGGCTGCTCCTTCTCTAATATCCCAGGCACCTCCTGGCCCAGACAGGGGTGCTTCCCACTTTCTACTCAACACACCCCAGCTCCTTTGAAACCCTTTGGCCAGTAGTTTCATGCACCTTCTTCCCTGTGGTCATCCGACCCCAATGATCTTGGTTCTGGACACATGCTTGATTCCACTCGGCTGGTTTTGGTTACCTACATCCATAGGAATGGACCCGCCAACGCCTTGGCCTCTCTGTCTGCAGAAGCCCCCTCACATCCTACCACGGCTGTTAGACCGGTCAGTGCCAGTGGGAGCACCTTCAGAAATCTGGCATCTATGCTCTGATCACCGCTTCCGCTTTTACTCCCAGCTGCCCTATTCATCACTCTTCTCTGATTCCAGTTGGAGCCGAGCTTTCTCGGGCGGCCGGTAGTCTTAATTGCCTCCGGTGCGGCACACTGCGGGTAGCCTACCTGGAGGCCGCTCTCTCTGGACGGGCTACGGGCTGGGGAACCCAGACCCCCCTTCGCTCCTTCCACTGCGGTTCTGCTCTGGGCATGCGCAGCAGCGCGAGGGCCGTCGGGACCGGAAGTACGGGCGGGCGCGGAGCCCGGGTCTGACAGGAGCGGCGCGCGGGCTCGGCTGCCGTAATTGGCAGTGGGAGCGCCGTCCCGGAGCCGCCCGGCCCTGCTATGGGCCTCCTGTCGGACCCGGTGCGCCGGCGCGCCCTCGCCCGTCTCGTGCTGCGCCTCAACGCGCCGCTCTGGTGAGGGCGGGGCCCCTGGGGCAGAGGCCCCTCAGACCGCTCGCGCCCGTGCCCTCCCGCCCACCGGGATCAGTCGGGGCCTCAGGCTTGGGGCTCAGCTCTCCCGTAAGGCGTCCCGGGACTCGGTCCAGGTCCCGCAGATATGCCCTCTCCACTCCCAGTGCAGAGACAGAGGCAGGGCCTCTAACGCTCTGGTGGTCCCTCCGTCTCTCTCCCCGCAGCGTGCTGAGCTATGTGGCGGGCATCGCTTGGTTCCTGGCGCTGGCTTTCCCGCCGCTGACCCAGCGCACTTACATGTCGGAGAACGCCATGGGCTCCACCATGGTGGAGGAGCAGTTTGCGGCCGGAGACCGTGCCCGGAGCCTTGCCCGGGACTTCACTGCCCACCGCAGGAAGTCGGGGTGAGCGGCAGAGCTATGGTTATCAGAGAAGCAATGTCAGTCAAGGCCAGTGAACTCTGCTCAGAAGCTCTCTTTGTGTCTCCAGGGCTCTGCCAGTAGCCTGGCTGGAGCGGACGATGCGGTCAGTGGGGCTGGAGGTCTACACGCAGAGTTTCTCCCGGAAACTGCCCTTTCCAGATGAGACACACGAGCGCTATGTATTGTGGGGGAGGGGTGTGCCTGCGACCGTGAAGCACCTTGAGGGGGCGGGGGGATGTCCTGGGGCCAGAGCAGTCACTGGTGGGCATTTCTAGGACTAGAAGGGGAGGCTCTCAGCCGCCTCGAGTGCGGTCGTTCTGAGGCTCCCCTCCAAATACTGCGTGCAGATGGTGTCGGGCATCAACGTGTACGGCATCCTCCGGGCACCTCGCGCTGCCAGCACGGAGTCCCTGGTGCTCACCGTGCCCTGTGGCCCTGACTCAACCAACAGCCAGGCTGTCGGGTTGATGCTGGCTCTTGCTGCCCACTTCCGGGGTGAGGCTCAGGGGCTCCTACTGGCAAGAGAGGGTTTGGCCACCTTCTCAGACCCTGCTGACCCGCTTCTGGTCTCTAGGGCAGATTTACTGGGCCAAAGACATCATCTTCCTGGTGACAGAACACGACCTCCTGGGCACTGAGGCTTGGCTTGAAGCTTACCACGACGTCAATGTCACTGGTGGGTGCTCTTGCCTGGCCCTGGCCCCTCCCAGGGCCACTGTCCTCACTGGTCACTTGTTGGCAGCTCACTCACCTGCTTCCACAGGTATGCAGTCATCACCCCTGCAGGGCCGGGCTGGGGCCATCCAGGCAGCTGTGGCCCTGGAGCTGAGCAGCGATGTGGTCACTAGCCTCGACGTGGCTGTGGAGGGGCTCAATGGACAGCTGCCCAACCTGGACCTGCTCAACCTCTTCCAGACCTTCTGCCAGAAAGGGGGGCTGTTGTGCACGCTGCAAGGCAAGGTAGGGCCACCTGCTTGGGTAATATGGGACCTGTGTGTTGGGCCTATCTGACTTTGTCCCCAAATCTTCTAAGCTGCAACCCCAGGACTGGACCTCAATAGATGGGCCACTTCAGAGTGTACAAACGCTGTTGCTCATGGTTCTGCAGCAGGCCTCCGGCCGCCCCCACGGTGCCCATGGCCTCTTCCTGCGCTACCGCGTGGAGGCCTTGACCCTCCGTGGCATCAATAGCTTCCGCCAGTATAAGTATGATCTGGTGGCAGTGGGCAAGTAAGTGGCTTCTGATCTCCCCTTTGCATGCTTAGGGCAGGGTAGTGAGTGGGTGCCTGGGGGTCTGGCCGTCTATGACCCTGGCCCACACCCGACAGGGCTCTGGAGGGCATGTTCCGCAAGCTCAACCATCTTCTGGAGCGCCTGCACCAGTCCTTCTTCTTCTACCTGCTCCCTGCGCTCTCCCGCTTTGTCTCCATCGGTCTCTACATGCCGGCCGCCGGTTTTTTGCTCCTGGTCCTCGGTCTCAAGATATCCTTTACCTCCACTGTCTGTTTGTGGCTGGCTTCAGGTCCCCCAACTCTAGGCTGGGGAGAGCTCTCCATCCTTAGGGCGGGGGAGTAGGAGTGAGCCCTGGGTCCCCCACTGGGCAGAGCCCATCACACCTCTCATCAGGGTCCTTGACTTAGCCACGCTCTGGAACTGTGGATGCAGCTGCATGAGGCTGGAGTGGGTCCTGAGGAGGCTGGGGAGACCTCTGGGTCCAGTCCCCCCAACTCTCCAACACAGGTGATGGTTCCCCTCCTGCTGTTGGGGTGAGCTTTTAGGGTCCCAGGTGGTAATTACTGCTGCTGCTCAGTCTCAGCTGCAGAGGAATGGGGAGGGTCCTTGGGACTGCCGTAGTCCTAGGATCCATCTCCAAGTGCCCATGTGCCCTGCAGGGTGTGGGGCTGGCCTCGCTTGTGGCACCCTTGCTGGTCTCCCAGGCCATGGGCCTGGCACTCTACGTCCTACCAGTGCTGGGTCAACACGTGGCCACCCAGCACTTCCCCGTGGCTGAGGCCGAGGCCGTAGTGCTGACGCTGCTGGCCATCTATGCAGCTGGCCTGGCGCTGCCACACAACACCCACCGGTGAGGAGCTGGGCTGGGTGGTTGTGGGCAGGTGCACCCTGGATGTGCAGGTGGCTGCCTCTGAGCCCCTTGCCTTGCAGGGTGGTGAGCACACAGGCCCCAGACAGGGGCTGGATGGCCCTGAAACTGGTGGCCCTCATCTACCTGGCACTACAGCTGGCCTGCATCACCCTCACCAACTTCTCTCTGGGCTTCCTACTGGCCGCCAGCATGGTGCCTGCTGCTGCCGTCACCAAGCCCTCTGGGCCCCGGTACGTGCTGCTCAGCCCCCACTGCAGAGCCTGCACCCCTCCCCACGGGTTCCACCTCACACGTTCCTCCTCCCCGCCTGGTGCCTCTGCTCCCCCCCAGGCCACTCTACACTGCCCTGCTGGTGCTGACGAGCCCAGCAGCTACACTCCTGGGCAGCTTGTTCCTGTGGCGGGAGCTGCAGGAAGCACCGCTCTCCCTGGCCGAGGGCTGGCAGCTCTTCCTGGCTGCACTGGCCCAGGGCGTGCTGGAGCATCACACCTACGGCTCCCTGCTCTTCCCGCTGCTGGCTCTGGGCCTCTACCCCTGCTGGCTGCTCTTCTGGAACGTGCTCTTCTGGAAGTGACGGAAGCAGCTAGGAGTTCCCCATGTTCTCTTCTTCCTAGGAAATAAACAATTCTGTTTTAGATGTCCTTTGGGCTCCTGGCCTGCTGTCTGCTGTGTGTGTGGGGCCACAGGCCCTGTCGCAAGAAACTGCCTGCAGGGCCTGGCACCCTGCTCGGCTGCTTCTGGTCCACTTACCATGTGGCAGGAGTGAGGGCCCCAGTGCCAGCCTTGGGAGGAGAGCCTGGGTGGACACTCAGACCTGACTGCAGCCCCAAGTGGACTCCCAACGTCGGGGGTCTCTGTGCATCATGGTCCAGTGCTGAGCAGGAGGAAGCATGGCAGGCAGCGCTTGGGGGCCTGATGGGAGCTGAGGTGCCCAGAGACCCCCACGGCGCCATCTCCAGTGCTGGAACTAAGGGGACACGGGAGGCCCCGGGTATGGGGAATGTCGGCCAGAACTTTGATATGGGCTTGGGGTGTAGCAGGAGGAGCCCCTCTCCCATTCTGGGAGTGCCCACGAGAGATGGGACAGAGATGGAGCCGCTGAGCCCACCCAGCTCCACCCAGAGCAACAGCCCAGGACAGGGGCGACCTGAGTACCGAGGGGCAGGGCACTGACGCGGGGCTGCACAGAGGCCTCAGGCTGGGCCAAGCCTCCTGAGAGGGACTGGGATGTCCAGTGCCTGTTGGGGAGGGGAGGAAAGCAAAGTGGGCCGTCTGGTGATGCCAGGGCCGCATGAGGCTGAGAGTTAAGGTGCCCTGCCAGTGCAGCGAGCCCAGCACAGTCCTGTGAGCCTCAGTGCTGAAAGGAGCTCACCAGCTCCGGACACCCTCCCGCAGCACCACATCCTGAAGTGGGGTGACCTGGGACCATCCCAAGGAGGAAGCTCCAGGCCCCAGACCCCCCACCCAGGCCTGCCTCTGTGTTGGGGCTCCTCCTGTGGGACACTTCCCTCAACACCTACGGGTCCCTGACTCCACCGTGGGAGAGGGCCAGCACCTGGAGGGCTTTACTCTGG
The DNA here is from genome assembly GCF_014754425.2 of Oryx dammah. NCBI lineage: Eukaryota > Metazoa > Chordata > Mammalia > Artiodactyla > Bovidae > Oryx > Oryx dammah. The sequence continues at coordinate 13,559,595 of NW_024070203.1, read as the reverse complement.
GACTTCTCAGCACTGAAAGGTATGGGCACCCTGGGTCCAGATTGTTGGGGATGGGCTGGAGCAAGGGTGCTGGAGACCACTGTGACTGCAGCCTGCCCTTGGCCTGTATGTCTTCTAGTCACTTTCCCTATTGAAAAAACTCCAGATCCTGAAGCTGGGCAAAACTTGCAGCCCACGCCCCACCACTGCACCCCCAGAAATGCCTCCAGGCTAGCCTCTCTCGGGACTCTCCCCTGGTCAGTCAGGCACCACTGGTCTGCGGGCTCCCGTCTTACAAGGCGGAAGAGGTCTCGGCTCTGCTGTGGTCTCCCTGTTGACGGCAGACCAGCATCTAATACAAAACCCCTTCCAGGCATTCTACCTGGGCTTCGGCCTTCATCAGCCATTTTTAACTAGACTTCGGCAGTCACTTAAAAGACAAATTGTGGAAATATGTTACCTCATGAAACCACTGTTAGCTGTTTGAGCTTAGTTTTGCAGAACTGGATTTTGGCACTGACTTTCATTAATGTCACTTGTGCTGTACATTTTATAAAGAAAGAAAATGTCAGGCTCTCAAGATACAGATGAGATGTACAAGGGCTGAGCATGAGTTCCTACAGGGTTTACTCTGAAGGTATCCCTCTCCCTCAGTCACGGAACCCTTATTTTCGCATGAGCACAGGCCACCCTGTGTAAAGACGCTCCTAGACTACATGCAGCTAGGTGAGGTCATGTGACTACAGAGGCCCCTAGACCTGAGCAGAAGCTTCAAAGTTGAGTCCAGTTCAGTTCAGTTGCTCAATAATGTCTGACTCTTTGCGACCCCATGGACTGCAGCACACCAGGCCTCCCTGCAACTCTCTGAGTTTACTCAAACTCATGTACATTGAGTTGGTGATGCCATGCAACCATTTCATCCTCTCTCATGCCCTTCTCCACCTGCCTAAAATCTTTCCCAGCTGCAGGGTCTTTTCAAATGAGTCAGTTCTTCGCATCAGGTGGCCAAAGTATTGGAGTTTCAGCTTCAGCATCAGTCCTTCCAATGACTATTCAGGACTGATATCCTTTAGGATGGACTGGTTGGATCTCCTTGCAGTCCAAGGGACTCTCAAGAGTCACCACAGTTCAAAAGCATCAGTTCTTCAGTGCTCAGCTTTCTTTATAATCCAACTCTCACATCCATACAAGACTACTGGAAAAACCATAGCTTTGACTAGATGGACCTTTGTTGACAAAGTAATGTCTGCTTTTTAATATGCTGTCCAGGTTGGTCATAACTTTTCTTCCAAGGAGTAAGCATCTTTTAATTTCATAGCTGCAGTCACCATCTGCTGTGATTTTGAAGCCCCCCAAAATAAAGTCTGACACTGTTTCCATTATTTCCCCATCTATTTGCCATGAAGGGATGGGACCAGATGCCATGATCTTTTCTGAATGTTGAGTTTTAAGCCAACTTTTTCACTCCCCTCTTTCAGTTTCATCAAGGGGCTCTTTAGTTCTTCACTTTCTGCCATAAGGGTGGTGTCATCTGCATATCTGAGGTTATTGATATTTCTCCTGGCAAGCTTGATTCCAGCTTGTGCTTCTCCCAGCCCAGAATTTCGCATGATGTACTCTGCATATAAGTTAAATAAGCAGGGTGACAATATACAGCCTTGACATACTCCTTTCCCTATTTGGAACCAGTCTATTCCATGTCCAGTTCTAACTGTTGCTTCCTGACCTGCATACAGATTTCTCAAGAGGCAGGTCACGTGGTCTGGTATTCCCATCTCTTGAAGAATTTTCCAGAGTTTTCTGTGGTCCACACATCTGGAAGTTCACAGTTCACATACTATTGAAGCCTGGCTTGGATAATTTTGAGCATTAGTTTGTTAGCGTGTGAGATGAGTACAATTGTGCAGTAGTTTGGCATTGCCTTTCTTTGGGCTTGGAATGAGAACTGACCTTTTCCAGTCCTGTGGCCACTGCTGAGTTTTCCAAATTTGCTGGCATATTGAGTGCAGCACTTTCACAGCATCATTTTTTAGGATTTGAAATAGCTCAACTGGAATTCCATCACCTCCACTAGCTTTGTTTGTGATGGTGCTTCCTAAGGCTCACTTGACTTCACATTCCAGGATGTCCGGCTCTAGGTTGGTGATCACAGCATCGTGATTATCTGGGTCATGAAGATCTTTTTTGTACAGTTCTGTGTATTCTTGCCACCTCTTCTTAATATCTTCTGCTTCTGTTATGTCCCTACCATTTCTGTCCTTATTGTGCCCATCCCTAGGGTGAATCCATGCAGACATCAAACAGCTGCTTCTTTCCCATTCTCGGGGATGTGGAATGAAGCACGTCAGAGATGTAAGCTTCAGCCCACCCTGTGGGTTGGAGGAGACAAGAGGGTGCCTCCCAGGACCTCCAAGACCCTGGGCTGCTAAACTAGGCTTCATTTACAAGAAAGAGAAATCTCTATCATGTTTGGGTCATTATTTGGAGTTTTCTGACACTTCGGTCCAGTTCCTACAAGGGGGGCTGTTGCTGAGCCACCCAGGAATTCTCAGGCAGTTGCCAGCTGGAAGCGTCTAGAAGTGTGTATGCATCTACAACTGTGCGTATCCGTTGTGTTGATCACCAATCTTAGTAATAAGTACTCGATATTCCTTTGCAGCTTGCCTCCCACGCCCCAGAACAGGAGCTCTGTGGGGCAGGGCCTCTGTCTTACTTTCTGCCTCTTTTCCAGCAGAGCCAAGGACTGGAAACGTAGAATATACACCTGTGTTTGTTGAATGAAAGAAGAAAAGAATCAGAGGGAGCCCTTCTGGAGGTCCAGGAGGAAACTGGGGTCAGGCCCGTTGCCATCCTCAGGGCTCACGGCTGGGGATACGGGGTGAGGACTGGGAGGTCGAGGGTGCAGGACCCGCCTCAGAACACACAGCAGCTTCCCCACAGCCAGGCCCTCTGCAGTTGGCTGGCTGTCCCAGGTTAGCTCTGTGCTCTTCTCAGACCCTTTGCCAAGTCACCCTATTCCACCCGGGGCTTCAAGGTAGGGGCTCTGGGCTGCCTTAGGGTTCTTTCCAGGTTCCAGCTGCCTTCATGCCCACACTCAAGTCCTGCCTCCTGTCTAGGTCCCTCTTCTGAGGCCACATCTGTCACCTCTGCCTCCTGGATGTGCCACGGTCCCCTTTAAGTCATCTCTTCCCAACCTGAATACCTACTCTGTATGCACCTCCTCCCTGTGCCCTCACCCAATTCTGGACCTGGGGTCCACTTTGCCTCTCTTCCAGGGACACTCCTTGCATCCAGGATAAAATTAAGCCTCCTCACCTTGTTCTCCAAGACCTGCATGACCAACTCCTGCCTTCAGAACATTTTTATTGTGCACAAAAGTAACACTGTACCGCCACTCCCCTTTCATCCTTACCCTATCTTCTGTCTCTGGGTTTCCGGAAACTGGACTTTGATAAGAATCAATAGGATCCCTTATCTGCGGGGCATCCATTCCAGGACTCCCAGTGGATGCTTGAAACTCTGGATAGCACTGAATCTGACTTTCTGTTCCTGTCTTCCACCCACAAATTTAATGCCTTTTCCATCGTAACCAAGCACTTAAGGTTAGGGTTAACAGGCTTCCATATTTGTGGCTTGTGGGCTCTAAAGCACTGGCTCAGTAATTGTGGTGCATGGGCTTAGATGCCCCGAAGCATGTGGGATCTCTCCAGACCAGAGATAGAACCCGTGTTCCTTGCACTGGCAGGTGGATTCTTATCCATTGTACCACTGGGGAAGTCTAATAACAGTAATTTAGAATTCTAAATTTCCCTCTTAGCACCTCTCTTGATGGTGCTAAGTTTTGATATGTTGTGTTTTCATTTTCATTCATCTCAAAGTATTTTCTAATTTTTTCTGTGATTTCTTCTTTGGATTTTTTTAAAGAGTTTGTTATTTAATTTTCACATAATTGTGAATTTCCCTACTCTCCTTCTGTTATTGATTTTTAATTTCATTCTGTTGTGGCCAGAGAACATACTTTATGATTTTACTTCTCTTAAATTTATTGAAAATATTGATCTATCCTAAAGAACATTCCATGTGCACTTGGGAAGAATATGTACTCTCCTGTTGTTGGGTGGGGTATTACATGGATGTCTTTAGGTCTGGTTGGCTTGCTTTGTTGCTCAAGTCTTTCTTTTCTTTGCTGATGGTCTATTTGTTCTATCCATTACTGGGAGTGGGGTACTGACGTCTCCCAACTGTTATGTTAAATGTAATTTTTCTCCCTTCAATTCTGTACAGTTTTGCTTCGTGTATTTTGGGGCTCTGCTAGTCTAATATATCTTTATAACTATCATCTTGATGAACTGATTTTTTTTCTATTATAAAATGTCCTTCTTTAACACTAGTATCAACATCTGTCTTAAAGTTTATATTGTCTGATATTAGTATAGCCCCTCTAACTCTCTTTCGGTTACTGTTGGTGTGGTGTATATTTTTCCAAATTTTTACTATTTGTGTCTTTGAATATAAAATGTGTTTCTTATAGGCATTGTATAGTTGGATCATGACTTAAAAAAAATCCATTATTCTAAGCTCTGCCCTTTAATTGGTGACTTTAATCTATTTACATTTAACATAATTAATGATATAGTCCAATTATATCTGCTGTCTTGATATTTGGGCTTCCCTCATAGCTCAGTTGGTAAAGAATCTGCCTGCAGTGCAGGAGACCTGGGTTCAATTCCTGGGTGGGAAAATACCCTGGAGAAGGAAATGGCAACCCACTCCAGTATTCTTGCCTGGAGAATCCTATGGGCGGAGGAGCCTGGCAGGCTACAGTCCCTGGTGTTGCAAGAGTCAAACATAACTTAGCGACTAAACCACCACCATCTTGATATTTGTTCTCTATGTGTCTTGTCTTTCTCCCCCTCAATTTCTTCATTATTGTCTTTGTGTGTGTGTGGTTAGATATTTTACAGTGTACCATTTTAATTCCTTTGTTATTTCTTTGACTATATTTTTTGATTTATTTTCTTAGTGGTTGCCTTTGGGATCACAATTGACATCTTAATTTGTAAAAGTCTGATTCAGATTAACATTAAATTAATTTTAATTGTGTTTTAAAATGTTTCTCCTATATAACTGTTTCCCCCTTCTTTATTCATTGACATAGATTCTATCTTATATAGTGTATCTGTCTACATAGGGTTTTGTGTTTTTTTTTTTTTTGCCACACTGTGCTGCTTGTGGGATCTTAGTTCCTTGACCAGGGATTGAACCTAGGCCCTTGACAGTGAAAGCAGAGAGGCCTAACCACTGGGCAACCAGGGAATTCTTTATACTCATAGATTTATAATTATTGCTTTATGCTGCTGCTGCTGCTGCTAAGTCGCTTCAGTCATGTCCGACTCTGTGCGATCCCAGAGACGGCAGCCCACCAGGCTCCTCCGTCGCTGGGATTTTCCAGGCAAGAACACTGGAGTGGGTTGCCATTTCCTTCTCCAATGCGTGAAAGTGAAAAGTCAAAGTGAAGTCGTTCAGTCGCGTCCGACTCTTAGCGACCCCATGGACTGCAGCCCACCAGGCTCCTCCATCCATGGGATTTTCCAGGCAAGAGTACTGGAGTGGAGTGCCATTGCCTTCTCCGCAGGAGTTTTTAAATCAATCAGATAGAAAAAAAGTTACAAAAAGCATCTGTACTTGTCTATGTAGTTGCCTGTGCTGGTGCTTTTATTTGCTCATGTGGATTTGAGTTATCGTCTAGTGTTCTTTCATTTCAGCCTAAGGACTCCATTTGGTATTTCTTGGAGGGCAGGGTGTTTGTGAGAAACTCTCAGTTTATCTGGAAACGTCTTAATTGCCTCCTTTTTTTTTTTTTTTTTTTTGAGAGATGGTTTTGCCAGATATAGAATTCTTGGTTGGCAGATTTACCTGGTTTATTCTTTCAGCACTTGAACCAGGTCATACCACCACCTTCTGGCCTCTACGGTTTCTGGTATGAGATTTTCTGTTAATTTTATTGAGGACTACTTTTATGCGATGAGTCACTTCTCTCTTGCTGTTTTTTTTCGAGGTTTTTTTTTTTTCTTTTTAAAAATTTATGATGTGTACAGGTGTACTTCATCCTACTTGGGGTTTTTAACTTCCTGTATGTGTAGAATACATACATGTTTGTTTGTTTGTTTCAGTCAAATTTGGAAAGTTTTCAGTCACAATTTCTTTAAATATTGTTTTTGTCCCTTACTTTCTTTCTCCTTTGCTCCTGAGAATTTTGTATAGATTGGTATGCTTAGTGATGTCCCACAGGTCACTGAGGCTATGTTAATTTTTACCCCCTTTTTTTGTTTGTTTTGCAGACTGGATGATCTCAATTGACATAAATTCAAGTTTGCTAATTCTTTCATCTACTTACTCAAACCTGCAGTAGAGCCCTTCAGTAAAATGTTTCATTTCCATTGTTGTACATTTCAACTCCATTTCTATTTGGATTCTCTCTCTTTGTAATTTCTTTTTATTGACATTCTCTATTTCATGAGACATTATTATACTTTCCTCTAGTTTTTTAGATATTATGGCTCATTGAACATACTTTTTAATTCAATTTTTTATTAAATTTTTTTTTTTTAAATTTTTTTACTTTTAGTGGAGTATAGTTTATTTACAATGTTGTTAGTTTCTGCTAGACAGCAAAGTGAAACAGTTATACATACATATACATCCCCTCTTTTAGATTCTTTTCCCATGTGACTCATTACAGAGTATTGAGTAGAGTTACCTGTGCTATACAGAAAGTCCTCATTAGTTATCTATTTTATATGTAGTAGTATGTATATATCATATTTAGCCCCCCTTTCTTTAAATATATTTAGCTAAATTTCCCCAGGAGTAGTTCCTATTGATTGGTTCTTTTTATTCCCATTTATAGGCCAGACCCTCTCTTTTCTTTAGATGTCACATAATTTTTTGTTGAAAACTAGACATTTTAAATGATTTGTTGTTGTGGTTGTTTAGTCACTCAGTCATGTGCAACTCTTTGAGATCCCATGGACTGCAGCATGCCAGGCTTCCCTGTCTTTCACTATCTCCTGGAGTTTGCTCAAACTCATATCCACTGAGTTGGTGATGCCATACAACCATCTCATCCTATGTTGCCCCCTTCTCCTCCTGCCCTCAATCTTTCCCAGCATCAGGGTCTTTTCCAGTGAGTTGGCTCTTTGCATCAGATGGCCAGAGTACTGGGGCTTCAGCTTCAGCATCAGTCCTTCCAATGAATATTCGGGGTTGATTTCCTTTAGGACTGACTGGATTTAATGATACAAAGTGGAAATTCTGCACATTAGATTCCAAGTTTTGTTACTGTTGCTGCTGTGGTACATTTGTATAGTGACATTTCTCAACTAATTCTATCAAATAAGTCTACTATTTGTCATAGGTAGCCAGCGAAGTCTCTACCTGGTTAGCTCAGTGGTCAGATAAATGACTGGACAGAAATTTCCTTAAGTGTCTGGAACCAATAATTGTTCAGTTGCTCAGTATGTCTGACTCTTTTTGACCCCATGGACTGCAGCATACCAGGCTTCCCTGTCCTTCACAGTCTCTTAGAGTTTGCTCAAACTCATGTCCATTGAATTCGTGATGCCATCCAACCACTTTATCCTCTGTTGTCCCCTTCTCCTCCTGCCTTCAATCTTTTGAAGCATTAGGGTCTTTGCCAATTAGTTGACTGTTCACATCAGGAGGCCAAAGTACTGGTGCTTCAGCTTCAGCATCAGTTTTTCCAATGAATATTCAGGACTGATTTCCTTTAGGATTGACTGGTTCAATCTCCCTGCTGTCCAAAGGACTGTCAAGAGTGTTCTCCAGTACCACAGTTCGAAAGCATCAGTTCTTCAGAGCTCAGCCTTCTTTATGGTTCCACTCTCACATCCATACATGACTACTGGAAAAACTGTAGCTTTTACTAGAGAGACCTTTGCTGGCCAACTGATGTCTCTGCTTTTCAATACACTGTCCAGGTTTGTCGTAGCTTTTCTTCCAAGGAGCAAGTGTCTTTTAATTTCATAACCAATAAATCTCCATCTTTTCTAAGTGGCTCTGGGTGCATGTGGGACACGCTTCAGAATTCAGCCAGGCAGTTTACAACTCTGCTTTAGGCTTCAACTGTGCACAGAGCCTCAAGGTTAGCCAGAAGTGAGCACTTGGGGCTTTTTCTGGTCTTTCATGAGTATATACACTGTCCTACTTATGTTTGGGATTTTCTGTATTCTGGAAATACATGCTGTGCTGTACTTAGTCGCTCAGTCGTGTCCGATTCTTTGCGACCCCCATAGAATGTATAGCCTGCCAGGATCCTCTGTCCATGGGGATTCTCCAGGCAAGAATACCGGAGTGGGTTGCCATGCCCTCCTCCAGGGGATTTTCTCAACCCAGGGATGAAACCCAGGTCGCTTGCACTGTAGGTAGATTCTTCACCATCTGAGCACCCTGTGGACATTGTATTCCCTTTTCTTCCTTTCAAGCTTTTTGGTTAGTCTATTACTTGAGCCAGTTGTTCTCCATTGCCTCGGGGAAATTACAACTTTGAAATTACAACACTTGCCAGAATTGCCTTCAACAGTCTTAGGGGTTAGGCTAACAGCCCTGGACAAGCTGATTAGGTTTGGCAAGTGGGGTTTACAGGGGGCCATCAGACTGGCTAAATAATGGCAATTCTTTGCAATGAAGATGTTCTTCCACCGCTCCAAGTCGGAAAATATTGTTGGACGAAAGCGTGCAAAAAAACGGTGGATTCCGGGTTAGGGGCGTCTAGGAAGAGGCGCGCAGCACAGCTGAGCTTTGGAGAGACCAGCTGCGGGACTAGGGTAACCAGTAGTTGGGCGTTGTCACGGCAACAGAGAGACGCAAAACCAACTTGCACAACCTCAGGTTTCCAAGACGACTGGAGTAGCACCGCGATGCGGTGCGCGGCCCTGAAGGACAGAGCCCGCCCCCGCCCCGCCCCCTCACACGCCTCCCGGCTATCGCGAGGTTTAATATTCTTTGCCGCCGCAGAGGCCGACGGGAGCGGTGGCCGCGCTGAAGAGGGCCAAGATGGCGGCGGCGGCGGCTACGCTTCGCGGGGCAATGGTGGGCCCGCGGGGCGCGGGGCTGCCGGGAGCGCGGGCCCGAGGTCTGCTGTGTGGTGCGCGGCCCGGGCAGCTCCCACTACGGACACCCCAGGTGAGCTCTGGCCCTGAAACTGGCCGCCGCGCGGCCCCGCATCCCGCTGAAGGTCACCGCGGGGAGGCTCCCGGCGCGGGCTTGGCAGCGTGGGAGCGGCCTCTGCACCCGGGCCCCCGCCTCGGCCGTACCCCCGCCGCCTGCTGACCTTGGGCGCCTGGGAGCAGGGCTGGCCTCTACTCCTCCGAGCATCACAAGGGCCTGGTGCCGAGCGTGGGGGGCTGCGGGGCGGGCTCGCCGCTGGCTCGGGACCGGGGGCTTCCCCGGGGGTCGCGCCGAGGCTCGCTCCGGCCCCGGCCTCCCAGAATGGGCCCGCGTCCTGAACTGACCTCAGCCTGACCTCGGCAGCTGCTTGTGACCTTGGCCTGTCCCCGCACCCTTGCTCACTTCGGCCTGATTCCCGGCCCAGGATCCAAGAGCACGCCTCACATCTCCTCCTCGGGGACGGAGCGGGTCTAGGGGTCCGCGGCGGGGAGGGCAGTGGCGCGCGAGGTGGCCGGTGTTGGGTGCATGAGAGTCAGATCCCCAGGTAGGGCTGGGTGGTGTTCTGAAAGGCGCTGAGCGGGACTCTTGCAGGCAGTGTCCTTGTCGTCGAAGTCTGGCCTGTCCCGGGGCCGGAAAGTGATTCTGTCAGCGCTGGGCATGCTGGCGGCAGGGGGTGCAGGGCTGGCAGTGGCTCTGCATTCTGCCGTGAGTGCTAGTGACCTGGAGCTGCACCCTCCCAGCTATCCGTGGTCCCACCGTGGCCTCCTCTCCTCCCTGGACCACACCAGGTGTGTGGCTGGCTGGGGGAGTTTATGGGTGGACCGGGTGGGGTGGAATCCTTGGCGCCCCTCACCCTGTCTCTCTCTCCAGCATCCGGAGGGGTTTCCAGGTGTACAAGCAGGTGTGCTCCTCCTGCCACAGCATGGACTACGTGGCCTACCGCCACCTGGTGGGCGTGTGCTACACAGAGGATGAAGCCAAGGCGCTGGCTGAAGAGGTGGGCACCAGGCATGCAGAGGACAGGATTGGGGCTCCTGCTGTGCTGGACAGCAGGGTTGTGATGGGGCTCTCCGTGGCAGGTGGAGGTTCAGGATGGCCCCAATGAAGATGGGGAGATGTTCATGCGCCCAGGGAAGCTGTCTGACTACTTCCCCAAACCGTACCCCAACCCCGAGGCTGCAAGGGCAGCCAACAACGGAGCACTGCCCCCTGACCTCAGCTACATCGTGCGAGCTAGGTACGGGGCTGCCTGCAGGGTGGTGTGGGGAGTGGGGAAGGCCCACCTCATGCCAGAGGCTGAGGACACCCCGATCTGGTCCCAGGCACGGTGGTGAGGACTACGTCTTTTCCTTGCTCACCGGCTACTGTGAGCCGCCCACTGGGGTGTCACTGCGAGAAGGCCTCTACTTCAACCCTTATTTTCCTGGCCAGGCCATTGGCATGGCTCCTCCAATCTACAATGAGGTCTTGGAGTTTGATGATGGTGAGAGGCCCCCACCCTGGGGATGGGCAAGTTGGGTCCTGTTTTCTTGCTCCAAGAGGTCTTGCACCTTCGTTTGTTTGGGGCACTGTGTATGTGTAAGAAGCATGGTTCATATTCATGCCATCCATGTACTGAGGGTGGGGGCTGGGTTCCATCCCTTTTGAAGCTTTGGGCAGGGACCCCCACGGACAGCCCTTAGACCACTTGTCCTTGACTCAGGCACCCCAGCTACCATGTCGCAGGTAGCCAAGGACGTGTGTACCTTCCTGCGCTGGGCAGCTGAACCAGAACACGACCATCGCAAACGCATGGGGCTCAAGGTGAAGGGACTGGGCTGAGGGGCACGGTGGGCCTGGGGACAGGCTGGGAGCTGAGCAGGGGTTCTTTCTGCCTCCCTCCTCTGAGCCCGCCTCATCCCCAGATGCTCCTGATGATGGGCTTGCTTCTGCCCCTGGTCTACGCCATGAAGCGGCATAAGTGGTCAGTCCTCAAGAGCCGAAAGCTGGCCTATCGGCCGCCCAAGTGACCCTACCCAGTGTCTGTTTGCTGTCCGGAGCTTCAGGGTCCTCAAGCCCAGGAGCCACAACGGGCCTGTTGAGGTCTCAGGTGGCCCTCCTGGCCAAGCCCCTCTTCCTCTGGGACAAGAAGGGGAAGGGCAGGAGCTGGGGCTTCAGTTCCAGATCATTCAGCGCCCACGGTGGAAATAAATTAAGTTTCTCAACACACTTACCTGAACTATCATGTGATGGGAGTATAGTTTTGCAGGGGACTCTGGGCTTCTCAGGTGGTGGTAGTGGTAAAGGACCCGCCAGATGAGGGTTCAATCCCTGAGTCGGGGAGATCCCCTGGAGGAGGGCATGGTAACCCACTCTAGTATTCTTGCCTGGAGAATCCCATGGACAGAGTATGGGGCCAGAAGAATCAGACACAACTGAAGCAACTTAGCATGCGTGTGCACGCACACACACGCGCGCGCGATGGGACTGGGACCCTTGCCCTGAGAGCTCCCAGGGGTGCCCAGTGTAGTGTGGTCAGGATTGCCCTGCACAGACTGTTGGCTGAGAGTCCAGTCAGCACTGAATATAGGGCAGGAAGCAGAGAACTGGAAAATAGCAACATTAATTCGAGTGGCCAGTACTTGGTCACAGGTGAAGAGGGGGCCCTGAGCCCTGCTGCAGTAACTGGAGTCAGGTGAAACCACTGGACTTTCATCCTGAGAGCAGCAGGGAGCCCTGGTGCATATCAACCAGGGAGAGGCTGCAGGAGTTGATCCTAGGACTGGGGGTGGCTGGGAGAGGCTTTCAGCCCTGCCAAGGAAGCAGAGAGGCAGGCAGAGGCCAGTGGAAGGAGCTCCTGGTCTCTTGGCTGGGCAGCTGGAGGTACTTGCTGTAAACTTGAGAATGGTCCCCATTTCTGAGGGGATGGCCCTTCCTGGCACTCCACAGGGTGGCTGGCAGTGGCCAGGTTTACACAGCCATGGACCTGTCAGTGGGTGGAGGGCCGGGGCGGTGCTTCTTGGCAGTGGCCTGTGGCCCTGGCCCAGGGCTCTTTGCTTCAGAGCTTTTGTTGTCCCCAAGCAGGGAGTGTGAGGGGCAGCAGGGTGGGAGCAGCCTAGAGGAGAGGCAGCCGGGGTTGGGAGGGTGAGTGCCGAGAGGAGGGCAGGGTGTGTGTCTGAAGGGCCAGCCCAGGGGTCTGCAGACGGGGGGCGCCCTACCCACCCTTGGCACCTGGGGAATGGGTGCCAGGCCCCCACGCCTTGGGACTGGGACCTGCATTCTAAGTGTGCTCTTCAATAGCCTCCTGGGCTCCACTGGGAAGGCCCCACCCACCCAAGACTGCCAGGGTTCCTCTCAGAGGGCTGTCTGCCTTCCATCCTCCCAGGCTGCAGGAAGGCACAGTGAAAGGGCACGTGGCTGGCTCAGAAGTGTCTTTAATGACTACAGCGAGCAATCAGCAGAGGTTCCCTGAGAGGTTCAGGAGGGGGTCCAAGGACCTTGGGCCTGGAAGGGAAGGGCCATCCTCTCTCCGCGTGACCTGGAAGGAAGGGAAGATGGGTCATTCTGCTTGTTCTGTCCCATCCCCTCCCCGCCTCTGCTCCTGGTACCTTTGGGAGCTGCTGGGTGGAGGCTGTGGGAAGGGGGTCCCAAGCACAGGGCCTCTGGGTGCTGCACATCTCACAGCCGGGGCGGCCTGGGGCGTTGATGAAGGTGCACGACGGGCAGGGCCAGCCGGGCTAGGGAGGTGAGCACACGGTTGCTGCTCGCCCGCTTTCAATGCCCACAGTGCCAAGGCCACCCAGCCCAGTCCCTGCTCACCTGAAGGGGGCTGAGCAGGCTGGAGCTGGCTGGCTGAGAGGTTGGAGGCAGCCCCAATGACTGTGGGAACAGGCGGCCTAGTTCCCCATCCATCTTGTGGGGACGCTGAGGACTGCGTCCTGCGACAGAAGGGGTGAGACTTGGGACCATGGCGGGCTGTACTCCACCTTCCTCATCCCGCCCCAATCAAGGACTGACCTGGGGCTTCTCGGGGAGCTGAGAGCAGGTAGAGGAAAGCAGGGTCTCCATCCCGCCAGACCCCATAGAAAGCGAGGCTGTGTTCAGGGACACACAGGCACCTCCCGATGACCCAGCGTTGCACAGCTGGTGGGAAGCCGAACTCTGAGAACACCTGGGGCCAGAGTGTCAAGAGTGTCACCCAGGCCGCCTCCCGCCACCCCCCACCTGGGTTCCCCAGACCACATGCTCACCTGCTCCTGGAGGGCCCTGATGGTGCAGTGGGGGTGAACCTGCAGTGAGACATGGGCAGAGGACGCAGCGTCTTCAACTGTGACCTGGAGCCTGGACCAGAATGGAGGTCACAGGTAAGGATGGGGGACCTGAGAGGCCTGGGGGTCCAGATGAGAAAGAGGTCCCAGGCCTTACCTGATGGGGCCAGGAGGAAAGTAGTTCTCCTGGAGCTGGACCCTGAGGGCCACATGACGCTGTGCCAGGATGGCTGCTGCTTGGGCTGCTCCCTTCTCATCCCCACCCTCTACGGCCTGGGTCAGGCGCCCTGCCAGCTCTTCTGCAGGGGAAGAGAGAGCCATCGCAATCCCACACTGGCTGCTTCCCCCAGCCCCTCCGGCCGCCTGCCTTTACCTTTCTCCATCAAGTCTCCAGGGCTCCAAGGAAGATCCACCTTGGGTTGGGGGGCCTTGGATGTGGGCACTTCAAGGGGACTGGGCAGGGAGACAGGGCACGTTTCTGGGCCTAGGGCTGGGGGCAAGCTGTCACTGCCTAGGAGGAAAGATATGGGCTGGGCTGGTGATCTCTTTGAGATCGGGCCTCCCATGGAGTACACACCCAGGCCTCTGTTCTCTCACCTCAGGCTTCCAGTACCTTTGTCTCCTCCCTCCTCACCTCAGCCCATGCCAGGGCCCTGCCTTGGCCACATTTCGAGCCAGACCTTGGCCCAGTCTTGGCCCTTGCACACCCCAGAGGTCCCTGCTGACTCCACTCAGAGTTGCACTTGGCTCGCTCTTGGGCTCTCAAGTCCTTCTGGCCTCCTTTGCTGCCCAGTCCCACCTGCAGCCCTCCTCCAAAGGGGCTGGGCCACTTCTCTTGGCCTGTACAAGCCCTCTTGGCCAGCCAGGAAGCTCCCTGGGCCTCACAGCAGAACCAGCGGAAGTCTCCAGGAGTCCTGCAGTCAAAGTGGCCTCCTTCCAGGGAACTCTGACGTCTCTCCTGGCTCTGCCATCAGCACAGAGCACTCTGGGCTGATCCCATTCCAAACAACCCCTCTCCAGCTGCTGCTTGCCCTGAGCGTGCCACCAGCTCCCCTGCTTACCTCCCACTTGACGCCCTGCCCATGTGGTGCAAATGCAGCTCCTTTGCCTCAATATTCTGAGCCATCTGCCCACTCAGATAAGCAGGGCTCCCGAGCACCCAGCACCAGGCCTGCCTGGAATCTCTGAGGCCTTGAAGGAGTGCTTGCTACAGGTGCAGAATGCACATGTAGTGAACCAACCAACCAATGTATGCATGAAAGAAAAGTGCCTTTCTCCCTCCGCAGATGCTGCTGTCTGGACCTCTCTTCCATCTCACTGTGTGCTTTTTGCTCACCAGCTCACCTCCTTCCCTGATGCACTGGCTGCCTGCAGGACCCTCTCCTTGTTTCTGTCTTCCAGTGACCTTGATTGACCTTTTCTACCCCCAACTTTTCCTCTTCAGAACCCAAGCTCCTCCTACCTCCTTTCCCTCTCACATGTTTTAAGAACCTGACAACTTCTGTGCCCTCCCAAACAGGCCCTCTGCAGTGTCTGTTCCTTCCAGCTTCTCAACCATTAACTTTTCCATTCAAACCTCCAGGAAATCCAGCCAATTCCTCTCCTAAGCATCTCTGGAAACATCCTTCCTCCAGCCCTGTCTGCATCACCCACACGAATGCAAGGTTCCACCAGTCTTCAGAAACTTGAATCTGAGCCTGTCACTCCCACTATCTTCCACGCTTCTGATTGTCTTGTCTTCTCACCCCGGTTCTGAGGGTCTGCATATGCTGCCCCTCCACACCTGTCTGGCACTGCCTTCGGTCTTTGTTCCTTTTCTCTACTTCCTCACTCCTGGGAGTGCTCCCTCATCCCCAGCAGTGGGCAAGAGGGGCTCAGCTTTCCCCATTACTCTCCACATCCAAGCCTTGGGGGTTGGGGCTACTCCTGCCCTCTTGCAGAACAAACACTGGCCCTGGCCTGGTGAATCTTCACTCCAGGGCACTGACCACTCTGTCCTTCCACGGTAGCATCTCGGACTAGGGCTGCCCACCGCTGAGCTTCCTGAGGGTTGGCGAAGTGCAGACTGAGAGTCCCAGGCCCTCCCGGTGGAGGCTGCAGCTCATGCTGGCAGGGGCCTCGGACTGTGTAGGAGACTGACTCCAAGGGCCACTCCAAACTGACCTGAGGAGAGGGAGAGTCCAGGCTCAGTGCCTCCCCCAGCACATACTGCATGATAATCAAAGGAATACAAGGTAACGTTTGTCGACTACTTACAACATCCTAAGCCTTTTTACCCGTGTTATTTTATGAAACCCTCACAGTAATCCTACAAAGGGAAGTACCAGCATTATCCCCATTTTACAGACAAGGAAACAGAAGCAAGGAAAAGATAACGGTACGTGGCTAGCAAACGGAAGAGCCTGGCTTCAGGTTCAGCGACCAGGCCCAGAGGCCAAGGCCGCACGCCCCCGCCGGCCCCACTCACCGCCCCGGGGCCCGCGCCCAGCATCTCCAGCCGGAAGCGCCCTGGTCGCTCGGGGTCCGCACTCAGCTGCAGCCTCCGCAGCTGGGCCTCCACGTCCAGGCCGGCGCCCAGCGGCCTCACCGCGGCATGCACGGCCAGGAGCACCGCGGCAGAGCCGGGGTCCGAGCCCGCGGCTGTGCCGCCCGCCGGCGGCGCCATCTCCGGTCCGGCCCCCGCACTGCCCCCCCGAGCCCGCTTCCGTGGCCTTGGGTCGTTGAACGCCTACACCGGCCGGAAACTGTAACCACGAGCCTGGGGTTCCGGGCGCTGCCCGAGCGTCGGAGCCGTCTGCTGCTCCCGCTTCGCCCACGATGGCGCTTGGCCCGAAGGTCTTCCAACAAAAGCGGGTGAGGCAGGGCTTTGAGGCCTGTACTCCAGGCAGAGCGTCAGAGACGCCAGCACCGGCCACGAATGGAAGGCCCTAGAAGCTCGGGTTGGGGCTGAGCTCGGCGGTCCTTGTGAACTCAAGTTATCCGGCTCCCAAGCCGAACGCTATTCGGGAGCCTCTTCTGGGCCGCAGCCCACCTCCCGACGCTCACGCGCTTGCCGCGTCCCACCACCCACACCTCACTACTCCACTAGGCCCTACGGGGAACTGGGAAGCCACTGGGGCGGGGCCTCGAGGGCCGCGGCCAATGAGCGCTAGGGTGGGAGGCAGGTTCGCACGGCCGAGAAGATGACGGACAGGGGTCATACCCAGTAGGAGCGGACATCGGGACTGAGCGGCGGATGCCACCCCCAATGACTGTGCTAGCTCCCGGTTCCGACGGCTGGAGCGGGCCATTCAGACGCGTGGGGCCGGACCTGGCAGACGCTTGTTGTTGTCCGGCTCCGGGAGGCAGAGGTCGTTCGCTCGCTTGCTCGGGCCCTCTGTGGCGGTCGGCGGACAGGTCGGTCGCGATAGTAGGGCGCCGTGCAGGGGCGAGGCTATGTCGCGGTGGCAGTCCGCAGGGGCCGGCAGGGCCGGGAGTAACGGGACGTCGCCGCGGAGCTTCTTCCCCCGGATACAGCGCGGCCCGAGCGGAGGCCGCGGCGCCTCCGCCCGTTCTTGAGGAGCCCGCGCCGCGCAAGGCCCACCCCGCCTTCTCAGCCGCACCGACGCCCATCGACCTGACCCTGCCGAGTCTGGCCCGGCCCGATTGAGCGCGGCGCGAGCAGGTAGGTGTACGCCCTGTGCCCGGCGGCGACCCGGGCTGTCCGACTACAGTGCCCAGCGGGCTTCGCGCCGGCGCGCACGCGCGCACCCCCAGGCGCACGGCTGCCTGGGACGCGTAGTTCCTGCGCCCCTGCTGGGGTTTCCCCCGGGACCCGGCGGACGCTGGGGCGCCCTAGCGGCCTGTCTGGCCGACACTCGGGGGGCCTCAGAGCTTCTCTCCGCCCTCTCTCATACTTTTGAAGTAAAACGGAGGAGCTCATGGGTTTCCTCTCTCCCTCACTAGAAAGCCGTCTGTAGAACAGGGAAGAACGCCGCGTCCAGGTGACGGCAGAGCCGAGCCCCAGGTGTCCTGGTTCCTTACCGGGAGCGGGTTTTCACTCTGGCCGGAGGGGAACCGCAGGAGTCACGCCCCTTCGCGGACTCCCAGGGCCTCCTTGGTGGGATGGAGAGTGTTGAGGGAGAGACTAACCCAGCGTCCTCGGGGTTAGCAAGATCCCCGGTGGGTCCCCCGGCCTGGCCAAAGAACTCGTGTGAGGTGCAGGAGGTGTAGCTGAACTGGGCCTGGACTTGCCGATCTTACCGTTTCTCCTGCCAGTGCTGAAGGGCTGGAAGCAGGCTGCAGGAGAGGCCCAAGTTGTTTACAGCAGCACCTCTTACTGCGAGGAGGGCTGAAAGTGGAACCCCACGGGCCAGATTCCCATGGACTGATCTCCGTCCTCAGGCAGCACTAGCCCCTGGAGCACAGACCCTTCCCCGAGGACATGAAGCTGCTGGAGAACTCCAGCTTCGAGGCCATCAACTCGCAGCTGACCGTGGAGACGGGAGATGCACACATCATTGGCAGGTGAGGTTGGGGCTTTGGGGGCTGGCCTCTTAGAGGCCACTCTGCACTGGTTCTGGTTGAGCGTGGGAGGTGGCATGCTCCACGGTCCTGCCTGCGTCTCTAGGATTGAGAGCTACTCTTGTAAGATGGCGGGTGACGACAAGCACATGTTCAAGCAGTTCTGCCAGGAGGGCCAGCCACACGTGCTGGAGGCTCTGTCCCCACCCCAGACCTCAGGCCTCAGCCCCAGCAGGTGAGTGGGGGCAGGGCCTGCCTATGGGGGACTGGCGAATGGGCCAGCACTGGGCTGACACTTGTCTCTGTGCAGACTGAGTAAGAGCCAAGGTGGCGAGGATGAGGGCCCCCTCAGCGACAAGTGCAGCCGCAAGACCCTCTTCTACCTGATTGCTACGCTCAATGAGTCCTTCCGGCCGGACTACGACTTCAGCACAGCCCGCAGCCATGAGTTCAGCCGGGAGCCCAGCCTCAGCTGGGTGAGGGTGGGGCTGGGGAAGGGACCTGCAGGCCCACAGCCATCCCAGGTGTCCTCCCTAACTTACCGTGCTCAGCCCGCTTCATTCCTGCTGCCGGGCTCCTCGTCAGCCCCGACTGTGACCATCCTAGGTGGTGAACGCAGTCAACTGCAGCCTGTTCTCAGCTGTCCGGGAGGACTTTAAGGCCCTGAAGCCACAACTGTGGAACGCGGTGGATGAGGAGATCTGCCTGGCTGAATGCGACATCTACAGGTGGGCCGGCGTCTCTGCACGGGGTGGGGGTCCTAGGTCTCCGTGGCACTGGGACCTCACACCACGTCTCACCCCCCACCCCCCCAGCTACAACCCAGACTTGGACTCAGACCCTTTTGGGGAAGATGGCAGCCTCTGGTCCTTCAATTACTTCTTCTACAACAAGCGGCTGAAACGGATTGTTTTCTTCAGCTGCCGCTCTATCAGGTTGGCTGGCATCTGTCTCCCTCCCTCTCCTACCTCCCTGTTTGTCCCACACACCTTTTCCCCACCTCATTCCTAACTTTCTCCTTCTTGGACATCCTCCCTGAAGTCAGCAGTAGGCTGGGGGCAGGCGATTTTAAGACTGGTCTCCCCTCCCCCCAGTGGATCCACCTACACTCCCTCGGAGGCAGGCAACGAACTGGACATGGAGCTCGGGGAGGAAGAAGAGGAGGAGGAGGAAGAGAGTGGAGGTGGAGGTAGCGAGGGTGGGCCTGAGGAGCCTGGAACCATGGAAGAGGACAGGTGTGAGACCGCCCCAGCAGCCTCCCTCCATGAACCCTGGGGTGGGCAGGGCAGGGCCCCCTCTGCCTGGGCTTCTGGGTGTGGGCTCCTCAAAGCTCACTGCACACCACCCTTTGTGCAGGGTCCCGGTGATCTGTATGTGAAGAGGAGAAACAGAGGCCCTAGCTTCACCCAGCTTCGAACAGTGCCTGGACCTGCCCACCTGAGGGCCCAGGTCCCGGCGCTGCCACAGCACCAGCCCACCCCAGGCCATGCCTGCCTAGCCTGTGGCTGTCCACTCTCCCCCACAGGCTGCTGCTGTCCACACTGTGGCTGGACTAGACAGTACAGGGCCTGGTGGGAAGAGCCACTGCCCTGCTCACACGAACTGACACAGGCAGGGGCAGCTGGACCACAGAGTTTATTTTTGTATTTTGTGTGGGCTCAGGCCTGGGCCTTCACACTCCAGCCTAAAGGGCCGGAGACCCAGCAAGTGGTCCCAGGGGTCATCTGCCCACTTGTACCCCCCACCTTGCCCATTGGGCAGCGTGCACTGAGTGTCACTTTGCTGCAGCTGGTTTGTTTCCAATAAAAGTTTCTGTGAATTAGCGTGGACCTAGACTCACGAGGCGTCAGGGCGGGGCCTGCGTCGAGGGCGGGGCCTGCTGCGGCTGGTATCCTAGCAACGGTCTTAAGGAGCTGTTAAGCCACCTGGACCCGCCGGTTTTGAAATGGAGCCAGAAGTGTTTGATGCAAGCAACCCCTTTACAGTAGAAGGCAACCACCTGATTCTAGACCAAGACCCATATGAGACCGACATTTATGAAGTCCCGGACCCGGGGTTCCTCAAGGAAGAGAGGGGTGAGGTGGCCTGGGCTCACTGAGGCACAGGTTCTGTCCTCGGGAAACGCAGCGCTCCCTGGGCAGTCTTCTAACTGGGCAGTGCTCCCAGGAGGGCCCTTGGCTGCCCACGACGTCCAGAGTTAGGGGCCCAAGACCACACTGACAGCTTCCACTGCCGGTTTGCAGAGTCGTCATTTTCGGAGCGGGCCCCACAGCTTTTTACCAACAACTCACGGTGGCAGAACATGGCTCTGAGTGCCCGTGCCCGCCAGCTGTGGCTGCTCCTGCGTACAGGCCTCCAGACCTTTGTGGAAAAGGTGCGGCTTGGCCATGGCATCTGTGTCAAGGCCTCTTTCCTGATCTGGGTCTTACCCTAGGGTCCCCAGTAGGATCCCAGCCGGGGTCCTCTTGGCATCTCTAGGCAGGTGCCCTGCCTACCCCTAACCCCTGGCCCCTGCCAAGTTCACTGCAGTCTTGTTGATTCTGGCCCATAGGAAAAGCGAGCTGAGCTGCACGTGGCACGCTTGATGCATGGGCTGGAACCCCTGCGGCACCTGGAGGTGGCAGCCGGGCTCTGTTCGGTGGCACAGGACCCCGTGGGCAGACGCTTCGTGGTGCTGGACGGTGCAGGCCGCCTGCACCTGCACAGAGAGGATGGCTGGGCACAAGAGAAACTGCTGGCTCCAGTTGCACTTACAGGGCTAGTGGCGGTGCTGGGCCCTCTGGGCACTGTGGGCCGCTTTGTGGGCTGGGGCCCAGTGGGGCTGGCCATACTAAAGTCCGACCTTAGCCTACTGTGGCTCAGTAAGCCAGGGAAGCACGGGGTGCCAGGCCGCGAGCCCATCTGCTGCCTGCCGGTGCCAGATCCTGGGCTGCTGCTGGTGGCGGAGGCAGGCGGAAGCCTGGTGCTGTGGAAGTTCCGTTCAGGGGGCCGCTGCCTGGTTCCCCACGGGTCACCTCTTCAGCTACCACCAAGCATCTCAGGTGCGCTTGCGCGTCTGGCTCTGGGGCCTCGGCCTCCCCATCATGACCTATGCTGCTTCGCAGCCTATGGCTCAGCCGTGCTCACCTTTGATCTGCAAACCTGGGCTCTCATAGATGTGCGTCGGAATCTGCACAAAACGTGAGGGGGGCGCAGGGACGGGTGAGGGAGGGCGGAAACCATGAGGCGAGGCTGCGACGGAAATCCGGTCGTCAGAGGCGCAGGTGGATGCATGCGCGTGCGTGCACACGGCAGTGCACACGCACACACGGCAGTCCACACACGCACACACACACGGCAGTTCTGAGTCCAGCCGGCCTCCCTCTCACTCCTCAGCACCATCTTCGACCTGGAGTACTGTAAAGAGGTAGAGGCCATGGTGACAGCTTCCCGGGACAGCACGGTGAAAGTGTGGGAGGCTGACTGGCAGATCCGGATGGTGTTCGTGGGACACAGAGGTGCGCTGGGCCACGGTGGCTCCTGAAGCCTGGTCTCCCTCCACCCTGGGCACGGCCCTCTGCCTTCAAGAGCCCCTGGCACACAATGTCTGCTTCTTCCTTGCCAAGCTTCTCCATCCTGGCTGCGACCCTGACCGAAGCCTCCCCCTTTCTTGGTCCCTGGGACACACGAGTGATACACACCCCTCCCGCAGGCCCGGTGACCGCGGTGGCCGTGCTCCCGAACACAGCCCTGGTGTTGTCGGCTTCACAGGACGGGACGCTGCGCACGTGGGACCTGCAGGCAGCGGCGCAGGTGGGTGAGGTGGCGCTCACCTGCTGGGGCCGCAGCGTGCCATCGGAGAGTGTGAGCCGTCTGCTGGCCCCCGCAGGCCCGGGCTGGCCCTTGCTCTCCTTGGGGGCCCACAGTGTGGGGCTGTGGCGTGCGCGGGAGCTCTACTCGCCGTTGGCGCAGCTGTCTGCGCCGGTGCTCCACCTGCAGTTGGCGCCGGCGCTGCCCAAGCCCACCGCCCCGCACGCGGCGCTGCCCGCCCGCCTCGTGTGCGCCTGCGCCGACGGCTCAGTGTACCTGGTGTCGGTCTCTGGCGGACACACCGTGAGCGCGCTTCTTCTGGAGCCCGAGGACTGCGCCGCCGCCGTGGCCTACTGCCTGCCTCGTGAGGTGCTGTGGGTGCTGACACGCGCTGGACACCTGCTGTGTGCCAATGCAGCACGCTCCCCAATGCGGGTGTTGCACCGCCTGTGCCCACCGCCACCGCCCGCGCCCCAGCCCTGCTGCCTGCACCTCTACAGCCACCTCACGGACCCCGCCAGTGCGTTCACCAACTGGGAGATGGTGTGCCAGTACAAGGGCGAGCTGTGCCGCAGCGATGTGGCCTGGGCCTGGAAGGACAAGAACCGGTGGGTGCCGCAGCCAGCTAGGGCTGGGCAAGACAACCGGGCCCGTGCCAATGGGCTGTGGTCGCCGATAGGTACCTGCCCGTGGTGGGGCACACTGATGGCACCCTGTCCGTACTCGAGTTGCACTCCTCGAAGACGGTCTTCCGAACGGAGGCACACAGCCCGGGCCCTGTCACTGCCATCGCGTCCACCTGGAACAGCATCGTGTCCTCTGGTCGGTACCTCTCCCCCCTCCCCGCCCCCACGCCGGCAGGGGACTCCTTCCCTCCCCAGAGGCGCCACCGTGGCTCCTGCCCGCACAGGGGGAGACCTGACTGTGAAGATGTGGCGCGTCTTCCCCTATGCCGAGGAAAGCCTGAGCCCCCTGCGCACCTTCTGCTGCTGCCACCCGGCAGTGGTGCTCTGCGCCCTTGGCAAGCGCGTCACGGTGGGCTTCGAGGACCTGAACAGCGCCACCTATGGCCTGGTGCAGTTTGGCCTGGGCAGCAGCCCTCGCTGTGATCACCGGCCCCAGGATGACCCCACGGACCGCATCACAGGTGAGGGAGCAGGGCCAAGGGGAAGCCCAGGCCTCCAGATGGATCCGGCCCCTAAAGCTGAGTTCTGGCCCCCAGGCCTGTGCTGCTGTCCCACGCTCAAGCTGTATGCCTGTTCCAGCCTGGACTGCACCATCCGCATCTGGACAGCGGAGAACAAGCTGCTGCGGTGGGCTGGGGAGGGGTGGGAGCGGGGAGCAGCTGCCTGGGTTTCCTGCCTTCACCCTACTGGAGCCTGGCAGCTGGAGAGGGTGCAGGGGTGGCCGGGGCCTTGCCTCTGTTCCTGCCTTGGTGTTCTACTCAGAGAAGCAGGGCTGGACTCTCACCCTGAATCCCCTTCCAGGCTCCTACATCTGAACGGTGCCCCTCAGGCCCTAACCTTCTGCAGCAACAATGGGGACCTTGTCCTGGCACTGGGCTCCCGCCTCTGCCTGGTGGACCACAGACTCTACCTGCCCACATCTTACCTGCTTAAGGTGTGCAATAAGCACAGGTGGGCGGGGCAGGGCTGCTGTGGGCAGATGAGCCGCCGAGGCCAGGGCTCCAGGCTCCTTTCCCTGTTCAGAAGCTGTACCAAGAGGACCCTGATGGGGTGAATGATCCTCCACTGCCGCTGACCAGCCAGGAGTCACTGACTGCAGCCCAGCTACAGAGGCTTGCCAACCTACATGGGGTGGCCAGCCTCAGGTCTGCTGAGAGGCCTGGCTGAACTGTCACAGAAGCCCCCACCCAGCTCCCCTGGGTCAGGGCCTGGCCACATGCCCCCACAGGAGACCCCAGAGCTCCCAGGCCCATCAGCCACTCACTGCAAGCCCATGCCAGTCCTGACCGTTTGTGGTTCCCCACCAAGGGCCTAGCCACCCACCCCAGGGCCCCAGCCCAGCCTCTGCCCTGCCCCACTGGCAATGCCATCCGTGTCTGACATGCCCCTCCCTGTCTGCAGCACAGCCTTGTGTTTCATCCATCGCCGGACAACAGCCCCTCAGCAGCCAGTGTTGGAGGAGGTGGGGTGGCTCCCAGTGCCCCCCCAGTCCCCAAGCTCAGGGCCCTCCCCTTCAGTCCCTGGGGTAGGCCTGGGATCCCTGCACTTCTCTGGGTGGCACATGACAAGGCTCAAGGAAGAGTGAGCTGACTCCTGACCCCCACCCCAGGACTTGGAAGTCCTGGTTGCCCGGAACCAAGACCTTCAGCAATTGAGACTGGGGCTGGAGAACCCGGCAGCCCGGCCCCAGCTGACTTGGCAGCAGCGCCAGCAGGCCTTTGATAACTACTTACATCTGATCTACGGCCAAGGCATGCTGGTGAGCATGGGGCCTCCCCAGACCTCGCTGTGCCCTGGGCCTCTGACCTGCCTGTGTGCCCCGCCTCCCCCCAGGGTCTGGATTCTGAAGCAGAGCCCCAGCAGCAGTGGGGCACGGTGGCCCTCGCAGTGGAGAGAGAGACCTGGGACCCAAGGGCCCAGCCCAGAGATGGCCCTGCTCTCGGGGGCACTGAAGCCCCACCATTGCAGGACGTGGGGACCCTGGGCAGGCGCTTTGCCCGCCTGCCCCGAGTCCCCTTGCCTCTCCCACCCACCTACCGGAGGGTGCACAGCAGAGCATCCCAGGTGAGGCCTCCCACTCTTCCCACCCCTGCCCTCACCTCATAATTCCTGCCCCCCACCCTCTGACTCCTCCTTCTGCCCCAGCTACTGGCCCGCTCCTCCCTGAGCTGCGAGCTGGGCCTTGGTCTGGACCTGCAGCTGCAGTGGGACCGGCTCAGCGAGAAGCCTCTGGCCTGGGATCTACCATCCCCCGACCTGGGGCAGAGCAGGGTGAGGGCCTGGTGGGAGGAGGCTGCCACCAGGGGCAGAGCTGCAGGGACACTGGAGCCCCAGGCCTCTGTCCTGTCCCCCCCCAGACCTCCCTGCTGCTGCAGAGGAGGCCCCAAGAGCTTCTCTCCAACCTCAGTGGCTTCTTCCCTGCCACCATCCATCCTTACAAGGTGAGAGCCCCAGGCTAAGCTAGAGGCGCCTTCCTCCGCAGGGCGCCCTTCTTGAGGACCCCATCTTCCCTTGGCTGCGCACCTTTGTGCCAACTCTGCCCTGAGGGCCAGACCCACTTGCACCCCCCACCCCCAGCCCAGTTTCACAGCTGCTGCTCGCACTCTGGGAACCAGCTGCCAGAGGGCCAGGACCCCGGAGCAGACTCGGGAAGCCAGAGCCTCTGCTGCCTGTCCCACCTGCAGCCGCTCCCAGCGAGTGTCAGGGGTGGGCCTCTGGACTGTGCACGGGAGACCATTGTCCCACCCCAAGGGGAGTGGAGTCACCGGGAGCCACCTCTCCACTCTGCCCCCCTCTGCCCCCTGATGCCCAGACAGACCTAGCCCCTCCCCAACGCTCGCATCTGGCACTCCCCACTGAACCTTCCAGCTGCTACTCTATCCACCCAAGCCTCCAGTACGCCCCCGGGGGCTCCTACTGCCCCCCTCCCTTTTTTTCTTCTTGGCTGCTGTGCATAGCTTGTGGAATCTTAGTTCCCTGACCAGAGATTGAACCCTGGCCCTGAGCAGCGAGAAGGAAGTCCCTCCTATGGCCTGAGGCTGAGCCGGTGCAGAGCGTGTGGGTGTTAGGGCTCCCAAAGGCTAGCCTCACCTGGACTTCCCTTCTCGGCCACCACAGTGGACCGCACTCTGCCTGTCCTTCTGCCTGACTCTGGGAGGTTCTCTCTTCCTGACGGGGGTCGTGAACAGGGCTGTGAGCCTGGCTTAGCTCCCAGACATGGGGCTGGTGCCCGCTAGGGTGGTCTCTGGGGTAGACAGAGTTCAGGCCTTCAGCTCGGCCCGCTGTGCCCTCCCTGCAGTACTGGCCGTGGCCCATCCGCTTCCCAGGCTGCGTGCCCAACTCAGTGGTGCTGCAGCAGATGTGGCCACCTGAGGAGGTCAGCGGCCTCGGAGCCCTCCGCGGGTTCTCAGGCAGCTGCGAGAGCAAGGTGAGGCAAGCAGCAGGGCGGGGTCTGCGGGAGGGCGAGCCCCTCCCCAGTCCCCGGCCCATGGCCAAGGCCTGGCTCTTGCCTCTGCAGCAGCGCGGGGACCAGGAGGACCTGTGGCTGTTGCGGGGCATCAGGCAGCGCCGCACCAAGAAGCAGCAGAAGCTGATCCAGTGGCTGAGGGACGAGGAGGACGAGGACGAGGAGGAGCTCGAACTGGACTGGGGCTCGGAGTCCCCGAGTTCCCCGCACAGGCTGCCCTCTGACCCTCTGCTGGTGCCCATGAGGTTGCGAGCGCAGGTGGGCATCAGGGGCTGGGCCAGTGGTGGCGCAGGGGTGGCCTAGGGAGGCAAGGTCTGCAACTGCTGCTGCTGCTGCCCCTAGAGTGCCAAGGACCCTATCCTGAGCCTCAAGGGCACCCGTGAGGACACCGCCAGGACCGAGACCGACCTTCACCACCCCCAGTTCCGCCACGCACAGTTGCTCTGGGAGCAGCGCTATGGGCATCTGCCGAAGTTCCTGCAGTTCTTTGTTGAGCAAAACTGGTTTAAAAAGCTCTTCCCCATCTTCACCCTGCAGGTTCGGGGGGGTCTCAGAAGCATGGACTCAGGGGTGGGAGCGGGGAGGCTGGAGCACCCGGGGTGACAGCAGGGGGCGGGGCTCCGCAGGCCTACCCCGAGATGGGCACGGTGGAGGGCCTGGCCTCGGCGTTCGTGGACCTGCTGGAGGAGGCCTCCTGGGCCGACCGTGTGCATGTACTGCACGCGCTGCAGCGGCTGCTGCCGGACCTCAGCAGAGAGTTCTGTAGCCGGCTGCAGGGCACCCTCCTGCACTTGCTCAACCTGGAGCAGCCCCCCAGCATGCAGGTGAGTGCCTCGCCCCCAGCCGGCCCCACCCTGCTCCGGGCGCAGGGCACTGATCTCGCTCTCCACCTGCGCTCAGGACCCGGTCCAGAAGCAGTTTGTGATGCTGGCGCTGCAGCTGCTCCTGGCGTGCTCCCTGGAGTCCCGCGAGGTGGTGCTGGAGCTGATGTCCTACTTCCTCTACTCGCCAGCCCCCTGCCGGTGAGTCCTGCTCCCACTGGCCCTCTCCGCTGTGGGAAGCCACCCACAAACCTCCCACACCTGCTGCAGGCCGGAGCTCAGGAAGCTGCTGGACGGACTCGGCCTTCAGGACCCGCAGGGCTTCCTGTTCAAGGAAATGATGACCTGGGTCCAGGGCCCAGACTCCAAGTCCAAGGCCACACTGCGCAGGCGCTGCTGCCAGAAGCTGGAGGAAATGATCCAGCAGCTGCAGGTCTGGGTGGGCCGGGTGGGGGCAGGGCTGGGCAGCCTGCCCATGGAGCCTCTTGTCTTCTCCTCAGGCTTTCCCCAAGTCCGGGGGGTGGTGAGGGAGGGAACCAGGTGAGGGCAGCGGGCTCCTCTCCCTACTCCCACTCTGTGCCTCCTCTGTCCTCCCCTGCCCTGTCCCCGTCTCCCAGGATCTTCCTGTACCTCCCCAGGAGGAGGGGAAGGTGGGGTCTCTGCCTTGGACCCTGGTGCACCCTCCCCTAGCTGTCTCTCCTGCAGATGGAGACCATGCAGCTGTCTGTAGCCAAGTTGTCAGAGGTGCTGCCCAAGGTCTCAGAGACCTCAGGACTTCACCCCCCTTCTAAAGAGGCCCTGTCGCAGATCTCGATGCTCTCTGGGGCAGCTGGTCACGTCTCTGTGACATCCTCCAACATCTCCCAGACACCCTATCTGGTGGTCTCACCGGGGGTATCAGACTTGACCACCCCGGAGCCCCAGGCCCAGCAGACACTGGCGCAGCTGCACTTTGCGCGGACCCGACGTGCGCTGTCGGAGACCCTGATGCGCTTCTGCCTCCAGCCTGAGGTCTTCTTGCGGTCCTCCTCACCCTCCATACTACCCCATGAGATGCCGCCGCGTGAGATGCCGCCCAATGAGATGCTGCCCCTGGCGCAGATGGTCTGGTCACAGTCCAAAATGCTGGACCTGGGGCCCATTGATGCACTCAACTTCTTTTGCGAGCAGCAGCGCATTCGGCAGCAGGGGCCCCTGCCCGAGGAGCCCTACAGCCCACCCCCAGGCCCTCCCCCGCCCCTGCAGGTCTGTGGCATGGTGGTTCCACAGTCCCCGGATCCCCGGTGAGCAGGCCATGGGCTCCGGGGTGAGGCTGGGGCAGAGCCTGTGTAGGGTGGCTGAGGCACTAGCTCAGCCAAGCCCACCTCCCCACCCGACAGGCACATCCTCCGGCTTCAGGAGGCCAGGGTCCAGAGGCCTCCCATGAGACTGAGGGGTGAGTGGGGTCAGGGATGGAAATCGGACCCCGGCCCAGCCCAGTTCCCACCGAGCATCCACCCATACCACGGTCTCACCATCCTGCTGGCCCCCCAGGCCGAATGCTGTCCCGGCTCTGGGTGGACCGCTCCCTGGACAGCACCATCCGCATACTGAAGCTGCCACTGCCTCGGGTGGAACTGCAGCCTTTCCCCCCAAACTGGCCCAGGTCTGCCCGTCCGCTGCCCCCTCGGCTCCTGCAGCCTGCCCTGCAGCGCTACTTTCTACCAGATGACACCGACCCTGACAGCTACCGCTGACCCAGCGAGTGGCCTTGGCCTGGCCCTGCCTCCCCCTTCCCTCCAGCATGGAGTCAAGACACAGCTCTCCAGCTGGATGTTTGCCCCAGCTAAGGCTCAGGGCTGGAATAAAGTCCAGAGGCCACAACCCACACACTGGATGCCACTTTCACCTTTGGGGGCCACTGAGGTGGGCAGGGGGTCTGGTGTGTGGTGAACCTGCTGGTGGCCAGATGCATGTGTGAGGCATGTGTAGGGGCCTGGTGGGGTCTGGGCTGGGACAGGATCTGGGCTGGGGTCATGTTGAACAGTGTTCCTGGTGGGGGTGCATTTGTCTGCCCAGAGAAGGAACCCATAGCACGGGCATGTCCCTGCTCAGGCACTCAGCAACCTTAGTTACTGGGGTCAGGATGGGCAGGACATACTAATAGGTAGGCTGGGGAGAGGGGAAGGTCTGGGTGGTGGCAGGTGTGTGTGGGGGAACCTGTAGTAGTTCGATGCAGATGAAACCAGGAGTGGTCGGAGCTTTGCTACCGCTAGGCTGGAAAGGAGAAGATTGATGAAGGGGCCCCGCATGCTTTACCCACAAAGCAGTAAAGGGGCAGTGTGTCCTCTGGATCTTTCCCCTCAGTCACCAGGAGATGGACCTTGTCTGGAAGGTGCACGGTCTCAGAGGGCCTCAGCTTTCATCTGCACTGCCATGAGCTCACAGAGCCCTGCCCCAGCCCCCGCTGGGCCCACGTGTGCACTGGCTGTCAGGACAGCTTGTGTGAAGGGCCAGTGCGCACATCCTGCTGCTGGGAGGCCTGAGCAACGACTTCTTTCCTGCACCATCAGCCTCTGACTTTTGACATTCCTGCTCAATGGTTTTGTGGTTAAAATTGGTTGCTCACACCTTCCCCACAAACCCCTACCTGTGTGGGGTCTTGTTATGGGGCTTCCGGTGGGCAGCTCTTGATGTTTTTCAGCACGTGATGTTCCTTAGGGGCTCAGACGGCAAAGAATCTGCCTGCAGTGCAGGAGACCCCGGTTCAGTCCCTGGGTTGGGAAGATCCTCTGGAGAAAGGAATGGCTATCCACTCCAGTACACTTGCCTAGAGAATTCCATGGACAGAGGAGCCTAGCAGGCTACAATCCATGGGATCAAAAAGAGTCAGACACAACTGAGTGACTAACACTTTCACTTTGGGGCTTCCCTAGTGGCTCAGATGGGAAAGAATCTGCCCACAGTGTGGGAGATTACAGTGTTGGGAAGATCCCCTGAAGAAGGGAGTGGCAACTCACTCCAGTATTCTTGCCTGGAGAATTCCATAGGCAGAAGAGCCTGGCAGGCTACAGTCCATTGGGTTGCAAAGAGTCATACACAACTGAAAAACATAGACACACATGATGTTTTTATAAAGAGGAACTGTGCTCCCTAAAACAAGGATTGGGAAGCCCATGATAGTCTGCTTCTACTGGTGTCTCTATGGTTCAAACTATAGAGGCAATAAATGCTTTAGAAAATGGGAATTCTGGTGGTCCGCTGGCTAGGACTCTGCTCTCTCACTGCCAAGGGTAAGGGCTCAATCCCTGTTAAAGGAACTTAGTTCCCACAAGCCGTGCGGTACGGCCCAAAATAAAAATTTAAAAAAGTTAAATGTCAATTTTGTGATATGTGTATTACAACTATTTACAAAAGTTAATACACCACAAACCATGGAATTTAAATGGATGATGTTATGGTATGTTGATTTTATATCACATGTGTTAGTCACTCAGTAGGACACAGTCTTGTCTGACTCTGCCACTCCATGGACCATAGCTCACTAGGCTCCTCTGTCCATGGAATTACATGTTGAATTATATCTCAACACATAACCAGATGGAACTAGTTCTGCCCCCTGATGCACAGGAAGCCACCTGCGAACACTGGGTTGTGGCGAGGAGGGGGTAGTGTTCAGGCAGGTACCCATCAGGGAGAACAGGCAGCTCACGTTCAAAAGATCCGAGCTCCCCTAGGCTTTCAGGGGAAGGTTTTAAAGACAGTGTGAGGAAGAACGTCATGGGTTTCATGATTACCTCGCACACGGTTCTTTGACTGGTTGATAGTGAGGTAACCGGGTGGGGTCACTGCAGGCAGCCTTATCAATTTTCAGGTTCCAGTTGGTCTGGGGACTGCGTGCTGGTGGTCAGCATGCAGTTAACTTCTCCCACCAGCAGGGGGTTTCGGTACCTGCAAAACCACTCCATGGCTATTGCTCAGGTTATTACTTCTAGCCTTTGTGTAGAAGTCCTTGCCTTTGTTTTATGGCTAAACTATTACTACTTTGTCTTGCTTGACTGCTTTTGTCTTTGCATTTTCTCACTTCTCTGATAATTTTGCTCACTGGAACCTGGGGAAGGCCTAGGAGGCTAAAGCTCTTCTACAGAGATGGGGGGACATTCCAGTGGGGGAGGGGGTCTCTCCCCCTAGGAAGGCCCTACAGGGTCCTGTTTGATTTCAAATAAAGCTATTTTAAAAAACACAGAAACCTCCTTGAAGGGGCTTCCACTGACCAA
Source organism: Oryx dammah (assembly GCF_014754425.2). Taxonomy (NCBI): domain Eukaryota; kingdom Metazoa; phylum Chordata; class Mammalia; order Artiodactyla; family Bovidae; genus Oryx; species Oryx dammah. The sequence continues at coordinate 13,528,659 of NW_024070203.1, read as the reverse complement.
AATGAGGACAACTTGAGGATCAAAATAATAACAGTAAAGTATTATATTTCTTTGAATAAACTAGGAATACATGTGTCTTCTTTGATATAAATAGGTAAAGAGAAAGCTTTTTTTTTCCCCTACAATAAATGATAAAATTAGAAAACAGCCACTTGGCAACCATCATGGTAATAAATAATTCAGAGAAAAAAACAGTACATGCAAAAACTAGGGAGCAAAAGTTGTTTTGAGAAACAGCATGTTCACACAGCCTCAAAGTATCCTCCCATAAAATACTTATTATATACCAAAAGAAAAGAGTAACTTGACAGGGAAGAAGCTTGGGCCACTACACCTTAATTAAGTGATCAAGACAAGCCTCTCCAGCAGACCAAAGCCGTGCTACCTGATTGGACAAGAAAAGAACTCAGCATCTCCTCCAGAGCACTCCTGCCAGAAAGATACAACCTGAGTCTAGTCAGGAGGCCACCAGACACATGTAGATCAAGGAACGTGCTCCACAACAGCTGGCTGGGGGTCTGTGTCAAGGGCATGAAGAGCTGTTCCTGCCTGAAGGGCACAAGAGGTGACACACAGGTACTGGGGTAATGGGTTATCTGGGAATCCAACTGAGGTCTATGGGTCAATGCTATATGGGGTTTCCTTTAACTTTAAATCACTTCTAAAGACTTCGGATCTTTTAATTCATCTGAGGAATAGTTAAGGCTCCCTACTGGTGAATTCTAAAGGAAATCAACCCTGAATATTCATTGGAAGGACTGATACTGAAGCTGAAGCTCCAATACTTTGACCACCTGAAGCAGGGAGCCAACTCACTGGAAAATACCCTGATGCTGGGAAAGATTGAGGGCAGGAGAAGGGGGCAACAGAGGATGAGATGGTTAGATAGTAACACTGAGTCAGTGGACAGGAGTTTGAGCAAACTCCAGGAGATGGTGGAGAACAGGGAAGCCTGGCATGCTACAGTTCATGGAGTAAGAGTCAGACATGACTTAGCGACTGAACCTGGTGATTTCTGTAAAGACTTCCTTGAATCATTCAAAGCACGGGTCCTGAAGGTGCACATTTTTGCCTCAGTCAAAAGTACCCACCAGAGGGCATCATTTATCTAGATTATCCATGATATTTTAATTCCACATCTTAAGGAAATTTCAACTCTTCTGCCTAGGATCTGTGTGGTTGCCTTGGAGAGGCAGCACTTCCTTGGACTCGTCCACCCTCTTCCTCAGTTTCCAAGGGACTTTCACGAAAGTTGAGGTTGGGATTGAGGCTATGAAGTCTCTTCCTATTGGTCTAAGGCTCCTGTACTTTCTGACCTGCTGACTTGAGGGGCACACTGTTTCCTGCAACTGGCTGTCTTGGGTGCTACGGCCCCTCGAGGCTTTGTCCTAGCCCTTAGTGTGAAACAAAAGTAATATCCACCTATTAAGGGGCATATAGCTGTGGAAAAGTAATGCACATAACAAATAACTCAAGAGTCAGGTAACAAATGGCGGGGGCGGGGGAGAACCCCTACATGAGAAAAGTAAGGTCTCCAATTAGTGACCCCAGCTTCTACCTTAAGACAATAGGAAAATGAACAGCAAATTAAGCCTGAAGTAAGCAGAAGAAAGGAAAAAGGCCAAAGTAGAAATTAATAAACTTGAAAAAGAAAACAATAAAATTAATCCAAAAGGTGGTTCTTTAAGATCAACAAAACAGATAAACCCCTGGCAAGACAAAAGGAGAAAGGAGACACAAATTATCAATATAAAGGATGAGAGAGGTGGCACCATGACAGAGTATATACACAGTAAAAGGATAAGGAAGTATTATGAAAAACCTTATGACAATTAACAATTTAGATGAAATGGACTAATTAATTAAAACACACAAACTACCAAAAGTAACCCAAGAAGAAAAGGACAACTTGAATGGCCATATTTCTATGAAATGAATTTAGTTAGTAGTTAAAAAACCTTCCCAAAAAGAAAATTTCAGGCTTCACTGAACATTTATGGAGAAGTAACATTAGGTTTAATTCCCAGGTGGCACAGTGGTAATGAATCCGTCTTCTAATGCGGGAGATGAAAGAGACATTGGCTCAATCCCTCCGTCAAGAAGATCCCCTGGAGAAGGAAACGGCAATTCACTCCAGTATTCTTGCCTGGAAAATTCCATGGACAAAGGAACCTGGCAGTCCATGGGGTCAACAAAGCATGGGATACGACTGGGCGACTAGCACCTAGGCACGCAATGTTAGGTTGACAAACTCTAACGTAAAATTCATAAGGAAAGAATACTTTCTGCAATCCTTCTGAGGCCAGCATTACGCAACATGAGGTGAAGACATCACGAGAAAATAAAACTACAAACCAATATCCCTCATGAGCAGAGATGCAAAAATTCTAAACAAAACTTCAGCAAATTGAATACAACCATAAACAAAAACGAAAATATATATCGTGACCAAACGGAGATTATGTCAGGAATGCACTAGAAAGTCAATCACTGTAACTGATCATGCTTTTCTTCCAGAGAAAACAGATCTCTGCCAATCCCACGAAGGAAGAGAGCCAACGTACGCTATGAGGGGGCCGGCAGGAGCCCCCCAAAAGCCGCTGTTATTCTTCTAGCGACTGTCACGCTCACCGACGGCCCGAGCCCGCTTCCGGGCGGCATCCAATCCCACAATGCCCCGGGCCTAGACGTGGCCCCGCCTCTGCGCGCAGGTCCCGCCCCTTGGATAGAGTCATGGCCTTGGATTGGTTACTGCAGCTTCCGCTACCTGGTGGGCGGGGCCGCTGACCACCTGTAGGTTCCCGGCCTGGTTGAGTGTGCTTCCCCTAGCTCACCGACCTGCATGGGGGAGGACGCGGGGGACAGGGGCCCGTCAGCCGACAGCCTAGCTCCGGTAGGGTTGCCGATGTCGGAGACCAGCCCGAAAGCGGAGGCGGCGAAGCTGCTGCCTTTCCTGGCGCTCGGGGAGCGGGCTGACCTGCAGGCGGCGGCGGCGCAGCATGTGCTGGCGCTGACTGGCTCGGGGCCCGGGCGCACGCTACTGGCCGGCCAGGCGGCACTGCTGCGGGCGCTGGTCGAGCTGGCGATGGCCCCTCCTCCCGCCCCAGCCCGAGACGCCGCTCGCGCGCTAGTTAACCTGGCTGCCGACCCCGGCCTGCACAAGCCGCTGCTGGCGGCCGAGCCCAGACTGCCTGTCCGCCTGCTGGGCTGCGCGTTGGACCCACAGTGGCCCTGGGCCGAGGAAGCGGCCGCCGTGCTGGCTAACCTCAGCCGCGAGCCGGTGCCGTGCGCTGCGCTGACAGAGGCTCTGGCGGCCGCAGAACCGGGAGAGTCGGGCCTGGAGCGGCTGGTGCGCGCGCTGTGCACTCCGGGCTACAACGCTCGCGCGCCCTTGCACTACTTGGGACCAGTGCTCTCCAACCTCAGCCAACGTCCCGCGACCCGCGCTTTTCTGCTGGACCGCAACAGGTGAAGCCCCGGGCGCTCGCGGGGAGGGGTTGGAAGTGCGCAGGGACGGCACTGAGTGGCCCTTCCCTCCAGGTGCGTGGTCCAGCGGCTGCTGACCCTTACCCAATACCCGGACTCCTCGGTGCGCAGGGGCGGGGTGGTGGGAACACTGCGAAATTGCTGCTTCGAGCACCGTGAGTCGTGGTGGGGATGCTGCCTTATGGGGGGAATAGGCTGTTCGCTGGGGCCGCTCTGGACAGGCCTGCATTCCTGTTTCTCCCCAGGACATCATGAATGGTTGCTTGGGCCTGAGGTGGACATTCTCCCCTTCTTGCTACTGCCCCTGGCTGGGCCTGAAGACTTCTCTGAGGAAGAGATGGAGCGTGAGTGGCTAGGGTCGAGCCTCAGGGTTGGTTTAACAGGAGTGGGGGCTGGTAGGGGAGAGGCAGAAGGAGGTGTCCAGATCAGGGCCCTTCTGAAACCTTCCAGCAGGGAGTTGCTGAGCACAGATGAGCCTTACAATGGCAGGGTCCTGCCTAGTGGTCCAGGGGCCAGCATGGAGACCCACTGACTCACAAATTCACCCCTAGGGCTGCCTATTGATCTGCAGTACCTGCCACCAGACAAGCAGCGAGAGCCTGATGCTGACATCCGCAAGATGCTAATTGAGACTATCATGCTGGTGAGCAGGGGTCCTGCTTCATTAATGTCACCCCCACCCCACCCCACCCACACACATTAGCACACTGACGCCTGGGTACCCTCTGTCCTCTTCCAGCTGACAGCCACGGCACCTGGTCGGAAGCAGGTGAGGGACCAGGGAGCCTACTTGATCCTGCGAGAGCTGCACAGCTGGGAGCCTGAGCCTGATGTGCGGGTGACTTGTGAGAAACTCATCCAGGTGGGTGCAGGGTTAGGGGAGGGGTGGGCGTCCAAGGTATGCCAGCCAGCTCCCCACATGCCTCCCCTGCTGGCAGGTACTTATTGGGGACGAGCCAGAGCGCGGTCTGGAGAACCTGCTGGAGGTGCAGGTGCCTGAAGAGGTTGAGCAGCAGCTGCAGCAGCAGGATCACCAGGAGCGGGAGCAGTGTGAGCGGGAGCAGCAGGAGCTGGAGCTGGGCCCAGGGCCACAAGCAGAGGAAGCTGCATCCACGTGAGGCCCCTGAGGCCTGCCAGCATCTCCAGGCCCACTTCTCTTCACAGTCCATCCAGGCCTCCCAGACCAGGCCTGCCTGCTATCCCCTGCTCTGACAGTGTATCTGGCTGAGATGCAGAGCTGCCCTTAAGCTCCAGGTCTTTGCTGAGGATTGAGGGCACCTCCATGTGCCCTGTTACTTCCAGCAAGAATGCTGGCTGCTCAGAGGAGGACTGTTTAGCCAGGGCTGGCCCAGACCTCTGACTCGCTCAGGTGTCTCCAGGCGGAGGGCTGGCAGGGCTGGACAGAAAAACGCTGCAGACCTGAAGGGCCAGCTAGAGCTTCCCAATGAGTCTCAGGGTTGATCTAGGGGTCTGGGTGCTTGCAGTGCCCCTTGCTGCCAGTTCCAACCCAGGTCCCTCCACCCTGGGGGCCCTCAGCTGGCCCTGCCTGAGACCTGGCCTCACAGGGCTGACCTGTTGAGAGTTTCACCAGCCACAGCCTGTCAGGGTCTCCCAGGGCTGCATCCCCCTGGCCTGTCCTTGGAGTGCTTGCTGGTGCTGCCTCCTCTTCACCCTCAGCACCTTCCCTGTGCCCAGCCCTAGCCCTTGGGCCTTTGTGAGCACTTCAAGTGCTATTTCCCAGTCCTGGACCGACCTGATGCTCCCACCTTCCCTGTCTAGCTAGGCTCTCTCCCTGTTCAATTCCCCTGAGCCTTAGCCCCCCAGATCCCATGCCCACCAAGGTAATAAGCCTTGCCTTTGGCCCAAGTCTTCCCCTGGACCACGCTCTGCCACTTTGGAGCCCGTTGGCCCCATGGGTGGTGCCTTCAAATCCATGGCCCCAAGCCCAGCAGGCTGTCCCTCACCCCGCTGTATTCCCTTCCTGGACCTCCCACCAAACCTAGGGCCATCTTCTGCCCTGGGTCCCTGTTTCCCCACCCTCCCAGGCTTCTCGCCGCAGAGCACCCCCTCACCCACCCCCAGCCCTCTTGTCCTCAGTCCTGGTACTACCTCCAGAGCTGGGGCCAGCTCTCCTGGAGCTCAGATCAAAGCCGAGTTCTTCGTGGATACCAGGTGTCTTCCTCTTCTGTGGTCCCCTCTTCATTCTCCCTCCCCCCAGTTAAATTAAGGCTCTGGCCTGAAGGTATGTGGACTGTTTTCCAGATGCCCCAACATCCCTCTTGCTGCATTCAGAAGTCCACACCCTTGGCTCTATGGAATAAACGCTTTATCTGGCCTCGCCCCCCTGCATTCCCTTCCTGGGCCTCCCACCAAAGCTAGTGCCATCTTCTGCCCTGGATCCCTGTTTCCCCGCCCTCCCAGGCTTCTCTCTGCAGAGCACCCCCCCCACCCATCCGCAGCCCTCTTGTCCTCAGTCCTGGTCCTCAGTCCTGAGGGGCCTCCCGCCCACCCTCAGCTAACCAGGTAGTGCCCAGGCACACTCCTGATGGAGCATAGCAACAGTGGATGCCTGGAGCGACCCACCCTGGGACCGGCCGTCTCTGTGCTCCAGAGCTCAAGCCCGGCAGAGTCTGCACCTTGTCTCGGGCAAGCCCCTGGGGGCTCAGGTGCCAGACCAGAGGCACTCTCATGAGAGGTGCCCTGTGGCTGGGGCCGCCACAGTTGCAGGAGCGACCTTGGGGGATCAGAGTCCGCATTGGGCTCCACATTGTCCAGTGATGTTCGGAGCTGGGGCTTCTCTGTTTTTTCTGCAATGGATTGCAGTGGGAGGGTCAGGAGGGGCGCTAAGGAGTCTCCCAGCTTCCCATCCAGGTAGGCCTGCCACACCTGGTATAGCGCAGAGTGTGGTACAGAAGAGCGCGTGTGCAGCAGGCAGCATCCAGTGGTGGGTGGCCACCTGCTGCAGGCCCAGGCGAGCTCGTGGGTGCAGCTGGAGTAGGCCTCGGATCAGGTCCTGGCACTCTGTGGGTGAGGACTCAAGGCTGCAGCCTCACAATAGTGGCCCCCTCCCGCCACCTCTCGTGCCCCTAGCCCACGGCCCTCACAGCCAACAATGCTGGCCACTTGGTGGGGTTGCCGCATGCAGTCTTCCCAAACGGCTAGAGGGTGTCCCTGTTTTGCACTTGGGCGGACAGGCAGAGAGAGGTGAGGCAGCCTGACCTAGGGCTAGTGCAGGGTTCAAGCTTAATGGGGCCACCAACCCCAGTTTCCCCCGTCACCACAGTCCCTCCCCCAGCCTGGGCCAGGGAAGAGGCCAGGTCAGCATCCTCCATGCCACGGTGCATGTGGCCCTTCTCTGGACTTGGGTATCTCTTGCTGCCCCCTCTCCACGTATGGCTGGGACTTGGGAGGGACACGTGGTGGAGGTGCTCACCTGGGGACAGGCCTGGCCGGAAGGTGGGGCCCCGGCGCATCAGGTACAGCATTCGGTGGGGCTGGCACTCCTTGAAGGGCAGCTTCCCAGTCACCATGGTGTAGAGGGTGACACCTCTGGGGGCATGGGCTTCTCAGGGCCTGCTCCTCCTCCCCGGCCCCTGCCCCTCTTCCCCCCCCCAGGGTCCTGGAGTCCCTGGGGTGGTACTCACAGGCTCCACAGGTCGGCCTGCTCCCCGTTGTACTTCTTGCTCATTAGGATCTCTGGGGCTGTGTAGGCCACAGACCCGCAGAAGGTGCTCAGCAATGAGTTCTTGAGCCCGGACCAACTGGCAAAGCCAAAGTCTGCAAGGGACGTGCCGGGAGGGCGGGGCGGGTTGCTAGAGAGAGGGCTCCTGAGGGGCGTGTGGGTGACTGTAAGTGTGGCTGTGGGCAACTGTTGGGTGCAGGCCTCATTGGAGGCTTGAAGGACAAGGTAGACTGGGGTCAGAAGTCTGGAGCAAACCAGTGTAGAGGCTGGAGCCCTGGGCTTGGGGCAAGAGTGGGGTATGTGCGACCCGTGGAAGTTGAAGGTGATCAGAGCTGGCCCAGGCTGGGAGCCTGGTTGGGGGCCAGGCCGCAGGCTCACCACTCAGCTTTAGGCAGCCTCTGTCATCTAGCAGGATGTTCTCACACTTCAAGTCCCTGCGTGGGGAAGGGGAGATGGGGTTGGACCTGAGCTCAGGCAGGTCTCCACACGCTGGGCAGCGGGCCGGGTGGCGCCCTCACCGGTGCACGATGCCTAAGTTGTGGCAGTGCGCCACGGCGCTGACCAGCTGCCACAACAGCCTGCGGGCCTCCTCTTCCTCCAGTCCCGGGCAGCGGTGGTGAGCAGACATGGCATTGATGTGCTCCAGCAGGTCTCCACAGGCCACCAGCTCCAGTACCAAGTAGGTGCGCCGGCTGTTCGCGAAGGTCTCATACAGCTGCACCTGCCAGCGCCCCCCTCCAGCCGTTACCTCCAACCAGGGCCCTCGGGTGCACAGGGCAGGGGTCTTGGAATGGGGCCGGCCCGAGTATAAGGGTCCCAGGAGGGGAAGGGGCAGGCGTGGGGTAGGTAGGAAGGGCCAGGCTGCCTGGGGTCTCTGCCCACCACGTTCAGGTGCTTGTAGGTAGCATTGAGTGATGAAATCTCACGGGGCAGGAACTTGCAGTAGAACTCCGCAGGGGCCTCCGCGGTGGAGACGATCTTGATAGCTACCTGCAGGTGTGGAGGCCACAACCCCCCCGGGGACAGGATGTGGTAGAAGAGGCCCCGTGGCCTTTGTGCATGTGGCCAAATTTGACCAGGGCGAGGTTTGGTGAGCAGCAGCCTTGGGAGGCAGCACTGACCTTCCCCCTCATCCTGTCCTGGTTACTTATGTGTTCAACGGGTCCAGGAACTGGGAGGGATCAGACTGCCAGAGGCTGAGCCTTCTGGAAGATGTGGGACTAGGAGGAAGCCAGAGCACCTGGGAGGTGCCTGAGTGGAGTTAGGAGAGGGGCCACTGGGGCTGGGCTGGAGGGTGGACTATGGAACCCCTACCCCGTGGGGAGGAGGCGAGCCTGCCTCACCATGGTGTGGCGCTTGCCCCGCAGGTCAGAGGCCAGCTTGGAGTTGTGCCGCATGCGCTCCTGCGTGGCGTAGGCCAGGTAGACTTTGGAGAAGGCCCCAGAACCAATCTTCTTGGAGGACAGCAGGTAGCCATTGTCCCTGCATTCATGCACCTGCTCCAGAAAGGCTCTCTGGTCCAGCTTCTGCCTGCTGGCAGCCTTCATAAAAATCAGGGCCCTGTGGGAGAGCTGGGGCTACCCAGCACCCCGCAGGGCTGTGGGGAGGGACCCTGGGAGGTTCAGCTGAGGCCTGACTTGTGTTAGAGGGATGGAGTGATGGGTTGTAGACGGATGGAGCAATGCGCTGTGGAGTTGATGGGGTGATGTACTGCAGGAGGCCAGCTGGGGCCTGCAGGCCCTCAAGGCTGCAGCCAAGTTTCTGAAGCCTTTCTGGGACAGGACCAGAGATGGGAAGGGAGGCTAACACAGCCACACAACCATGGACTGGCATGGGGTTGGACAGGCTCTGGGAAAGCAGGGGCAGATTCTAGAATGGAAGGTTCTAGAGCTGTGTTTGCATTGTGCCCTCAAAGGGGTGTCCTTCTATTCCCCAGGCGTTGCTTGCACTGAGAACATCTTGCTGGAACCAGCCCTGCCCTGTGTGAGGCCCACTCCATGGGATGAGAACCCCAAGGGCCACAGACAGCCCTTTTTTGGTTTTGGCTGTGCGGCACAACATGGGGGATCCTAGTTCTCCAGCCAGGAACTGAACTCGGACCCAGCATTGAAAGCACGAGTCCTAACCACTGGACCGCCAGGGAATTCCCGAAGCCACCCAACATTCCTCTGCTGAGGCCTGCTGCAGGTGGCCATTCCCCCAGAGCGCTCTACGCATTCAATGACACATCCCCAAGCAAATGAAAAGCCCTGGCCCACCTCAAAGAGGTGAGCCAGCATGCCCCTCCTTTCTCCCGGCCCCTGCAGTGTTCTGTGAGCAGCGTGTTGCCTGCGGGCACTGTTTGAAGCTGCAACTACTACCTCCCACAATCCTGCTTCTGTGCACACCAAAGTGCCTGTCCCATGGTAGGCAGTCCACACCTAGGATTTCAAATGTGAACATCACCAAGTGATGCCCCCTTTACAGACAAAACAAGTAAAGGCCAAAAGTTAATGGTGTCTCTTCTGTGAGCTGGACAGCATAGTATCTGCGGACCAGATTTGTCCTCACAGGATCCATGGTGCATGCACCACTCCCTCTGCAGGGAACGGCTTGGAAAGCCTGGAAGTGAACTATGGAGACATTTTATCCGCCCACTGGACTGTGGGCTGCTGGAGGGCAAGGCTTGTGTCTGATATCCCCTGGCTCACCCACAACCCTTGTCTGACAAATTGCCTGGAGGATATAAAATACAGACAGTTTAGCTTGGTTTGTTGCTCCATGGGGGTGAGGAAGAGAGAAACTGGGTGTTTCAAGGGGAGGTGATTTAACTCATGATGGTTACGAAGGTGTTACACAGGCTGGAGATGGGGGGAGCCTACACCATCTCCCTGGCTCCCTCTCATTCCAGAACACACCTGAAAGCCAGTGACTGTTGCTCAGAGAGGTGACAGGCAGGGTCCAGAGTGCTCACCAGCTCTGCTCACCCTCCTCTTTCTCTGCACCTCGGGTCATCCATCTATTTCAGAGCATTGCTGAGTACTTCCTTGTGCTGGGCTTGATGCCAAGCCCTCGGGAGCCAGTCACAGGCACGGGCCTTTCTCACAGAGCGTACTGTCACAGAAGAGAGACTGCCCTTAATACTCTTTTTTGAGGGGGGGGCCTCGCGGCATGCAGGGTGTTAGTTCCCCAACTAGGGATCAAATTCACGCCCCCTGCAGTGGAAAAAGAGTCTTAATCACTGGACGCCCAGGGAAGTCCCTGGCCTTAATAATTTAATAAAAGTTGAATGATGCTGTGATCTGTGCCAGGGCAGCGTGTGTGCATGCTTGGGAGTGAAAAGGTTCAGCTGAGCCTGGGGAGGGCAGGACCAGTGGGGTGTCCTGAACCCTGGCTATGGGGACATCGATGGGAGAGTGAGCCATCCAGGTATGAGCCTTCCTTGGGTAACCCCCACCACCCCGTCCTGCCTATGTGGTACCTGGGGGGTGGGAGCTCTTTCTCAGGGGCCAGGCCCCATCTGCAGAGCAGCACACTGTATCAGCCATCTATAAGAGTTCTGCCCGCTCTCTGCACTCTATCCCTAAGATAAAAGCAGGCTGCAGCCCTTCTCTCTGTGAAAAAAGAATTCCCCCATCCCTGCTGTACTGTCCAGTGACCAACCTGCCCCCATGTATAAACTGAGGCCACTTTGCCTCCTCGCACCCCTGCCACAGATCCCTGCAGACCCAGTGAGATGCAGACAAGTTGTTAATGCCGTGGATGTACTGTTGCTGACTGGCCCTTTCTTCTTCAATCGTTTTTCCTTTCCTGAGCTTCTGGAACACCACTTGCTCCTTTCATTTTGGTCTGTGGGCACACCCAGGTGATTTCAGCCTCCGGGGCTCTGCGGGGGCCATTGTGTCTGTCCAGAACCTGGGCTCCTCTCCTGGCTTCTCTCTTTCTCAGCCCCCAGCTGCAGTTCTTCACAGCACTTTGTGCAACTTAAGAATCATTGACTTGCTTGTTGTCTGCCTCCCTCTCCAGATCCCAAGGTCCCAAATGCATATACTTGCTTTTTTAAAAAAGTCTTTTATTAAAGATTAATAAAAGATTTTTTATTTTTTAAACTGTTTTGCTTTTTATTGAAGTATAGTTGATTTACAATGTTGTATTAGTTTCTGGTGTATAGCACTGTGATTAGTTATGCATGTGTATTCATATTCTTTTCCATTGCAGTTTATTACACGCTATTGAATAGAGCTTCTGGCACTATACAGTAGCATCTTGCTGCTTGCCCACTCTATACACACTCGTTTGCATGTTAACCCGCAATGCGCAGCAGCCCCCGCCTTTGGCAGCCTCATGTCTGTTCTCCATGTCTGTGAGTTTGTTTCTCTTTCATAAATAAGTTCATTTATGTCATATCTTAGGTTCCACATATAGTGGTCTCATATGGTATTTATGACTTACTTTCTATCTTTCTGACTTACTTCACTTAGTATAGTAATCTCTATGTCCATCCATGTTACTGCAAATGACGTAATTTCATTGTTTTTTTATTGCTCAGTAGTATTCCATTGTACATATGTACCACATCTTTATCCATTCATCTGTCAATGGATATTTATGCTGTTTCCATGTATTGGGTGTTGGAAATAGTCCTGGGGTACATGTATCTCTTCAAATTATAGTTTTCTCCAGATATATGCCCTAGAATGGGATTGCTGGATCATACAACTCTATTTTTAGTTTTTTGAGGAACCTCCTTACTGTTTTCCATACTGGCTGCACCAATTTGCATTCCCACTAACAGTGGAGGAGAGTTCCCTTTTCTCCACACCCTCTCCAGCATTTGTTATTTGTAGACTTTTTTTTTTTTTTTTGATTTATTCATTTGGCTGAGTTGGGTCTTGGTTGCAGCATGTGGGATCTTCACTGTGAGCTCTGTAGCTCTGCAGCATGTGGGATCTTAGTTCCCCAACCAGGGACTAAACCCATGTTTCTTGCATTTCAAGACAGGTCCTTAACCACCTGACCACCAGGGAAGTCCCTAGAGTTTTTAATGATGCCTATCCTGAGTGGTGTGGTACCTTATTGAACTTTTGATTTGCATTTCTCTAATTATTAGTGATGTTGAGCATTTTTTCATGTGCCTATTGGCCATCTGTATATCTTCTTTGGAGAAATGTCTGTTTAGGTCTTCTGCCCATTTTTCCCCCAGACTTTAAACTTTTTATTTTGTATTGGTGTATAGCCAATTAATGTTGTGATAGTTTCAGGTGTATTCTGCATATAAGTTAAGTAAGCAGAGTGACAATATACAGTCTTAATGTACTCCTTTCCTGATTTGGAACCAGTCTGTTGTTCCAAGTCCAGTTCTAACTGTTGCTTCTTGACCTGCATACAGATTTCTCAGGAGGCAGATCAGGTGGTCTGGTATTCCCATCTCTTCAAAATTTTTCCACAGTTTGTTGTGATCCACATAGTCAAAGGCTTTGGCGTAGTCAATAAAGCAGAAGTAGATGTATTTCTGGAACTCTCTTGCTTTTTCAATGATCCAGCAGATGTTGGCAATTTGATCTCTGGTTCCTCTGCCTCTTCTAAATCCAGCTTGAACATCTGGAAGTTTACAGTTCATGTAGTGTTGAAGTCTAGCTTGGAGAATTTTGAGCATTACTTTGCTAGTGTGTGAGATGAGTGTAACTGTGTGGTAGTTTGAACATTCTTTGGCATTGTCTTTCTTTGGGATTGGAATGAAAACTGACTTTTTCCAGTCCTGTGGCCACTGCTGAGTTTTCCAAATTTGCTGGCATATTGAGTGCAGCATTTTCACCGCATCATCTTTTAGGATTTGAAATAGCTCAACTGGAATTCCATCACATCCACTAGCTTTGTTCGTAGTGATGCTTCTTAAGGCCCACTTGACTTCACATTCCAGGATGTCTGGCTCTAGGTAAGTGATCACACCATCGTGGTTATCCAGGTCATGAAGATCTTTGTTGTATAGTTCTTCTGTGTATTCTTGCCACTTCTTAATATCATGTGAAATGCCAGGCTGGATCAAGCACAAGCTGGAATCAAGATTGCTGGGAGAAATATCAATAACCTCAGATATGTAGATGACATCACCCTTATGGCAGAAAGTGATGAACTAAAGAGTTTCTTGATGAAAGTGAAAGAGGAGAGTAAAAAAGTTGGCTTAAAACTTAACATTCAAAAAACTAAGATCTTGACATCTAGTCCCATCACTTCATGGCAAATAGATGGGGAAACAATGGAAACAGTGAGAGACTTTCATTTTGGGGGGCTCCAAAATCACTGCAGATGGTGACTGCAGCCATGAAATTAAAAGATGCTTGCTCCTTGGAAGAAATGCTATGACCTAGACAGCATATTAAAAAGCAGAAAAATAAAATAAAAAGCAGAGACATTACTTTGCCAACAAAAGCCCATCTAATCAAAGCTATGGTTTTTCTAGAACTCATGTATGGATGTGAGAGTTGGACTATAAAGAAAACTGAGCACTGAAGAATTGATGCTTCTGAACTGTGGTGTTGGAGAAGACTCTTGAGAGTCGCTGGGACTGCACGCAAATCCAACCAGTCCATCGTAAAAGAAATCAGTCCTGAATACTCATTGGAAGGACTGATGCTGAAGCTGAAACTCCAATACTTGGGCCACCTGATGGGAAGAACTGACTCATTAGAAAAGACCCTGATGCTGGGAAAGATTGAAGGCAGGAGGAGAAGAGGATGACAGAGGATGAGATGGTTGCATGGCATCACCGACTCAATGGACATGAATTTGAGCAAGTTCCAGGAGTTGGTGATGGACAAGGAAGCCTGGCGTGCTGCAGTCCATGGGATCTCAGAGTCAGACATGACTGAACAACTGAACTGAACTGGGTTTCAGGTGATCAGAGAAGAGACTCAGCTATACACATACATTGTTCCCCAAACCCACCTCCCATGGAGGCTGACATATAATATTGAGCAAAGTTCCATGTGCTCTACAATAGGTTCTTGTTGGTTATCCATTTTAAATATAGCAGTGTATACATGACCTTCCCAAAGTCCCTAACTCTCCCTTCTCCACTGGCAACCATAAGTTCGTTTTCTAAGTCTGTGAGTCTCTTTCTGTTTTGCAAGTTTATTTGTATCATTTCTTCTTAGATTCCACATATAAGGGATGTCATACAATGTTTCTCCTTCTTTGTCTGACTTACTTCACTCAGTATGACACTCTCTAGAGCCATCTACGTTGCTGCAAATGGCATTATTTCATTCTTTTTAATGGTTGAGTAATATTCCACTGTATATATGTACCATATCTTCTTTTTCCACTCCCTTTCGATGGATATTTAGATTACGTCCATGTCTTGGTTATTGTAAACAGTGCTGCAATAAACATGTATCCTTTTAGATCATGTTTTTCTTTGGATATATGCTCAGGAGTGGGATTGCAGGGTCATATGGTAGCTCTAGTTTTAGTTTTTTTTTTTTTTTTTTTAGTTTTAGTTTTTAAAGGAACCTCCATACTGTTCTCCATAGTGCCTTTGCCCATTTATATACATATATATATACATTGTATATATTCTATATATGTGTGTGTGTATATATATATGTATATATACACATTGAGTTCTACGGCCTGTTTGTGTATTTTGGAAATAAAAGTCTTGTTGGTCACATCATTTGCAAGTATTTTCTCCCATTCTTTAGGTTGTCACTTTGTTTTGCTTATGGCTTCCTTTGCTGTGCAAAACCTTGTGAGTTTGATTAAGTCCCATTTGTCTAGTTTTGGTTTTACTTCTACTGCCTCAGAAGAGTGACCTAAGAAAACATTGGTACCATTTATGTCAAAGAACCTTTTCCCTGTGTTCTGCTCTAGTTTTATCGGTGCCTTCACATTTTGATTCCCAGGGTCTATTGGCAGACTAGATATGTGCCTCGTGTGTGCAGGTGTGTACCAGTGTGTAGAGGGGCCTGTGGCCCTGGGCTTTCTGGGGTATTTGTTGGGTGTTCTTGTGTGAGAAAGGTAGGGCATGACAGTTCCTGCCTGTGTCCAGGTCTAGCCCACCTGGCATGTGTTCTTGGACAGGTATGTGTTTGCAAAGGGACTGGGTTTGGGTACATCGGTGCCCCAGGTATCTCAGGGTATGTGGGTCTGTGTCTGTGTGACAGGATCACCGTGGTATGTCGGGAGGGGTCACAGAGCAGAGTGGCAAGCAGGCCCGGTCCTTCACCTACGCAGTAACCTACGCCTTGAGGCCCACAGGGCGGCCAGAGTGGAGCCCAACAGTCAGATGTGGTCACAAGCCGGCTGGGGGCGGGGCCGAGAGACAGACAGACAGACACACCCTCGACCAATAAGCGCAGAGAGAGAGAGAGAGAGAGAGAGAGAGAGAGAGAGAGAGAGAGAGAGAGAGAGAGAGAGAGAGAGAGAGAGAGAGAGAGAGAGAGACTCCCTCGACCAATAAGCGCAGAGATCGCGTGAGGGCGGGGCCAAGTTACCGCGCGCCCGGCCGCAGCTGGCAGGGGGCGGGCTCGTCGCGTGGCCCCGCCCACTCCGGTCAGCGGTTGCCGGGAGGGCGGCTCCCCGGCCGCGGCTGCGGCGGCTCCTCAGGTAAAGGGCGGACAGGTCCCGGGGGTCAGGGCCGGCCGCGGTCACTCGGGGAGGTGCCCCTCGGGAAAGCCTAGGCCGCAGACCTTCGGGTCGCCCCCTTGGCCCGGCCGCAGCGGGAAACTGAGTCAGAGGGCGCCTCTCCAAAGTCAACAGGCGAGCGCAGGGACGGTCCCGGGCTTCGCGGGGCCGAGCCCGCCCCCTTCCTCTGGCTCAGGTGCTACCAGCCCGGCGCGGAGAAGGATTTGCCGCGTCACAACCCGGAAGAGCGGCCTGGAAGTCCAGCCGCTCACTTTCTTCCTTGCCCGGCGTGCGGAGCGCGTCCCCCGTGCCCGGCCCCTCCCAGGGTGGGACTCTGGATACTCGGCCCCCGTGCCTGCCCACCCCCCGGGGAGGCGTTCAGTCTGTCACTTTTCGGAGGCGTGTGGTCCACTTCCTTGCTTCCCCAAGGGAAGAACAGGGGTCCTTTGTGGGAAACTCATCCAAAACTCGAGGGTCCCAAAGCGCGGGGACCATTATATTCTTTCTACTTTCTCTCTGGCGTGAGAGGAGGAGGCGGTCCAGAGCCGGGAGGTAATGTGTCCTCAGTCCTGAGGGTTATTGGTCATGCCCTGTAGGCGTGAAGCTGGAGAGGCTGCAGGAAATTCCGCTCTAAATCCCGGTGAGAGCTCGGAGGTGCTCGGCCAAGGCTGGCCCCCAGTCCCTGGACTCCTAGGCCCAATTTTGGGTTCCGGTTTTCTGTAGCGCCAGCTGAGCTGCAGTGCGGCCATAGGGCCTGATAAGAGGGCTCTGTGTGCATGGCGGTTCCCATCTGCACACTTTGCAGAGGTTTTCCTTTGCCAGCCCAGCGGGGTAGGGGAGGGGCTGACTGGAAAGCTCAAGGGCAATGAGGCACAAAGGGGTGTAGGGGGCAGAGGGAACTGTTGTGGCAATGTTAGCTGGAGTGGCTGTCTGCTGTGGGGCCAGGCGGGGTTGGGGTGGAGGCTGGCTTGAGGGGACCACTTTGGAAAGGGAGGTGATAGAGGTGGAGAAGGTGAGTCACTATAGAGTGTGGGGATGGAGGTGGAGGAACAGGAAGGGGTGATGCTGCTTCTCTCCTGAGAGCTAAGGGCATGATGACACAGAAGAGGCAAGTGAGCTGTAGGCCGGGGAGGGATTGGGTGACAGTTGTGTTGGAGCTGTTGGGTTTGGGGCGATGATGGTCCAGGTGGAGATGGCCAGCAGGCCCTGGGCCCCAGGAGACCTATGTGGGAATCATCTGGTGGGACACTAGAGTGGTGGCAGGATTGTGATGTGGTCACCTCTTTCGTCCTGACGGCCAGAGGGCCTGGGAATGCAGGTGTCAACAAGGCTTTTGGCTGCCACGACTCAAGTGAGCACGCGCCTCAGGTCTCTCTTTGTTGCCAGAGTGGACCAAGTTGAGCTGTCTTGGTTACCTTGAAATCAATGTCCAGGCTGACGTGGATTGTTGTTGCTGAGTCTTACTCCACCATGACTGCCTGCTGAGCGTCCCAGTAGGTCAGAGGTGGAACCCTGGAGTGCATGCTTGCTCCCTGGAGCTCATAGCTGCCGCCTATGCCTGGAGGCAGGTATTTGTGCTTAGTTCAGACCCAGGGTCCACCGAGGCACCAGTGAGCAGCCCAGATTGCATGAGCCCTTTCATGGAGCCAAGTTACTTGACCTTCTTGGGGCAGGCACTCCAGGAGAGTCCCTGCTGTTGTTCAAGGAATGCTGGTCACTGGGCGTCTTGAGATGCGTGCTTTCCTCACTAAGCCGGAGAGTCAACCACTTCTGGAGGGGTGACACCGCTGGCATGGCTTACATTGAGAAGCAGTGCTCTCCAGGAGCTGTGAGCAGTGAGCTGTGGACTGTTTCCAGGTCATCTGCCCCGGTTCTTGTTGGTGACTCTGGAAGTTGGTTCTTGCTCTGGCTCCTGTGCTGGGAGGGAAAGACCCTGGGCCTGGTGGGGCGATCCTGTGACCCCTCCCGGGCCCCCTGACTTCCTAGTCTCCCCTCACACACCTACCTTCCATACCAGCTCCTGTTGCCTCTGGGCTGGGAGGTATGTGACCCTCCTTGGCCTCCCACACCCCATTCTGAGCCCCACCCAGCTCAATGTAGTGGTCCTGGACCACTGTTAGGTTTGTCAGCTCATGTGGCAGTCGAAATACAAGTAGACATCTTTCAGGCCAGGGGCTCTGTGAGCAGGGGCAGTACCTGGTGGGCTTTTACTAAATGTCATTGAATCAATGCTGACTACTGGTTAGCATGGGGAGGGGGCAGCTGCTTCTTCACTGGCCCACAGTGTGTCCAGTGCAGGGAGGGAAGGCCCTGATGGCTCTGTCCTGTGCCATGTGCCAGGAGCATCAGGGTGGGAAGGTGGGCAGGTGTGGAGGGGAGTGTGGGAACCAGTCCTGGTGGAGTCCTGCCCCACCGCTGACCAGCTGCTCACAGCGTGCCCCTCTTGGACCTACTTGGCCATGCAGATTGAGGAGATGGTGCCTCTGAGGTGCTTCCCGCGGGAGGCAGGCGGCCTCCTGGGCCTTCCCCTCTCTGTGTGCCCCCTTCCTCTGTGGCGGTTTCATCTGGCTTTGCCATCAGCACTGTGCTCACAGGTCAGTCAGCTCCACAGACCTCCTGGCCTGGGGCAGGGGCCGCAGGTGGAGACCTTCAAAACCAGTCAAGCCCAGGTAATCTATACTTAGCTGGCTCCCACTTTTTTCCAGTGCTTGTTTTTTCAAATCTAACCAGATCTGTGATTGACATATGTGTTTTTATGATACTCTGTGGGCTTCTGTAGATGGGTATTGGAAGATGGACAATCCCATCACAGAGTGCGACCATTCAGGCTTGTAGGGAACACTCCACAGGCTCTGCTGGCTGTCCCCACCTATGTGTGGCCACTGCAGGCCTCGCTCCCCGCCCCTCAGTCCTGTGGGGCAGTGAGGGGAAATGGCGGTGCATGGGAAGCGGAGTCCTGGGCTGATGGTCTTCTTTGTGCTGCCTGTCTTCCTGTTTGTCTTATTGATGTGGGTGCACTTCTGTGCATGTTAATGTTAGACAGATTAGGCTCTTGTCATACCTATAATGAATGATTTGACCCATTTTGTCTTTCATTTACTTAATGCTCTATTGAGGATGGGGTGAGGTCTAAGAATGTACAATTGTGGGCATAGGTGTATGTATGAATGTGGTCTTGAGTTTATGTATGCTTCTGATTTTCAGAAATTAAAAAATTTCATATAGTCCAACTGAAAGCTTTCATTAAGGTGTGTGGAGTTTTGTGTCTGGCTTAGAAAGTTGTTTCCTACTCTAAGACTGTAAGATATGTCCTTGTATTTTCTACTTAGGACTACATTTACTTTTTACACGTGATGCTTATATCCATCTAGCACTTATTTTGGGGTAAGGAAAGATGTAGGGAAAACTGATTTTTCCCCCTGAGTGCCTACCAAGCTGTTCCTACACTATTTGTTGGCTAATGTCTTTATTATTTAAATTTTTCCCTTTTTATTCCTTATTGGTGTTTATTTCTGGATTCTCCGTACAGTTATGTTGATTTGTGTGCCTCTTATAACAAAGGCATAGTTTTAATTATGGCAGCATTTTAGTACATTTTAACATAACATAAAATGGACTGGAATGGGAAATTTTAATTCAGATAACCATTATATCTACTACTGGGCAACAACGCAGCAGTGGCCGCAGGACTGGAAAAGGTCAGTTTTCATTCCAGTCCCAAAGAAAGACAATGCCAAAGAATGTTCAAACTACCACACGGTTACACTCATCTCACACGCTAGCAAAGTAATACTCAAAATTCTCCAAGCCAGCCTTCAACAGTACATGAACTGAGAACTTCCAGATGTTCAAGCTGGATTTAGAAAAGGCAAGGAACCAGAGATCAAATTGCCAAAATCTGTAGTATCATTGAAAAAGCAAGAGAGTTCCAGAAAAACATCTACTTCTGCTTTATTGACTATACCAAAGCCTTTGACTATGTGGATCACAACAAACTGTGGAAAATTCTGAAAGAGATGGGAATACCAGACCACCTGGTCTGCCTCCTGAGAAATCTGTATGCAGGTCAAGAAGCAACAGTTAGAAGCAGACATAAAACAACAGACTGGTTCCAAATTGGGAAAGGATTATGTCAAGGCTGTATATTGTCACTCTGCTTATTTAACTTATATGCAGAGTACACCATGCCAAATGCCAGGCTGGATGAAGCACAAGCTGGAATCAGGATTGCTGGGAGAAATATCAATAACCTCAGATATGCAGATGACACCACCTTTATGGCAGAAAGTGATGAAGAACTGAAGAGCTTCTTGATGAAAGTGAAAGAGGAGAGTGAAAAAGTTGGCTTAAAACTCAACATTCAAAAAATGAAGATCATGGCTTCCTGTCTCATCACTTCATGGCAAATAATTAGGGAAACAATGCTAACAATGACAGACTTTATTTTGGGGGGCTCCAAAATCACTGCAGATGGTGACTGCAGCCATGAAATTAAAAGACGCTTGCTCCTTGGAACAAAGGCTATGACCAACCTAGACTGCATATTAAAAAGTAGACATTACTTTGCTGACAAAAGCCAGTCTAGTTAAAGCTATGATTTTTCCAGTATTCATGTATGGATGTGAGAGTTTCACTATAAAGAAAGCTAAGCACCGAAGAACTGATGCTTTTGAACTGTGGTGTTGGAGAAGACTCTTGAGAGTCCCTTGGACAGCAAGGACGTCAAACCAGTCAATCCTAAAGGAAATCAGTCCTGAATATTCATTGAAAGGATTGATACTGAAGCTGAAGCTCCAATAGTTTGGCCACATGATTCAAAGAACTGAATTAGAAAAGACCCTGATGCTGGGAAAGATTGAAGGCAGGAAGAGAAGGGGACTGCAGTGGATAAGACGTTTGGATGGCATCACTGACTTGATGGACATGAATTTGAACAAGCTCTGGGAGTTGGTGATGGACAGGGAAGCCTGGTATGCTGCATTCCATCGGGTTGCAAAGAGTTGGACACGACTGAGCGAATGAACTGAACTGAACATAACATAGGACAAATCCCTCTGTTCATAGACTTTTCAGAATTTAGTTGGCTACTGTTGTATGTTGATTCTTCCATATGAATTTGGAACCATTTTATCAAGCAGAACCCTTCAGTAGCCTGATTGACATTTTTATAGATGAAAGAGAACTGACAGTTTTATAATATTGAGTCTTAGGTGAGGACTTTGAGTCTTTTCCTTCAATGAACAGTGTTTTGTTTGTTTTTTGAAATTGTGTGTATACTAAGAATATAAACCAAAGCTTTCTCTGTGTGCATGGTGGGCTGAAGGCAGATCAGCATGCACATCTTCTGTTCAGAAAAGATGCCACTATCCCTGTAGGAGCCAGGACTGGGGTAACCCTGAGTCACCTGCTGGAGGGGTGACAGTGTCCTGGGGGAGGTAAGTGATTGACCTCTGAGGAATGAATGTGTTCTGTGGGGTGAAGAGGACAGGGTGGGGTGTTTGTAGGGGTCAGCAGAAGCAGAGGTACAAGAGCTCAAGCCCTGGCCCAGGGCATTCAGGATTCCTGCAGCATGAGGGATGAGAGAGGAGCAGAGAGGGACTTGGGTCTGGGTTGCAAAAGTCTTTGTCAAAGGTATTGCTTTGATTCTGTGAGCAGCAGTGAAGACCACTGAGCAGTGGTGTGGCATGATATGGCCTGTGTTTGATGAAGACCAGCACTCTCAGGGTGGAGGAAGTGGCCAAGGCAGCATTAGGAGAGGCAGCCATCAGAGATGGGCTCTCAGAGGGGGAGCAGGCACCTGCTGCCTGATATGAAAGGTTGGAGCAGGGTGAGGAGGGGGTGGCTAATGTTGATCACAGTATGGCTGTCACTGAGGGGTGTGAAGTGTGTCTGCTACCAAGTGATATGATGTGCATATAACTCTTGAAGTCACATAGTATAGGTTCTTCAATTTTTTTTTTTTTCAGAGTTGTCTTGGCTATTTTAGGTCCTCTGCATTTCTATATGAACTTTAGAATCAGTCTGTCAGTTTCTACAAAAAACATGCTGGGATTTTGATTGGGAATGCATTCAATCTGTAGATCCATTTGCAAATAATTGATTTCCTTGTACAGTATTTCTCTCCATTTATTTAAATTTTCTTTTATCTCTCAGCAGTGTTTGATAATTTTACTGGATTGTCCATCTTTTGTCAAATTTGTCCCTAAATATTTAATATAATTTTTGCTCACTGGCAGATGTTGTGGCTTTTTAAATTTTTGATTGTTTATTGTTAGTATATGGAAATACAGTTGATTTTTTAATATTAATATTTTTTAAAAAATTTAATATTAACTTTATATTTTGTGATCTTGCTAGATGACTTATTGATCTGGTTCCAACTATAGATTCTGTAGCATTTTCTGCATAGATGGTCACATCACCTGTGAATAAAAGTAGTTTTACTTTTTTTTCAATTTGGATATCTTATTTTTTTTCTTGCCTTATCACATAGACTAAAACCTCCAGCTGATACTGAATAGAACTAGTGAGAGCAGGCATCCTTGCCTTGTTCCCCATCCTGTAGGGATTGCATTTAGTCTTTTACTGTTAAGTATAATGTTCCTATAGATTTCCCTTTGGTGCTCTCTATCAGATTGTGGAAGTTTCCTTCTGTTCCTATTTGTTGATAATTTTTATTATAAGTGGATGTTGGATTGTGACAAATGCTTTTTCTGCATTTATTGAGATGATTATGTGGTTTTTATTTTTTGGTCTGTTATTGTGATTTACAGTGGCTGGAGTTAAAAATACCCAACCAACCTTGCATTCATGGAATGACCCAATTTGGTCATGAGGTATTATCATTTTTACATGTTGTTGGATATGATTTGATAAAATATTGTTAAGAAATTTTGCATCTATGAAGGATATTGATCTATAGTTTTCATTGTTTGTAATATCTGTGTCTAGTTTTGCTATCAGAGTAATGCTCACCTCAGAGAATCAGTTGGTAAGTGCTTTTTAGGTTCAATTTTTCTGGAAGAATGTGTGTAGAGTTGGAATTGTTTCTTCCTTAAATGTTTGATAGGATTCCCCAGGGAAGTCATCTAGGCTTAGAGTTTTCTCTGTGTGAAGGTTTTAACTACAACTTCAATTCTTTGTTAAATATAGGGCTATTTTTTCTTTCTTTTCCTTTTTTTTTTTTTTGACGTACCACATGGTACGGAGTATCTTAGTTCCCTGACCAGGAACCAAACCTGTGGACCCTGAAGTGGAAATGTGGAGTTTAACCACTGGACCACTAGCGTAGTCCTAGATAATCTATTTTTTCTTGAGTGAGCTTTGATAGTTTGTGTTTCAAGGAATTTGTCTATTTCTTTTGTTTTTTGATTTTAATATTTTTTATTGAGGTATAATTGACTCATCTGTTTCTTTTAAATTGTCCAGTTTACCTTCAACAAGTTAGATATATTCTTATTATCCTTTTAATATGTGTAGAATCTATTTATTCTCATTCTTAAGATTGGTAATTTGTGTTGTCCCTCTTTTCCTGATCAGTCAGGCAGGATGGTTATCAAATTTATTGATCTTCTTAAATAACTAGCCTTTGGCACTTTGATTTTTTTTCTTATTTCTTTATGTACTGATATTTATTATTTTAATTCTTTTGCTTCTTTTGAGTGTGTAATTTCTTAAGGTAGGATTTAATGTTGTTGACCTTAAAACTAATAGAGCTAATTATTTTACCAGCAAAATGTGTTTATCTGGGAATAGCAGAGAATTGCAACTCAGGACAGCCATACTATAGCAAAAACTATATAAAGCTAATTCCAGCTGAGCTATTTCAAATCCTAAAAGATGATGCTGTGAAAGTGGCAGTCAACATGCCAACAAATTTGGAAAACATAACAGTGGCCACAGGACTGGAAAGGTACACAGGACTGGAAAGGTCAGTTTTCATTCCAATCCCAAAGAAAGGCAGTGTGAAAAAATGTTCAAACTACTGCACAATTGTACTCATTTCACACGCTAGCAAAGTAATGCTCAAAATTTGCCAAGCTGGGCTTCAATAGTACGTGAACCAAAAACTTCCACATGTTCAAGCTGGATTTAGAAAAGGCAAAGGAACTGGAGATCAGATTGCCAACATCCATTGGAAGAAAAAGCAAGAGAATTCCAGAAAAATACCTACTTCTGCTTCATTGACTATACCAAAGCCTTTGACTGTGTGGATGACAATAAACTGTGGAACATTCTTAAGGAGATGGGAATATCAGATTATGTTACTGGCCTTCTGAGAAACTTGTATGCAGGTCAAAAAACAACAGTTAGAACTGGACATGGAACAATGGACTGGTTTCAAATTAGAAAAGGAGTACATCAAGGCTTTATTTTGTCACTCTGCTTATTCAACTTCTATGCAGAGTACATCATGCAAGATGCTGGGCTGGATGAAACAGAAGCTGGAATCAAGATTGCCGGGAGAAATATCAATAACCTCAGACATGCAGATGACACCACCTTTATGGCAGAAAGTGATGAAGAACTGAAGAGCTTCTTGATGAAAGTGAAAGAGGAGAGTGAAAAAGTTAGCTTAAAACTCAACATTCAAAAAATGAAGATCATGGCATCCTGTCCCATCACTTCATGGCAAATAGATGGGGAAACAATAGAAACAGTGACAGATTATTTTCTTGGGCTCCAAAATCACCGCAGATGGTGATTGCAGCCATGAAATTAAAAGATGCTTGCTCCTTGGAAGAAAAGCTATGACCAACCTAGACAGCATATTAACAAGCAGAGATATTACTTTGCCAACAAATTTGCGAATATTCAAAGCTGCTGTTTTTCAAGTATTCATGTATGGATGTGAGAGTTGGACCATAAAGCAAATTGAGTGCTGAAGGACTGATGCTTTTGAACTGTGGTGTTGGAGAAAATTCTTAAGAGTCCCTTGGACTGCAAGGAGATCAAACCAGTCCATCGTAAAGGAAATCAATCCTGAATATTCATTGGAAGGACTGATGCTACAGCTGAAACTCCAATACTTTTGCCACCTGATGTGAAGAGCTGACTTATTAGGAAAGACCTTGATGCTGGGAAAGATTGAAGGCAGGAGGAGAGGGGGATGACGGAGGATGAGATTGTTGGATGGCATCACTGACTTGATGGACATGAATTTGAGCAAGCTCTCGGAGATGGTGAAGGACAGGGAAGCCTGGTATGCTGCAGTCCATGGAGTTGCAAAGAGTCAGACACAGCTGAACGACTGAACAACAGCAATAATAGGCAAGTCCAGCAAACAAAGGAGAGGAAGTTACTTTGCAGAGAAAAGGAGGGGTTGCTCTGAAGGAAAGTCTATGGGAGGGAAGGGTGTTTAAGATGGTGGTAGCTTCCCACTGTCTGAGCTGAGAAGGTTCCCATCTGCTGGGCTTGTGGCCTGTCCCAAAGAAGAGATGTCTTCCTGCTGGGAATGCAAGTCATGGCTCTTCTTGTTGGCTTTGTGGTTCACTTGAAGTGGTGTGTGTGGGATCACCCCCTCTGGCTTCCCCTGCTAAATGAGGTTGCTGTTGTTCAGATACACAATGTCATTCTTTTCTAATATAACCTTTTAATGCTATTTATTTCCCACACATTTTTTAATTTTTAAAAAAATTTCTCCTATACATTTTAATATGTGTTCATTTTTATTCACTTTAATTTCATTTTTTGCATTTATTTTTTTGACTCATGAATTATTTTAAAGCATATTCAGTAGTTGATAAATACTCAGATTTCTCAGATAGCTTTCTCTTATTGATTTCAAATTTAATCCCATGTGGTCAGAGAACAGGGGCTTTCCAGGTGGCGCTAGTGATAAAGAACCTGCTGGCCAATACAGGAGACTTAGGAAATGCAGGTTTGATCCCTGGGTGGGAAGATCCCCTAGAGGAGGGCATGGCACCCCACTCCAGTATTTTTGCCTGGAGAATCTCATGGACAGAGGAGCCTGGCAGGCTACAGTCCATAGAATCACAAACAGCTGGATACAACTGAGCGACCTGGCAATGCAGAAAACATACTTTGTATGACTTGAATACTTTTAGGTTTATTGAGATTTCTTTTATTGCCCAGAATATAGACAGTCTTGGTAAATGTTTCATGAACTTTTTGAAGAAATATATATTCTTCTGTTAATGAATGAAATGTTATAAAAATACTGCTTGAACCAAGTTGATTGATGGTATTGTTCAAGTCTTCTGTACCTGCAGTGATTTTCTGTATACTTGTTATAACAATTACAAATAGAGGGCTGTTGGAATTTCTGTTGTATTTTGCATTTGTTTATTTCTCCTTGAATTTTTTTAGTTTTGAGTTTGTATATTTTAAAGCTTTGTTATTAGGTGCATAAATGTTTAGAATTGTTATGTGTCTGCTAAGAAAATAGAGTCCTTGAAGTCAAGCTGACTCTGCTTTTAGTCTCCTAAAAGGTCTTGTTTGCAAAATGAATTCAAGACTTAGTTATCTACCAACAGCAATGATACAGTTTCCATTGTCTTACTGTAGAAAATAGGAGTAGTAAATACAGAGATGACTAAGGGTGAAGAAAGACTTAAGGAACCCATGAGGATCTTACTCTAGTTGACAGGAAGGTGACTGCCAACTGGAAAAGTTGGTTAGGAAAGTGGAGGAGAGGACCTTTCCTGTAGTACAGGTTTCAGAAGGTCCAGGACTGCTTCTGGTGGCCAAGCCTCCTTGTAGGGAGACCAGCATAGTCTCATTTGCAGAATGCTGCATCATGGTGAATCATTCTGGGCAGCTGCCAGTGTGGGAGCCATTTAAGACTCTTAAAATGAGTTAAGATTTTAAATCATTCTGGAGAACGAGAAGAGCAGACTGATGACCAAGCACAAGCTTCAGAAATATTTTATTGGATGTGTACAAGTGCTTGCATAATGTTGATTGAACCAGTAGGAAGTCAATTATTAAACTACACTTTTCCAAATAAAAAGCGATTTATTGCTATGTCTCTGAAGTCTACTTTATCTAATATTAATATAGTCACTCCAGCTTTAAAAAAATATTTATTGATATATTTTTGGTTGCATTGGGTCTTTGCTGTTGTACATGGGCTTTCTTGAGTTGCTGCGAGCAGGCGCTACTCTCTAGCTGTGGTGTGCAGGCTTCTCATTGTAGTAGCTTCCCTTTTTGCAGAGCTCGGACTCTAGGATACGTGGGCTTCGGTAGCTGCAGCACACAGGCTCAGGAGTTGTGTTGCACAGGCTTAACTGCCCTGAGGCATGTGGGGTCTTCCCAGACCAGGGATCAAACCTATGTCCCCTGCATTGGCAGGTGGATTCTTAACCAGTGGACTACCAGGGAAGCCCCTCCAGCTTTTTTGTGATTATTATCAGCCTCATTTTTCTTCTCCCATTCTTTTACTTGAGCCTCTTTATGTTAACATACTTAGTGTTTCCTGTGGTTTCTAGAATATATGAAATACAGTTGTAATCTAAACGTCTTATATAGTAATTCTTTCCTCTGCACCATTTTCAGGTCAGTGTCTATTGATTGATTCATCCTCATTATGGGTTGTATTTTTTTTTTAATTTATTTTTTTATTGACAGATAATTGCTTTACAGAATTTTATTGTTTTCTGTCAAACCTCAACCTGAGTGAGCCATAGGTTTACACATATCCCCTCCCTTTTGAACCTCCCTCTCATCTCCCTCCCTGTCCCACCCCTCTAGGTTGATACAGAGCTCCTATTTGAGTTTCTTAGCCATATAGCAAATTTGGGTTGTGTTTTCTTGCCTCTTTGCATGCCTGGTCATTTTTGATTGGATGCCAGACACTGTTATTTTTCTTTCTTATATTTGTTTGTTGGTGTGTGGTGTTTTGTTTTCCTCTTGTTATTCTCAAGCTTTGTGCTGGGCTGGTCTAAGTTACTTGGGAATGGTTTGATCCTTTCAGGTCTTGCTTTTAGCTTTGGTAGGTGAAACCAGAATGGCATTTTACTTTTTTCTTCTTTTTCCTTTTTTGCCCGCATGGCTTGGCTTGCAGGATCTCAGTTCCCCAACCAGATATTGAACCTGGGCCATGGCAGTGTGAACCTGGGATCCTCACCACTGGGCCCCTTAGGGAATGCCCTAGTTTTACTTCTTTACTGAGTTGAAACCCTCCTGAGTGCCCTTCCCAGCACACTGAGAGTTGTGGTATTCCCCTGCTGCCAGGAGAGGCCCATTCCTGGCTCATTGTGAGCCCCATGGATTGTTTCTGCTAATCATTTTGGGCAGTTCCTCCCCCCGGCCTAGGGTCATTTCTGGCCTCCTGCCTCCATCTGTGCAGCCAGCCACAGTGGGTGTTCTTCCCATGCTTTGTTTTTTTTCCTCCCTTCTTCTTCATCTCTTGTCTCTGATACAGTTGAGAAAGG
Source organism: Oryx dammah (assembly GCF_014754425.2). Lineage (NCBI taxonomy): Eukaryota > Metazoa > Chordata > Mammalia > Artiodactyla > Bovidae > Oryx > Oryx dammah. Next base: position 13,500,492 of record NW_024070203.1, on the reverse strand, counting down.
TTCTTTGCTCTTAAGAACTAAGGCAGGTCTCGCTCACATAATCTTGAGTTCCTTGCCTTAAGGTCTGTGCCTTTGACCCCATATGCTAAGTCCCTTTTGCCAGCTAAGTAACATACTCATGTGCTGAGGATGTGGACATGGGTATCCTTGGGGACCCTTGCCCCTGTGCTGGCCAGTAAATCAGCTGAGTGACTGGGGACCCTCTGGAGGCCTCTGCGGTTCTCCCTGGTACTGGACCCTGTGGACTCCAGCAAGACCCAGGCCTCCCGAGTTGTTCCTGGGCCTGCTCTGGGTGTCCTCAGCTGGACATGCCCTTCAGGTGATGAGCTGGCGTGATCATAGGCTTTCCCACCCTTTGTTCCTGATGCCCATCAGCTTGAGAACTCTGGTTCCATGTGTTTCATTCAGTTTTTTAGTTGTTTGGGTTGAGGCGGCAAATAGGTCCATTCCTCCCAGGCAGGCTGGGAGCTTATGTCCCTTACGTTTGTGTTTGCTCCTGCTCGAGTTGGGTGTGCATGCTGCTGTTGCTGCTGCTAAGTCGCTTCAGTCATGTCCGACTCTGTGTGACCCGATAGACGGCAGCCCACCAGGACCCCGTCCCTGGGATTCTCCAGGCAAGAACACTGGAGTGGGTTGCCATTTCCTTCTCCAATGCATGAAAGTGAAAAGTGAAAGCGAAGTTGCTCAGTCATGTCTGACTCTTAGCGACCCCATGGACTGCAGCCTACCAGCCTCCTCCGTCCATGGGATTTTTCAGGCAAGAGTACTGGAGTGAGGTGCCATTGGGTATGCATAGCTGTCTGCATTTGTATGAAGGATGCTCCAAACTGTGGAGCTGGAGCTGTTCAACTCATCTTCTCTGAGGCCATGGAGATCGGTGGCTGTGGCTTTTTATAGGTGAAGCCCCTGTGCCAGGAGCAGGCTGCGTGCTCATAACCCAGACTGGCCCAAGGATCTCAGGAAGCGGATTCCATGCGCAGGGGTGCCTGCCTCTGAGAAGAGTCCTGATGGCTCTCTGTGGAGCCTGTGGCCAGCACCTTCATACCTACCTGACAGCTGTGGCATTTCCAGCCCTTCACCTTTGTGTGTGTGTGTGTTGGGCGGGGGGTGCTACCTCCTTGCTCTGCTGCTAATGGAATATGTGTTTTTATTTCTTGTTTTCTTTGTTATCTTTAGATGCTTTCCAGGAAAAGAGGGGAAACACCTTGCTGATGCCACCAGCCTCAAACCAGTCTTCTCCATCTGCTTTCTGTCTGCCTGGGATTCCTGGAAGTGTCTGGTCTGCTAATTGTATCTGTTCTTGTGTTCTAGCGCCCTTGTGGGCTTGTTCTTGTAAAACATGCATTTTTTCTGTCATTGCACTGAGGTTTTGGTGGGATGGGTGAATGCCTAGGACCAGGGTGCCTTCTCCATCTAGAGTTCTCACTTGTTGTAATCCCCGCACTCATCAGACACCTCTCATTGCCCCTTCCCATGTGGCTGCAGCTAAGTGTGTGTGTCCTGCTCAGGAGCAGGTGGAGGCCTGTCTCGTTTGCTTCCTCTACCTGCACCCTTTTTTGGATGGGCGATGCCCAGGAATGAAGGTGGTGCCCAGAAAACAGAGGACCCCAGTGTGAGAAAGCAGTCCTGAACATGTTGTCGGAGCCTGTGACCACATGGGGAAGTGCAGAGGCACTTGCATATTCCATGGGCTTTATTCTTTGGGACCATCTGTTGCAAGTGGTGTTTTGAGACACATGATGTTTGAAAGTTGCAACTCTCAAATCCCGTGAGCTGTTTGGATGGTTGGTTTCAGACGCCAGAGAGCCCACCAGATCCCTGAGTTGCCTGTCCAGTCTTGTTCAGCCAGCAGGAAGTGGGGGGGTCCCAGCCACTCAGTGACCAAGACGGTTGCTCTTGGCCTTCGGGGAGGGGTGTCCCTCTCTGCACAGTCAGTCAGCAGCACGAGGCCTTATGTGCACAGAGTGAAGGAAGATGCTGTCAGTGGAGGTGGTGATCGCGCTTGGCCTGGCCCCCTCTGCAGGCCAGCCTGGATGAGACCCTGCGGGCCAAGCACATGGCGGCAGGGCTGCCGGTTGCTCGGGTGGAGCGGGTGCCGCCTGTCCTCTGCGCACCGCCCAGCCAGATTGTGGCAGAGACCGTTTCCCAGATGAACCCCTTCTGATCTTGTATTTTACACAAATACACTAACTGCTCGTAAACTGAGGAGGCCAGTGACTTAAATGTTGCACGTCTGGTGACTCCAGGTCTGAAGAGAGGCGTCCATGTTCACACCAGGAGGCAAAAAGAAGCCGGAGCCACAGTGATGAGTGAGACCTACGTGAAGAGTGAGTGTGGCCCCTTGGCTGGCCTCTACAGCATGCTGCGGATTTCTGAGTAAATGCACTTGGGAGGAGTGACGGCTGCTTGAACACACTTTCTTTAAGATTTCATTAGAAAAGAAAAGGAAGCTCTTGTCTCTGCCGACGCTGGCTCAGTCTGGGGGGGCAGCATTTGCCTGACACAGTGGCTTTGTGCTCCGTGGGGGACAGTCGCTGTGCCTTCCTCCTTGCCTACAAAAGCCCCAGGGCCAGTGTTCACTCTGACTGGCCACTCTACCTGCAGCCAGGGCCAGCTCTTTGCCTAGGGCATGGTCCAGGGCGGAGTGTGGGCCAGAGGTCCTCCTGGAGTGTCTTCATGGGGCTGAGCCCACACCGCCTGCTTTTTATAGGAGCTTGGATCCAGCCGGGCTCTAGAGGCAGAGAAAACGCGGCCTGGGATGGAAGGTCAGGGTAAAGGTGGCCAGAGTGACCTCAAAGCAGGCAGCCAGTGGGTCCCAGAGACCTCGGCCAGCACGGTGGACGGAGGGGGCGGTGTGTGCGCCTGAGGCTGCAGAGGCCGGGCCGGTGAGGCTAAGTCCTCAGAGGCTGAGCCAGGCGGTGGGCCGGGGCCAGGCTTGACCCTGCCATCGGACTTTGTCACTGTAGGGCTGTCCACCATCCTGCTGGACGCCGTCACTGACAAGGACCCTCGGGTGCAGGAGCAGGTATGTGCCGCCCTGTGCGCCCTTGGAGAGTCGCAGCCAGTGGAGGTGCTTAGCGCCTGTGAGGAGCACCTGCGGCTGCACGAAAAGGTATTGCTCCTCGCTCCTCGTGGATGGGGTGAGGCCTGCGGGGAGGGGCGAGGCCTGCGGGGAGGGGCCTGTGGTGAGGGGCGGGACCTGTGGGCGGGGTTCGTGGCGAGAGGCGGGGTCTGTGGTGGGGCGGGGCCTTTGATGAGGGGTGGGGCCTGCAGGGCAGTGGCCCAGGTGGGTCTGAAGTATGCAGCCAGGCTGCTGTAGGTGGAAAGTCGCACTGGCAAGTCCAGGCCCCCTTGAGGCGGCAAGTCCTGCATAGGTGACCCACTCCGTCCTGTGGGTTGGTCCCGTTGTGGGGGACCGAGTGGTCGGCATTGTAGTGTACAGTTGCCCTTGCGCAGGCCCAGTCCACCGTTCCTCTCATCTACCAGCTAGTGAGAGAGGGCCTGGGTCCCCGTGGTAAGCAGAACACGTGCTCGCACCTGGGACAGGGCGTCGCCCAGCAGGCCCAGGCCTCTGCTCCCTGCCCAACCATAGACTCCACTGGTCGGGCCCTGCTGAGACTGCACCAAAGGCTGTGCCAGCTCCGCCTCTCCTGGTCCCAGCTGCAGGGTTCTGTGACACTCCTATCTCCCTGTAGTGGGACATAATTTCAGTTTCCACAGTGCATAGTTTAGGCTCATTCCTAGGAGTTAGACTTGCAGTCTCAAAAGACCGTTTTTATTTGAGTTTTGGGCTCTCATCTGTCAGCTACCATTTCAGGGTTGGACAGCTGAGTCCTGACGGGGCCCCTGGGCCTCTGAGCCAGTTTGATGACCCCCTCCTCTCCAGCAGGGCCCCTTCCCGCCCCTGCCCCCACCCCCACCACTGTCCCAGTTTAAGGAGACCAGGGCTCATTCCTGAGCTTGGAGAGGAGCCATGAGAGACAAGTGAGTCACGGTCCTTCCTCCACCATCTCTCTCTACAGCTAGCTCATCCATACCGGACGATGATCCTAAGGGCCATGGAGATAGTCGTGAGCAATCACATTGGCGAGCTGGACAAGGACATGGCCAGGGCCATCATCTTCCTGGCCTCCAATGAGATGACCAAAGTGAAGGTGTGGGGGATACTTGCCCTGGCCTGGCTGACCTGCCCCTGGTTGGGGCAGGGAGCTGTTTTCTTCCCCTGTGCATTGAGAACATGGGTTTGTGTCTGCCTGCCTCAGGTCTGGCCCGTTGGTCCTATGTACTGACTGCCCTTGTGGGGTGGGGCGGGTCACCCCGCCATCTCAGATGGAAACCAAAGTGGAAAGCAGTGCTCCCAAGCTCTCAGGGCGAATGTAGGAGCACCAGGGCCTGACTTGAGTGTGCATGGGCTTGGGGCTCAGCCTGGGGCCCTGCTCACAGCAGCCCCAGAGCGTCCTGAATGCTGGTGGCCTGTCCTCCAATGGAACTGAAGGCAGAGTGTCCAGTTTTCCTCCTGGGCACCTTCAGGATGGGTGAGGTTTGCCTCCTTTGGTCAGGGTGTCAGTTGAGGTCTTTGGGGACAGGAGCTGGTCTCTGATTGGCAGCAAGCCGCCAGCAGCGTCCTGGTGGCGGTGGGGAGGCGGTTCATCAGCAGTGTGATGGAGGAGCTGCTGAGCAAGTTCCAGCCCGGGCTCCTGCCGCACCCCTGCACCGTGCACACGCTCGCCAGCCTCTCCGTCTCCAATGGTAGGTGGTGGCCCCACCTCTCCGCCCACATGCTCAGAGGTTCTAAGGATGGCACCTCAGTTCCTTGGGTCCCAGTTGCTCCACCACATGCCCCAGGCTGTGCAGAGAGAGCTCAAGGTGTGTGGCGGGGTGGGGGTGGCCATGGGCCTCTGTGACGTGCCCCTTCTTGCAGTGTTTGGCATGGTGCCCTTCCTGACGTCCATCCTCAGCACCATGCTGCCCATGCTGGGCGCAGCCAAGCACGACTCAATGAAAGTGGTGTTCTGCTGTGGTAAGACAGGGCCTCTGTGGGGTGATGGGTGGGTGTGGCCTGCCCACAGTTGGGGGGTTCTTTGTTTCCAGTGCTCCTTTGTGGGGGGCTGGGGGCCTTCAGGCTGCAGGAGGACGGTGGGACGATTAGAGGAAGGGTGATGCAGGTGGGGGCTAAGCGGGCGCTGCTGCAGGTAGAGACCTGATCTCTGCTGTCTGGCGGCTTTTCTCTGCTGCTGGGGACCCCCCCACCAGGACCTTACGCCGTATTTCCCTGAGCCCTGGACACTTGATGGGGGGCAGGAGGAGACTGACCAGAGCTGCAGCTCCTTCCCACTTCTCTCCCTGCTCACGTTGGCAGAGTGACATTTCCCTGGGTATCCTGGGAGTGGTCACTCTCCCACCCTCTGTGTGCCATGGGCAGCGCCTCATGGCATGACTCCTGATGGGCAGGAGGGCACTCCTATAGGGGGGAGCAGAGGGTCTTGAAAGATGGGGCCTGAGGGAGCCTGGCCTCTTCTAGTGGCCTGCACACAGTTCTTGTCCCTCGGCTTCCTGGTGTCCCTAGTGTCCCCTCCAGTCTCAGGAAGACAGCTGCTACTGAGGGGAGGGAGAGGGAACACCTAGGCCCATGAGACCCCATGAAGACAGGATCCCCTTTTTAAAATAGTTTATTTTTGGTTGTGGGCTTCCCAGGTGGCACTAGTGGTAAAGAACCCACCTGTCACTGTGGGTTTGATCCCTGGGTTGAGAAAATCCCCTGGAGGAGGGTACGGCAACCTACTCCAGCATTCTTGCCTGGAGAATCTCATGGCCAGAGGAGCCTGGTGGGCTACAGTCCATAGGGTCACAAAAAGTCAGACATGACTGAGCAACTTAGCATGCATGCACACATTTTTGGTTTTGCTGGGTCTTTGTTGCTGGCGAGGGCTTTCTTTAGTTGTGCAGAGTAGGGGCTACTCTTTGTTACGCTGGTTTCTCTTATTGTCGAACACGGACTCTAGGCACCCCAGCTTCAGTAGTTGTGGCACACGGGCTTAGTTCCCCCGAGACATGTGGGATCTTCCTGGACCAGGGATCAAACCCAAGTCCCCTGCATTGGAACATGGATTCTTAACCACTGGAGCACCAGGGAAGCCCTAAGGACCCTTTTTAATCCCCAGCCCAGGCTGTTAGAGGTTCTGGGCTTCCACCACCGTGGCCAGGCTAGAGGGATGTGGTTAGGCTGTGGCCACACCAAGACAGGGGTTGAGAGGCTGGTAGCTGAGCAGAGAGTTGGTGTTTGCAGAGGAGTCCCAGTGAAGCTGCCTGTTCTGTGCACACCAGGGGACTTTCCTATCTGGGGCCTAGGGCTTTGGGCTGCACCTGTTAATGGTGGCTTTGGGTTCAGGTTCCCCAGCTCTCAGGGACTCTAGGAAGAGCTCTAGCCCTTCAGAGCCCCTGCGTTCCCGTTCTCTCTGTTCCACGCCTTCCTCTTGAGGTCCCCTCCCACATGCGGGTGATAGCAGGCTGTTGGACTGAAACCCTCTTTGACCTGGTTTCTGCTGAAAAGGGAACTTGGAACAGGATCCCTGAGCAGCTGGGTGGGAATCACTGCTGAGCTCAGAGTGCAGGGGCAGGACACAGAGAGGACCGAGGCAGAGCTGGGGGGCGGGGGGCGAAGAGCGCCAAGGACAGTACTCATCCCGGCTGGGGGCACAGGAGGGACTGGGCAGAGCTGTGGGGGCTGGGGGAAAGAGCGCCAAGGACAGCACTCATCCCAGCTGGGGGCACAGGAGGGACTGGGGAGAGCTGTTGGAGCTGGGGGAAAGAGCGCCAAGGACAGCACTCATCCTGGCCGGGAGGGAGAAGGAGAGCCTGTGTTGGAGCTGAGGGCTAGTCCCTGGCCCAGCAGCTGCCCTGGGAAGTGCTGGCATCGCTCCAGGACTTGCAGAGCCCTGTGCAGGAGGCCCTGCCCCTCACAGGCTGCAGGCCTACAGTGTTCACCTAGCTGCCGTGTTGTGTGTGAAGGGCCGGTTGGGCCAGCAGACAATGCCTGCAGCCACCCTCTGGCTGAGGTGTGTGCTCCTCGCCACAGACAGTGCTCCTCGCCACAGACAGTGCTCCTCGCCACAGACAGTGCTCCAGGTCTGCAGTTGAGGGAAGGATGGTCCTACCCACTGGAGCGGCCTCAGTCAGGCCAGGAGGGTCCACGTCAGCCCATCCGCAGCCTGGTTGGGCCACAAGAGGACTGGGACCTCTTGTTCTTCCAGGCAGTCTCCGATTCTGGGCAGATTGTGTTCACTGTGCAGGAAGGTGGCCCAAGTGGGCCGTGGGACCCAGAACAGGAGCGTGTTTGCACTAAGAGGTTCTTGTCCAGCTCACAGGGTGCTGCAGCCAGGCAGGGGGAGGGCAGGGAGGAGGGCCCCAGAGGTGGGTGGACAGGGCCCAGACAACAGGTGCTCAGCTGGCCTGCACACACTGCCAGCGCTGGCAGGCAACCACAGCTCACCGCCCACCAGGAAGGTCTGATGAGAGAGGCAGCAGCAAAATAAACAGAAAGGGAGACTAGAGGAAGCAGACAGTTGAGGGAGGGGAAAACAGGCAGGAGAGGAAATCTGGTTGATATTTCACTGAGACGAGAGAAGATGCATTCATGAAACAGAAGCACTTTGCTCTGAAGAAGCTACGTTTGGACAATGCAATAAAGCTTTTGGGAATTAACAACATGATGAAAATGAAAGGTAGAAATGGAAGTGTTCTAGAAAATAGAGCCAAAAATGCAAGTATGCGGAAAACAGAAGAGAAAGAAAAGACTTAGCGAGTGAAGCTGTGAAGCCAGTCTTGGATAATCACCCTGGATAGAAGGAACAGAGAAAGCGGAGTTGGGTTGTGGTGGGAGCTGCCCCAGATGGAGAGGCCCTCCCCGCGCCCACTTCAGGAAGCTTCCGCAGGGCAGATGGTCAGGAGAAGGCCGAGGGCTTGCCTTCTGCTTGAGGGAGAGTGCTAGAAATTTCCACTGAGAGTCAGGTCCCTGCCCCGAGGCTCGCTGAGCAGGAAGGTGTGGAGAGGCTCCTTGAGAAGCCAGGATCCGGAAGTGTATGGCCCGTGTGGTGAGGCTGGGGGAGCCTCAGGATGTGTGGCAAGAGGTGTGGAGGTTGCCACAGTGACTCGGGCCTGGAGAACGAGGGGACTCAAACCCCAGACGGTCCTTAACTCAGAACACAGCTGGTCATGGAGGGAGTGGTGGGCTCGGAGCCACAGGGGTCTGGAGGGGTGGATGGAACAGGCTGGCCCCGGCCTGGGGTATGTGGGGAACACTGCGCGCAGGTGTGTGGAGAGAGAGGCCCAAACCCCCTGTTTGCTTCTGGAATAAGGAAAAGCAGGCTGGGGGAGGGGCCTGAGTGGCTTGTTTACCTGAGGCACGTATGTCCTTGATTAAAAGCACAAACCTGGTAAGAAACTCAGGGCGGGGGGTTGTTCTATTTCTGACCATGTAATGTCCTGTTATCCTGAAAGCCCTTCCCACACAGGGTACCTCGAAGCCCTGGTCACCTTGACCAGCAGTCTGAGCAACTCAAGGAGCAAGAGTAGGGGGGATGCAGGGGTTGGGGTGGCAGGCAGGGCCCAGGGCCCACCTAAGTGGACCCCCTCCCCCGAATGCACCCTCAGTGGGAGGATAACCAGCCGCAGGCCTCCTGCTGTGGGCCCCGGGGGGGGGGGGGGGTTGGGTAGAGGGGGTTCCTATATGCTCTCTGCTTGTGATCGTAGCTGGCTTCCTGTAGGCAGAGGGCTGGGCTGCAAAGCCTAAGCTGAGAAAGTAGCCTTGTAAGTGGTCCAGGTCATGAGCTGGAGCACGTGGTCCTGTCAGTCAAGATCCTGGGGGTGGGCTCTCGCCTCAGGGCCAGCTGTGAGCCAACACCGCTGCCAGCCATCTGGTTCTCATCTCCTTCACTGCACAGGCCTCAGTGGGGCTGCGTGGCCACGTCCTGGCCTCTGACTCTTTGTGGTCCCATTGTCTCCCTTGACCCACAGTCCAGGCCCTGCTGACCACTCACAGGTCTACACCTAAGTGGGTCCCCTGGCTTCCCTGCCTGGGCATCCACAGCCCTGTCCCTTGCATGGACAGAGCCCCACCCAGGCTGGTGCTCCCCACCTTCAGCACTGCACCCCCACGCTGGCTCACATACAGGGTCTTCCTGCATGTGCCCTGGGGGTCCTATGCCATCTTGGACAGCAGCCCTTGAAAGCATGTGGTATGTGTGTCCATGAGGGGAGAGGTGGGCACCACAGACCAGAGCAGGCGGGCCTGGTGGCCTGGTGGCATCTGGGAGAGGTTGGTCATGTACTAGTATCCACTGTGACACAGGGCCACAAATCAGGGGATTAAGACAATGGGGCTGTCTTCTACAGCTTGGAAGACCAGTGTCTGAGAGCAGGCTGTTAGCAGGGCCGCTCACCTTCTGTGACTCTGGACAGAGTCCTTCCAGGCTCCCCTGGTGTCTGGAGGTGCCTCTCAGTCTGGGCTTGAGGCTGCGTCACTGCACCGTCTGCTTCCGTCATCAGTATGTCTCTGCTTATGAGGAAAGGGTCCTGGTGGGTTAGGGCCCACTCCACCCCACCCCACCCCACCCCACCCCACCCCACCATGACCTTGTCTTAACTTAGTGTATCTGCAGAGACTGAATTTCTAGAAAAGTCATGTTCCAGGTTCTGGGAAGGGCAAGAGTCAGGGGACCCTTCACCCCCGCCCCACCCTGTAGTCCTGAGCCTGGCCGGGGTGCTCAGGAGGGTGTCTCACAGGCGGGCATGGGATATTAGAGGGGTTGCGTGAGAGCCGGCGTGACCATGCCCACTGCCTTACCGCTGGGGTCGCCGCAGCTCTGCAGCGCTTCAGTGAGAGCACCCTGGAGTACCTGGCCAACCTGGATCAGGCCCCAGACCCCACTGTCAGAAAGGACGCCTTTGCCTCAGACATCTCTGGTGCTTACGACATCCTTTTCCACCAGTGGCTACAGAGCCGGGAAGCGAAGGTACGCTCTGTGGGTGGGGACTGGTGGCCGCACCTGCTGGCTGCCCTCTCCCTCCCCAGCCTCAAGGTCCTGCTACAGATCCCTGAGCCCTCTGCCATCCCTCAGGATCTTGGTAGAGATTTGTGTCCATCTGCCCACGCTGGGCCTTGTGTTGTGGGGTCTCCCCTGCAGGTCCTCGCAGCGTTGGGCTGCTTTGCTGAGGCCCCATCCCCACCTTGGGGCCTCCACGCATTAGGGAGGTGCCTGGCTGCTCCTACTTCTCCCCAGGCCCACTTCCTCTGCCTCGTAGGAGCCTCTGCTCTAGGTCCGTGGTGGAGGATTCCTTGCCCTTGTGCCCCCACCACTGACCGGTGTCCCTGCCCCCTCTAGCTGCGGCTTGCAGTGGTGGAGGCCCTGGGGCCCATGAGCCACCTGCTCCCCAGCGAGAAGCTGGAGGAGCAGCTCCCCAAGCTGCTGCCTGGCGTGCTCGCCCTCTACAAGAAGCACGCCGAGACCGTCCACGTGTCCAAGGTGTGCACAGTGTGGCTGCGGGCCTCCATGGCTGAGGCCCTGGTGGGCTGTCGGCCTCAGCGAGGAGCTGGAGAGCCAGGCCCCTGGCCTCACGGGGCCCCCTTCCTGGCACCGCTCCCTCCTCGCTCCAGCCCCAGGGTGGTGTCCTGCTGGGAGGCTCTCCTAGCCAGGTGGGATGGGGCCGGGGCCGAGGAGGTCCTGACAGGCCGCTCCTCCCTGCAGAGCCTCGGCCAGATCCTGGAGGCAGCCGTGAGCGTGGGCAGCCGCACTCTGGACGTCCAGCTTGACTCTCTCCTTGCCGCTCTGCACACTCAGGTGGGCTGGTGGAGGGGGTTGTGAGCAGGCTGGGGCCAGGCGCTGTGCTCCTGCTATGGGGGTGCCTGCTGAGGGGCCCAGGGAGCAAGACTCAGGGCGGGGATCCAGCCAGGTGGACCTCTGTGGGCTTCCCGAGTCATCTGGGTGCAGCCCGTGGGGGTACCCTGACTCGGGCAGTGGGGCACCGGACAGCCCTACATGCAGGGGCAGGAGAGGAGGAGGCGGCCAGCAGGGCAGGGGGAGCGTCTGTGCTGCCTGCAGGTCCCCGAGGGTCAGGGCTCAGGCGGAGCAAAGGAGCCGCCTCGGCAGCTGAGGCCAGCAAGGGGAGAGCCCGAAGGCTCTACTGGAGAAAGGGCCTTGGGGGCTCCTCAGCCGTAATGAGCTTGAAAAATTATGAAGTGGATAGATGCCTAGAAAAATCTTAAAAATGTCACAATTGGTAGAAGAGAAATAGAAAGTTTGACTAAACCAGTAAAGAAATGGAGACCACATTCCAGGCCCTTCCTTTCTGACAGCAAACCCGGGACCCAGTGATGTTCAGGTTGCCTCTTCCAGACTTTTGAGGGATAGCCCATTTCCACCTCACACAGGTGGGCTTGGAAATGAGAAAAGGATCTGGAGCTGCCTGACAGGTTCTGTGGGACTGGTCTTGACTCCAAGTCAGGACCACACAGAGAAGTCTGGGCGCCCGCGGGTGAGCTGGCATGAGGGTCTGTGTGGAGGAGAGTTGGCTGCCCACCCCGTACTAGCTGCATACGGGGCCCAGTGGGAGGGGCTGTGGGAAGGTTCTCTCTGATCTCAGCGATGCAGAAAAAGCTTTTGGAGAAGTTCAGCACCTATTTGTCATTGAAACTCTTAGCAACCAGGATGGGAAAGGAACTTCTCTTACTTGGTAAATTTTAAATACCTGACCCATCAGCATGCATCATACAGTGATGGATACAGTTTGCATCACAATGGATAGAAGTGACCACCTTCCCTTAGCGTCCAGAGCAGGAAGGGGCCCCAGTCGCTTGTCAGCAGAGCCTGGGGTGAATTCTGTGAGGAGAGAAGCGGAAGGGAAGGATCCAGGACAGACCTGTGGTTTGCCTTCGCCTGGCCGCCTGCCCACCCTTCGTCCTGGCGTGCTGCTGCTCCCCATGCCCAGCGAGGTGGCACAGCCCTGAGGGCAGGGTTGCCTTGTTCTGGGCCCTGCCATGTCTGCTCCTAGCGGGTATTTGTTCTGGATAGTTGATGCACTCATCTAGAAGTTCATTCATACAAGAACTGAATCTATTTACAAGTCCTAGAACTCTGTTCAGCAAGGCTGCCAGTTACAAGACCAACCTGTAAAAATCAAGAGCATTTTCCCCCATCAGTGGTGACCAGCTAGAAAGTACCAAAAAAAAAAAAAAAAAAGGTGTTTACAATAGCAACAGAAACTTAATTGTAAAGTATCTGGGAATTAACCTAGCGAAGAATGCCTAAGATCTCTGTGGAGAAAAAGTTTACAACTTGGGAAAAAAGTGAGGGAAAAAAAGAGAGATAGAGTATTATTTACTTAATACAAAGTGATGGCCTGAAACTAAAAACTGTAATCTGTGGGGAGGGGGGCGGGGTTTAAAAGGGGAATATTTGTGGAAAAGCTGAGAAGCTAGAAAAGTGTGCTGTTTCCTTTTCTTAGTGCTTTCCATTCATGTCTTTTGTTTTTCTGTTGATTTTAGGGTGTTTTTTTTTCATATTGGTCTGTAGCAGTTATTTACAGTCTTGTGTCATGTATGTAGATATTTGTTTCTGTTTTGTTGTTATCTGTGGCTCTGTTTATGATTTTTTTTGCCATGGAACATTAGTTAATTTTTTAAAGCCATCACTTATCTTTCTTTATACAGTCCAGGTTTTGCTGTACTTATAAAAGACTTTCCAATTCTGCAGTGAGTTTTTAGGTTCTCTAACTTCCCCTATGGAGAAGGCAATGGCACTCCACTCCAGTACTCTTGCCTGGAAAATCCCATGGATGGAGGAGCCTGGTAGGCTGCAGTCCATGGGGTCGCTAAGAGTCAGATAGGACTGAGCAACTTCACTTTCAGTTTTCACTTTCATGCATTGGAGAAGGAAATGGCAACCCACTCCAGTGTTCTTGCCTGGAGAATCCCAGGGACGGGGTCCTGGTGGGCTGCCGTCTATGGGGTCACACAGAGTCGGACACGACTGAAGTGACTGAGCAGCAGCAGCAGCGTTTCCCCTATAGTGTTTAATCGTCTGGAGTGTATTTTAGAGGAAGAGTGAAAAGCTAGTTTTATCTTTTCTCAAGGTGACTGCCCTCGTCACTAGTTATCTCTCTGATCTGTCACCTTTTAATCGATCACTGCAAACCTTAGCACCTGGACTCAGCAGCGGTTTGTGCTCCAGTCACTGTGGAGTTCTGAGCATCTCACGCAACTTCCGCAGGCTCCCTGGGGCAGGCCAGAGTGTCTGCTTCCAAGCTGCTCCCTCGCTGGCCCCCGGCCCTGGTGGGAGGTGCTCTGTGGGTCACTGAGTGACCCCAGGAGCAGGCAGCAGGGCCTTGGGGACCTGGAACCAGCCTGGTGGCCCTGCCCGCACCTGCTCCACCTGCTCCGGTTCCCTGGGAACTGGCAGGGCCAGGCTGGGGTGGCGCCTGTGGTCCCTGCACCACATCTCCGTCCTGGTTAGGATGCTGGGCTTTCCCAAGGGTCCCCTCAGAGCCCTGCAGGTCCTTTCTTGTGACCTTGGGGGCCGAGTGGGGGCGGGGATGCCACCCAAAGCTCAGCCCCAGAGTGTTGCCCACAGAGGTGCAGTGGGGCCCAGGGGCGCAGCTGCATGCAGCCTCTGCCTGCACCCCTGCCAGGGCAGCTCCCTTTCTTTCTCAGTTTGGATGGACAGACTCCAGTGCTTTCTGTGCTCACGTGTCCTGCCCGAGAAAGTGGGGAGCTGTCCCCTTCCTCATCAGGAAGTGTGTCTGGGGAGTTTGTTCACCTGGCTGCCAGTGAGTGGGGTGGGGTGTAGGAGGAGGGCCAGCTGTGCATCACTCAGGGCCTGAGAGCATGTCTGGGCGCAGGCAGGGGTTCCTCACCCAGGTGAGTGCACCCGAGGACCTGCAGCTTCCTGGAAGTTTGAGATGTCCCTCTTCAGCCCCACCGGCCGCTGACTGTCTTCTGTCCTGGACAGATCTGCGTGCCTGTGGAGTCATCCAGCCCGCTGGTGATGAGCAACCAGAAGGAGGTGCTGCGCTGCTTCACGGTGCTGGGTATGCAGGTGGAGCCCTTGGTCTCATCAGGGGGCTCACCGCCCTGAGCATCTGTCCTCCTTGCTGGGCCTGGGGGGTGCAGGCAACCAGCAGGGAGCAAGATGGTATTGATGAGCACTTGCCTGCAGCCTGCTGCTCGCCGGACCGCCTGCTGGCCTTCCTGCTGCCCAAGCTGGACACCAACAATGAGAGGACCCGTGTGGGCACCCTGCAGGTCCTGAGGCACGTCATCAATGCGGCGGGTGAGTGCCTTGTGGAACGGAGATGGGATAGGCCTGCCTTGTCCATCTGTGGGATGAAAAGGAGCATTTTGCTTTGAGTTCTTGAGATACTTTCCCCAACTTTCTATTTTGCAAAATTCCCTGCTTTTTGAAGAGTTGCAGCAGTGGTGCTCGCCTGCCTGCCAGCAGGTTGTCCGTCTCTGATGTTTGCCCTCGGCAGGGGCTGTAGTCGGCGGGCCGTGGCGCCTCAGCGTGGGAGGCTGGTGGCTGAGTCCTGCTGACCCCCACCACCTGCAGCCATCCGCGGCAGCGGCCCCTCAGTGTGGAGGCCTGGCCACGGGCACAGCTCACTCCGCTGTCTCTTAGACATGGACCTTGGGAGGAGTGGAGGCCAGTTCTGTGGAAAGTCCCTGGTTTCCATGTGTCTGAAGATTTCCTCACAACTGGATAGGAGAGTTCAGGTTTCTTGCTTTTAAGCAGTTTTAATCAGCAATAAGCCTGAATGGTTTTCACACGTGAATTTGTGTGTGTGTGTGTGTGTGAGTCTTGGTTGCTAAACAGTGGCCGTGACCACATCAGGCCTTCAGGTTGGAGCCAGGAGCAGGGAGTGGTGCTAAGATTCTGATCACCCTGGAGGCGCCCTCACCCCACATGAACCTGGGATCCCTGACTCAGCTCTGCTGCCCTGAACTACTAACCTCCTCACTTCTTAATTGGATAAAATAATGTCATTTGCTGAAAAAAGTCATTTTTCCCTCAGAGAGAGATAGGTGGGCCTCCCTCAGAGAGAGATAGGTGGGCCTGTGCTTAGGTAGCCTTCTCCTCCCGCCACGCAGAGGGCCACACTGAGGCCAGAGCCCCGCAGCACATGCTGCCTGGCCTCTGCCCATCGGCAGGCAGGCTGAGCCCCCTGTTGGTTTCTTGCAGCTGCTCAGATGGAAGTTAAGAAACCCTTCATTCTTTCCTCCATGAAGCTCCCTCTTCTGGACACCAACAACAAGGTGGGTCAGTGGGCAGCGCACAGCGGCAGGCGGTATGGCCACCACTGACAGGCAGCTGCCGCCTCAGCACACCAGGCCTCAGCAGGCGCGTGCAGGCCTGGGTGTCTGCTGAGCTGCGTGTCTGGGCCCCTGGCTTCCTCATGATGCGTTAACCAGGTGTGAAGCTAGGAAGCAGTCCTCAAGACCACCCTGGGGCTTGATCATTCTCTAGAAGAACCCGCAGAACTCAAGAGCTGTTATACCAAAAAGACCTACGTGAATGTCAGCCACAGAGACGCCCATGGGGCAGCCTGGGCTCTCACTTGGAGCCCCCATCCTGGCCCTGTGGAGCCATGGGCAGCGCTGTGCTGGCTCGCATGGAGAGCTGCCCAGGGAAGCCCCAGCCTTGTGTCAGAGGTCTCTGTCAGGCCTCCATCATGCAGATCTCGGCATCCAGCCCTTCGGGTGGCCTGATGCCCCACCCGAGTCACAGGGCTAGATGACTTGGTGCAGCAGAAGCCCCAGGGAACAGGAGCTTGGACTCCGGCAGGATATCCACAGCTTGGTGGTGACCCCAGAGCTGAGGGCGGGGCTGGCCCTCCCTGCTTGGGCTCAGTGGCAGCGGGTCCCCTTCCTGTGGCTGCCCCAGCCTTTGTGCTCATCCTGCACCCCGTTCTTGGGGACCATCTATGAGAGTCCCAGAAGCTACTGGAATGGAGCCCAAACTACTGAGGCTGCATCTGTTTCAGGGCTCCTGTGCCCTGTGCCACCCTCAGAGGGGCCCAATGCCTGCCCGCTGTGTCGGTGGCCAGAAGCACCCAGCCTAGGGGCCTCAGGCTGCCACATGGCTCAGTCCCTCCAGACCCATCAGCTCATGGTCGCTTGGGACACATGTGCGACCTGGGATCTGGAGAGGAGAGGTGTGACCAGGACAGGGGGAGGGTCCCAGAGAGGGGTGCAGGGCTGGGGGAAGGCGGAAGGTGTGGGCAGAGAGTGGGTGAGATGCCAGCCCCTGCTGGCTGTCGTGCTGCGGCCAGCACTCCTCTGAGGCCCCTTCCTGCGCCCCCTGCTCTGGGCAGGTGAAGCGGGCGGTGGTGCAGGTGGTCAGCGCCATGGCCCACCATGGCTACCTGGAGCAGCCTGGCGGCAAGGCCATGGTCGAATACATCGTGCAGCAGTGCGCTCTGCCCCCCGAGGCTGAGGTAAGGCACGCCTTCCCTCTGCTCCATCATTGCGTGTTGACCCTTGGACCCGTGGTTTGTCGTCTGACTGCTGAGTGGCGCTCTGGGGGTGTGCTAGTCTGCTAGCCACGTGGCAGGTGTGAATTAAGCATCTGTGAAAGTGAGGGTGCAGGTTTCTGCAGGGCTTGCATTTGTCCCCCTGTGTAAGCAGCTGCTGTGAGACGCTGAGATGTTTGATTTCATAAGAAGCTTCCAGGTGGTTTTCGAAAGTAGCTGTGCCATCTTGCGGCCCCAGCAGCAGCTCTGTTGGCACGTGGGGTTAGGTCAGTGCTGTGTGTCTCATTTTCTAGCTACTGTGATAGGCTAGCATCATACCTGTGACCAGTGATATCGGCATCCGCATGTCTACGTGCCTGCTCACAGCTTTTACCTGCTTTGGAGTTGGGCTGTTCCCTTTCTTCTTCTTCAGGACAGAAGTGCTCTTCATATATTTTAGATGCAAGTCCCTTATCAGATTTATGGTTTGTAAATATTTTCTGACAAATCTGTTGCATCGTAGGTATTTATTTTCTTAACATTGTATTTCAGAAAGCAAAAGTGCTAATATTTTAGAAGTCCACGTTATTGGGCTTTTATTTATAGCTCTTGCTTCTGGTGGTGTAACTAGTAAATCCTTTCTTTACCTAAAGTCACAAAGGTGTTCCCCCATGTTTTCTTCTAGAAGTTTTACACAAGGTCTGTGTTCTATCTTGCGTTCCTTTTGTTCACTGTGAGGTGTGGGTTCAGGCTCCGTACTTTGCGCGTGGGTATCCTGCTGTCCCGGCACCGCTCACTGTAAAGACGCTTCTCCCCACACGGACCAGCTGCCTTTGCCTGGACATCAAGAACCCAGTGGCTTGGATGTTTATAATTTTCTAGGTGATTGGCCTTTTGTGGCTATTGTGGGCTTGTAATTTTATTGCTTTGAATCTGGCCAGGTGTATTTCTGCTTCTAAGTGTTTCTTGAGATTTTCTATTTGGCCTAATAGGCAGTCAGGCATTCAACGTCCTTTGTGTGTATCTGGTATAAAGTTTTCTCTATATTTTTAGAGCATGCTCTAAAACTTGCTATTCAGGCCCTAAACGTCTCTATTTTTTTCTTCTCGATCTGTAATTTCTTGGTGAGAGGTGCCAAATGTCTCCAACAGTCATTACGGTTTTCCCACTTTTGCTTTGTTTTCAGTGTTTGCTTTTCGGTATTTCAAAACATGAATTGAAGACTCAGCATTTAGACAATAGAGTCCTTTTTTGCCTAGAAGACTCCAGGGAGCTGGGCTCTGGAGCACTGACTCCTTGGGTCTGAGAGAAACCACTGGCCCGTGGGGCAGCAGGGCTCATCTGTGTTCTTGGTGGGAATGGCACTTTCTCAGGCAGTGACCGTGTCCACAAGGACGGAATACCACCTGTGAGGATGCGGTTAGCGGCTCTCAGGAAATGCTGATGGTTTTTCTAGTCTGGACGCTGGAGCTTGGGCCGGGGAGCTGGGTTTTTGGGACGATTTTAGTGGAGAGCGAGTGTCCTGCCAGTGACTGGGGATGGTCCCCTCCCTAGGGGTTGGGCAGGGCCTCTCATGCTTCTGTTCAGGCCGTGTCCTCAGGGCCGGAACCCATGACTGGTGACCTGCAGAGCAGAGTGCACAGCATCCTGCCCTCCCGCCCCCAGACTCAGAAGCCGGGTGCGGACAGTGAGGCCCTGGCGGCCGATAGCGTGCGGGCCATCAGCGTCAGCACCCTCTACCTGGTCAGCACCACCGTGGACAGGATGGGCGAGGTGAGCACCCCTGCCCTGGGGGACCCGCCAGCCTGCTCCTGACGCCTTGGTCTGGGAGCAGGTGTGGGAAGGCCGTGGGTACAAGGAGGCTGCGGTGCAGGGAGGCCGCGCTGCGGGTCTGGGCTCCCACACACCCTGCACTGCCCCCAGGTCCTCTGGCCGTACCTGCTTGAGTTCCTGGTCCCCATTCGCTTCACCGGGGCGCTGAGCCCGCTCTGCAGGAGCCTTGTGCACTTGGCCCAGAAGAGGCAGGAGGCGGGGGCCCATGCCCCCCTCATCCAGTACAACGGCAATGGTGTGCCCCTGCCCCAGCCCAGCCCTTCCCCCTGCCCCCCAAGGGGGCAGCCCTGAGTGCTGTGGTCTGTCTCCCTGCAGTGCACCTCCCGTCTCCCTACGCTGTCACCACCAGACTCCTGGTAAGCAGCTGCTCAGGCCACAGTGGCTCCCCTCCCAGCCAGGTGGCCTCAGTGCCCACTCTGAGGGGTGTCAGCCAGGCGGCCTCAGTGCCCACTCTGAGGGGTGTCAGCGGGGCTGGGCCCTCCCCTAGTCCCTGCTGCCCCACCCGCACCCTGTCACCGCCCTGGGAAGGACCATCAGGCACTCCGGGGCGGATCTGGGGAGCTGTGTCTCTGGGGCCTCCTTGCCCCGACCTGGGTGTCCGTGCTTGGCCTCAGGTGGAACACTGTGGCCCAGGACGCTGGTGGAGACCCCACCTCTGCCTTCTGCAGGTCGTGTCTTCCAATCCCTATGTGGGGGACGGTCGCGGAGCAGCCTCGCTGCGCCTCCTGAGTGTCTTGCATCAGGATATCCACCCGGCCCTGGGTCAGCAGTGGGCGACTGCCATCCCCCTGCTGCTGGAGCACCTGGACGGTGAGGCCTAGGGGTGGGCGCTGCCGCTCCTCCTCTGACCCCGATTGTTGCCTGTTGGCATCAAGGCTGGCCACTGGAGACCAGGGTTTTAAAAGTTGGAAGAAATTGCCTTTGCTGTGGTTCAGGAAAGGGCCTGGAGAGTGGGCTGGAAAGATGCTCCTTGTCTGGTGTCACCTGCGAGCTCACTGGATGTGGGCTCTTTCTTCCTCTATCCTGGAACCGAAGGGGCCTGGGCCTGGTGGAGGGGACTCTGAGATCTCCAGTGCTGTCCACCAGGCTGAGCGGGTGATTGGTCATTTCAGAATACAGTGAAGAAACCCTGCCACAGGAGGAGTGGGAAGAAAAGCTGCTGATGGTGAGAGAAGAGGAGGAGATGAGAGTTAGCCTGCTTTGGGCACAGGCCCTTTTCTGGCCTGGGTGGGGAGGGCTGGGGCAGTGGGTGCTGGGCGCACTGTACCTCCCAGAGTGGTAGTGCTTGCCTTGACCTGGTGGTGGTGGGGAGGGGCGGAGGGACAGGCGGGTGTCTCTGGGGTGAGGACTGCGTGCTGCGATGGGGTCATATCATAGGGGCTGCTCTGGCCAGAGAGCCCTCTGTCCTGTCCCCTGCTTGGTTGAGGCCCCAGTGCCCCATGTACTGGGGCACGCCTGACCACCCAGAATTTCTGTCTCGGCTTCAAAGTTACCTACGGCCATTCAGAGCTATGGCACAGGACCTGTGGTCACCGCCTGTGGCACCTGGGGCTTTGGGTTCTCCCCTAGTCTGGCCAGTGAGAGGCCGAGCCCGCCCTCATTGGTAGAGTTCCTGCCCACAGTTTCTCCGGGATTCCCTGGCTGTCGTGTCTGACAACACCTGGGTCTGCCAGCTGACCCTGGAAATGTGCAAGCAGCTACCCAACTACAACGGGACACCCCTGGAGAAGGTGCACAGGGAGGGGAGCCCCAGGAGGAGGGGAGGGGGAAGGGAAGCCCCAGGAGGAGCTCCCCCAGTAGGAGGTGCAGGAGGACACACCGCCAGCAGTGCCGTGGGCACTGCCCTCGATCCTGTCCTCTGATTCTGTCTTTTGCTCCCTGAGCCTGTCTGATGGCCGCTGTGGTCCTGGCAGGACCTGGAGCAGAAGGCTGTGGGCTGGCGGCTGGAGACACAGGGCTCCGCGCCCACCTGCTGCTCCTCAGTGCGCAGAGCGTGTCTGGCCTTTGCAGTGGTGTGTCTGTTCCGTGGTGCAGGCACTGAGAGTGCCCCGCTAGGGGCATCCCTCCACTGGGGAGTTGGCACCACCCCTTGTCTGGCTTCGTTGCAGAACTTCCTTTACAAATGTGTCGGGACCA
The DNA here is from genome assembly GCF_014754425.2 of Oryx dammah. NCBI lineage: Eukaryota > Metazoa > Chordata > Mammalia > Artiodactyla > Bovidae > Oryx > Oryx dammah. The sequence continues at coordinate 13,480,026 of NW_024070203.1, read as the reverse complement.
CCCTGGGTGCCGCTTCAAGTAAGGAGGTGGTGAGGAAGCACCTGCAGGAGCTGCTGGAGACGGCCAGATACCAGGAGGAGAGGGAGCGTGAGGTGGCTGCCCCCCCAGCGTGTGTGTGTGCGCGTGCCTTCCCATCCCACCTTGCCCAGGTGTGAGTGCACCTGTGCCTCCCCAGGGCCTTGCCTGTTGCTTTGGGATCTGTGCCATCTCCCACCTGGATGACACCCTGGCCCAGCTGGAAGACTTTGTGAAGTCAGACGTGCTCAGAAAATCTGCCGGCATTTTCAACATTTTTAAGGTAGCGAGGTCAGGCTGACAGCTGAGTGGGAGGCCTGGGGTGGGCTGGCCCGGGGTTTTGTCTTAGCTGCAGTGCCAGCATGCTGAGGTTCGGTAGGGCAGACAGTGTTGGTCCTAGAGCTTCCTGGGCTCTGTGCCCTGCAGGCCGGGGGTGGGGCAGGGAGCTGGCTTCCAGTCTCTGCTTCCTCATGGGTGGGGCTGGCGTGTGTGGCCTCTCTCCCACATTGGGGTTGGGGGCAATGAACCGGCTCTGGGCAGCAGGATGGGAGCAGCCCCTTCCTGTCCCACCACCGGTTTGTGTGTCGTCTGCCCCCTGGTGGCCAGTGGGGGGCTGCATGCGGGCTGAAGCCGGTTGTGTGAGAGCACCTGCGCTGTCTGCTCCTACCCTAGCCTGTCTCCCTGGACCAGGGTTACCAGTGCTGGGGTCTCGGGCTGGTGTAGTGTGAACAGGGCCCTAGGACAGAGGGCCCCTGGGCAGCCACCCAAGCGAAGACGGGGACCCCACCTGGCCCTTTGGTTGCTCTCAGCCCCCAGCCCCTCCTCCTGCTTGCCCCTCCCACTGTGGTCCCCCCTGCGTCCTTTCCCCTCTGACCCTTGGTCCCCAACAGGCCCCAGACTCCTTAGTCAAGTGGCATCTTCCTTCAGACTGGCTCTGCTGTTCTTTGGCACCTGGGGTCGCAGGGCGTGGCTCCTGCTGGGGGTGTGATTGTCACAGAGCTCTGACTTCTCAGGATCGGAGTGAGAGTGAGGCTGACAAAGTGAGGAGTGCCCTGATTCTGTGCTACGGGCACGTGGCGGCCCGGGCCCCGCGTGAGCTGCTGCTGGCCAGGGTGGAGGCAGACGTGTTCCGGAACATGTCCCAGTGCTTCAGCACCAAGGTGGGCGTCTGGGTGTCTCAGAGGCTTGGGGCGGGGCGCTGCCTCAGGAGCTTCTTACGTAACTTGTCTCACTTCTGTCATCCAGGTTCTGGGGATAAAGGTAGAGACCAAGGTACAGTGTGCGGGGCCTGAGCTCTCTCCTCTGTCTGGGCTGGCCGGGGTGGCAGCGGGGCGCTCCTGGGGCGTCCTAGTCCCAGTTCAGGCAAGGCCTGCAGGACAGCCCTCTAGGGCCTAGGAGCTCCTGCCCTGGCCCAGGCCCCGGAGGTGGGGGGACGGAGGGGAGGTGGTGGCTCCCAGGCCAGGCGGGGTCCTCAGTGTGCCCCTCTCCTGGCTCCACTCCATCTCTGCCAGCGCCTGGTCTGGGGAGTTCTGCAGCCAGGACAGCAGCCTCTGCCTCACTAACACACTTCCCTTGTGGACTCTGGCACTAACCTGGGAACCTTCTCTGGGAACGGCCGGGCTGTCCCTTGAAGAGCAGACCCCCAACACCCTGGGTCTCCTGGGGTCTCTGGGCCAGGGCTGTTCTGTGACCTCTCTCTCTGACTCAGCCCTTTAGAGCTAGGGGCCAGCCCTCTGCTGGGGCTCTGCCAGGGCAGCAGCGTCCCCTCCACCTGGGGGAGGCAGCTGGATGACGCGTGGCGAGCCTGCAGTCATCTGCCCGGGGTTGTGACCCCGGGACCCCCAGGTCAGGCCCACAGCCAAGGGCCTTCCTTCGCAGACCCACCTTGGCCCACGTGGAGGACTGGCTGAGAGCCTGTAGACTGGAAGGGAGTCCATGTCTGGCTTGCAGGAGAGTGGCTGGCGTCCTGGCCTCGCCGCTCTGGGTGGCCTCCCCCCATCAGGCTCAGCCTGTGAGCCTCGGGCCTTGGTGGCTCCCGCAGCCCAGTTGTCCTTGCAGGACCCGGCCCTGAGACTGAGCCTGGTGCAGAGTGTGTGCATGGCCACCCAGGCCATCTGCAGCAGCGCTCACAGCGGCTCCTTCCACCTCTCGAGGAAGGCGGAGCTGGTGGCGCAGATGGTGGTGAGTGTGGGCGGGCTAGGGAGGACCGAGCCCCCGGGTTGTGGGGCCTGACCTGGGGGCAAGCTGGAGCTTCAGCCAAGGGCTGCCCTGCGGCTGCTCTCCCAGGAGTTCATCAAAGCGGAGCCCCCAGACTCGCTGAGGACGCCCATTCGGAAGAAGGCCATGCTCACCTGCATGTACCTGGTGTATCCTTTCCTTGCGGGGGCGGGGTGCAGCTGTAGGGGGCCCTCTGCATGAGCACTGGGCCTTAACTGGCGGCACAGTACCCTGGAGCCGGCCCTGGAGGAGCAGGTGCAGGCGGACCTGATTCACAGCTGCCTGCACAGTGTCATGGCCGTGCTGCCTGAACCAGAGGAGGGGGACAGCCTCCAGGAGCTATCAGTGGCCCCCACGGTGGCCCTGTCCAGGGGTGGGGGGTCACAGCAGGACTGGCAGCTTCTCTTCTTCCAGTCCCTGTACCTGGACACCATGCAGGCCCTCAAGGACTTGCTGACGAGCCTCCTTCAGCGGAACATGACGCCCCAGGGTCTGCAGGTCATGGTGGAGGTGTGTGGCAGGCCGTGGCGCTCTGTGCAAGTGGGGGGTGGCCTGTGAGCCAGTGGGCAGGGCCCCTCTGGCCTGGGGGTATGCAGACGGGTGCAGTCTGAGCAGACGGGCTCAGAGCTCGATCTCTCTGCTCCCCCATCGTGGGGTCCGGACAGAGAGACCCTGAGGTGCCCCAGATGGGCACTCCTGACCCTCTGAGGCCATCATGTTGGTGGATGGGTGGCTGTGGGCTGGGGCAGGACCAATCCATGTCTGGGAACACCATGTCCTTGCATGGGCATGCCTAGAGATTCCACCAGGGGTGGCCATGGCCGTGAGCCAGGCCAGCAGGACAGAACGAGGGGGTGGGGGAGGCGCTGCCCAAGGGGCCCACTCTGACCTGGTGTGCTGGCCCCCGTGCCCAGAGGGTGGCCTGGCAGGGAGGCTGTCCCAAGCTGCACCTATTGAAGCCCCTTCTTCCTCAGCACCTGAGCCCGTGGATCAAGTCCCCGAAGGGCCACGAGCGGGTGCGGGCGCTTGGCCTGAGTGCCTGCCTGCTGCAGTTCTTCCTAGAACACCTGCAGATTAGCGTGAGTGCCCCAGGGTGGCCTGCGCGGTCCCTCCTCTGCCGCATGCCCATCCCTTGGCCCGGGGCCACAGCCTGGGGCCCTCGCATTTCCCACTGCCCAGGGCTGCGAGCGGCACTGTCCTCTCCTGGGCTGTGGACAGAGGACAAGGGTCAGCAAGTGTTCCCAGGGCTGGCCACTCAGCATCGAACCTGATGGGCAGCCTCATCCTTGGGAACCCGCCCGACGCAGGGAAGGGCGATGGGGACCCCCATGTGAGAGGAGGAGTGGAGGGTGTTGGAGGCAGAAGCTGCAGCTCGGGCCAAGGTAGGGACTTGTGAACCCCTGGAGTGCGGCGGCGAGGACAGCACTGTTAGTTGGAGCGGTGGGAAGGAGCGCTCCCAGAGCCACACGGTTACTTTGCATTTTAGTATTAGTTGGGGTTCAGCAGCTCCTCTTCCCTTGTTAGAACTTCACAGTTGTTCTTACGAGGCCGTCACTCTGCTGGCTTTAGGGTAGACTGGTGTGGTCCTCCCATGCTCCAGCGTGGCCTTGACAGGAGTGTACCAAGGGCTCCTGTGCTGTTAACGGTGGACCTGGCCAGCCTGGCCCCCGGCCCTAGCAGAGGCACCGTCTGTCGCTGCAGTCTCCACTGTATATAATCATCTACTTATTGTGGTAGGCAGGAGAACTGGACTCCTGAACTTAGGAACTGGTAGGAACTGGGTAGTTTATAAGGAATAAGATCCCTCTGTGACTCTTGATGAGTGTTTAGTTAAATCTCTGCTGTTCAGACACACAACCACAGCCATTCACAAAGGCCATCGAGTTTGGCCTTTCTCACCATTTCAACACCTGCTGGCTTGTGCTGCTGACCGCAGGAAGGTGGATACTGGTGGTGGCCCCAAGCCGTTAACTCTCAAGCGAGATGCTCGTTGGTGGGCCTTGTTCTTTTTTTGTTGTGTTCAGAGCATCGTCTGTTGGCTGGCTTAGACAGCTTTTCCCACCCAGCTTCTCCATGGCCTGTTTTTCACATAACCCTGGTCCAACCAGAGTTCACTTTTTGTTCGTGACGAGACAGGGCTCTGCCCTTGTGGAGAGGAATGCAGCTGGTGGCCTCCAACCCCCATCCAGCCTCCCCCTGGTTTCGGGAGGAGTAGCAGCCTGGAGCCCCACACCCTCAAGAGCCCGTGCCGGGCAGGGTGCGTGGTGGCATCTCCCAGGGAGGCCACTCGTGTGTGGGCTGTGTTGGGGGTGGGTAGCTGATATCCTCCGATTTGGGGTGTAGGAAGCAAGGCCCTTTGCTCAGAGTACGGTTGAGAGGCTCTCTATTCGAGGAGAGCAAGAAAGGCTCTGAAGAACAGGCCCAGTCCCCATGGGGATGAAAGGGCTTGTGTAGCACCCACCCCTTGGCTTTTGGGACAGGAATTCCCGTATATCTGAGGAGTGATCAGAAGCTGGCCATGCCCTGTCCACACCCCTGCTTGCCCAGCTCTCATCCCTCTTGGGACCCACCCTGGGGTGGGGGAGGGCTGCCCTCTGGTCACAGGCCCGCCTGTATCTGGGTCCAGGGGGTGCAGGTAGCTGCCCACCCCAATGACTCCTGAGCCCCAGTGCCATCTCTGGCTATTTGCCCCCAGCGTCCCCACAGCACCCCTACATCTGCCTCTCCAGGCCCTGGTGCCCTTCCACAACCTGGGCCTCCTTGTTGGCCTCTTCTCCCCACGGTGCGCCGACCTCTGGCCTGCCACTCGCCGAGAGGCTGTGAGCTGTGTCCACTCCCTGCTGTACCTGCAGCTGGGCTATGAGGGTGAGCCCCCCTGGCTGGGCAGCAGTGTGTGTGTGTTGGGGGGATGAGGGAGCAGAGGCTGGGCCTCTGGTGGCCAGAGAAGGCCTGCGCCCACCCCACGTGCCCTTCCGCCTTTCAGGCTTCTCGCGAGACTACCGGGACGATGTGGCTGAGCAGCTCCTCAGCCTCAAGGATGGCCTGGTGCACCCTGACCCTGCCATTCTCTTCCACACCTGCCACAGCATCGCCCAGGTACCTGCCAGTGGTTGCTGCAGCAGCTCCTTGCACGTATGGGCTCTGTGGGTGCCAGCTGGGCAGGCAGGCAGGTCTTATCAGAGTTCCATGTCCAGCACCAGCCCACTCTTCCTGCACTTGCTGGACCCACCCTCCGGGGCCCAGTAGCGGGTGGCAGGAGCTCAGCTTCTGGCTCCACAAGGTTGAGAAAGCTGCCCTAGCCCACCCAGTGACTCCCAAGCCAGGGCAGTGCTTCTTTTCCGCTTGGTGACTGGAAATGGCCCTCAGGGGTCTGGAGGCTTTCTCTCCTGATGAAGATGGAAGGGAAGGGGGTCAACAGGACCCTTTGTGGGGGTCAGGGGGGCTCAGACATTGAGAAACAAAGACCCAGCCCAAGGGGAGTCCAGGGGGAGCAAGAACTTCATGTTTGGGGTCAGACTTTCTAAATATTCATCCACTTCTGTGATTTTATTTCTTCTCTGTACAGAATTTATCTGCCCTAACTTCTGGTTGCTCTCTGTTATGTGGAGGGAGGCCAGGGACCCTCCTCTGTTGCTGGGAGGAGCTGAGGGTGCTTTGGAGCCTCCGAGGCTGGGCAGTCCAGGGTAGAGCATGCCCCCATCTGCCCTTGACTCTGTACTCTAGAGAGGCTGCACACCAGGACCACTCCTAGCCTACCCTGTTGGTCAGGAGGATCCTCCGAGAGGGTGCTGACCTGGGCCCTGCAGATGCCCAGGGACCCGCTTCCAGGGGCCTGGAGGCCATGGGCGGCACCTAGACCTGGCTTCAGTCTGGGGAGGGGTCCTGGGTGTGAGCCACCCCACCTGGCACTGGCAGAAGCTCTAAAGGCTTTAAGGGCCTGTAAGAGGGTGGGAAAGCCTGGGGCAGGGGTTTGAGAGGGGCCAGTCCTTCCCTGAGAAGCTGAGTCCCTGGGATGCCACGCACCGAAGGTGTGCTGACCCCCTCCTCTCTGTCTTCCTGACACAACTGTCCTCCTAGATTATCGCCAAGCGCCTCCCACCAGATCAGCTCATCAGCCTCTTGCTAACCTTGTTTGAGGGCCTGGGAGATCCCGACAAGAACTGCTCACGAGCCGCCACCGTCATGATCAACTGCCTGCTGAAGGAGCGGGGCAACATGCTGCAGGAGAAGGTGGGGCCTGGGGGCGGGGCCAGGCTTGGGCAGGGTGGGGCCGCCTGGGCCCAGGCTAGAGGCTGGGTGGGCAGGGCCTGGTCTAGAGCTCCCTGGGGGCGTGGTGTGGGCGTGGTCATGTCCAGAGGGTCTGCCAGGAGTGCCGGTGGGCAGGCCTGGTAACCTGGGGCTCTCCACCCCACTCCCTGCTCTGTGGACCTTTGGCCCTCAGCACTCTCCGCTTCTCCCTGTGGGCCTGATGGGATAAATCTTACTCTTTTTGAAGACTGAACTAAGCAAAAGTAACTGCTCAGAATGTAAAGGTAGAAAAGGCAATTGAAAGGGAAAGGCCAGTGCTAGGGTCTGTGATTGGGCCCGGGCTGAGTGCCCTGCTCACATTGCTGGTGAGGACAGGGGTCCATAGGGTCACCAGGTGCTGGCACAGGGGCTTCTGCAGCAGGTCCAGCCCAGAGCAGAGGTGCCCGGGACACTCAGATCCTGCCCTATCCACCATCCCATCATCACCTTTGAGGCCTTCTGGCCATGAGCTCACGTGGTGGCCCACGTGGTCCCCAAACATGGTTGCCAGCCACCCTGACAGATGTGCTCAGGTCCTGAGGCCTGAACAGGCTCCAAAGCTCAGGTGACTGCTAGATTAGTGCTAGATTCACGGCAGCCTGTGAATCCTATGAACTAGATGACCCAGCAGGTGGGGTCCCATATGCTTGGACAAAGATTTAAGCTCCCTATTAAAATGAAGCATAGCAACAGAAAAGGGGGGTTGTGCTAAGTGTACAGCCTTGGGGTTCATAGACAGGAACAGACCCCACCAACCCCAGAGCCCCTGGCACCCCAGCTGGCCCCACAGGGTGCCACAAGCTCTCTGCAGCACAGAGCAGGGCTTGGGGTGCACCTCGTGTAGCAGGCGCCTCACGTCTGGCCTGCATGGCCATCGTCTGTGGGACAGCATGTGTCTTCCAGGCCTGGCCATGTGGGTCGCCCCATCACTCCCTCACCTGCCCACCTCAGCGAGTGCTGGGCAGTTCCCAGTCTGAACATGAGTGCTGCTGGAGTCGGGCTTCTTTGGACCTGAGGGTGCATTTCGGTTGGAGACATGCCCAGGAAAGTGACTGGGGCCACAGGAGAGGCTTTTGTGCCACTGTCCCAGGGCTGTCAGACGGGGGCTGACAGCTCTGACGGGGAGCTGTCCCAGCTCCTTCGTGCACGTTTCTCTGTGGCTTATGAACTGGAACACACACGTTTCCTGGCTACTCAGATCATCTCCATGAGTGTGATGACTCATTGGAAAAGACTCTGATGCTGGGAGGGATTGGGGGCAGGAGGAGAAGGGGACGACAGAGGATGAGATGGTTGGATGGCATCACAGACTCGATGGACGCAAATCTGAGTGAACTCCGGGATTTGATTATGGACAGGGAGGCCTCGTGTTCTGCGATTCATGGGGTCGCAAAGAGTCGGACACGACTGAGCGACTGAACTGAACTGAACTGATGGTGATTCTATTTTGAATTTTCAGAGGAACTGCTGTACTGTTTTCCTAGTGACTGCACCAGTTTACATTCCCACCAGCAGGGCATGGGGGTTCTGGCCAGTGTTTGTCAATGGCTGTGTTTTTAATAGTGGCCATCCTGATGTGTGTGAAGCAGCATGTCATACTGGTTTCAACTTGCGCTTCCTCTGCAGTGAGTGATGTGGATATGCTTGCCGGCCATTTGTTTGTCTTCTTCAGAGAAGAAGTCCACATCCATGCCCATTTCCAGATCAGGTTATTGGATTCGATATCATTTTGGAACTGTGAAGAAGTGAAGTGAAGTCGCTCAGTCATGTCCGACTCTTTGTGACCCCATGGACTGTGGCCTACCAGGCTCCTCTGTCCATGGGATTTTCCAGGCAATAGAACTGGAGTGGATTGCCATTTCCTTCTCCAGCAGATCTTCCCGACCCAGGGATTGAACCCTGGTCTCCCACATTGTAGACAGATGCTTTTACTATCTGAGCCAACTGTAGGAGCTGCTTGTACTCTGAAATTAACACACTGTCAGATACATGACTGGCGGCTGTTTTTGCATAGGTTGTCTTCTCCCTAGACCACGTCTTTTGCTGCAGCTCCATATGCAGTGCTTTGAGGCTCATTTCCAAGGAGTCATTACCAAATCTAGTGTCCCGAAGATTTCTGTTTTTCTCTAGGAGTTTACTAAAAGTAGTTTTGAGTCCTGCCCATCCTGGATAAATCAGGGTGCCTCTCCCGGGGCCCATGTGATGAGCCGGCTGCCGGCCTCCAGAGCTGCCAGGCTGTCTCCTCCGGCTCAGCCCGCAGACCCGCTCAGCACACCCATCCCAGGGCGGTGTCCCTGCTTCACACTTCCAACCTGTCTGCAGCAGGCCCTCTCCAGCTCACGTGACAGGGACACTGGCATCAGCGCCATTGGTACCATTTCCTTTCTTACCCTGAGAGCCCGCTGGGGGACCCCCAGAGACACCTAGACAGTCGGACTTGAGTTTCTCTGACACCAAATCAGAAAAAGGTGTCCTAGTAGGTGACTCGTGACCAGGCTGACCCCTGCCCCAACACACCAGGATGGTCAGGTGGGTACAGACGGAACTGGGGGTCAAGGGCAGAGGGACGTGGCAGGAATGAACACCTGCCTCCCAACGTGCGGGCGTGGGAAGCAGTGCCGCTCCACAGAAATGGCCGGCAGACCTGAGGCAGAGGGTGCCCCAGCCCAGTGGTTCCTCCTGGGCATGTGCCTGGGTGAGGCAGCCGTGTCCACAAGAACCTGTGCAGGTTAAGAAAGGGGTCCCCATGAAGGGGGTTCCCAGTCTGGAGCTGCGGGTGTGGGCTGCTGAGGGCAAATGTGGAGCAGCCCAGCAGGCCTGAGGTGTGATGGGCAGAGTGGGCCCCGCTCACCAGTTCCAGGAAGCCGAGAACCTGGTGTGGACGCAGCCAGAACCGCCACACCTGAGTGCTGGAGTGCCATCACAGCTCCAGAGAGTCAAGACCAAGCTGCTCTTGGTGCTCATGGGTATCGCTGCTGAGAAAGTCTGCAGAAGCAAAGACAACAGAGACAGATGAGCTGAGGCAGTGTCTCAGACTGACACCCAAGGGAGCAAAAGGAAACAGGGAAAAAATTACATGCAGAAATTTGAAATGCAGTAAAATATACATATAGGCAATTATGTTCCAGTGGACTTTGAGAACCTGGGGTGAGGGACAGGCCTCCGCAGGGCGCACCCACAAAAACTGCACCAGTGCCAGCCTGTCAGGCCTGGGGTCTTCTGGGGAGCCCTGCCCCTCACGGCTGAGAAAGAGTCCAGGAGACTGGAGCGAGCCATGCTCCTTGCCCCAGAGACAGTGTGGCCCGTTCCAGTGGCACTGTGGATGGGACGATCACAGCCCATCTACCCGCAAATGTCACTGGGCCCACGCCAATGGCCAAGACTGCTTCCCACTCCCGCACATTGGGAGGCAGCTGTTCGTTCCTGCCACGTCCTTCTGCCCTTGACCCCCAGTTCCGTCTGCGCCCACCTGATCATCCTGGTGTGTTGGGGCAGGGGTCAGCCCGGTCACGGGTCACTGACTAGGACCCCTTTTTCTGATTTGGTGTCAGAGAAACTCAAGTCCGACTGTCCAGGTGTCCACCCTCCCGCCAGGCTCCCTGAGCAGGCTCAGTGTGGCAGCAGCCAGCTGGTCAGGGAGGCGCAGCTGGACGGGCCGAGGGTCAGGGCCGATGGGTGGAGCCACAGCAAAGAGGTCCAGGTCCTTAGAAGGTTGTCAGCCTTCTAGACTCACTGTCATAGAAAGAGAAGGACTTGGTTATGTTTACAAATCCTTTGAGAACTGTGGGGACAGAGCCCCTCCCTCAGGCGGGCCGCACGTGTGCCTGGATTTCCCCGCTGCCCCTGTTCCCGCTGTGGGTGTGGGTCCCGTCAGAGCTCGGCGGGCCCTTCCCTCTGCTCCTGGGCCCGGGGCCCCTGGTGGGTCCTCAGCCAGCCCTGCCCTGGGGTGGAGCCCACGACTGCCAGCTGCCCCGTCCAGGGGGCCCTGTACCTGGGGCTGTGGCCAGCGCTCTGTCATCAACTTTCACCTCACACCGGGGCGCTTCCTAGCTGTCCAGCCTGGACGGTTTGGGGCGGCACCCTGTTGGCTCGGGCCGCTGGGTGCCCTTGCTGCCCATCTGCTGCTGCTCAGCCGCCACGGCTGGAAAGCCTGCCCCTCCCAGCCAAGCCCGCAGCCTGGGAGGAGGGACGGAGCACTTTCCGGTGAGCAGTGGGCAGCTGTGTCTTGCCTGCAGGGGTCAAGGCAGGGTCACCCTGTGAGCCTCAGCACTTACCCCCGTGGCCTTGCCCTCCCACTCTGCTCCCTCAGGTTGTGTGTGTGTCTGTCCTGGCACCTCCCGCCAGCAGGCCCCTTTTGGGTTCCTCTCCTTTCCCACATGGACTCTGGGGACGTGAATCAACTCCTCGGCCCTGAGGGCTCTGGCTCCTGTCCCCCTTCATCAGGGCTGGCAGCAAGGAGTCCCAGCGTCCCTTGGCGGGGCGTGGTGCTGGCCTCCCTAGCCCCAGGGATCGGCGCCCGCGGGGGCATGTCCTGCCGCTGGCCTGACTGCCGCCTGCCCACAGGTGCCTGAGATTGTGAGTGTGCTGCGCTCGAAGATGCAGGAGACCCGAGAGGAGCACGTCCTACAGGCTGCACAGCACAGCGTGTTGGTCCTGGCCGCCCACCACCGCGCCGCTGTGGTGTCCAGCCTTCTGGGCAGCCCCCTGCCCTTTGACAGGTACCTGGTGCCCACCCACCTGCAGGGATGGATGGGGCTCCATGCTCTGGTGTACCCCCATCTGACCAAGTATTTGTGGGCTCCCTAATCCTGTGTGTGGGAGCCTGGAGGCCCTGGCACTGGGCTGGGTGGAGATGGCTTGCTCTCATGGGCAGTGCTGGCCAGTTCTCTGGGGCTGGTGCTCTGTTGGGCTTCCACCATCATCTGTGAGCAGGACCCTGGGCCAGCGCCCTCCTTGAGCCAGGAAGGGTCTCCATCTGCCATGGACACCCCTGGCTCCCAAGGACACCACTGGCCCATCAGTGACACTCCAGTTGCCGTCCTGGGCTTCTCAGGGCAGGGCGTGTCCACACCCGGGCCTGTGCTGGGCCCTGCGGGTCCCCAGTCCCCGGGGCCCTTGCTTCTGCGCTAAGGCCTCCAGGCAGCCTTTGCTCTGCTCCCAGGGCTTCCAGAGCTCAGGGCCCGCTGGGCATGCCTTTCTTGGGGTCCACGTGGTGGATGGAGGCAGCACCCGTGATCTGGAGACCCCCGTGCCAGGGGACAGGGAGGCAGCACATCCTTCCCTGTGGCCGCGGCCTGAAGCACCTGCACCTGCCCCAGATCGGGGCTCCCATGGCCTGCTTGGCTCTCGCTTAGACAGTGGGCACCGCTCCCCAGACACGGCGGTCCCGTTTGCCACTGCCCCTCCTGCCATCACTGTTGGCCTTTTTCCCCTTGCGCTCTAGGGGTCCCTTTCCCAGAATAAACAGCACTTCATTGCTGATACGGTTGGGATTAAACCAACTGCCGATTTTTCTTCCCTTGGTCTTTTTTATCTTCCTCACTGTCTTTTTAGATTGACAGGGTCTTGTTGCAGTTTCACTTCACTTGGTTAGTTTGGAAGTTGCACCCGTGTGTCTGGACCACGTTTACTCAGCCGTCCCTCTCTGGGGCTGTTGCCGCGTTTGGAGCTCGAGCTCGGCACATGCTTCCCTTTAGTTTGAGTAAGAGGACGTGTCCTTTCTGGCTCCTTTGAGCCCAGCTGGGGCTAAGGCCGAGGGACACGCACTGGGTGTCCCTTGTTGATGGCGCTCTGTGCCTTCTGGCAGAGAGGAGTCTGAGGCTTTCCGTTCTTAGTCCTGCCAGGGGGCTCCCTGGCTTCTCAAGCCTGTGAGTTAGTGTTTGTCGTCAGCTCTCCCGACTTTCAGCCTGTCTCTTCAGACACCATCTCCCCTCTGCTTGTGAGACGCCACTTGAATGTGCACTCACCCCCACTGCCCTGCCCGACACCTCTGCTTCTGAACATCCGATGACCCTTCCCTGCGGGGTTCTGGGCAACTTCCTCCACTCGTCTTCCAGTTCACCATTTCTCTCTCCTGCCATGTCCAGACCGATGCCAAGTACATCACTGAGCACAGTGCTGCGTGTCTCATTTCTAAAGGGCTGTTGGTTCGCTTCCAAATGCACTCTCTGTTTAGAGTTTCTGGTTCTGGTTAGATCTCTGATGTCTGTCGCTTCTCCCTGTAAACGTACCGTGCAGCCACAGCCTGTGTAAATGCTGGGGCTGGGGCTGCTCGGGCCTCCTGCAGCCTCTGCCTGACGTCACCTGCATGCCTCTTTGGCCACGTGCTGCTCTTTGCTCAGGAGAAGTGACTCACAGGCGTGCTCGGGGCTGGGGTGACAGTGTCTCCTCTAGGGAGCCCACTGTCTGCTTCTGGCAGCTCCAGGGGACACCTCCCCACCACTGGGTGTCTGCTTACCATCAGGCTGCCTGGTTAGGACCCTGGGTTGGAGGAAGGGGTTACTCAAGGCCTGGAGTCAGGGTGCTGTTTGTGGCCTGGCTGGAGCCGAGGCCAGTGGGCATGCCGGGCTGCGGAGCCAGGGCCTCAGAGGGGTCGTTCTCCCGCCCCTCCAGCCACACCTGCACCCTGTGGCGAGCACTGGCCTTGGAGCCCGGCCTCACTGCACAGGTCCTGGGGCTGCTCCTGGAGAAGATAAGCAGGGACGTCCCGTTCAAGGAGAGCCGAGCCTTCCTGCTGAGCAGCACGCCGGACCGCGTGGCCACCCTGCTGCCCCTCGCAGTGAGTGGAGGCTGGGCTGGCACGCACCGCCCCCTCTGCCCTCCCCCGCGGGCCCAGGAGGCGATGAGGGGCCACGTGGCCGCTGCCAGAGGGCCCCATGGGAAGCCTGGGTTGCGCCTTGCTGGCACCTGGCAGCTGATGGGAACCCTGGAGCCAGTGAGCTGTGAGCCCAGGCTCGTAAAGTCCCCACAGGTGTAGGCCCCCAAGGGAGCCCACTCTATTTCATCCTACGGGGAAAAAAATAAACCCAGCTTGGCAGCATTTCCACAGTGAAGCACCTGCAAGATTTCCTCCTCCTGCTGAGGAGCCAAGAGCAGATGCTGGGAGCTAGTCCCCAAGGTGGCCATGCTGCCCCTGGCCTGCCTTCTGCCCCATGGGCCAAGCTGGACAGGGCTGGGCTCCTCATCTCACCCCCATGGCTACCCCTCCTAGGGCCCAAGACCTCGGGGAATGCGGGGTGCCTGCAAAGGAAGAGGGGCTGCGGGCTGGGTTTTGTCCCGGGTGCAGGGTCCAGCGTTCACTGAGCCTGCCCTGAGGGTAGGGGCAGAGGCTGAGGTGGCTCATCTGCAGGCCACCTGTGCACTGCACGAGGTCGCATCTGCCCCGGCGTCAGGGCCAGCGGTGCTGGAGCTCTACCCCCAGCTGTTTGTGGCACTGCTGCTGCGGGTCAGCTGCACCATGGGTGTCCAGCCGCCCCGGCACCTGCAGGCCAAGGAGAGGAGGAGCGCCAGCTCAGGCCTGGCCTCACGGAGCCTCGAGCCTTGCAGGTGAGGGGGCCTGGCATAGCACCCCCAGGCCATGACAGTCAGCTACTGGAAGTAGCTTCCCAGGGGTGGGGGGCCAGGCACCAGCTGACCCCGAGCTGCACCTTCCCTGGGGAGTGCTTGGGGTCGGCAGGTTCCAAACCGGCCCACCCTGAGTGCAGCCTCAGTCCTCAGCCACACTGACATGGGCCCCCACCTGCAGTTGGCCACGGCTCTGGCCCCAGCCCTGTAGGGTCGCAGCTGCCACATGGGTGAGGCCCTGCTGGTTTGGATCCGGGCCTGGAGCCACTGGCTGTGCCCGTGCCTTCCCCTTGGCTCTCAGTTGGGGGGTTTGGGGACAAGAGCAGAGGGTCCACAGTGCTGCCCAGGGGAAGGGACACTGCTAGCAGGGAGAAGGCTGGGGGTCCTTGGGCACGTTTTCTAGGAGTACAGGCGGGTGTGCGTGCATGTGTGTGCAAGGAGCAGAGCTGTGCCCTGCCTGCGCCAGCCAAGCCGCACCCACGTCTCCACAGCTCTGCGGTAGATGCGCTGCAGGCCATGCTTGTCCGCGGCGGCAATGAGGACGTGGTGCAGCGCATGGAGCTGGACGGGGGCTGGCAGCTGCTCAAGACCTCGGCTGGGCACGAGGAGGGCGTCACTCAGCTGGCCAGGTGAGCGGGCAGCGCGTGGGGCAGTGGGGAGTCCATGAGGGCAGCAGGTTCTGTAGGTGAGGTGGACCGGGAGCAGGGGGAAGACCTCTGGTTGGGGGGGGGGGGCAGCACGTCTGAGCGGAGGATGTGCAGCGGCAGCTGAGGGGCGACTCTAGCAGGCCAGACGGTGCAGGGTGGGAGGCAGGCGTGCTCCCCAGGCCCCCGGGACTGGTGTGCTCGGGGCAGCCTGAGGCCCCAGCTCCTGCCTGCGTGCCTCCTTCCCAGTGCCATGGCCAAGTTTGCAGGCCCCCGGCTGCCCCTGGTGATGAAGGCGCTCTTCGCCACACAGAGCAGCGTGTATGAGGTCCAGAGGATCACCTCCACAGCCTTCCTGGCTGAGGTAGGAGCACTTACTTTGGACCATGAGTGGAGGGGGGAGGGGGGCAGTGTGAAGTCCCCCCACAGGCAGGCCTGGGTGGGGCAGGGGGGCCACATTGAAAACCTACCCCAGACCAAAGCAGTGGGGGCCAGGGAGGGGCTGGGGTCAGGAGTCGGGAGGCTGAGGCAAGGCCAGGAGCCCAGCTTGGCCTGCTGGCCTCAGCCATGTCCCCTCAGTGACCGGGGACCGGTGCTGCCCGGTGCATTTGGGGTGGGGGTCAGTGCACCTCTGCCCCTAGCTGCTCAGCAGCAACGTGGTGAACGACCTGATGCTCCTGGAGTCGCTGCTGGACAACCTGATGGCACGGCAGAAGGACACGAGTGCCCGCGTACGGAGGCTGGTGCTCCGCGGCCTGGCCAACGTTGCCTTGGGCTCCCCAGATAAGGTGACCGTTGGGCAGCCCTCTGAGGCCCTGCTCCTGGGTGAGGGAGGGACAGCAGAGCCACAGCTGGTGAGGAGACCCGGGCAGACCCAGCAGCCACAGGGTCGGAGGGTGGGCAGCTGGGCAGCTGGGCGTGGCATGGCCTGGGCACACAGGTATGTGTGGCCTCCCCAGGTACGGACCCACGGCCCCCAACTCCTGACGGCCATGATCGGTGGGCTGGACGATGGGGACGACCCACACAGCCTGGTGGCGCTGGAGGCCATGGTGGGCCTGGCAAGGCTGATGGACCTGGTGGACGCCTGGGACCTGCGTGCGGTGCTGCTGCACATTGCTGTCCGCATTCGGCCCTTCTTTGACAGCGTAGGCCCCCTGCCCCTGGCTGTTGCAGCCTGGTCTATTCTGCCCCTTGCTCCCCCTTCACTGCCCTGTGGTTGCCCGGGAAGCTGGGCTGGGAGGGCCATGTGACACTCGCTGTTGCCCAGGAAAGGATGGAGTTCCGCTCAGCGTCCATCCGCCTCTTTGGGCACCTCAACAAGGCCTGCCGTGGGGACTGCGAGGACGTCTTCCTGGAGCAGGTTGTGGGCGGCCTGGCACCACTTCTGCTGCACCTGCGGGACCCCCAGGCCCCCGTGGTCGCGGTGAGCAGTGCGGGGGATGGGTAGGCCTGGCCAGCTCAGGGACTTGGGGCTCAGCGTGTGCCCTGCAGGCCTGCAGGTTCGCCTTGCGCATGTGCGGCCCCAACCTGGAGTGTGAGGAGCTGGCAGCTGTCTTCCAGAAGCACCTGCAGGAAGGCCGTGGCCTGCACTTTGGAGAGTTTCTCAACACCACCTGCAAGCACCTGGTGAGGGGCGGGGCTGGGTGGCGGGGCAGGGCCTGGCGGCAGGACAGGGCCAGCCTGACCGCCTTTCTGCAGATGCGCCACTTCCCCGACCTGCTGGGCCGCTTGCTGAGCACCAGTCTGTTCTACTTCAAGAGCAGCTGGGAGGACGTCCGTGCTGCTGCCCCCATGCTCACAGGTGAGGCTGCCCTGGGCAGCCTCCCCACACTAACTTGGCCCCTGACCTCAGTCCCACCCCTGGCCCCCAAGCCCCCCCACTGGCCCCTGACTGCGGCCCCACCCCCACAGGGTTCTTGGTGCTGCACGTGGAGGCTGAGCAGCGGCCACAGGTGGACCTGGAGCAGCTCCTCGCGGGTGAGCCCCAGTCCTGCCAACCCTGCCCCACACAGCCAGGAACCCAGAGGGCCCCCGCCCCCCCAGCATGCTGGGCTGCACTGACCCTGTGGGCACCAGGGGGGACTAAGTGATTTTCCTGGATTTCAAGGATTTTTTCCCTGTCACTGGTGACCTCATCGTCTCTAGTAATTCACGGAAACTTCTTAACTGTTCCAAAAGAGCTTAAAAAACACTAAAAAAGGAAAAACTATCTTTCCGTTGGCTCCTGAGCCCTCCCGGCAGAGGCCTGTCTTAGGAGGGCGGTGGGCGGGTGGCCCCACGCACAGGGTGGGGTGTCAGCCTCAGGGTCCTGGCCCCCAGGCTCCGCGCGCCCGGAAAGGGGGGCAGCCTCAGTCGCAGCTGTTAGCGGGGTGTGGGCGGGATCTTGGGCTCAGGCAGTTCTCCGAGGGCTGTGGTGGAGCCCCCAGCAGCGGCTCCTCGTCCCCCAGCGCTCCAGCTGCTGCTCAAGGACCCAGCCCCCGAGGTGCGTGCGAAGGCTGCGGAGACTCTGGGCCGCCTGGTGAAGTTCGCCTGAGCCTGCCCCAACACCCAGTACCAGCCTGGCCGGCCTAAGGGTCCAAGACAAGGCCCTAAGGAGTCCCCTGCCCACAGGCAGAGTGGGGAAGCCTTGGGCCCACACAGCAAGGGAGGGCTGGAACACAAGGGTGGTCAAGTCGCCGACCCCTGTCTTCCCAATAAAGCCATTTGTTGCTCAGCAGGTGACGTGGTGATGTGACCTGGCTTGTGGGCAGGCCAGCAGCCCCCTCCCCCGTTAGGAAGCTGACTCAAGGTTACCCAGCAAATTCCTGTATTGAGAGTCCAGGGCACACGTGCTGCCCACCCCCACCTGCCCCGCCCCAGAAGCAGGGCGTCTAAGTGAAGAGGCGGAGAGTGCCGTCAGCTCCAGAGGAGAAGACCCAAGGCTGGGTGGGATGGAAGGCCACGTCGAGCACCCCCAGGTCTCTGGTTAGGGCGTGCCCCTTGAGCACCTTCACGGGCACCAGCAGTGGGTTCTGCAGCAGGTCGCTGTGGGGGAGGGAGAGACTCAGGACCTCGCCGGAACCGTCCCAACCATCCCCAAGGGGCATGCGCGGGGAGGCGGGGGCGTTGACACTCACTTGTACACCATCCCGTGGCAGACGATGACACTGCCATCGTCGGAGCCAGACGCGAAGAGCGGATACCGGGGGTGGAAGGCCACGGCCCGGAGGGCCTTCTTGTGATGCCTGGGGTGGGGAGAACCAGGCTCAGTGAGGCAGGGGTCGGGGCAAGAAGTGACTGGTCACCCACCAGCATCTCACCTTAGCACTCTGTATGGCTTGGTGGAGAGGTCCATGTCAAACCACACAAGCTTGCTGTCATAGCTGCCGCAGATGACGTTGTCACCTGGGGGAAATCCGGTGGTGGGGACTTGGTGGCCCTCCAAGTGCCACCCCCCGACCAAGACACCCCCTTACCTGCTGGGTGCACCGCCAGGCTAGACACCCACTTGCAGTTGGGCATCAGCTTTTTGGTGAGCTCCTGGCGCAGCAGGTGGTAAAGGCGGACGCAGCGCTGGGAAGCCACGAGCAGGAAGGGCCGCGTGGGGTGGAAGGCTACGCGCTGCACCTGGCCATGGCTGCGGCGGAAGGGGCTCTGGCTGCGGCGCCGGCTCAGCTGGTGGATCAGCACCTGGGTGTGCCCCGGAGTGGCCAGCACCACGGCCAGGTAGTCCCCGCGCCCGTGCCAGGCCACCTGCGCTACTGGCTGCAGGGAGGTGAGGCTGGGTGAGATGCAGCCCCTCCCTGGGGCTCTGCCCTCAGCCCCGCACCCCGCCTACCTTCCCGTGGTGGATGCGCAGCCGCAGGCCGCCCTGGCGCTCCTCTTGGGAGGCTTCCAGCCAGTGTGCGGGCTGTGAGGTGGGCTCCAGGGGTGGGGTGAAGGCGCTCAGCAGCTGGTCCGTGCTGCCCACCACCAGCCGGTCCCCCAGGGCTGGGTTCAGCAGCAGCACCGTGTCCTCCCTACAGTCAGAGTCAGATGGAGGTCCTCAGGCATAGGTCTGTCCCCCCACCCAACCCTGGGCACCCTGGGCCTCACGCACACTGCCACGGCCACCAGGCAGATGGTGGGGTGAGGGTTCCAGGCGACACTCTTCACCACACCATCCACGGGCACAGTCCTCATGCAGCGGGCAGTGGCCACCTCCCAGAGTCGCACCGAGCCATCATCTGAACCTGGACACACAGACAGGCCCTCAGTACCTGGCCCTCCAGGCCAGCCCACCCACTCCCCCCAGGGAGCTGCCCCACCGTGCGCCCACCTGATGCCAGCCACTGGCCATCTGGGGAGACGCTGAGGCAGCGGACAAGGTCGTTGTGGCCCCTGTAGACCTGCAGAAAAAGGGCAAGGCAGTAAAGACCGGACCCTCGGAGGCCTTTGCTCCCCACCACCCACCCTGTCTGCTCACCAGGGCCTGGCACGTGGGGAAAGGCTGCAGGTCCCGTGGCCGGGGCAGCTTGGGGATGAGGTCTTCAGGGTCCACGTTCACCTGAGGAGAGGATGCAGGGTCAGCTGCACCCACCCCCACTCCCCGCCCCTGCCCGGGTGCCCCCGCGTACCCTCATCTTGCGCTGCCGTGGGCACAGGTAGAGGTCCAGGCAGCGTTCAAAGCGCTCCTGGATGAAGCGGCTGTAAGCAGGCACGGCCCGCAGGCTCGGGAACCGGCGAGGCAAGAAGCTGAGCTTCCTCTCCTCAGGGTCCTGCTGCTCCCAGGCCAGGCGCTGTGGAGGCAGGAGTGAGCCAGGAGCCGGGCCGGGCCAGGGGCCAGCCCAGACCCCGCCGTGCACCAGGCCCACCTCCTCCTCGCTGGGCAGGTACTCGGGAGGCGGGTTGTAGGACTCCGAGTGGCCGGGCAGGGCCAGCTTGGGAGCAGGCACGTGCATCTTATGGCGACCCAGCACCGCGTTGGGGTCCTCCTGGGCCCACAGGTCGTAGAAGTTGGGACTGTGGTCCCGAGGCCGGCGAGGCTGGATCCAGCCCATCTTGATGGCATGCACCATGCGGGAGACCTGCAGAGATGGCGGGTTGAGGGGGGCCGGGGCAGGGGTGGGGCGGGCAGGCGCGCCCCCAGAATGGCCCACCCACCTTCTCCTTCTCCACCAGGGAAGGTATGAAGCTGCGCTTGTCTGCAGGCCGGTTGGTCACTGGGTGGATCATGAGGTCCCCACTGAAGAAGTCCACAGCTGGCTGGGGGCAAGCAGAGGAGGGTGGGCCTGGGCCCTGCAGGTGCCCCCAACCCCAGGGCCAGCAGCTGCCGCCTACCTCATAGGGATCAAAGCTCACGTCCCCGAACTGGCCCCTCTGCAGCCGCTGCACCAGGGCCACCTGCTCATCCGTCAGCCGCACGCTGTGTCCCGTCATCCGGTCCCGCACCGTGCGCCTGGGGGACCCAGTCAGAGCCCAGGCCCTGGCCCCGCCCCGCAGGCCCGCCCCGCCCACCCGCAGGCTCCGCCCCACGCCCACCCACCAGTAGTCAGGGTCCTCCATCTTGTCCAGAAACTGGTCCAGCTCGTCTCGGGTGCGCAGGGGCTTATAAATGCGCCGGCCGTCCAGGTCGTAGCCCACATGGGGAAAGTCATCGTACCACTCCAAGGGCACATTGCCCACCGTGTTCCGGATGTCCTGGGGCAGGAGGCCCGCGAGTAAGCAGCAGATACCCACCGTGCCCACCCCTCCCTCCAAGCCCCTCAGAAAGACACAGGCCAGGAAAGGGAAAGGCAGAGCAAAGGGGCTGGCCTCCAGGCTGCAGGAGCAGCACCCAGGCACCCTGACTTGAGCTTCTCCCCAGGGTGTGACGTGGCAGGACGGCCAGCACTATCCGCCCCCCCACCCAGACCCTCAGAGGCGCCGGAGCTGTACCTTCACATTTTCCACTGAAGTGGTGCCAACCCCAGAGCCTCCCCTCTGGATTCCTTGGCCAGGGCTCTGGGCAGCCACAGGCAAGGGTGACCTCATCGCCCGTGGGCTCCCTCCCCTGGCTGGGGCCTTAGGCAAAACTGGGTAGCCATGGGCAGGGACTCAGGGAAGACCCCACCAGTCCACTCCAAGAAGAGACAAAGTCCACTGCCCTGAGCCCAGCACACTTTCAGGGACTCCCCCAGCCTCCCACCCCTGCCCCCACCCCACTCTCAGTGGGCAGAGCAGTCACATTCCTGGACACACATTCCTGGTCGAGGCCCCTGCCAGCCGCCACCCTCCCTCCACCCAGCGCAGAGACTGCTGCCCAGGCGGCCGCTTCCTGCAACAGTAGCCACAGGGGGAGGGGCCCAGATGAGACTGCACAGCCGGCAACCTGGGAACCCCGACAGGACAGGACCCTCTGGGCGTGGCCCCTCTGCACCTGCCCAGCCCCCAGCCTGCTGACCTGAGTCCTCCCCACTCGCCTTCCTCCGGATGTGCCCAGGTCCCTGCCCACTGCTAGGAATGCCCATCCTTCTCCTGTGCTCCCCAAGTCCACACAGCCATCCCTGGACTGGACAGACGTGGGGGGCCCAGAAAAGACCCATGGGGCATTTAGCAGGGGAACAGGGTGCGGGTGGGGGGTTCTCCAGGCAGGAGTGCAGGCAGGAGCCAGACCTGGAGGGTGGTGCCTGGAGGGGCAGGTGCAGGAAAGACAGGCTGTGCCGTCAGGTAAGCCCCACAACAACCTAAGGGGGCAGCTGAGGGGGCCAGGGCTGGACTCCAGCTGCTCAGAGTGCCTCTGTGCCCTCTTTTGGGCACAGAAGGCCCAAGTGTACATGAGAGGGAGAGACAGACAGGGTGTGGCCAGGCGCTGGGGCCAGGGCATCTGGGTTAAGGCGGTCATGCCAAGTGAGAAGGCCGGGGTCAGGGATCCTGCTTGATCCTCCCTCCTGCCCCCTGCTAAGAGGGAGAAGGCGGGGGCAGCAGCACCTCGCACCTCTCAGAGGGGCGCCCACTCTCCCCACCCCGCAAAGACAGCAGGATGCTCCAGGCCCCTTCACCACTTCGCGAGAAGGCAGAGGGACGGAGGGCCCCTGCTCCAAGCGGCCTCCAGGGGCTGGGAGGCGGGGAGGAGGGCGGGCCGGCGCGGGGGAGGGGCCGCCGCTGCTATAAAGGCCCGGCCCGCGGCCCCGCTCCAGCCTGGGACGCACACGTGCGCGCTGTGCCGCAGCCGCAGCCGCCACCGCGGGAGCCCCGAGACCCGCGTGCCCCTGGGCCGGGCGGCAGTGGCGGCGGCATGTGCGGCGCGCGACGGAGCTGACGGCGGCCGCCGGCCCCATGTCCTTCGCAATGCTGCGTTCGGCGCCGCCCGGCCGCTACCTGTACCCAGAAGTGAGCCCGCTGTCGGAGGACGAGGACCGAGGCAGCGAGAGCTCGGGTTCAGACGAGAAACCCTGCCGTGTGCACGCGGCGCGCTGTGGCCTCCAGGGTGCCCGGAGACGGGCTGGGGGCCGGCGGGCGGGGGGCAGTGGCCTGGGGCCCGGAGGGCGGCCCGGCCGCGAGCCCCGGCAGCGGCACACGGCGAACGCGCGGGAGCGGGACCGCACCAACAGCGTGAACACGGCTTTCACCGCGCTACGCACGCTCATCCCCACCGAGCCCGCTGACCGCAAGCTCTCCAAGATCGAGACCCTGCGCCTGGCCTCCAGCTATATCTCGCACCTGGGCAACGTGCTGCTGGTGGGCGAGGCCTGCGGAGACGGGCAGCCCTGCCACTCGGGGCCCGCCTTCTTCCACGCATCGCGTGCCGGCAGCCCCCCGCCTCCCCCACCCCCCGCCCGTGACGGCGAGAACGCCCAGCCCAAACAGATCTGCACCTTCTGCCTCAGCAACCAGAGAAAGTTGGTGAGTGTTGCCCGCGGGGTGTCCACGGAAAGGGAGGCTAGGAGGATGGAGTGTCCCCCACCTCCAAACCACCCCTGCAGCCCACACCTGCTGGGCAGAGAGGGTGGGGCCAGAAGCAGGCAGAACCCCCAGCAGCACCTGTGACACCCGCAGCCCCAGGTCCAGGGAGAGAGAAGACGAGGAGGGCCCAGCCTGAACCAGCGGGTCCCCAGGACAGGCTCCTGTGGGGACAGAGAGGAAAGAGACCCAGGCAGGACCTGCACCAACGAGGAAGAAGCTAGGGGACCAGGCCAGGGTTGATCAAGCAACTCTGGCCACCTACCCTGCCATCAAGGGAAGGGGACTTGAGGGCAGTGAGGAAATCCTGCTGGGGTCTGCTTGCTCTACCAGTGGCCTAAGGCTTACTGGGCACCTGCCTGCCTTCCCTGGACCCGGCTGCCCACTGATGCCAGTGTGGCTGTGGGATCCACTGGCAGGAGGCTGGCAGGAGACTCGGGGGCTGGGGGAGAGGGCCCCACTGCTGGAGACGCTGGCCGGCTCTGATTTACGGCGCCTGCTGCGCGTGGTGGCACCGGAAGAGCAGGGTGAGCAGGGAGAAAATACGGCGCGGCTCTCCCCAATCCCCATTTCCTCTCCAGACAGCACGCGTGAGCTCCTGGGGCCTGAACATCTGGGAGATTTAATTTTACAATTTCGGCTATGCAGCAGCGCACTCTCCTCCCCAAACTGCTTGGGGAAGCCGGGGTGAGCGTGGAAGAGGGGTGCTTTCAGCGCACTCCGTGGGGAAGTCCGGAGGCACAGGCTGGCGCTGGCCTCTGCTTGGGCCCTGACACTGCCCTCCCCTCCGCAGAGCAAGGACCGGGACAGAAAGACGGCGATCCGGAGTTAGAGGCGACGCCGGGCCATCCGCGGAGAGCCCCAGACCTGACTCAGGCACAGGCCTCGCTGAGGGCACCCCCAGGCCCACCCGGCCCCAGCTGCGAGTGGGGCTGATGGACAGACAGGCGGTGGGACGCGCGGCCGCCGCAGCACTTGCCCAGCCCCACTGGAACTTTCCGTGCTGGCTCGCTACATGGCTCTCCTCTGGCCACTATGTGCTAGCATTCTGTGTCTTTGATATGATAATATAAAGTCTGGAAATTTTGTATAATTAAAAACAAAACAGTATCTTCCAAACGCAGATGCACGCTGTTCTCTGGAGCAGCCCAGAACCAGCCCTGAGCAGAGCTGAGCCCACACTCCTGCCCTCAGGGCTGTGGTTGTTCGTGTCCCGGCCACCCTGGGCCAAGGCGCCTGGTTCCTGGGGAAAGCCCCCACTTTCCAGGGCTCAGGGTCAGCCCCCGCTGCCAGGGAACTGCGGTACGGGGTCTGGAGACCAGCGAGGGGAGAGGGCGAAGAAAGACGACAGCCCCCGCACACTTGGCAAGGGACAAAGCAGGACAGGCTGAAGCCAGGGAGCACTCCCGCCCCACCCCAACTCCAAGGGCCACCAGGGGTCCGGGCGCCCTGCAGGCAAGGGCAGTGGTGCAGCGTGCAACGTGCTGGTCTCCTGGGCCTTGGCACCTCAGCCCCTGCCCGCAGAGCCCCAGGAAGTGGGGAGTGGGGCACTGTCTGGCAGAAGGAGCTCCCAGTCTGTGCAGGCCTGAGGGTGTGGACCAGGTGGCAGGTGCCCACCCTGGGCCGCCCTGGCCCCAGAAGTCCTGCTCACGGCGGAGGACCCCGGCCGCCCGCCCCTGCACCCACCCAGCTAACCCGAAGGCCCCACCTGCCCATGAGGAGGGCAGTTCAGGCCTCTTGGAGCTGCGCACAGCTGGCTGACCATTAAAATCTTGCAGGTGACAATTACGGCTTAGTGGTGTAAGCTCACAAGCACAGCAGAGAAGCAAGCTGGGGGCAGCGCCTTGCGGCACCCCCCAACGCTGGCCAGCAGCCTGACTTCCGGCAGCCAGGCTGAGAGTGCCAGGGGCCGACCCGGGGCCCCAGGAGAGGCCAGGTGCCGAGGCCCACGTGGGCACCCCAAAAGGGCAGGCCCAGAGCTGCCCCCTCCTCTTAACAGACGGGCTCCAGGGAACCAAGAAGCAGGAAGCAGTGGTGTAATTTTGGAGGAAATTCTCAAAGCCAGAGCCATTAAGGGTTGGGGTGGGGGTGGGGGGGCTGTGTCCAATCTGATAGAAATATAACAGGATAAAAAGTCACAACGGCAGGTTCCACTCAGAGAGAAACCCAACCCCAAATTTCCTCTCCTTAATCCTGCAGGAGCCTACAGCTGGCCAGCAGGAGGGGGAGAGGGCACGCTCGGTCACTGCAGAAGCCCCCCGCCCCCGCCTGCCTAGAGAGCCAGGACTCTCAGGCAGAACGTGGGGGTCCCGCTAAGGGCCGAGAAAGGTACCTCTTCTTCTCCTGGGCACTGAAGACACTTGGAGAACCGACCTGGGAAGGGCGCCGAGGGCCTCCAAGCTTGCCGCCCCTGCTCCACTGGGCACCAGCAGTCCTGTGGGGACAGTCTGGGGCCTACCTGTGCTCAACCACCCACCTGGCCCACGCATACCTGGGCCAGGTGAGAGCCCAGACCCCCTCACAGATCCTCCAAAGACGACAAACAGGTAGTCAGGCATAGTCAGACAGGTGCCCACCTCACAGCTGGTCAGATAGGGGAGGGGTGGGAAGCATGCCCCGCACAAAGGTGGGGGTGGGCACGGGGGACTCCCCATGGAGCACAAGGACAGGCAGGGTGAGGCTGGAGGGTGTCTCGGGGGTGCCAAGTCAGTAGGAGAGGACAGGCCGCTGGGACGGTCCCCGGGGGGAGCAGGTCCTGGCACAGGACTTGCAGCCAGTCCCTCAGCTGCCGGGCCTGGGACTCGACAACGGCTGCAGCTTGGCCGGCCTCAGGCCTGGGCAGTGGGCCCGGTCGCTCCCTGAGCTGCACCGGTAGCAGCAGAGGCCGAGGGCCTGGCCCGCCAGCCAGCGGGAGAGGAGGGGCGGGGGCGGGGAGGAGCACGCCGTCACCCTCCACCGCTCCAGAAATTCAAACCAGACTGGGGGTGGTGGGCCGGCCGAGCCCCAGCGGGCGCGAGTCCACTCGGCCATCCACTCCAGCAGCCAGGCCCCCCGTGCGCCAGAGCCCCACTCCCTGCCCAGGACCCAGCGCCCCACGCGTGCCCCGGGCAGCAGCGTGAAAAGAGGGCACGGCCCGCACCCTGGGCCAGCAGCCACTCCTGAGGCCAAGCAGGCCTGGAAACGCTCCGATGGCCGTCAGGGCCAGGCTGTCAGCTCCCTGTCCCCAGCTCGGCGAACGAGCTGCTGGCGGTACCACGTGACCCGTCACCAGGCCGCCCGCCCTGGGCTGGCCCGCCCCCACCCTGCACAGCACCTGCGGCTGCCAGGAAGCACATGTGACCCCACGGGGGCCGCGCCCGCCGACCCCTCCAGGGCCCAGACGCCCCGGCCCGCACTCTCCAGGGAGCGGGGAGGGGGACACGGACGCATCCGTGCAGCGCCCCGCCCCCAGCAGCTCCGGACACCCGTGGCCACCGCTGATGTGTCGGCTGGGATTTTTCCGCTCTCGAAGAGCCCCCTCCCCCTCCCCTTCCCCCTCCCCAAAGTGGCTGCAGCTGTCAGGACCGCAGATTGGAACTGCAGGTACGGCGCTGGCCCGCTGCCCGCCTCCCTCCCGTGTCTGTCTGAGGGAGAGGAAGCCGGCCCACCTCTGGAATCCTTCACTCTCTCCTCGTTCGCCTCTCCCACCTGTCCCCGGGGAGTGCGGGGTCAGCCGCCCTCACTCTGGCGCGCTCTTCCCCTTGCCCCGCTCCGATTACAATGCCGGCAGTGTTCCCTCTGCTCCCCCCCTTACCGCGAAGCGCCCTCTGTGGTGGGGGGTGGCCCAGCCGCATGCCCCAGGCCACCTGCTGCAGCTGGACCTCCACAAGGTGCCCACAAGAGGAGCCCTGGGTGACAGCCCCGAGGCAGAAGGCCAGGTCCCTCTGACCTCCTCTGGTCCCAAAGGCCAAAGCCAGCAGAGGGGCCGCGCAGGGCTTGGCTGAGTGGAGCCCACCCGCTGTACCGTGGGGGTGGGGGCGCCGGGAACGCGGACTTGGAGCCCCCTTCCCAAACCTCCCCTGTCAGACTGCCCCTGCTGCGCATGATCCTCACCGACATGCTCCCAGCCAGGCCCACTGCTGAAGCTCTGGACACTCGTGGGCCCCAGGACCCTCTAACCCACTCCTTGGCCCCTCTCAGTGCCTCAGGGCTGCTGAACGGCCAAGAAGCAAGTCTGCCCCCACCAAGGGTCGCAGGGGTCGGGGGAGGCCCCCTGCTCCCGGGTCCTCAGATACCCAAAACCCCCCCACCTCCTCCATCGTCCAGGGAGCGTGGGCGTCCCCACTTGCAGCAGCGGCAGCTCCCAGAAACGCCTCAGATCGCTGGAAATGGGCATGGCCCCCCCAGAGTGCCAAACGCCCATAGTAAGCCCCATGATACTGCGGCCACCTCCAAGATCCCACTGCGGGGACTCGCCCAGAGCCTCCAGTGCCAGCCCTGCCTGGGCCCCGCTCCGCAGCCAGGCCGTCAACCACCTTTCAGACAGGACTTGCCCTCCATACACCTGGCTGCCAGCCCCCAGCTCCTGGGGCCACGCCTCCAGTCTGAGGGCAACCCCACCCCCTTCTGTCCCTGCAGGGACCCCCAGCTTGGGCTCCTGCTACCCAGAAAACTGGCTCCCGGTGGGCACATGGCAGGCAAGGCCTCTATCACCAGCGTACCCAGGCCAGAGAAGGGTGCGCTCTGAAGGCGCCCCACCCTCACCTGCCCTGCCCCGGCCCCCAGGGTAACCCTGTCTCCTGACCGGGACCACTGGACCCGGGTGGCTGGTCCTGGAGGGAGGGGGGCACCCCGCACACGGATCACAGCGGGCCTGGCTCAGAGGTGGCACTTGGCAAAGGGACCCGGGGCACCCCGAGGTCACAGCCACCACACCCACCCCGCAAGGCCACCTGCGAGGCCCCAGGCCCCAGGCCCCTCTCAGGCGAGGTGGTGGGGATACTGCAGGGGCAGCCAGAGCCCAGTCGCGGGGGTGGGGGCGGCCAGGGAGGCCGGCAGCCCATGAGGCCCAGCAGAGCCGAGAGGCACGCTCTGCACAACAGCTCGAAACCCGAGCCGCCACCGCGCCGCCAGCAGCGAGCGCGCCGAGCACCGCGCCGGGGCGGGCCCAGCGAGGCTGCTGCCGCTCGGTAGCGGGAGGCCGTCAGCGGCGCCTGCGGGAGAGTGGAGGGGCCTCCCGCCGCCCGTGCTCTCGGCCTGCCACCCCCAGCCTCAGTTTCTCTGTCTTTTCCCAGGCTGGAGCCTTCTCCCAGGCTGGAGCCGGACGCCTGCGAGGGCCCCCGCCCCCGCCCCCCGCGGCCGGATGAGATCACGTCTGTGGGGGAGGGGCGCGGGCGGATGGGGGAAGGGCTCCCCCACTCGCGGCCGCAGAGACCCTCGCCAGGCTGGCGACTCGGCCAGAGGCCGCAAGCCAGGCGCTGCCCAGGGTGAGAACCGGGAGGATGGCACTGTCCAGGCCGAGCTAGGACACAGGACACGGGTGTCCCACTGAGAAGGGGAACCCTCACTCACCGACCAGTGCCCAGGGCACGGGACCCCAAAGCTGGGCCCAGCAAAGGCCAGCAGTCAGAGCACCTAGAAGCCCCAGGGTCCCCCAGCCCAGGCCTTAAGTTCAGACAAGGCCTGGGGAAAAGGAGGCCAGACACTGCCAACCCTCAGGTCCTCCCCCAGGAACACACCTTGTCCGGACGCCCTTGCCCACTGCTGGAGGCCGGCCAGGGCCGGAGTGGGGTCCTGGCACCATGGACTACCTCCAAGGATGCTGCAGAGAAGGAGCTGCCCGACACCCCACGACCAATGTTCTGGGGCTACGGGCCCTCACAGGTGCCAACCAGAGCCCAGGGTGGGGTCCCTGCGCCCCTCCTGTGCTCTCGCCACCCCAGCCTCCCAAGCCTCTTCCTGAAGCCCACCCTGCAGAGACACCGTGACGGGGTGGGGGGCATTTCTCAGGGAGAGCCTCAGCCAGGCCGGCCTACCCCAAGAGCCAAGCCCTGCCGCCCCCTGGGCCGCGGCCGGCTGCACTGGCAGAAGCCGGCTCCTGCTGTCACTCAGGCCCACATATGGGATAGTCATCGCGGGAGGAAGCGGCCCCCCCAGCCCCCGCGGCGGCTCCAGAATGGGGCAGGCCAGGAGGAGCACCTCCCCGCGGGCGGGCCGAAGCCCCTCCCCCGGCCTCTGCACTCCATTTACAATCATCATCGATTTCTCAAAATACCGAATATAAAAAAGTAGCCGACAGGATGTGGCTGCCGACAGCCAGAGCCCCTGGGAGGGGGAGACAGGCCGGGAGCTGTGCTGCACGGCCCCCCTTCGCGGAGTGCGCCCGCTGCTCCGGCCAGGAAACCAATTTATTTTGTTTTGTCTCTGTTCTCTGAACGCACAGAGACTGGATCGGGCGGGCGGCCAAGGCTCCTGCAGCCGCTGCCAAAAGAGCGGAGGATGGGGGTAGAAGCCGTGCAGGGGAGGGGGCGCGTGTCTCCCGGCTGGGGACAGCCCCTGACAGGCAGCAGGAAGAGCTGCTAGGGGTGGGGACCATGGTCTCTGCAGGTCCCCCAGCCCAAGGAGGCTCACATCCAGGGGGCTGATGCCAGGGCAGTGGGCAGAGGGGCCTCAGGCCCCACCCCCCAGGGGGCAGGGACACACCAGTGAGGGGGTGGGCAGGGGAGCACCCATCACCTCCAGCAGGGAGCCCCTGAGCGTCAGACCCCCCAAGAGCCCATGGGCAGCCCTGGGCAGCCGAGTCGCAGCCACCTCTGGCCAGATGGGGGACCCCAGCCTGTCAGCAGGCTTTCCCCATGAGACGTAAACCGGGAGGACCAGATTCACCCAGGACCGTGGCAGCCAGGCCTCTGGGACACCGGGGAGGAGGGGGCAGAGCACGGGGCACCTGCCTCCTGTCCCTGGGGTCCAGCGCGGACGCTGGCTGGGCCTGCCCCCGACCCGGGCAACAGCGCAGGGTGGCTGCTGGGGGAGGCCTGTCCACGCCCACCCAGAGTGGAAGCACAGCCCCCACAGAAGATGCGGTGCCTCCTGCCTGCCAGAGGCACCCCCACAGCCCAGGGCCAGGACATGGGCACGGGGTGGCCGTGCCGCGCCCAGCTGCCCTGCCCGCGATGACACACATACTCCTGCAGTCATGTGTCCCCGACCCTGAAACTGCTCTTCCAGACAAGCTTGGGGCCATGCCAGGACGCCCACTCAGGCCCTGTGGTGGCCACACAGCCCACCCTGCAAGGGGGCAGCTGTGGCCCAGCCTACCTCCTCATCAGAGCTGTCCTCCACATACTCGTTCTCGCCCTGCACGTTTGCCACCTCAGTCCGCGAGCAGGGGGTCCTGGCCTGGGAAGGGAAGAGACAGGGGTAGGTTACTTCAGGACCTGGGGCAGAGGTCCTGCACCGCAATCTCTAAGCAGCTCTGACCTGGTCCCACTGCTAGGAAACGAGTGTGGATACCCCCAATCTAAGTGGGTCTCTTGGAGAGTGGGGTTCCACCCAGGGTGAGCCTCTGTCAAGGGCCATCACAATATCCAAGCTCAGAGGGAAGACCCAGGGAGGGGCTGACACCAGGTGAGCCACCCCCACACCCCTTAAGGAAAAAAACAGCTGCAGGGCTCCTGGCTCAAAGGCCCAGCTGAGCCCAAAGCCAGCCCGGGGTCAGAGGACAAAGCAGGGGTGGCCTCTTGGCAGCAACAGATAAAGGCCGGGGTCACCCCCAACTGGGCCAGTCCATCCAGGGGAGGCCAGGCTCTCGATGTCAGCCACCAGCACAGGGGCCACCCCGGCTCATCATAGGGCCAGACCCTCAGCCTGAGGAGGGCACATTCAGCCCAGCTGGCCGAGGGCCCAGAGAGGCACCCACACCCTCGGAGAGCTGGGAGGACTGGCCCCGGGCTGACACCGCCCACCAGGCCAGTGAGTGGGTGCCACTGGGCATTGACACCCCAACCTGGAAAACAGATCCTCCCCTGGCGGGGTGGGAATCTGGTGTACCGGAACTGGGACTGATGGGGAAAACAGCCCGTATCTCCCCCCCCCCGGGGGGGCAGTAAAGCATCAGGAGCAGGAGCCCCACTCCCCTGCCCGGGCAGGAGCCAGAATCCGCCTAGCAGCTCTTCCTCCCGCCCGCCAGCTTCTCCCTCCGTGTGAGGAGGCTGGGACAGTAAGTTTTTTTCCAGGCCAGGAAAAGGCGAGATTCGGTTTCCACGTCTCTCCCACCCTTGCTCCCCAGGCTGTGCGCTGCGGGAGCCCTGCCCGCTGAAAGTGGGTCAGCCCTACCAGGCGAGCGGCCCTCAGGGAGGGGGCACAGGGGCCAGCCCGGCCCAAGCTCCCCACCCACCCTGCCCGGAGCATCCAGCGGACACACCTGCCCAGGGCCCAGGCTGGGAAGACCCTGCGTGGAGCTGCTGTGAGTCTCCGAGACCCTGAGGCCAGCCCGCGGCCACCAGGACCCGCGTGGGCCACCCTGCTCTGGCCCCCGGCCGCTCAGGCCCCGGGGGCCCTGCACCACCTGCACCACAGGCCGTGGTCCCGGGCCCTGGCAGGAACCACAGGCATGGCAGCCCCAGTGCCATCCAGAGCCAGACACGGGCAGGGGCTCAGCCGGGGGGACACCCAGCAGTGGGGCTCCCGGCTCCTGCCAGAGCTGCCGGCGAGGGCCTGCTCAGGGCACGGGACAGCCGCTCTCCAGAGGGGCCGGCAGTGCCGCTGGCCGCCGCCAGGGGGCAGCCGCGACGCGAGGCCCAGCGGTGCGGGGACCAGGCCGACTGTGCACCTGCAGCCCTCCACAACCTGGAGAC
Organism: Oryx dammah; assembly: GCF_014754425.2. NCBI lineage: Eukaryota > Metazoa > Chordata > Mammalia > Artiodactyla > Bovidae > Oryx > Oryx dammah. The sequence continues at coordinate 13,448,564 of NW_024070203.1, read as the reverse complement.
AGGGGGGCGGCCAGAGTCCTCTTCCTCCTCTTCCTCAAACAGTCCAGCCCCGGCCCCCACATCCTCAGACGCAGACACCAGATGGTGGGGTCTGCCCAGAGCCACTCGGCACAAGAGCCACCCACACCTACCCCCAGACGGGCTCAAGGCCACGTGTGGGTGCCCTGATGGGCCCACGTGGATGGCTGGGGGCCCGCGGCCGAGACCAGAGGGAAGTGAGGTTCTGAAGGCAAGTGTTTGAGCCAAGGGGGCCAGGTGACCACGACAGGCCTCTCCCGGGAGGGGCTGCAGCCTTGCACGGCTGAGGCAGTTTTTAACTTCGGCTACAAAGGTTTGAGTTTTTTCCTGAGAAAAGGCAGCGTCTGTGTGCTCCCACCCTGATCTCGGAGGCCAGCCCCAGGGGAGCAGCCCACAGCGGGGGTCTTAGGCGGGCTACTCTGCTGCCTAAGGGCACCCCTCTTGCTGCCCTCCGCACCAGGTTTTCACCAGGACTGCTGTGAAGAGCTGCCCTGCTGCATGTGAGAGGCCCACGCAGGTTACCTCACCTGGACCCCTAAATGGGACGTGTTAAGGCTCTGAGGGCAGAGCTACCAGAGCTCTGGGGAACACAGAAGCTGACATGCTTCTGAGCAACTGAGGGGTGCTGTGGGACCCCTCAAACCCACTCATGTCAACCCAGACTGACACTACCACTCTCCGCCTGAACTCTCATCACCAGAAACAACAGAGTCCATTGCTGGGCCAGGCAGGGCACAGCTCCCCCATGGGGGACCCCACCCCAAAGTGCCCTGCCTCAGGTGGCCTCACTAAGCAACCTGTGAGACATGGCCTACTCCCTCCCCAGGCACCAGACCCACCTAGCACCCTGCCCCCTGCTTCTAGAAGAGCGCCTCCTGCCCAGGGGTTTGCAGTAAGCTCCTAAACTCCAGGCACAGACAGTTTGGGCAGAACTCAATGTAAGTTACCTAGGAAATGGTAATTCCTTACCATTCCTTGCCCAAGGTAATGGGCACCCTTTGTGAGTCTTTCGGAGAAGGCAATGGCATCCCACTCCAGTACTCTTGCGTGGAGAATCCCATGGATGGAGGAGCCTGGTAGGCTGCAGACCATGGGGTCGCTAAGAATCGGATACGACTCCACTTTCACTTTTCACTTTCATGCATTGGAGAAGGGAATGGCAACCCACTCCAGTGTTCTTGCCTGGAGAATCCCAGGGACGGGGGAGCCTGGTGGGCTGCCGTCTATGGGGTCGCACAGAGTCGGACACGACTGAAGTGACTTAGCAGCAGCAGTGAGTCTTTTGTTACATTCTTGAAGGTGGCAAGCAGACTGAACTAATGATAGAAATGGGAACTTTTGCATGAAAGAGTATGAAAACAAAATAGGAGAAAACCCACACAAGTGTTATTGAAAGGACCAGACCAAACACAAGAAATAGGAAAAAAGAGATCTAAACAAGCATGACAGGGAAAGAACGGCAAAAAGCACCTGATACGCTCCATGACAAGAGCCAAACATCTCTCCTGACAGAGAAGCTGCCCAAAGTGCCCCCGAGCGCTGCTGGGAGCGCTGCTGGGGGTGTGGGGCAAGGCCAGGTACGCGGGAGAGCCAGGCCCAAGGTGGAGACAGGAGGGTGGGGCCAGGTGCAGGAGGGGAGCGGGGCCAGCGGAGGTGAGGTGTGGGGAGAGGCAGGCCGGTGGAGGATGCGCCAGAGATGAGGGTGAGGCCGGAGAGGCTTCCTGCTTCGAACGGCCTGTGGCCCGCACACCTGGAACCCACAGAATCAGGGGACAGGGCTCCCCTGAAGAGTGACCCTTCCATCATGGAACTCTTAGCGGAAGAGAGAGAACAGGCTCCCTCCTGTGTCAGCCACTGGCCACCTTTGTCCCCAGGTAAGCGTCTGGACCAGGCACTTCCCACTCCAGGCAGAGGCCTGGAGAAGCACACTCCCAGCTGGGGCCCCTCGCCAGCCTGCACCCAGGTCTTTGACATCTCCCCAGCATGGCCCTGAACACCGCAGGGGCTGCCCCCAATCCTTAGCAAGGGACAGCAAAAGCCTCGAGACAAGCTGCAGCGATGCGTCCTGCCAAGGGTTGCGGAGAGTGCAGTGAGTGGAGCTGGTGAAACGCCACCCAGGAGCCCCACTAAGGCAGGGCCGCTCAGGCAGCCCTGCTAAGAACTGGCGGAGAGGGCGGGGGGTGGTGGGCAAGTCACCTAAGTCCACACATCGTCTAAACCACACCAGGGCCATGGCTGTGGCCAGCATCACAGGAGCTCGAGGCTGCCATTCCAGAGCTGGGCCGCTCGGTGGAGGGGCTGGTGGCCACTGGAGCGTCACCGCCACATGGATCCTGAAGCTGTGGGGTGGGGATGCTCCCTGCCGAGGCTGCACTAGGACCCACACGGCAGGGCCTCGTGACACACGGCAGCCACAGGCTGTGACAGGGGAACGTGGTCAGCAGACCCTCGAGAGGGCCCTGAGCCAGAGAACAGCCCTTGTGGTGGGAAAGTTTCATAGGCGAGCAGTGCTGCATTGGCTTCAGGATACGAGGAGCAGGCTAACACGGAGCACGACAGGGCTGTCACAGAGGCAAGACTGTCCAGCCATGAACTGCGGTCATCAGGAGAGTGAAGGGAGTGGACAGGAACACCTCCTCTCCCAAATGGTGCCGCTTGAAGATGTCACTCTTTGTCAAGGAGGCGGAGGAAGGGCCCCACCTTAGGTCGCTGCACAGAAATCCCACCTCGGGCTTCGCCCCAAGGAAGCCAGCTGACAGCTAAGTCTAGCAGGCAGTCTGAGACCCAGGAGAAGTAATGTCAGGGTTCCTGGGTTACCGTGAACAGAGCACAGGGCTCCTCGGCTCCAAGTGGCATTCTGCCCCGCCCTTGCTGTGCCCAAGGGAGGAGGAAGGAGGCCCTGGGGTCCACGGAACGGGAGAGATCAGTGCCGGGGGCCCTCAGAGAGCCTGATGCCCGGCAGGCGCTATCTTGGCCATGGTCATCTGGGGTGCAGGGAGCCCTCGGGAGACTCCTGGCTCACCCACCTGCTGCCCAGGGCTCCTGTCCATCCTGCCGCGCTGCTCGCTGGTCCCTGCCCCCTCCTCCTCTGAGGCAGCGGCATCCTCAGTGCTGTCACTGCCGGAATCTTCCAGGCCTGAGAACACACTCTCCTCGCTGTCGCTGTCGCTAAGGCCAGGATCACTTCCAAGCCTGCAGCTGGGAGCCGGAGCGCCGAGGAGAGAGGGCTGCAAGAGGCATGGCACTGATGACCCCAAGCCCACTCACCAGGCACCAAGCGCTGACCCACAGCCTGTGTGGCCAGCCTCCTCAGCCACGGTCCTCAGGCCACAAGCCTCCAGCTCCACCAAAACCATCCACCCAACCCAGGCCTCCCTCACCACCCACCTCCACCGCCAGCAGGCCTCCTGCCCTTGGAGGAGACATTCAGTTAGAGTCTCACAAGAGGACTTTCCAAGGAGCTCAATTCCCATCACATCACCCGCACCAGCCCTCCACCCTCCACGCCCAAAAGCCACATCTGGCATTCACATCTCCAGAGCTACCAGGGCACTGGAGTGGGGTCTGGGACAGGCAGAGGACCACAACCTGAGGCGCTTTTCCAGCCAGAAGAGGACTCTATCCAACCAGATTGGGACGGACAATTTATCAGTAAATTGTAAAGACTGGTTGAAGAGACATAAAAACGATGCAAACTTTACTTAAAAGCAAGTGTTCTGGTTCACCACCCCATGGGATAGGACTAGAGCTTCCTCTGAGCAGAGGTCTGCTGACCAGACACCACCCAATCCCTAAGTTCACAAGACCCATGCACTTAGAGAGGGGAAACAAGAACTTACAGACTTTCAGCAAGCACTTACTTGAATGGAGAACCCTAGATTTCTGCTTTTTAATAGCTACTAATTCTCTCAGCTAACAGGAAAGCCTGCACTCACCAATTAGCAGCATTTAACTGAACTTCCACAGAAATAACTCTGATACACACTACTTCAACGCTTAGTAAGCTACACGATTACAACAGCAAATAAAAATGGCACAAATGGCTTGGGCACAAACACATATGGCTGCTGAGCCTGGTGCCCAGAATGCTTGCTAGCAGGAGAGCAGCAGGATTGGTCAGGGTAAAGGGGCTGCCTGACAACACAGCAACGTGGAGTGCTCCCTTAGGCTGGACAAGCTTTGGAGGGCTGATGACACCCCAAACCCAGCTGGGGTTCCGCTGCATGTCTGAATGGAATGGCTTTGAGTGCAGTTAAAAAAAGGATGCGGCCAATACAGCAGGCACGGCCTTCCTATTCTCGTGCCCTTTTACAACGTATCCGACGTATCAGTAACGTACTAACAGGCTCAAACCTCTTTAATGCAGGAACCACAATTCAAAGGGCTAGGGAGGCCACGCGCACGATGCCAGCCACTCTTGCTAGTTCGCTCCGGCCCACACTTCTCCAACCACACTACGCGAGCCCCCTGCCCAGGACGCCCCCACGAGGCCACCGCCAGCAGAGAGCTGGCAAACCGCCTCCTCGCACTCCTGGGCCCTGCTCCCCGGCGCTGGCCGCCCCGGAGCCGCCATGTGCGGCCCAGCCGCGCCACCCCGTCCCGCTCGAGCAGTCCGTGGTCACCTCCTCCAGCTCCGGCTCAGGCTCCGGCGGCCGCTTCCCGGGCTGCGCCACTGTCGCCGCCGCCACCGCGCCACTCCGCGCGAAAGCCATGCTCCCTGACCGCCTGGACGCGCGCCGCCACTTCCGGCAGCTAACAAACCGCGTGGGCCCGGGGGCGGGGCCCGAGGGGTCAGAGGGCGAGAGGCGGGCCCAAATGGGCTGGGCCGGCGCGCACGCGCGCGCCGTTGGGACGCGGGCGGGCGGCACCGGCGGGAGCGCGCCCGTCGCAAGATGGCGGCGGCCATGCCAGGCCCCGGGGCCGTGTGTGCGCAGCGGGCGGCGGCAGCGCGACCCAGGCAGCAGGCGCGGCGGCTGCGCTAGCCCGGCCCTCGGCCTCTCTTTGCGGTTGCTACCTCCTCCTCTCCTGTCTCGCCCGGTATGGATCTGCCCGTGGGCCCGGGCGCGGCGGGGCCCAGCAACGTCCCGGCCTTCTTGACCAAGCTGTGGACCCTCGTGAGCGACCCGGACACGGACGCGCTCATCTGCTGGAGCCCGGTGAGGGGCTGCGCGCGCCGGCCTCGGGGCGTGTGGGGGCGGACACCAGGGCGTTCGGGAGAGAGCGTCCGAGGCCTCCCCTCGGTGCGCGCTGCCCGGGTCTGGGCAGGAAGGGCCTCTCCTCCTCGGTCTCTCGCCGAGTAATTGTGAGACGACGGCGGAAGCGCGCCTGGCTTGAGGGCAGCGCCCAGTTTCGTAGCGAGTGTGGTGGCCAGGTGACCCCACAGCTTCTCAGATGAGTTACCAGGGTGGTGGGGTCGGCAGCTGTTGCGAGGAAATGAGGATTTGGCTCAGGTATTGAGGACGCTGCCGAAAAACAAAGCAAAACGTCATAAAGTTGTGGTGGGTCTCGAACTCTGTCCGGATACCACAGCTGGGTTCCCCCAGAGCCACTTTTTTTTTCGTTCCTTTCGTGGCCTCTTTATCCACGCCCCTGCCTCCAGTTGTCTGGCAGCAGGCTCGTCTTCATGGTCTGACCCTGCAGGCCAGACAGCTCCCCCGCTTGCAGAGGTGAAGCAGAGACTATCTGGAGTTGCGGCTGAGAATCTGCGTCCGGGCTGTGACGTCGCGTCCGGGAAAGGCCCGAGCCGTAGCTCCCGGCCCGCAGGTGTGCGGCCTGGGCTGCCCTGGTTTGCGGAACCTCTGGGTGCCTCCGGGCACACTTGCTCTCCTGAGGGCGCTGGCTCTCCCAGACTCTTCTAAGTACTTCTCTTTCGCACTGTTAAACCCTTAGAAAGGAGGAGCAGTCTGAGCTGAGGCGAACCCAGAGCAGGAGGCCAGGTCCTCTGGTTCCTGGGCTATTTGCTGAAGCTCTGTTTCTAAGCTGGTAAAGAGAGTCAGAATCATACTGCATGCTTGTAGGGAACACTTCGTGTTGGTCCCAGTGACACACCTGTGTGCCACGCTCCATCCCTATTGCCTGCTTCTGTATAACTGCACAGCGTTCCCCAAGAGGAGGCTGTACTTCCTTCCCCACAGCCTGTCCTGTTACCACCATCCTCTTGTTCAAGGCCCTAAGCTTTGCTGACCTAAGGAAACGACCCCAGGTTTCTGTCTTTATTCTTCCTTTCTCTTCTTTTCCTGTCCCCTAAACTCCCAGGAAATACTCTTACCCCGGTTGGGGAGGGGCATCGGAGATCCTTTGGGATAGTCTGAGCTTAATCTGCTGGGATAATCGCCTCACATCTTGATCTGCTCGATGTTTCTGCTTAAAGATTGTGAGGCAGCAGCCAAAGCCCTGCCAGCGAGCTCTCCAGGTCCCACTTCCTGCGTTCCGAGTGAGGCCTTAGAGCTGGAAAGCAGGACGGATCAAGCCTGCCACAGCCTCGCACACAGTAGCTGCACCACCCACCAGCCCTGCTGGAACTTAAACTGGAGGGGGTGGGAGCAGCCGGCTGGAGCCTGTGCATTTAACCCCTCCTCTGTCCTTAGGCCAACCAGGATGTGCTTGGCGCAGAGGGCAGGGGGCTAGTGGTGCCAGGCAGGACAGAACCTGAGCACTGTTTCAGCTGTAGAAGGAAGCCCTTTTCCAGGCTGGGCAGGGGCTGTGGAGCTGCCTGGCCCTGAGAAAGGAGATGGCCCTCTCCCCTGAGTCCTCTGCGATACCCACACAAGCCCCAGGCCTCTGGCAGAAAGTCTGCTGGGGGAGACTTCTGCGGTCTTGAAGCCCGGAGTTGGCTTCCAGAGGCCTTGGAATGTTCTGGCATCTGTTCTCTTTGTGCCTCCCTTCCAGCTGGAACTTTTCTCCCCATTCTGCCCCGAGGACCCTGTGTTTGGCCCCAGAGACAGGGAAAGGGGGCGGGGTGGGGGTTTTCCAGCCCCAGCAGTGCTGTGCCTCCTCTGCACAGTCTGAGGCCCTACCTGGAGAGTCATGTTGGTTTCCTTTCCCTCCCAGACCCCCGGTCAGTTACCATGCTCAGTGTGGAGCCACCACAGAATAGGCCAGGGCTGCCCCTCAGACAGCCCTGTGGGACCGAAGGCCCCACAGCCTTGAGAAGGAACCTGGTGAGCGTGGCAGCTGCATCCATGGGGCGCTCTGTGAATCAGGCCTGTTTGGCCTCAAGACAGCATTAACAGCGGTAGGAGGGTGGGTGCGTTGCTGAAGGAGGCTCTTTTGTTAGGCTGTGGGCACCATGAGGCCCTAAGAACAAGGGCCTCCTTTGCCTAGGAGCTGGGTGTCGCCAAACCAGGCCCCATCCCAGGTGGCCAGTGTGAGCGCCTGCAGTTAGAGGGTCGCTCTGGAGGCCCTGGCTGCAGAGCAGCCTGCAGTCAGGTCGCCAGCTCTCTGCGGGACTCTTTGAGGGCCCCAGTCGCACCTGGCCACTCCGAGGTGGCTGAGGATTGTTCCCGGGGCTCCCACAACAGGCGGGCCGCTCCTCCTCCTAGCTGGGAGCCAGGTGGGCCCCAGCAGGCCCTCCGCCCTGCCCTCGGGGGTTGGCAGTGGCCAAGAAAGGCTGGAGGAGCGCCCAGCACGCAGCACAGGCTGCAAGGGGCACTGGAGCCTTGGAGGCTCCTGGTGCCCCCTGAACTTGCCCCCCCCCGGGACCCGGCCAGCCCTTTCCGGCCCTCCACATAGCAGGAGGCCCAGCCCCAGGGCATCAGTTCACGTCCTCCCACGGCACCACGCAGAGGTGGCAGCTGGCTTTTTACAGACACGGGAACTGAGTCCCAGAGACACTAGGAAACACAGATGAAAAGCAGGAGGACGGCTGAACCGGACCCAGAGTCCACGGTCTCTTGCTGGTGTACAGCTGTGGCTCATGCTTGCCCTTGCTGCATGCCGCGTCTCCTGGGTAGTCAGTGCAAGGCCCACGCCAGTGGGGTCCAGACTCTGGTTCCACCCCGCCTGCTTTCTTAGCTGGACCCCAGCCATACTTGGACTGATCAGTACTCAGGTGTTCATAGAATTGTATTGAGTTTTTACAAGAGAGTCCCCATTTCACCTTCTGTAGAGGTACACAGATATATACATGGACAGACAGAGAAACGGATGAGCCAGGCAGAGATCTATACAGGACCGGCTCCCTGTCTGTCCCTCCTGCTGAGGTGGGGGGTTGGAGGTGTGAGGAGGAGGGGCACAGAGACTCAGAAGGGGCTGGAGGGAGGGAGATGGACACAGCGGATGAGACCCCGCCTGGCTCCACAGGCCGCGTGTGCTCAGAGGGATCAGGGGGCCCACAGGACCCACCCTGGGCAGAGCAGTCAGCCCCATCGGATATCACAGGCTAGGGACCCACGTCTGCACCTCTGGCTGCAGGGATTCCCGACCTGGGAGCGCTGGCAGCTGCCCCAGAGCCCCCTGCCCCTGGGCCCAGCGGTGCCTGAGTCAGCAGAGGCCCCTGCGTTCAGCTGGGCCTGGAGACCTGAGTGTGGGGCGGCGGCCGGAGAGCTCGACCCTGAGCACAAGTAAGACAGGGACTTGAGGGTGGTGCAGGCGGGCTCCTTCTTGGCTGAGGAGACAGGCCGGGAAGGACACCGAGCTGCTCTGCAGCCGCATCCACACAGCACTGGCGCGCTCACTGCACTCGGGTGCCCGCTGCATGCCCGTGACTCCCAGGACACATCACGCAGACCCATCTCTTTGGCTGGAGGACTAAGACGGGCCTTCTGTTCTGGGCAGACTCTTGAAAGGTGCAGGTGGACCACTGGCGTCACCATGGTGGTTAATCCTGTTGATGTGGAGCTCTTGGAGAACCTGCTCACAGACAGACCCTCCCTCTATAAAGATGTGCACATATGCAGAACTTTGTATACATTTCAGGGTGTTCACAGTTCTGTAGGAAATAGGGCCACAGGCTCCAAATTTACAGCCACACTGGATATTCACTAAGCCCTGCATTTCAGAGGCAAAGGCGTTGCTCGCCAGCTAGCAGCTGGGCATCAGCTTCTCCCTTCCCCTGCTGTATGTCCCATCACTAGTCCCTCTTGTGTCTGAGGGTAAGCCAAGACCTTCTTCAGGAATGACATGGGGTCAGCAGAGAAGGAAGGGCCTTGAACTCCTGAGGCAAGAGGGAAGAGGCGTTGGGTCCTGTGAGGGACTCACCAGCAGGCCTCCCAGGCTTCTAACAGCCCTTAAGGTTGGGCTGGCAGGACACACCCAATATGGACTCACCCTCCGACAGTGTTCAGGTCTGTTACATGAAAGGACGGGCGAGCCCTTGCTTTCTGTTGAGGCAGTGTTCAAACCCTGAGAGCCTGGCCTTTGGTGAAGCTGAGGCAGCCAGAATTGGCAGAACCTGGTACTAGCAAGGAGGAGCTACGCGAGAGGCCCCACAGGTCTCGGCTAAGTGCTGCTTCACCTGCTGGTGGCGTGAGACCTGGGCAACTGCCCGAGAACCTTCCAGGGAAAGAACAGGCACTAGGAGCTGTGTGCTGGGCACCCTAGGCCCACCCGGGACCAGCCAAGCCGTCCCAGTCCTCGCAGCTGGGGCGTAGAGTCTGCTCTGAGAGTAGAGCCTGCCTGGTGCCTCAGAACAGCCGAGGCTTGAGGGTGCAGCTGTATTGGCCCCAGAGAAAAAGCTGCCCCGACATGGTGTGAGCGAACTTAAAGACAAGCCTGAAAGGATCAGGCTGATCCCTTCCTTCAGAACTGAGGGTGCAGCCCTCTTGAAAGGACGACAACTGGACGACTGAACTCAGACACAATGTGGTAACATTCCTTGTGTCTGGGATCCAGTTGAAACTAATAGATGGGCCACTTGGCAGGAGAATGTCACCGGTAACAAAGGAGTTACAGTAACAGACCCAGCTGTGATGGAACTGACTAGCAGGAAACTAGTAACTGTTAAAACAGTTACTAAAATGCTCTGTGTGCTCAGGAATGTAGAGTGAAAATCTTAAGACTGAGAAGTAGATGTGAGAGGGAAGGTGGATAAGCAGAATGTGTCGGGAACAAGTGTCCGCTGCAGAAGAATCACTGCTGGTTACCTCTGTGTTCACTCCCCCTTCAAAGAGGTGGCCCGTGCACACAGCGCTTTCCTGCTGAGAAGTCCCGTGAGGCGGGGTCTGCACAGTGGAGGCACCGGATAGGCAGGCCTCCGCCAGCAGTGGTGAGTCACGTTGACGGCTGTGCCCTGACGTGCCGTGATGGGCCAGGCACACCACCTCTGTGGTCTTCCTCTCCAGAAACTTATGTAACCTCAACTCATCATGAGAGAAAAACATCAGACAGATCCAAATTGAGCAACATTCTACACAATACCAGCCCAGTCCTCAAAACCATCAAGGTCGTCAGAAACCAGGGAAGTCTGAGAGATTGTTAGTCAAGCATGATGTAAGCAAACATGAATGTCACATACTGTCTTGGATGATGTCCTGGAACAGTAGGATGTTCGGTAAAAACGAAGGAAATCTGCAAAAAATGAAGGCCTTGGTTAAGGATGAAGCCTGTCGCTAGGACACTTGGGGCAAATGCACTAGTGGATGCTGCTAATAACAGGGGGAGCAGGTGAGGGCATACAGGAGCTCTGCTGTCTTAGCTCTTCAGTAAATCTAACATTCTAACATGCAAAGCTTGTCTTTATTAAGTCATTGAAGGGGATTAAACAGCAGACTAGAAACTACAGAAAAAGAGATCACTGAACAGTACGCTAGCAAAAAAAACTATCCACCGTGATCACAGAGAGGAAGAAAGACTGTGAAAAAAGTGAGCAGTGCCTTACAGGGTTAATACCACATGGGCTGACACACAGTTCCAGAGTAAAGGATGGAGGAAAATTTTGGAAATAAATGGTTTATTTCTTTATTTTTAGAAAAAGCTAGACATTTGCCTGAATTTTTTTTTAAAACTAAACCCACAGATCCAAGAACTGCATTGACTCCCAAAGAAGATAAAAACACAAAATATACCAATGCATGTCACTATCAAAGTGTTGAAAACAAGTGTTGGAGAGAAAATCTTAAAGGCAGCATGGAAAAGAAAGGAAATTGCATGTGGAAGAACAGGACAAGAATGAGACTGAGTTCCCAGCAGAGTCGGCGTGAGGCCTGGGCTGGAAGGGACCTTGTAAGTGGAAGTCTGGTCAACACTCAAGACCTGGTGTAACTCACCACATTGACAGTTTTCTCAGTGGAGGCAGAAGAAGGATAATGGTGTATTGGGTGCCCTGGTCAGGCAATATGGCAAATACGTAAAGACATCAAGATTGGAAAGTAAGAATTAAAAGTATATACATAAAAAGCATCATTATTTACTTAGAAAATCCCAAAGAATCTACAAAAACCTTATTAAAACTAATGAGTGAATTTAGTGAGGTCACAGACTACAATGCCAGTATACAGAAATTAATTCTGATTCCACATACTAGTAACGAGCTGTTGACAATGGAAATACAGTGCTCTGAACACTACAGAATCTGTACTGGTTATATTATCTACAGCTGTGTAACCAGGCATCTCCAAACTAACTTCCTAAAACAGCTGAGGCTCAGTGGCACCTGCCACCACCATCATGACTCATGAGAGGGCAGCCTCCACAGGAGCCTTGCTTTCTTCCTCCTCTTCCATCTGAGGATATCCATCTGCTATGCCAACATTCCCCATCCATCCACCAGACGCTTCCTTTCTGAAAGATCCACCTAAAGTAGTGCCTAAAAGGAAATAAGAACTGCTTCTAAGCTTCCACGTGCAAGTTAAAAGAGCAGAGTAAAACCAAAGCAGGCAGAAGGAAGAGAATAATACAAGAAAAACCAATGAAACTGAAAACAGTAAAACATGATAAATGAATTCAATAGCTGAATCTTTGAAAAGGTTGGTAACTTGTAGCATGACAAAGAAGAAAAGATGTAAATTCCCAGCACGATGACCATCAGAGGGTATATCACAACAGACAACTCAGGCAGTAAGGGTAATAAGGAAGTACAACAGACAACTCTATGCATGTGAATTTAATAAAATGAACCAATTCCTTGAAAAGCACAAACTATGAAAACTCACCCAGGGTGAGACAGGTAACTATTAGTAGTCTTGAGTCTATTAATGAAATAGAATTCCTAAAATTATGAACCTTTCTAAAAAATCTTCAGATCAAAATGCCTAGAACGAAACTGTCACAAGAAAATTACAGACCAATATCCTTCATAATGTTTATAAAACTTTCAGTTCAGTCACTCAGTTCAGTTCATTTCAGTCATTCAGTTGTGTCCAACTCTTTGTGATCCCATGAACAGCAGCACGCCAGGCTTCCCTGCCCATCACCAACTCCCGGAGCTTGTTCAAACTCCTGTCCATCAAGTCGGTGATGCCATTCAACTATCTCATCCTTTGTCGTCCCCTTCTCCTCCTGCCTTCAGTCTTCCCCAGAATCAGGGTCTTTTCCAGTGAGTCAGTTCCTCACATCAGGTGGCCAAAGTATTGGAGTTTCAGCTTCAGCATCAGTCCTTTCAATGAATATTTAGGACTGATTTCCTTTAGGATTGACTGGTGGATCTTACAGTTCAAGGGACTCTCAAGAGTCTTCTCCAACACCACAGTTCAAAAGCATCAATTCTTCCATGCTCAGCTTTCTTTATGATCCAACTCACATCCATATGTGAATGTGACTACTGAAAAAACCATAGCTTTGACGAGACGGACCTTTGATGGCAAAGTAATGTCTCTGCTTTTTAATATGCTGTCTTGGTTGGTCATAACTTTTCTTCCAAGGAGCAAGGGTCTTTTAATTTCATGGCTGCAGTCACCATCTGCAGTGATTTTAGAACTCAAGAAAATAAAGTCTGTCACTGTTAACATTGTTTCCCCATCTATTTGCCGTGAACTGATGGGACCAAATGCCATGATCTTAGTTTTTTGAATGTTGAATTTTAAGCCAGCTTTTTCACTCTCCTCTTTCACTTTCATCAAGAGGCTCATTAGTTCCTCTTTGGTTTCTGCCATAAGGGTAGTGTCATCTGCATATCTGAGGTTGTTGATATTTCTCCCAGCAATCTTGATTCCAGCTTGTGCTTCATGCAGCCTGGCATTTTGGATAATGTACTCTTCATAGAAGTTAAAGCAGACTTACAGTATACAGCCTTGACATACTTCTTTCCCAATTTGGAACCAGTCTGTTGTTCCATGTCCCATTCCAGCTGTTGCTTCTTGACCTGCATACAGATTTCTCAGGAGGCAGGTCAGGTGGTCTGGTAGTCCCATCTCTCTAAGAATTTTCCAGTTTGTTTGGATCCACATAGTCAAAGGCTTAGCCTAGTCAGTGAAGCAGTAGTAGATGTTTTTCTGGAATTCTCTTGCTTTTTGTACGATCCAACAGATGTTGGCAATTTGATCTCTGGTTCCCTTGCCTTTTCTAAATCCAACTTGAACATCTGGAAGTGCTCGGTTCACATACTGTTGAACCTAGCTTGAAGAATTTTGAGCATTACTTTGCTAGCATGTGAGATGAGTGCAATTGTGTGGTAGTTTAAACATTCCTTTGCATCGCCTTTCTTTGGGATTGGAATGAAAGGCGGGACTTTTCCAGTCCTATGGCCACTATACTGAGTTTTCCAAATTTGCTGGCATATTGAGTGCAGCACTTTCACAGCATCATCTTTCAGGATTTGAAATAGCTCCACTGGAATTCCATCACCTCCACTAGCTTTGTTCATAGTGATGCTAACGCCCACTTGACTTTACATTCCAGGATGTCTGGCTCTAGGTGAGTGATCATACCATCGTGATTATCCTTTTTGTATAGTTCTGTGTATTCTTGCCACCTCTTCTTAATATCTTCTGCTTCTGTCAGGTCCATACCATTTCTGTTCTTTATTGTGCCCATCTTTGCATGAAATGTTCCCTTGGTATCTCTTCATTCTCTTGAAGAGATCTCTTAGTCTTTTCCATTCTGTTGTTTTCCTCTATTTCTTTGCATTGACCACTGAGGAAGGGTTTCTCATCTCTCCTTGCTATTCTTTGGAACTCTGCATTCAGATGGGTATATCTTTCCTTTTCTCCTTTGCCTTTTACTTTTCTTTTCTCAGGTATTTGTAAGGCCTCCTCAGACAACCATCTTGCCTTTTTACATTTCTTTTTCTTGGGGATGGTCTTGATCACTGCCTCTGTACAATATCATGAAACTGTCCACAGTTCCTCAGGCACTCTGTCTGTCAGATCTAACCTCTTGAAGTTATTTGTCCCTTCCACTGTATAATCTTAAGGGATTTGATTTAAGTCATATCTGAATGGTCTAGTGGTTTTTCCTACTTTCTTCAGTTTAAGTCTGAATTTTGCTATAAGCAGTTCCTGATCTGAGCCACAGTCAGCTCCAGGTCTTGTTTTTGCTGACTGTATAGAGCCTCTCCATCTTTGGCTGCAAAGACTATAATCAGCCTGATATCGATATTGACCATCTCGTGATGTCCATGTGTAGAGTCATCTCTTATATTGTTGGAAGAGGGTATTTGCTTTCACCAGTGCATTCCTTTGGCAAAACTCTGTTAGCCTTTGCCTTGCTTCATTTTGTACTCCAGGGCCAAATTTGCCCATTACTCCAGGTATCTCTTGACTTCCTACTTTTGCATTCCAATCCCCTATGATGAAAAGGACATCTTTTTTTGGTATTAGTTCTAAAAGGTCTTGTAGCTCATCATAGAACTGTTCAGCTTCAGTTTGTTCAGCATTAGTGGCTGGGGCATAGACTTGGATTACTGTGATATTGAAGTTTGCCTTGGAAATGAACAGACATAATTCTGTAATTTTTGAGACTGCACCCAAGTACTGCATTTCAGACTCTTGTTGGCTATGAGGGCTGCTCCATTTCTTCTAAGTGATTCTTGCCCACAGTAGTAGATACAGTGGTCACCTGAACTTAAATTCACCCATTCAGTCCATTTTAATTCACTTATTCCTAAAATGTCAGTGTTCAGTCTTGCTATCTCCTGTTTGACCACTTACAATTTGCCTTGATTCATGGCCCTAACATTCCAGGTTCCTATGCAGTATTGTTCTTTATAGCATTGGACTTTACTTCCATTACCAGTCACGTCCACATCTGGGCGTTGTTTTCGCTTTGGCTCTGTCTCTTCATTTCTCCACTCTTCTCCATTACCATATTGGGCACCTTCTGACATCTTTCAGTGTCATATCTTTTTGCCTTTTCATACTGTTCATAGGGTTCTCAAGGCAAGAATTAAACTTTAGCAAATCAAATTTGGTAGTACATAAAAAGACTAAAGTCAAAACAAATGGGATTTATCTCAGGAATGTATGGATGGCTCAGGATTTTTAAATCAATATAACCAGCATGTTAACAATCTAAAGAAAAAGCACACAATCATATTATTTGTTTCAGAAAAAACATTTGACAAAATTTGATGTTTGTGATATTAAAGAAAAAAAATCACTCAGGAAACTAGAGATAGCAGGGACCTTCTTCAGCCTGATACAAAAACAAAAACTGTACACCTAACATCATACTTGTTGGTAAGCTCCCAGATGCTTTCCCCATAAGATCAGAACAAGGCATAAAATCTATTTTCACCAGTGCTAGCTTAATTTGTATTGGAAGTCCTACCCAGTACCTTAAGACAAGAAAAAGAAATTAAGGCTAACTGGGGTGAGGGTGATTGAAGCCCCAGTATTCTGAGCCTGTCATGCCTGGGTAGAGACTCCATTCTGTAAATGGGGGCAGAATGGAGAAGGGGACCCTAAGCCTTTTGAGTTGGGCAAGATGAGAGATGCTGGTGGCCTGCCCCCTCACCCTCTCAGGAGGATACAGAAAGTGCTGATTATAAACTGCGGGGTAAGAAATCCCCACCTTCTAGGCCAGAGCCCCCCCCAGAGTGTGCCATCAATCCAGGTGAACTCTGAGGAGGAGGAGGAAGCAGGTTGTGGCCAAAAATGCCATAGTTCACTGTTTCTGTTGAGTTTTAGATTTTCTTGAATAAGTGTTTCTTCATTTGCTATATGCCTTCAGGACAATTTCCAGAGACTTTAGGTGACTTAAGCTTTGTTTATCCTTAGAGTGGTTCACAGGATCTCTGTAGCTGCCTTCCCAGGCATCTTCAGAGGATAGTTTTGCTAGATATAGAATTCTTGGCCAAAAGAAAAAGGCTTTTTTCTTTCAGCACTTTTTGACATGTCATCCCACTGGCTTCTGGCCTGCGTGGTTTCTCATGACAGATGAGCTGCTATTCCGTTCAGTCCAGTCACTCAGTCATGTCCAACTCTTTGTGACTCCATGGAGTGCACACACCAGGCCTCCCTGTCCATCACCAACTCCCAGAGCTTGCTTAAACTCATGTCCATCGAGTCGGTGATGCCATCCAACCATCTCAGCCTCTGTTGTCCCCTTCTCCTCCTGTCCTCAATCTTTCCCAGCATCAGGGTCTTTTCTAATGAGTCAGTTCTTTGCATCAGGTGACCACAGTATTGGAACTTCAGCTTCAGCCTCAGTCCTTCCAGTGAATATTCAGGAACTGTTATTAGGGATTCCTTATGTGTGATGAATTGGTTCTAACTGCTCTAAAGAGTTTTCCTTGGTCTTTTGATTATGGATACCTAGATGTGAATCTCTGTGAGTTTATCCTCCTTGGAATTTGTTTAGCTTCTCAGATATTTTTCATCAAATTTGGGGGGTCTGGGGTCATTAGTTCTGTAGAAATTCTCTCCGCCCCTCTCCTTTATGCGCGTGTTGATCTCTGCTGGTGTCCCGTGTGTCACTGTCTTCATTCACTTCTCTTTCTGTTCCTCAGTCAGGAAATCTCAGTTGACGATACTCCTTCACATTTGCTGGTTCCACCTTATTCCTGCTGAGATCTGCTCTTGAGCCCCTCAGAGAATTTTAAATCCAATTTGTTACACTTTTCAATTCCAGGACTTTTCATATTTATAATTTCTGTGTTATTATTATACTTTCTTCTAAGAGGTATCATTCTTATGTGTTTCTTTATTTCTTTAGATACCATTTTATTTTGTTCTTTGAACATATTTCAAATACTTGAATTTGAAATCTTCATCTAGTAAGTCCAGTATCTGAGCTTCCTTGGGGACTGTCTCTTCTGGCTGCTTGTTTCCCTGTGTGTGGGTCATACTTTGTCTCTTTGCATGTCTCAGAATGTTTTGTTGAAAGGTTTTCCATTAATATAGTATGGCATCTGTTAAACTCAATATCATATTTTCCCCACCCACCAGGATTTGTTGCAATTTCCTCTTGTTGCTGTTTGTTTGTTTAGTGGCTTTTCTGAATAAATTCTAGGCAACTTGTGTTCTTTGCTGTGTGTGATCACTGAGGTGCCTACGCAGTGAGCTTACTGGTTAGTCAGTGAGGGGAGCAGGAGTGTTCCTTAATGCCTGGAAGCAATAAATCTCCCAGTCTCTGCGGTAAACTCTGTGTGTGCTGGGTGTGCCTTCAGCTCCCAGCCACGTCGTTGGCACCCTGACGTTCTCCTCAGCTTCCTGCTTACACAGAGCCGCCTTGGACCTCTCCCAGACATGCACACAGCTGTATATGCACATGTGACTTCTGGATCCCAGCAATATCCTGGAGCTTTTCAAAGCTCTTCCTGATATCTCGTTCCTTAGCTCTTTTACGTTTCCTGGCTAGCCAGTTTTCTTCATCTGTGGTCCACTGTGTTCGGCGTGATGTTAGGTTTTTTTTTTTCTTGTCATGAGTTTAAGATTGCTTCTTGATGCTTTCAGCAAACATCTCTAGGGAAAAGGCTTTTCCTGCTAAGAGCTTCAGCATAAAAGGTCAGATCGAAAACAGCCTTGGTGGTGGAGCCTTCCAGGGAGACTCTGCAGGCCTTGAACGAGCCCTAGCTCCACGGGTGCCAGAACGTTTATTCCACCATGATTTGAGCTGTTGGCTTTCGCAGTTACAGGAGAGGAGGGACATGGCAAGTTAGAATGCCGCAGTTCTCGGATCTTACTGAGCTTCAACCATTTCTTGAACAAATTCTCCTCATGGGTCATTTTCAGAGTTCTGAAGAAGTTGACTCTGACATTTTTTGCTGGTGTTCTTACTCTGTCTGTGGAGGAGAAAAGCTGTAGAAGGTCCCTTTTCCACCCTTCCCCTCAGCTTACACACTTCCATTGTGTCTTTTCATGTATGCGTCCATGTTGACACCACGGGGCCCATCCTGCTCCCCCCCAAACCCCATCCCACACCCCAGTGGGTCCCGTGCCCAGCCCACCCAGCCTCGGCCCCCCTGGGAGCTTCTGGACCGAGGTCTTGACGGACATGAAAGAGCAGCGTAGTGGTTTTTTCATCTTGTTCTCATCTCTGTTCCCAGAAGAGGAACCATAAAACTTCAGTTCTGAGCACAATTGTGTTGTCTTCCTCCCGAGGACCTGAAGTTAGGTCCCATCTCCTTGGCTGCCTCCATTTGGGGTCTTAGCTGTTGGTAGGGGAAAACTGCAGATTAGCGCTGACATGGGGCCCCTCAGGGAAGGGCCCGCAGTGCTGAGATGTGACCTGGCAGGCCTCCAGCAGGGATGTGGGATCCCAGGTGAAAACTGTCACCCAGCCCAGGGTTGGGGTGCAGCCCCTGCACGGGGAGGCTGTGGTGACCCCCATGTCTCCTGGCAGAGCGGGAACAGCTTCCACGTGCTGGACCAGGGCCAGTTTGCCAAGGAGGTGCTGCCCAAGTACTTCAAGCACAGCAACATGGCTAGCTTCGTGCGGCAGCTCAACATGTGTGAGTGTACTGCCTTGGCCCTGCATACAGCCCCGCGTGGCCCAGAGCCCATGCAGCTGAAGGGGAAGGGGTGTCTCAGGGACTCTCCCTGAGACTAAGACCACCCAGCCACCACAGGCAGGGCTTCTGGGAGGGCAGTGCTGGGCATTCCCTGAGCCAGGCCCTGCCCGCCGGGGCCTCCCTCCGTCCTCCCTGGGGCAGGGGCCTCACTGGAGTGAGGGGTGAGACCCCAGCCCTGAGGCAGCAGTGCCCTGACTCCATTGTGCGCAGATGGCTTCCGGAAGGTGGTCCACATCGAGCAGGGTGGCCTGGTCAAGCCAGAGAGGGATGACACCGAGTTCCAGCACCCGTGCTTCCTGCGAGGCCAGGAGCAGCTCCTCGAGAACATCAAGAGGAAAGTGACCAGCGTGAGTAGCTGTTCTGCCCTCATGGTCTTGGATCTCCGCCCAGGCTGCTGGCAACAGCAGCGTCCACTCGCTGGCCTGCCTTGACCTAGCTGTGCCAAGCCTGCTTCCTGCCGGCTGCCTATCCCCCATCAGCCACCCCAGCGAAGGCCCCTCCACCCCAGCAGCCCCTTGGCCCTTTCTGCTGTATCCCGCCCTGCCCCCAGGCCACCTCAGTGACTGCTCCCCCGGGGACCCAGGTGTCCACTCTGCGGAGCGAGGACATAAAGATTCGCCAGGACAGTGTTACCAAGCTGCTGACCGACGTGCAGCTGATGAAGGGGAAGCAGGAGAGCATGGACTCCAAGCTGCTGGCCATGAAGCAGTAGGTTCTGGGACACCGTGGGACCAGGGTGTGCCTCCTCTGGGATACTGGGGTTACTGTGGGGGGTCCAGCCTGGGGGGAGCCTAAAGCTGGTTCTGTTGTGACCAGACCTGCCCCAGGCAAAAGGTTCCAGAACTTCGTGCGGAGTGATGGGGTGGGGGCGTGAGAGGCCTCCTGCGCAGTGACATGTGGGAGGCAGTGCTGGTGAGGCTGCTCCCCAGCCCTGGTCCCGCGGGCTCCGGGCCTTCCACTCGGGCCAGGGCCACGTCTGGACTTGTACGGCCCCCTGGCCCTTGCCGGGCTGGACTCGTTTCCTGGGAGGTGGGGTCAGGTGCAGTCCCGTGGTAGCCCGCAGAGCTGGGCCCAAGCACCAGCGGGCCCCTCATGCTGCCCACACATGCGCCTGGCACCAGTCAGTGTGTGTCACCTCTCATCGGGCCTGGCGCAGGAGGCACTGCAGGTTCTTTCTAGACCCCCTCTCCCTGGGGCACGTCTGGTCGCCACAGAACCAGTTTTAGGCCCCGAGCCCCCCACTGCCAGGACTCGCATAGCGGCCAGTTTAGATCTCCTCCTATGTACTTGGGGCCCTCAAGCACCCCAGCCCGGGGTGGCCTCAAAGCCACTCGGGGCAGGCCGTCACACCCCCAGACCGTGGAGGAGGCTCCTAGCCACTGCCTAACTATTCATGTCAGACCCCAGCAGGAGCGCCTGGCTGGCTGGAATCCAGAGGTGGGATCAGGTGGCCTTGGCTTCCAGGACAGGGAAGCCTCTTAGAGTGAGCATAGGAGGGTCTGCCGCTTGTCAAGAAGACATATTGGTGCTGAGCAGGGCGTGGGCTGCTGCGGCAGCCCCTTGCGCTCTTTAAGGCCACTTCTGACCCCCTAAAAGCACAGGGGAACCTGCACTCGCATCTCTGTGGCCTGAGAGCTGCACTGCCTCCGTCCCCTGGAGCCCCATCCTCGGTCCAGGCAGAGAGCCCAGAGGCTCTGCCATCTTGACCGAGAGGGCCCTGGGGTCTTAGCCTGGCCCCTGGCCCGTGCTCAGCAGCGGGCAGGGATGGGCCAGAGGGTGGGTGCACGGTGGAGCGGGATGTCCCGGGGCTCCCGCCGCCCGCTGACCACGCCCGGTCTGCTGCAGTGAGAACGAGGCGCTGTGGCGAGAGGTGGCCAGCCTGCGGCAGAAGCATGCCCAGCAACAGAAAGTCGTCAACAAGGTGTGCACCGGGCTGGCGGGGAGGGGGACCCTGTCCGCACCCGGCTGACCGCCTCTCCCCCTGCAGCTCATCCAGTTCCTCATCTCGCTGGTGCAGTCAAACCGGATCCTAGGGGTGAAGAGAAAGATGTGAGGCACAGGGCACACCCGTCTCCCGTGGGCCGCGACCTTGGGGCCACAAGGCCGGGCCGCCGCTCATCCACCCCTCCCCACAGCCCCCTGATGCTGAACGACGGCAGCACCGCGCACCCCATGCCCAAGTACGGCCGGCAGTACTCGCTGGAGCACATCCACGGCCCAGGCCCCTACCCGGTAAGCTGTGGGTGCCCGGGGTGGGGGCGGGGGCCGGGGCGCAGCGTGCACCACCGTGCTCACCTCCCTTCGGTGGCAGGCCGCTTCCCCAGCCTACAGCGGCTCCAGCCTCTACTCCCCAGACGCTGTCACCAGCTCCGGACCCATCATCTCCGACATCACTGAACTGGCCCCCGGCAGCCCCGTGGCCTCTGCGGGCAGGAGTGTAGATGAGAGGTGCGGCCCAGCGCCTTCCCCGCAGGCAGGAGCGGGTGGGGCTGGCAGAGGCACCTGCTGACGCCTGTGCCCCACGGACAGGCCCCTGTCCAGCAGTCCCCTGGTTCGCGTCAAGGAGGAGCCCCCAAGCCCACCACAGAGCCCCCGGGCAGAGGGTGCCAGCCCCAGCCGACCGTCCTCCATGGTGGAGACACCTCTGTCCCCGACCACCCTCATTGACTCCATCCTCCGGGAGAGCGAGCCCACACCCGCCGCCTCCACCACACCCCTCGCGGACACTGGGGGCCGCCCCGCCTCGCCCCTGCCCGCCTCAGCTCCCGAGAAGTGCCTCAGCGTTGCCTGCCTGGACAAGTGAGTGCCTTCCAGGCACCCTGCGGTTTCTGGAAGCACAGGGGCCTCCGACAAAGACAGTGCAGGGCTGGACACGCGTGGCCCTCAGGCCCTCGGCACGGGACTTACCGGGGGGAGCTGGCCAACCTGGCCCAGAGCACGGAGCTGGGGAGGGAGACATGCCAACCGGGGGGTCCTGCAGCCCCTGCATCGTGGGAACCAGGCGCATGGCGGACACCCCTGCCCCCTGAGCTGCCCTCAGGCCACCTGGTCTGTCTATCCTGCCGCCCCAGAGGTAGACGAGCCGGGTGGGGGCTTGGAGTCCGCCTGGCCCCCACTGGCAGTGGGGGGCTCTTGTCTTTCTATCTTGCAGTTTGGCTCGCACTCCAAAGATGTCTGGGGTCGCCCGCCTCTTCCCCTGCCCCTCCTCCTTTCTGCATGGCCGAGTCCAGCCAGGGTTAGCGCTGTCCTACTGGGGAGGGAGGAGGGCTCCGCCAGAGCTCGGGCCCCTCCCCAGCCTCGGAGCAGACCCCCGCCCGGCCTGTGAACAGGCTCCCCGCCACCTCTGGGGCCTGAGGCAGCGCCCTGAGGTGCTGCCTGGCCTCCTTGCTGGGGCAGGCCTAGTCTCTCCTGGCGCGTGCTGGGTGAGGCTGGCTCAACCTGGCCGAGCACAGCTCCACCCTCCTGCTGTCCTCCAGTGCTAAGGGCAGGTGTTGCTGAACCTGAGAAGCTGGGGCCCCGGCCCTTCTGAGCCCTGAACTTCTCAGCCCCCTGGCTTCTTGGCTGACCAGCCTGACGTGCTGCCAGAGGCCTTACGGGGCCTCACGGTGATGGGGGAGCCTGGGCCACCACTGTAGTGGCCAAGTGTCCCAGCCCCACCAGGCCCAGGGCCCCACCTCAGGGCCTCCCGTGAGCCTGCGCAGGGCAGGCTGGCAGCTGGGCGCAAGGGCCGGCAGGACTCACCTGGGGGTGCCTGGATGCCATGTCACCCGCTCCCCTCCCTCTCGCCAGGACTGAGCTCAGCGACCACTTGGATGCCATGGACTCCAACCTGGACAACCTGCAGACCATGCTGACAACCCATGGCTTCAGCGTGGACACCAGCACCCTGCTGGATGTGAGTCCCAGCCCTGCCCACCCCACGCCCAGCCTGCCCTGCTCCCAGGGCAGTCTGACCGCCCCCGCCTTCCCTGCAGCTGTTCAGCCCCTCGGTGACGGTGCCCGACATGAGCCTGCCGGACCTGGACAGCAGCCTGGCCAGCGTGCGTAGGCGGGGTGGGCGGGGCCGGGGGGCGGGGCCGAACGGGAGCCCTTACCTTGCTCCCTCCTGCTGCCCTGGCAGATCCAGGAGCTCCTCTCTCCCCAGGAGCCCCCCAGACCTCTGGAGGCAGAGAAAAGCAGCCCAGACTCAGGTGAGCTGAGCCCCCGCCCCCCCCCCACCCCCACGCCACTGGCACCCTGACCCAGTCCCACCCCTAGGGAAGCAGCTGGTGCACTACACCGCCCAGCCCCTGCTGCTGCTGGACCCAGGCTCCGTGGACGTGGGGAGCAGCGACCTGCCGGTGCTCTTCGAGCTGGGGGAGGGCTCCTACTTCTCCGAGGGAGATGACTACTCGGATGACCCCACCATCTCCTTGCTGACGGGCTCGGAGCCCCCCAAAGCCAAGGACCCCACTGTCTCCTAGAAGCCCCAGGAGGAGAGCCAGCCTTGGGCAGGCCTGGTTGTCGGGGAGCCTGGTCCCCTGGCTGGCGGGAGGTCGTGGCCCCCAGCCAGCACCGAGGGCCTAGCCCTGTGAGCCACAGCTCGCCTGGGCTTCACGGCCACACTCAGACTGACCAGGATGCAGGTGTTCATAGAATTGTATTTTGGATTTTTACACGAGTCCCCCTTTCCCCTTCTATAGAGATATACAGATATATACATGGACGAACAGACCGATGAGCCAGGCAGAGATTTATAAACAACGAGCTCTGTGTGTGGTCTCCCTGTCTGTTCCTCCTGCCTGTGTGGGCAGGGTGGGGGAGCCATGATGTGCAATGTCTTGGAAGGGGCTGGAGGGAGGCAGACGGGACACAGCAGTCTGGAGCCTGCTGGCTTCCCTGGGCCGCATGTGCTCAAGAGTTCTTTATGAAGGCACCAGGGCGGGATCAGCGCGGGCCCACAGGAGCCCTGTGGCCAGGTCCGTGCTAGAGGACCAGGTGGGTGCACCGGGTCAGCACCATGGGTCTGGAGTGAAGGAAGCACAGCCCCCCCCCCCCCCCCCGCCGAGTCAGGCAGTGGGGGAGTGCAGAGGTACATGTGATGGAGGCGGTGGGCCGGAGCAGCCCACGTGGTGCCCTGCACCCCCAGCTCAGCCCTGTTCCCGGTCCTTGCTGATGAGTAGGGCCCAGGGCGGTGGCTTCCTAGGAAGCAGGGGTCAAGGAGACGCTGCCTACACCTGCTGTAGACCAAACAGTGCCTAGCCAACCAGCCTCTCTTGCCCAGATGACCACCATGGGCTGCAGCGGCCTCTAGTTGGGGCAGGGGCAGCACAGCTGGGTCCGCTGCCCAGGCACCACCTCGGGCACCCATCTTACTGGGCCATGGCTGGCTGTCAGGGCACACCTGCCTGGCAGAGCCTCAGGGTTTCCAGCCCAGGCAGCAGAGCCAGTAGAGGGGGGCAACAGCCCAGGGTTGTCCCTGCCTCAGTGCCAAGCTCTTGAGTGGCAAGCTCTGGGATCAAGCTATCCGAGGGTCACACCCAATTACCTGGTGAAGGCATGGAAAAACGGGGAGCTCCCCGGCGTCAGGCCAGCCTCTGCCCCTTGGGGGCAGAGAGGGAGGCCCTCCATGAGGGCTGGGCCAGGCCACTTGCCTCGTCCAAGCAGCCCAGCACTAGCCTGTGCGCAGGGGCCTGCGTGTACAGCCTTGCCTTGGAGTCTGCTGCCCCTCAAGTTGGCCTGTTCTTGACCCTCTTCCACACCTTGGCCTGGCCTGGCCCAAGTTGAATCCACTTGTGTGCAGACCTCAGGCACAGGGGGCCTCAGAGCACGGAGGCTCCACCTCGCAGGGCAAGACATCTGACCACAGAACCCTGTGAGGCAGGGAGTGTCACCCCAGCCCCAGCGCCTGGAGAGGAGCTGGGGCCCCCTTCCCACAGCATGGCCCCATGTGGGAGGGCCGCCCTCTCCTGCCAGCCCTGTGCCCTGGAGGCTGAGGGAGCTCACTGTGCACAGCACTTTATTGACACATTCAGACCCTCGGGAGAGATCTGTAGGGTTTCCAGAGCATGGGCATCTCCCAGAGCTGCACTGGGCCTGCCGTACCCTGGCAGGAGGAAGCCCCTCAGGGGCAGAGAAGCCTGGTGGGGGCCAGGAGGCAGCTTCCACCAGCCAGGCCCCCTCCGCTGCGCCCAGGTGGGGGCGGGCTCCAGTCCAGCCGCAGGTGCTGAGGCAAAGCAGTCCAACACCCCTGAGGGAATCAGCCTGGAGGGGCTCAGGTGCCAGCTGTTGGGGCCTCGCGGTTGAGCACATAGTAGTCGTGGACGTACATCAGGACGGCCACTGGCTGCCCAATGATGAGTGACAGCCACACGGCCGCGTTGCCATAGTTGCCGCGGAAGAAGCGGCCCACTATCCAGGCCAGCGGGATCTGGGGACATGGGACGGGAGTGAGCCTCTGCGCCCACAGGGCGGGCTCGCAGGTGAGGGTCCAGGGCTGCTCACCTGTGCCATCATGCCAGTGAAGGCCCAGAGGCGGAACATGCGCAGGGGGATGCTCACCAGGTACTGGGGGGAGAGGGGCGTCAGCCAAGCCCCTGCCCCATCCCTCCCCCAGGGGCAGGGCACGCCCTCAGTGTACTGACCTCATGGAAGAAGGCAGAGGCCAGAAACACCCCTGTCCTAGCTGCCCACTTGCTGCTGCCCCGCCGGAGCATGGGCTTGTAGAAGTGTCTGTGGGGGAGGCGGCAGTGGGACGGGCGCCAGGGCCACGCACCCCTGCCCCCACCCCCAGGTGCACACCTACCTGAGGCACCACTTGTGAACAGGGATGTTCCAGTTCTGCCAGAAGTAGGTGATGGACTCGGAGTTCCTGTGGGGGCGGGGCGGAGTGGGCAGGGACTCAGGCCCCAGCCCCAGTGGGGACCCCCACCACCTCCACCCTGGCAGGGCCACCCACCACCAGTCCCGGTAGAACTCGCGGTCTCCAAACTGCATGAGCTCGGCCACAGCGTTCAGGCAGGAGTGGAAGAGCCAGTAGAAGAAGATGAGCCAGATGAGGTGGTTGGGGACCTGTGGGGAGCGGGTGCCAGGTGCCAGGACAGCCCCAACCGCCCCCACGCGCCCCCACCCAGAAGGCCACTCACCGCCAACTTCAGGAGGCGCTCCACGATGCGGGAGTAGTCCATGTCCTGTGGGCACAGGGCACAGCTGGCTCCCTCAGCCCTGACCCCGGAACCCACCCTGCCAGGCCTGCCTGCTCACCTTGAAGGGCTTCATGGAGTTCTGGATGGCTGGGACCATCCACTGCAAAAAGCGCAGGGTCAGCTCCCCCGCGGCCCCGGGCCCTGCCCCAACCCCCGCCGGCCCCCGCCCAGCCCGGGCCGCGTACCTGCTGAATCAGCCCCACCTGGAGCTGCGTGAGGAACAGCTGGGGGAGGAAGCAAGCGGACAGTGAGTTGAGCCCCGGGTGCCGGCAGGCCCGCCCACCCGAGCCAGCGAGGCCCCGCCTCACCATCTCCAGGAGTCGCCGCAGCAGGAAGCGCTTTCGGATGCGGGGGGAGCGGGGGAAGTTGAGCTCGTAGCACAGGGTTGGGGCGAAGAGGAAGTAGTAGAGATCTGGAAGGGAGGGCGGGGCTAGCAGGCCAGGCCGCCGGGCAGCCCTCCCAGCCCCAGGCAGGATCCTCACCACGGTAGGTCAGGTTGTCGGGGTAGCTCACGGTGCGCCGGGCAGCTCCCCCGTTGGCCTTCTTACCTGCCAAAGCTACGAGCAAGCGGCAGGGGGCGGGGCGAGGGTGAGCCGAGCCCCTGCCGGTCCCGCGGCAGGTGGCAGCCCAGTGGCCCCAGCCCGAGGCAGCCCTCACCAGCCTTGGCCTTGGCCCCAGCCCTGCGCTCTCGGCACCAGAGGTTGACGTCCCGGTAGGAGAACAGCTTGAGGAAGAGGATGGTGTAGACCATCAGGGCCAGCACGGAGCCCACTGTGGGAGAGGCAAGCTCAGGCCACGCCCCCCGCGGCCGAGACAGCGTGGGCCGGGGCGGGGGGCGGGGGTGGGGCCCACCTGGAGTGATGGACTCTAGGAGGAAGGCCACGGCCGCTGGGAAGCAGAGAATGGTGGCCAGGTTGACCCCGTGCAGCAGCAGCCCCGCCTGCTCCGTCAGGGCTCCCTGGGGTGGGGGGCAGAGCACTCAGCCAGGGACCCCCTCCCTTCAGAGGACCTCCCTGGGGAAGGGCCGCCAGGCCTGAGGTGCAGCCCCTCCCAGGAAGGCCACGAAAGACCAGACACCCTGAAGCCCAGTGGGACCAGCTGGTGGCCCGCCCTAAGCCCGACTAGTAAGGACCTTGAGGCAGGTCAGGGGCGGGTGTGAGGGCACTGCTTACCACGGCCAGGCGCTTCTCTACCTGGAACGCAGCCACGGCAAAAATATTGGCCACTGAGGACAGAAGCAACCCAGGGCAGGTTCAGGCCCAGGTCAGCCCTGTCCCGCCCACCGCTGGCCTGAGGCCTCCTGGGCACCCAGCTCACCAATGACCAGGCACAGAGCTGGCCAGCTGTAGGGGTCCTTCAGGAACAGAGACACCACCTGGATGGGGTCCACCAGGATGCCGTACCTGCAGACGCAGGTGGGTGAGGGTCTGCGTGGGCGAGGGGTGAGGTGGCAGGGGCTGGGGCGGGCCAGGGCCCACTCACTTGATGAGGTTCTCTAGAAATAACCGTGCGTTGCTTAAGATCTGCGATAGAGAGAGAGGGACACAATGCTGTCAGCCGCGGCCCCAGAACACCCACCCCAGCTCCTGCCAGCACCCACAGCTCAGGACAGCAGCCTCCATTCTGCAGGCCCAGCCCTGCGGGACCTCATGCCAAGCTCTGAGACTCCCCACCTATGGCCTGTGTGCCTGCGCAGGGGCACACAGCCCCCGCCCGTCTGGCACCCCAGGTATCTGTGCCGCCACGGCAGAAGAAACCCGCTGCCCAGCAGCCGTCCTCCGTCCCACCGAGCGGGTCAGTGCCCCCGGCCACAGCGACAGCCCCAAGCCCCAGTGAAGTCCAAGCTTGCCTGCACGCTGCCACCCGCCCAGAGCTCCACCCTACCAACCGGGCCCATCCTCACAGGCGGGGTGTGCCCACGCCCTTGGTGGGGTGGTGGGAAAGAGCGGGCCTGTCCTGAGGGGCCAGGGAAGCTGGGCCTGGGTCTCCACCCCTACTCACACCCCCACCCGCCTTGGCCGCTCCTGCAGCAGCAACAAAGGACAGATCCGCCATCACAACGAGCTCTTGCCAGTGGCCTGGGGCCAGATGCCTGGCTGCCCTCTGCAGGGGCAGGGGCCACCGCCTCCACCCTCAAGGTTCAGGCCCCACGGGGGTTGCAGAAGGCTCTGTGGAAAAGTGATGCTTCTCCAGGCGACATGGGTGGAGTCCCCTACCCGGAAGGCTTCCCAAGGAGGTGACAGGCTCAGAAATGCAGGGGCCACCTGCCACACCGTCCCCCAGCTAAACGCCTAACCAGCCAGCTTACCAGGACACACATGGTCTTGCAGTGTCTGCCCACTGGCAGTTGCCTGTCCTGAGAGCCCACCACAGGCAAGAGTTGGAGCTGCTAAGAGGCCCACCCACCTGGAAGCCCAGGCTGCCGAGAAGATGCAGCAGGCGGCCCCAGCTCCTCGGAGAGGGGAGCTTTGTGGGTGCACCAAAGGGCCAGGAGGCCGGGGGGCTGCAGGAGAACAGACAGGCTGCTGAGGGCCTGCCCTGCACGACCGCCTCGCCACAGTCCTGAACCAGCCGCGGCCTCGAGACCAGGACACGCGGACTGTTGGGTCTGGACTGGCACACAGCCCTTACCGCTCCCCAGGGGACCGCCTGGGACCACAGACAGAAGCGTGGGGGCCCCTGGTACACAGCCTCCAGAGCCACACCCAGGGCAGGCAGACATGTCAGCTGGAAGGGCGAAGGCCTCGAGCCACATCAGCCCTGAGTGGTGGGGCTGGGCCCGGATGGGCCTCGCCCCGCCCCGCCCCGCCCCAAGGCTGCCCCTGGGGTTTCTGGACTCCAGCTGCTGCTGGGCAGGCCTGCTGGGGCCCCGCAGCAGTGGCCTCAGCCAGGTCAGAGTGAGGCAGACACAGGACTCCAGTCCTGCTCCCTCCAGGGCTGAGGGAGGGGCCAGAGTCCCGCAGAGTGCAGCCTGGAGCTGTGGGCTGGGCTGAGAAATGTGTCCTCACCCTGTTCCCCCAGGTTCACAACCACCCAGGCATGCCACACCCACAAGGGCAATTTGGAACAGAAGAGGAAGTTCTGCGTGGAGCCCCAAGATCACTCACCTGTGCTGTCAGGGAGGGCCTGGGCCCACAGAGCAGCCATCCCCCACCCAGGGCCACCGGACCGTCCCTGCCTACTCTCTCTCGCCCCCTGGGGAGACTCCAGTGCCCCCTGCGGTGCAGACCCCGGCTCAGAGGCTCCCAGGCTTCCCTGGGAATCCAGCAGGCGTCTACTGGGATTCAGCAGGGATGGAGTGAGCATGCTCCCCGTGGGGTCCCGGGGTACAGCTGCTCCAGGCACCCCCACCACCAGCCCAGAGCTCCATTCACCCCAGCTACACGAGCACAGACACCCACCCCGGGAGCAGAGCCCATGGCCCCACTGCAGTCAGGACCCCTGCTCCAAGGTGCCACTCTACGTACCAGCATCACCACACACCAATTCAGGATGCCACGGTAGTTGCTGAAGCCACTGTCAGAACTGAACAGGGAGTCCTGCAGGCGGTGACACCTGGAGAGCAGAGATGGACACTCGGAGCAGAGCATATGGCAGCAAGGCCGCCCCGCTGCCCACACATCCCCCTCCTCGGGCAGGGCCACCGAGGGCCTGCTGCACCCACTGGGGGAAGGGGCGTGGGGGGGGCACCACAGGAGCTGGCGATGCAAGACGGAAGTGGGGAGGGGGCAGACCTCCCCACAGCAGCTGGTCCATCCTGCTATCCTGGGAGCCTAGGGGCCGCCATTCAAACCACCCATGCCCTCCATTTGGCCCTTCCGGAGGGGAGGACCCAGCCTTCACGTGGCCTCGCGGGGTGAGCGCCACGTTCCTGCCTGGGCAGAGGGCCACGCGAGCCCCCTGGGGGCTCGGCGCCTGGAGTCCACTGCAGAAGCCAGCAGGGGACTTTCAGAGCCCACCTCTGAGAGCCCTGTGCCCACTGCTGGGCCTAGGGGAGATGGAAGCCAACCCTCAGCTGGAGGCAGAGGTGGAGGATCGAAGCTCAGCCCAGGCCCAGCCCCGCTGGTGGGTTCTAAGCAGCAGCCCCACCTCCCACCAGCCGCCCTGCCACCAGGAGGCTGTCCAGGGCATTGAGCAAGGCCTCCAGTTTTGTAAGGGGAGAGGCCGGAGCTTCCCTTTCCCTCCTGTGGACACATGTCCCCAGGAGTGGGGCACCGGAGAACAGCCAGCCTCTGGGGGGTGGCTGGGGTCAGCACTCAGATGGCTGCACCCAGGAGACGGACGGCTGGGGAGGACAAGGTGCCAGCATCCTCAGCCGAACAGTGCTGACAGTCTGGCCCTGCCTACCGCCACAGCGGGCGCCCCCCACCCCGCCCCAGGCCCCGGCCCGGCCTGGCCTGGCCTGCCCACGCACCTCCTCCAGGTTCGTCCTAGGCTGCGCACACTGTGGGGCTCTGAGCCCCCAGGCCCTCTTCTTCGTGACTCTCTGAGCCTGCATTTTGGCGAGGCGAGCAGGGTTCCCAGGCCCAACTACCCCAAGAGAACAGTCTAGGGGGTATCCGCTTGATGAACCTGCCCAGAACCCCCCAGATCCAGCCCACTCACTGTCACTGGAACCGTCCCAAAGCCGTCTCATGCTACAACCTGCCAATCACCATCTGCATGTCCATGTCTGCACCACACACCCAGGGAACGGTTTCACAACAGTGTGACCCCTGCCACCTTGGAGGCCACCAAGACAACCACACTGACTGGATGTGCAGCAGTCTCTAACATGAAAGTGGGGGAGGGGGGAAGGGAGCAGTTCCCAATCCTGACAACAAGTAATGTTATTCAAGCTTTTCCAGATCCCTGCTGTCAAATTCCTGAGGCCTGCCCCCAGCCACCACACAAACCCCTCAGGTCCCTCTACCGGCCTTCTGATCATCCTACCCGGGCATCGCCCTGCCCCCAGAGGTCAGAGGCCCCAAGTGGGAAGGAAGCCCACTGCCCACCAATCCCCACAGAGGTCCAGCCCCATGGCACAGTTCACTGCAGTGGACCAAAGGGCAGCAGGCATGGCCAGCATGGAGGTGGGGCCTCACCCAGAGCTTCTCTGTCACCGTCTCCGACTGAGGTGCTGGCTGTGCCTCTGTGCCCCCCAGCAGCCCCCACCTGCTCCCCAGTCCCACCCAGCCAGCAGGGCCATTCTAGCTCATCACAGTTGGCACCTCATTCAACCTGCACGTCAGCACTGGGAGGTGGGCACATGGGGAAACTGAGGCTCACCAATCTTCCCAACTTGCCCAGAGGCACAGTCCCAAGTGGGGATCACATGTGCGGGGCCAAACGGTCCAGCTCCAGGGCCGGATAGAACAAGGAGGGGAAGGGTGCCAGCTTGCCTCCCGGCTGCCACCTCCTCAGCACTTCCTGCACCCAGCCTAGCGGCTCTGGATTAGAAAGCTGTGCCTGGAGGGCCCATGAACCAATGGCTGGAGGACGCACCAGGCGTCCGGGCACAGGGGAGTGTGGAGGACCTGGAAGGGACACGCTCAGAGGCGAGGCAACAGCAGCGGCCCTCCTTCTGGCACATAGCTGCACCTCACTGCCGGAAGGCGTGAACTCACACCCGGTGCCTGACCCCGCCTGCCCAGACCTAGGTGAGCAGGAAGTGTCCGGAAGAGCCTGAGGAGGAAGAAAGTAACAGGCAGGGAGGCAGAGGTGGGAGGAGGATGACTGGGAGGTAGGGAGGCAGAGGCGATACAAGAGTAGCCAGACCAAGGCCCAGTCCTGCCCCAGGAGGCCCCCAGCCCTGTGGCATGTGGCCTGGGGACAGGCACACACAGCTGTGTGTTCTGGAAATCAGGAGGGGCTCCGGTGGCCCATCCTCGCCACCAACTGCTCCTCTTCCCGAGGGCCCAGACCTCGAGGGTGGGCC
Organism: Oryx dammah; assembly: GCF_014754425.2. Lineage (NCBI taxonomy): Eukaryota > Metazoa > Chordata > Mammalia > Artiodactyla > Bovidae > Oryx > Oryx dammah. The sequence goes on along the minus strand of NW_024070203.1, from coordinate 13,416,619 downwards.
ACCAAGAGGACAGGAGCGGCTTCTGGCCATCTGGCCTGTGTAGAGCAGGCAAGTGACGGCCCATCCAGGGTGACGGCTTGGCCCAAAGCTGGTACCCACCCCCACCTCATACAAAGTGACTCCAAATCCAGTTCCCCAGGAGTGGGCAGAGGGGCCTGTGGGCCTCCTGGCCTTTGCAGCCGCCCCCTCACGACCACCCGGGGCCTATAGGAAGCCAGCACCCCTCACAGAGCCACCCTCCCCATGGTGTCTTCCTGAACTCTGCGCCCGACCTTTGCTCTCACTGTTCAGGGCTGAGGCTATCTTATCTCTCAGGTGAACTGTGTGCCCCCCAAGGGCAGAGACAGTACCTGCACCCCAGCTGCCCTTGTCCCTCCACTCCCCACAGCACCCAGTGAAGAAGATAGCAAATCCGTGCTGACTGACCTGTTGCCCACTTCCTCCTTGATAACCTCTAGCTCTGGAGCTGATCCCAAAACCAGAGCTCCTGAGAGCCCTTGACCAGGATGAAGGTCAGGGCTGGGGGGAGGGGCGTGGAGGATGGCAAAGGGGGCGCCTGGAGGTAGCCAGCAGGACTTAGCCAATGCCCACGTAGGTCAGATCCTCCCTTTCAGCCACAGTTTGCTCCTCCAACTCCTTCCCATCAGTCCTTCAGCTAAGCAGGGCGCCCACCTGTGGGTGTGCACACTTCCAACTCCTCCCCTGCACCCCAACCAGGGGTGAGGGTCCCATTACAGGACCCACTTTGACCCCAGAGCAGGCATTTGTGCTGGTAATAAGCAGGACCCTAGGCCAGTCAATCGCCGGGTGACGGATGAGGGACCTTTGTGAAGACCATTCTATGGAGGGTCTGCAAGGGATGAGAAATCTCCTCGCACTGCCCCTGCCCCTGTTCTCCGCCAGTCCACCCTCCTTCTCCGGGAGCTTTATCAACCCACAAGGCACCCCTCATAGCCCTCAGGAGGGACCCCTGTATCTCCTTCCAGGTAGAGGACACTGCGTGGTGGGATCACCCTGGGAAAGTTTCAGAACCCACCTAAGGAGGGCGTCTAAAAGCTGAGCCGCTGCCCTCCCCTCGGCCCCCGTACCTGGGTGTCCCAGGCAGGAGACCCTCCGCCCCCAACCTCCCGCTAAGTTTCCCCGCGGAGGCCAGAGGGGCACAGCTGTGCACGCAAAGTCCCGGCGCCAGACTCTCGGACTCGAGTCCGAGCTGCCGCCGACAGGCCTGGGGCACCAGGTTGGGTCGCAGTGGCCCCGTATCAGGGGTCAAAGGTTAGGGGTCACGCGCACCGCTACCTCAGGTCCCAGTGGCCGCTGCCCACGTCTACGTCTCCGTCCTTGTCTGTGTCCCGGACCGGCGCGTCCCCTCCGGCGCCCACATCCCGCACCTCCTCTTCCGCTGCCGCTGGCCCACTGCCGCCCTGGATCGAAGACCGCGACCCCGTCCTCCGGCGCCGGGAGCCGCCCGCGCCGCCGCGGTCGCCCATGGCCTCAGCCCGCACCCCGCCGCGGCCAAGTCGTAGCCCGCCGGGCTGGCAGCACCCGAGGCCTGTGGCCCCGCCTCCGGACCCTTGGCCAACTGCCGCCACCGCCCCTACTACGCCACTGCCGTGGTCCGCGCCACCAATCAGCGCGTGCAAATCCGTGCCCGCCGGCTCCTCCCGGAGTCCTGGGAAGCGTAGCCCCCGGAGCCGCTAACTGGCCCAGGGCCGCGGCGCGTATACCTTTGTAGTCTGTTGGCGCGCGATGCACCCTGGGAGTTGTGGTCGCCGCGGGCGCGGTCCACCCTGGGAGTTGTAGTCTCTTGGCAAATGCAACCCCGAACAGATGAGGAACACGCGGGGCTTCCTGGCAGCTGCAAGCCTCTGCTGACCGCTGCCTGCCCCTTGTCCCGCTCTATAAACACAGGATTTCGTCATTTCTGAGCTCAGGCGCGGAGGGTGGGGTTGTAGTTATTTATGAAATGCCTAGTGCCTTAACGTCAGGCTGACACTCAACGCGTCTACCGAACGTGCATCCCGAGGCGCGGTTGTGCTCTGTGAACCCACTAATTACCACCGTAGGCACCCACTTTTCCTCCTCTTAGGCTGTTCAAACACGCGCCAGGTCAGAGGATGGAGGGGGAGAAAGGCCTCAGTCCTCGCATCCCGGGACTTGCGCCATGCCCACCAATTCCCAGGGTGGCCACCTCTCCCCTGCCCAGGCCCCCACAATAGACACGCCAGCCCGCCTCTCCACCCGCCCCGCTTCTGCCTTCATCCGCAGACTTGCAGAACTTCCCGCCTTTCCCACTTGGGCCAGTTCTGCCAGGGCGTTAGCATCCTGGGGTGTTGAAGAACCCAGAGGTTTCTGTTTCATTGCACAGTCGGCAGTCACCCAGTCGTTGAATGAAGCAACCAATACACCAAAACAACTGCACAGTGAGGCCCGTGCTCGGGCAAGGCCGATCTTACTTGGTTTCACAAGCATTTGGCAAAGATCATGGAGTGTGAGCGTCCTGGATCTCCAGATGCGAGGGTTCACCAGGAGTTTAGGCCTCGTTTACCCAAGAAACACCCCTAGCCACAGAACCCACTCCGTTCACTCCCATGGGATAAGCAAAGCTGGGAAGACCGCCTCTCTGAAAGCAAATAAACCAAGAGGCTGAGCCTGAGATCAAGCCTCCTTCCTGCCGGACTCGCTCCTGACCCCCTCACCTCAACCAACAGGCACCTGGGACCCTGGTGACATGTTCTCCCACTGGACCATTTGCGGCTTGAGGCCAGCCTGACATCCTTACCTGGCAGGCTGGGGCTAGCTGGCCCTTGTCTTGGAGTAGCGTGTGGAAGGACCCGCCCTCATCAGGCTGGAGAACCCGTCTTGCCTGCCCACAGGCCCGGCCTCGGTGGATCAGGAGTATTCCCTTAGCCAGTGTCCAAGCACCTTCGTCTATTCATAGGCAGAGTTGGGCCACTCAGTGCTAGGACTCTCAGTATAGCTCCCAAGGGAGGACGGAAGGAGCAGGGAGTTCACTCAGGAACCCGCAGCAGGGCTGAGTCCCTGGAGCGCTCTCCTTCCCTCCCCATTCCCTCTCCCAGGCAGCTGGTGGGAAGCCCCCAAACCCGAGTCCACGCGTCCCTGGGCGCCTTCGGGACTTGCGTCCTTCAGTACAGAGCCGTGACTAGAGGGCCGGCCTGGCTGGCGCGCTGATTGGCAGAGGAGAAGATTGACGGCTCAGGCTGCCTGTTGGCCTGGAGAGGCTGAGCACAGTAGCCAATGACGAGTGAAGGTACGTGTTGGGGGCGGCTCCCTGTGTCCGCGTCCAGGCTCCTTTGCCTTCGGCTAACATGAAGCAGCTGGAGTGAGGAGACCAGGGTGGGCCGAGGGTCATCAAAGAGAACCGATCTGATCGGGGACGTGAGGGAACCAAGGGTTCCACCACTGGAGTTGAGAGAGAGATCAGGGCCTCAAGCCAATGGGAAGGCACGGACTGTGAAGGCACAAATCGGGAGGGGCCTCTGTACGAAGGCGGGGCGGGGCCTGTTTGAGGAAGACTGGGCCCACGGTTGATATAGGGCGGGGCCCCCTGGGGGGCGGGGCCTACAGCTCTGGCACCTCTAGATCCTGGGTGAGGTGCTGCCAGGGCCACAGCAAAGAGGCACGAGGGAAAAGGTCAAGGTAGGTGGGGTCTTTTGGGAACAAATGTGTGCGTGAGGAGTTGTTGAAGAAAGAAAGCCCAATGAGGAATCTCCCCCTGGTGGAAGCAACATCTGGCTTGGTACTAGGAATCTGCAGGCTGGCGGAATGAAGGGCTGGAAGGGTTTGGGGATTTAGAAAGAGCCTTGGGCTGACTCCAGGTTGGAGGCGCCTTGGGCCCGTGACAGAAGACCCTGGACACAATGGTCAGCAGCCTGCACCACACCACCCATCCTCTGGATTGCAAAGTCCTGTCCATGGACACCTGTGGAGACAAAGCTAGGCCTGTCCCAGGCACTGGGGAGGCAGCCTCTATCCGTCGTCCACCCCAGCCGCCCATCAGAGTCCTGGAACAGTCAATCCAGGCCCCAAAGCTGAGGAGCCTTGAGGAGGAGTGGGCCTCTAGGAGCCTCTCTTCCTGCCAGTGGGACCCACTCAGGTATTCAGGATCAGACGGGTGGGGTATTGGGGCAGAAAGTGAAAGTGTTAGTCGCTCAGTCGTGTCCGACCCTTTGCGACCCCATGGACTGTAGCACACCAGGCTCCTCTGTCCGTGGGATTCTCAGGCAAGAACACTGGAGTGGGTTGCCATCCCTTCTCCAGGGGATCTTCCCATTCCAGGGACTGAACCTAGGTCTCTCACATTGCAGGCAGATTCTTTAAGGTCTGAGCCACCAGGGAAGCCCAACTGGGGCAGGGCTTAAGTCAAAGGCAGCCCTTGGCAAGCTGCTTCTCTTCCTGAGGCTCAGACTCTTCATATGCAGATTGGGCAATGATGCCTACCTAAGCTCTACCAATACCGGGGCTTTCATCCTGAGGTTATTAAGACTGACAGTGCTCCCCAGAGGGGGTGCCCAGCTCAGGTGATCCCAACCTGGGCAGCAGGTCTACTGCAGGTCAGGCTCTCCTGCTGTCCACACCAGTGGAGTCTGGTGGGCCTGTCCCCTGCCAGGGTGCAGACAGCTGTGCTGGCCCTGGGCTGATCCAGTTTGACCACATGTCTGCAAAGATTTGGAGCCTCTTAGCTCATGCCTACCTACCTGGTTGCCAAGGGCATTTGCTGGGGCAAGAGTCTATGTTCCTTGGTTGTCTGAGCCCAGCACACCCCTGCTATTCATCTTCTCAACTTGACTCACCCTGTCTAGAGCCCAAGGGCTGGGGGTGGCCGTGGGAGGTTCTTATTCCTTGGGTATCTCCTCCCCACAACCAGCCTGGTCCAGCTACCAAGGAAGGCCTCCTCAGTGTGGGGACATGTCCCCTGAATCTGGAAGTCAGGATGTAGAGAGCAGGCTGCAGGAAGGGGTCTGCAGTTCCCATTTCTCCAGTGGCATTAAGGAAGCCTTGTTGTTGGCTGTCGGGCCTGTCGGGGCAGCAGGAAGTCTTACCAGAAGAGTGGGGATACCCCAGGCCACAGGATTTACAGGCCCTGCTGTACCCACTGTGGCCATTCTAGATCAGTCCTGGGTTAGACTTGACTTAGGCTCCCCACTTCCTGGCACAGAGAAGATTCACGTGCCATGGGAGGAAAACCAACTGGTTTGCATTCAGGAGTGTCCTCTTGCATTTGGTCTGCCTCTAGCGTGGAAGACTGTCCTCTTGCCAAAGAAAACACAGGCCCAAAAGGCAGCGGTATGACTCCAGGGCTGCGTGGGTAGACTGCCACTCCTAGCGCAGGGCCTGCACCTGCCTGGCCTCTGAGATGCTGCAGGCCCAGAAAGATGCCCCCCAGACTCCTCAGCGTCTCCTGCGGCGCGGGCCCAGCCTTGTATACATCAGCCCGACACTCCAAGTTCTATCAAGAGTGGCATTTATTCTCCTCGTGGAGGTGCGGCGCTCCGGGGAGCTGGTGCTATTGTGCTTAGGAAGGAGGTCTGTCCGTCCGTCCGTCTGTCCGGCCGGCCCGGCCCCAAACGGGGGCGGAAGAGGGGCGCAGCCCGAGTAAAAATCCCGGCCTGTTCCGGGTGGGAGTATGTACAAGGCGGCGGGGTGCAGGCGGGGGTGAGGGCAAGTCGGGCCGGCGGCCGCAGCCCCCACCCGAGGGCCCCCGCATCTCGGGCCCTACTTATAGAATCAGTACAAAATAGGTGCTACCTAAACGTTCCTTCTACCTGAATTTGCTAAGTCGGTTATTGTGCTGCTTAGTTACGGGGGCAGGAGGGGGCCCATGGCTTTCCACGGCGGCGGGGTGTGGGGAGAAGCAGGAGACCCTGGCCGGCCCACGGCCCTCCGGCCTTCTCCTTAGGTAGGTAGGTAGATAGGCGTGTAGGGTAGGGTGGGGCACCTGTGTGTGCCTGTGCATGCGGGTATGCCCAGCACAAGTGGGCAGGCCCCGGCCTGGGAGCTGTGTGAACACTGAGCTGGGATGGAGGGGTCTTGGACATGAGCCCTGCTATGCCAGGCTCTGAGGCCCGGGTCCACCCCTGTGGGAGCTGCTGGTCCTGGTACCCACTGGGATAGGGCTGGCCAGGTCAAATGCTCAAGCGTGCACCTTGTCCTCTGACCTGGGACCCTGGCCTGACATGACAAAGCTGCCATTGCCAGGGGATGGAAAGAATGGGATTCGGTATGGGTGGCCCTGATGGCGCTGGGCCTTTGGGCCCGGGTCTGTGCCACCTGAGCTGAGTACCCGGGCTCAAGTCAAAGCAGAGCCCCCTGTGCCTAGCACTGGCCCCACGCTGGGGTGGGGAGGAGTGAGGGGCCCACGCTTGGGTCTAGGGACCGCGGCTCTCTCTGCACGTGTGACCATCCCTGGCCCACCCAAGCCGGTTGGATCCCTCACCAACATGCACCTTCCCGCAGGTCGCCACACCCCTGGGGGACTCAGCAGTGGGCCTGGCACATAGTAGGTGCCTAATGAAGGATGGGTGGGTGATGGACGACTGAAGGAGGGGTCTTGGGGACAAACACCCCGCCCCGCCCCTGAAACCATTACACCCGCCGGCCTCTGCCGTGGGAGGGGGTGAGAGGAGGGAGGGAAGAGCAGGAGAGGGGGGAGAAAGTCTGCGCGTCCGGCCCCGCGCAGCGTCCCTGATCTAGGGGCCTATGGGGTGGGTAGGGCAGGGGGATACCTGATTCTCAGTAACTCTAGAGGCGGCGGCAGCTTCGCATGCAGTGCGCATTATTGCTCTATAGTCGGCTTCGGACTAACTAAGAGGGACTGGGAGCGGGCAGCTCCGGGAAAGGAAGGGACGGGGGCAGGGGCTGCATGCAGTGACGTCACAAAGGCGGCGGCCAATGGGGCGGGCCCTTGGGGCGGGGTCGCCGCCGAGGCTTTGGCTTAGACGGGTGTAAATTGGCAACAGAGTGAGGGCGGGGTCTGGGGCTCCGGGATGGGGCCGGCCTCTGAGAGGCGGGGCCTGCGGCTCCCGAGAGGCGGAGCCCAGGTGGGCGGGGTTCGGGGCGGGGAAAGTGATCCTGGACATCCCAAGCCCCCGGCGTCGGCGGGAAGGATAGGGGCCTCTGCGCCCCTTCCCGGACCCGAGTGCAATCCGTTCATAAATAAAACGTACAAATACAGAAAGAAAACCCGACGCATCCGCAACCCCCCTAGGGGGCTTTACCCGCAAAGCAAATACAGAGAGGTGTAGAGGGCCGTGCCCAGGCCTGCCTACCGGGCCCCAGGAATCCGTCCTCCAACACCGAATGCCCGGGGACGAGGGAGGGGGCCCCAGGGAAGGGGAGCGGGGTCTGAGGAGGTCGGATAAGTCCATGCGGTTTGATATGCGTCATTATTATTCGTTATGGAGGACAGAGCCCGGGAAGCTGGGCTGGAAGAATTCGGATTTGGCAGAGGATGCGAGGCAAGGGTAGGAAAGCGGCTCGGACTGAGGCCCCGGAAGGAACCCAAGGGAGAGAGGTGCCGCCGTCCGCCCCAGTCCCCGATCCGCACGCGTCTAACACTCCTGGGGCTCAGCGGACACCGAGAAGGAGGCGCAGGTAGCCTCTGCGCCCCTCACCCTGCTCCTCCCCCGTTGCTGCTCCCCGACGTCTAGGCCGCAGGCCGGGCTCTGGAAGGCTTGGGAAGGGGTGGGGAAGACCTGAGTCTCTGCCACGCGATCCAGGGGCGCAGAAGAGGGAGGAGGGGGCGCTCCCTACCTCACCCCACCCCGGTCTCAGAGACCTAACTCGGAGATGAGGTTCGGTTCTGGGTCTCCTCGACCCTATTGCTGGGAAAAAGCCTGGGGCACCCTGGAGGGGAAGGGAGGGGGCTCGGGGTGGGTCTCCCCTCGGGACCCTATTGCTTGAAGGGGCCGGGAAGGCCCCTGGCGGGCGGGGCGGGGCCGGGCCCCCTCCCCCTATTGCTGTGAGGAGGGGCCCGCCCTCCGGCCCCTCCGCCTGGTCGCCGGCGGAGACCTCCCTGGGGGCCCGTATTGCTGAGAGCCAACCCGGCTGGCGGAGGTACCGCCGCCCTAGGCCTGCACAGGGCTGAGCTGCGGCGGCGCGGTGGGCGCAGGGGCCGGGGGACCGCCGCCGGCGGCGCCCTTGAAGCAGGCCGACTCGTAGTGCTTGTTGAGATAGGACTTGAGCGCGAAGCTCTTCTTGCAGCGCTTGCACTGGAAGTGCTTGAAGGCGGAATGCGTCTGCATATGCGCACGCAGGTTGGAGCGGTCGGCGAAGGCCTTGCCGCAGTGCGCGCAGCCGAAGGGCTTCTCGCCGGTGTGGGAACGCATGTGGCCCTGCAGCAGCCAGGGCCGCGAGAAGGCTTTACCGCACACGCCACACTTGTGGCGCAGGTCGTGCGTGAGCAGGTGCATGGCCATGGCCGGCATGGACACGTACACCTTGCCGCACGTCGGGCAGCGCCGCGCCAGCTGGCTGTCCAGGCTGCGGTGCGTCTGCTTGTGGCGGCTCAGGTTAGACGACGTGGCATACGTTTTGCCGCACTCGCCGCACGCGTGCCGGCCTCCTGAGCTGCCGGCCCCAGGCGCCGCGCGGGCCTCGGTGCCCGCCCCGGCGCGCGCGCCGCCTCGACTCCCAGCCCCCGACCCCGCACCACGCGTGCCCGCCCCGACCCCGCCTCCGCCGTCGCTGTCGGGGGCCGCCGCCGAGGCTGCGGAGGGGGCGGCGGCGGCGCTGGCGTTGGCTGCCTTACGACGGGAGCGCCCGTCGGTGATGAAGAAGGCGTCAGCTGCGTAGCCCTCGCTGACCGCCGCGTCACCGTTGATGTAGCCACCCGCGGCTGTGGCCAGCTCCGGGCGCGGGGTGGGCGGCGGCGCCGAGCCCGCGGCCGCCGGGCCCAGCTCTCCCCGCACGGCCGCAGCGTACATGGGCTCCGGGGATGGCCCTTTGAGCAAGGCCGCCTCGGCATCGCCATCGTAGACGGAGGCGGGCCCAGCGTAGTCGTTGAGGTATCCTAAGGGCCGAGGCGGACAGACAGGCAGACAGCGGGAGGGAAACCGGGCAGCAGGCAAGACACACAGGAGGGTGGCGAGAGACACCGGGGCCGGCCAGAAGGGAGCGGAGAGGACAAAGGATAGGGGCCGAGGGAGAGAGGGGCAGGGAGGATGGCGACGGCAGGGAAGGGAGGAGAGAGAGGAGAGATGAGCCAGGGCCCGGCCGGGCTGCACCCCGCCCTCGCTGGAGGAGGGAAAGACTCGCATCTTCGGGCGCGGCTGCCCCCCCCCCACCTTCCGCGGAGCTTCAAGGTCAGAGGGGAGGGGCGGCGCTTCCCTCGCCCTCCTTCCCCTCCTCCCCTCCCCCTCTCCCTCCCCCTCGGGTTCTCCCCACTTCAGCAGTTTTCCTTGATTATGCAACACACTGCAGAACCGCAGCGCACAAAGCAGGACCGCCTGTCCAGGGACCCGGTCGCTCCTGCCCTCACGGTTCCCACTGGCTCGTCCACCGTGCCCAGAGCCTGTGTCCAGCCTCGATGCTCACCTGTTCTGGTGCTGGGGTCTCCCAACAAGCCCTGGAGAATTCTACCTCCCTTTCATCTTCCAGGTCTCCCACTACTTACTAGATTTGACCATCTTCCGTTCAGCCCTGTCTCCCTCCATCCACTCTGTTTCTCCCACTCCACTCCTTTCCGTCATCCTGCACCGTTGGGTACCACCTTGTGCCACATTACCCCCTCTCCCCAGGCCCTAATCCTTTGTGGGGCCTTCCTGAACCCCAGGAAATGTGACCAGGAAGACACTGTGTTGGAGGCAGTGCCAGGGCATGCACTAGCGGACACCTTCACAGGGACAAGTTGCAGGCAGGCAGCATTATTCATGCCTGCAACTGCGGTTGTTCTCAAAGCATGAGATGGATCTCACAACCTCAAAGTCACAAATACACACCCCGCACGAGTGTGAAGCAGAGTCTGGCTTCTTCAGAGTTACCCTCAGCCTCTAAGACTCTGTCAATTCTACAGTCCCCTCAGGGTGGGCCGCACCCTGAGCCAGGCCTGTACCACCTACTCAAGCAGGGTCAGACATGTAGCCAACCAGACACACTCTCAGCTGGGGTTGCCAGTCACATGGGCACATAGCGGCCTCAGAGTCACATGGTCCCATGTAGTGGCACACAGACAGGCACACACTCATACAGGGTCACACACAAGTGCACACAGTCACATGGCCAGACGCAGTCACATGGGTGCACACAGGCTCGCACACAGGCTTATGCTCCTGCAGGTCACACTTGTTTTACCACCCCAGGCTGCTGGCACTCCCAGCCCCCTTGCCCACTTGCTAGCAATTGTCCTTGAATTTGGGTGCCCTAACACAAAGAGCCTCCTCCTACCTCCAGCACTTGGACTTCCCTGCCCACAGCCCACCTGCCCACACCCTTCTCCCTGACCCTGCTCCAGGGACGGGGGCACTGCTACTGCCTCTGCCCCGACAGGTGGGCGGCCCCCACTGGACCACATGGCTACTCCCTGGAGTTCCTAGCACTTCCCTGCTGGCCCTAGAAGCGGGGCTAAAGGTGCAGCCAAAGAAAATAAGAGGGTTCTGAGGCAGGCTGTTTTCTGAGTGTGGTTTGCATACATTGCTGGTTCCTGTCATGTCAGCAGGGTCCATTCTATGTTGGTCAGGGCGCGGGTCAGTGTGTTCCTCCTGTTCCTGACCCCTGTTCCCCACGTTCTCTCCTGCATCCACGCTCTCCCTGCCCAGCCTTGGCTCCGTTCTGGCCTACCTCTGCGTTCCCCTCTCCCCACCCCCATCTCCATCCCCTCCCAAGTCCGCTTCAGCCACTGCCTCCTGCTGGTTCTGGTTCCTCCGAGCCTATTGCCTGGGATTCCTGGTCCCTCCAGCCCCACTCTCTGACCCTCTACCCCTTACAGCACTGAGCCCCTCGCCCGCCGCCCCCAGCCCCATCCCAACTCGCACCTTTCTCCTGCAGTCGCACGCCGAGGTCGCTCCGGGCGCGCCCGTAGGAGCTGTCGAGGTCTGCCGAGGAGAATGTGTCAAGTTTGACCTTCTTGACCAAGAAGGATCTGGGCATGATTCCTGCGGGGCTCCGGCGCTGTGGGCCTGCGGAGCCGGGACGCGGGGGGGCTGCGGCCGCGGCGGGGCCCCGTCACCATCCGAGGAGCGGCTGAGGCAGCACCGGTCCTCACTCTGGCCTCTGGATGCTGCCGCGCGGTGCCGTCCTTTCTCCTGCCTGCCCGTCCTGCGTTTCCTCCTCTGCTGCTCCGGACCCCTCTTTTTCTCCTTCCTTCCTTCTCTTCTTCTATTCTTCACTGCTCTTCTCTTCTCTTCCTTCCTTCCTTCCTTTCCTCCTCTGGTCCCGGCTTCCCAGCCCGCAGTGCCGCCCCTGGACAGGCGGGGGAGGAGGCTGGGGGGGCGGGGAGGGGGGGAGCGGCTCCGTCCCGGGCCCGGAGGCTGCGAGTGGGTGCAGGGCTGGCCCGGCTCCGCGGCCCCCTTCCCCTCCCCCCCGCCGCCGCGGCGGAGCTTCAGTCAGCGACCCCCCATGCCCCCGGAGGTAGCGGCGCGGGGCCTGGAGAAGGCGGCGGCGGCGGCGGTAGCGCCGGCAGCTTCAGCACCGCGGCCAGCGCCGGCCCGGCCAGCACCTCGGCCAGCGACCGGGCGCGCACAGCCGGAGGGAGCGGCGAGGGGCGGGCCGCGGGGGCTCGGCCGCCGGGCGGGGGTCCTCTGCGGGGGTCTCTGGGAGCCTTGCTTTATTGTTCTGCAGCCGGAGCGAGCGGCGGCGGCGACGGCGGCGGGCGGGGGGCGGGGGTCCTGGGGGGGAGGGGTGCTCGGGGAAGGCGGGCCGAGGGAAGGTGGGAGGGAGGGATGGGGGCTCCGGGGGCGGGGCTCGGCGCTCGGACAGCTCCCGGGCCCAGCCTCCCGCGCCCGCGGCCGCCTCTGCCTGCGGCCCGGCCCAGCCTCCAGCTTTTAAAGCCCAGGAGCGACGGCAGGGGGAGGGAGGAATGGGGGAGAGGACGGCGGAAATGGCTGCGCGGGGCCTGGCCCCCGCCAGGGTCTCCTGGGAGGGGTCTTGGGGATGCCGCGGCCCCAGCTCGTGTGGAGTTCCCCCGATAGGCTCCGGGAATGGAGGCCCAGACGTCCGCAGCATTGTGCGGCGTGGGAGGAGAGGTGGGAGCAGGCCTGGGGCCCACGAGCCCGGACTCGGGATCTTTGAGGGAAGAACACAGGGTGGACCCCAGAATGGTCGGTCCGGCCAGCCCAGCTGTCGGGTGTGGAGGCGAGGGATCTGCGGGGGCAGGTGGGGGAGGCGAGCGGAGAAGCAGAGAATGCTGAGACAGCGAAAGCGCCGTGTGGAAGTGCTGCGCGCACCCCGTGCCGCAGTGTGTCCCTGCCGCTCGGTCACCCGGGCTGACCCCGTGCCCGCTGGAGAGGCCTTCTGCACCCCCGCCCTTCCCCCAAGGGGCGGAGGTCGAGCGCAGCGGCGACGCAGCGAGCGGAGTGTGAAGGCGGAGAGGGGCTGCTGTGCCCTTGCTCCAGAAATTCGGTTTCACTGGTGGTTTTCCGCCCTCCCGCGCGCCTGCAGCTCCCCCACGCGGCTCCGCAACCAGGCGGATAACCCTTCCCCCGGCCGCCCGCCCAGAGTTTGCAGCCCTCATGACGTCAGGCCCAGCGACCAATGGCTGGCGCGGGGGTGCGGGGAGTTCCGGGCCGCACAATGGCCGCGCGCGGGGACATATGTCCCCAATTAGGGCCCGGCGCCGCCATTGTCCCCTCATGCGCCCCCGCCCGTGGCTCGGGTCTCCCTGCTCCGAGCGCGCCCCCACGCGGCCCGCTGTCTCTGGGGACCAAGGTCGCAGCGGCGGCCCCGGGAGTGTGCGGGTGCGTTCCGGCCGGGAGCCCGTGCGAGGCGGGGGCGCGCGCACCCGTCGCGGCGCGCGGTGACCTTGTGCGGGGCTGCAGGTCGGGCCCGCGGACCCGGCAGGGCGCGCGGCAGGAGGGCCGCTCCGGCGGCGCGCTTTCGGCGGCTCGCCGCCGCCCGCGGATCTCAGCTTCACCTAGCGTCGCAACACAGGAGCAGAGCGAGCGTGGCTGTGAGCGAACCGGCCCGGCGCCGGGCGCGGCAGGGACCGCAGGACCGCTTTGTGGCGGCGGCGGGATATTCATCTTGTGTGGCTCGTGCTCCCGAGGGGCGGGGGCGGGACGCGGCCGCCCCCTTATCGCGGAGCCGCAGCCGGCGGGGCCCGTAGTGGGGGCGGGGGCAGGGATCCCCCTCGGCTGAGCGGCTCATCCCTGCCTTTTCCCGGGGGGCCCGGCGGAGGCGCAGCCGGAGGCGCGGGGCCGATTAGCATTTTGATTGCGGGACTGGGGGCCCATCTGGACCGAGGCCTAATTACCGGGCGAACCCTCGGGGCGCCAGCGGGACGTGCCAAGCGCAGTTCCTTCAGCCGGAGCTCCCCACCTCCCTCAAAGTCCGCCGCAACACTGCGGTCGGACCGCGTCCCTTTCCCCCTCCGTTGGTCCCATCGCCCCGTCGTCTGTCGTGCGCTTTTGTTCCTCCACCTCGTCCTCTTTTCACTCCCCTGGCCCACCCTTTGGCCCCACTCCGCACCTCTTTCCTCAGTCCCATTCCTCCATCGCCCTCCACTTTTCCCTCATTTCTGTCTTCCTTCAGCCAACTTCTCTGTTTCTCCTTCCCCGGCTCCTGGTGCCAGTTCCTGCCTCTCTGTAAATTTCCCATCCCCTGGCTCCCAAAGCTCTTGATGACAGGGCGGTGTCAGAGCACTGACACATGTGTCCCTCGGCCAGGCGCTCCCAAGGGGATCGTCTGGGCCGCCCTTGCTTGCCCTCGTGTAGGTAGAGCCTGCAGCCCCTGGGGCGCCCAGCAGGGAGGGGCAGCTGGGCCTAGGCCCTGGCCATCAGTCCAGAACAGCCAGGGTGTGGAGCACACATGGGGCCCGTGAGCAATTACTTAGTCCTCCTCGCCTGCCTCCTTTCAGGCACCCTGAGGTCGAGGTCACTGCCCCACGATGGGGTCCAGCTGGGAAAGGACAGTTGGAGACACTAACGCTTTTGGAAAGTTGCAGCCCCTTCCCCTCAGGCCACCATGAGTCTTCCACTGGGAGCTGGAGGTATAAGGGGCCTGGCTGCAGAAGAGACTGGGGTATCAGTGGCAGACCCAGTGGTTCCGTGGTTCCGCGCACTCCAGCACCCCAGGTGTATGCATATGCTGCGCCCCGAGGAGCCTCTCAGCCTGAAGGTCTCAGTTGCCCCGTCCTGCTTCACATTGGAGCAGCAGCTCCTCATCCATGTCAGATGGGAAGGATTTGGTGTTCGTTCTGTGTTCCTCTGCCTGCCTCTGCTTCTAGGTGTATGAGGCCTGGCAGGTCCCAGGTAGCTAAAAAGTCAGACTTTAGGGGAAGACTCGCAGGTATTTTACTACACAAGAAATGAGGCTTCACCAGAAAAGACATTAAACAACAAATATGCAAATTCAGGTTTCGGTTTTTTTTTTTTTTTACATTTCATTATAGAAAATATCAGATATGCACAAAAGTGTAGAGCGTCAGACTGTGTGCTTGTCACCACCATCACCTAAGACCAGTTCACAGCCAATCTGGGCTCCTTTCTGTCCCTCCCCCCATCACAAAATGCCACTTTTCTCTTAGGAAATAAAGACATGAGAGCAGGTGGGTCTGGCTGTTGTATCAGAGACCCCCTGCCTCCTGCTGTGAGTCAATCCAGCCCTGCCTGGGGATACCAGGAAGTCCCACCAGACCCTGCCTGCTTCCTTTTTGGGCAGGAACATCCCCTTAGCCTGCTGCGTCCAGGGTCTCCAGCTGGCTATTGGAGAGGCCAGCCTTCCCAAAGTGGCCCAGGACCCTCCTCAGTCCAAGGGATCCAGCTGCCAGAACTGCTCACAGTCTCTGCCTCTCATCCTCAGCATGAGCTGTAACTCCCAGAGAACTGAAACACCTCTGTGCCTGAGTTCCATGTGTTAACACAGTGTCTGCCCGATCAAGTCACCGGGCACTTGAGTCCAGGAGTGTTCTTTGCGGAGTTTTAGAGGAGACTCCAGAGCAGGGGCAGAGTGAGCCCTGGGGAGGAGGGAGACGGTGACCAGAGGAAGGCCAGCACCGGGGCCACCGAGGTTGGCTCTGGCAGTGGGCAGCCAGCTGCCATCCCGCCTGCACTGCAGAGAGGCTTGGTGGGTGGTGGCCTGGCAGCCTGTACTTCCTGATACAGTGTGGGCCCCATACGCTAGCTTCCCTGACCTTGCTACAGGATTGCCACTTTCATTCAACATCTGCTCTGGAACTTGGTGCCCATGACCTGGAGCAGGCTCCTCCCCCCGCTCTCCCCAGACCAAGGACCAGGCTTGCGGCCTTCTCTCTGCTGCCCATTTACCTTCTCACTCTCACAGGAACCTGAGACCACACTTCCTCACCAAGGGCACTGGTCAGTCTTCTGAACACTTGCTGGCAGCCTACATCCCACCCCACATTGCCGCTCCTGGGACTTTTCTCTGGGGTACACACATGACATGTGGCCTCTATGGTCCTCCTGGGAAGGACTCTGGCTCCATTGCCAACGGGGGACACCTTCAGCTGTCAGAGGCTCCAGGGGTTGCCCCTCGCCCCACATCCCAGCCTTCTAGTGGTGGCCAGCATGCAACAGCTGATCAATGCAGGAGGCAAAGGCCTGGCGTCTCAGCCTGATGCGTGACGTCTCTGGTGAGCCATTCTGACACCGCAGCCCTCGCAGTGTGCTGGGCTGGCCTCGGCCCTCCTACTTCCTCTCTTTCCTCCTCGGGGCTGACCAAGGGGCATGTCCTCACACTGCTGCCTCAGTGGCTCCCTCTTGGAGAACCCAGACAGGCGTCAGGAAAGAACAGTCCAAGAAGGCAGGCAGCAGGAACTTGGGCAGACTCGCCCACTGCCTGGCTGGCAGTGAGGACCCGTCCGCAGTGCAGGTGGAACTCAGGCCAAAGCAGAAGGCCGAGGTCCGATGGTTAGACCTTTGGCCAGTGGTGAGCAGATATCACATAGAAGGGAGGAAACGTGGCAGCAGGCCCAGGACCTGGTGTTTGGGAAGTGCAGGAGCAGCAATCACCAAAGGGGCTGTGGGTGGGATGGCTGTGGTTCAGCTCTACTGACGCCCCAAAGGGAGGACAGCAAGGGGCGGAGAGCTTTGTCTAGCCGCTGAAGGCCCAGCCCTTTGGTCCCTTGCACTGAGGCAGGCTCCCAGCTCTGCAGCCAAAGTGCAGAGGGTGGTGAGGGTCAGGCCTTGACTTAAGCATCAGACTAGTTGAGCTCCAGAGAAACTAAGGTGGCTGTCACTTCCAGCACAGAGTGCAGTTACAGGAACCAGATTTACCACCCTACCTGGAACAACTAGAGAACTGGACAAAATAGGGCTTCCCTGGTGGTCCAGTGGTGAGGAATCTGCCTTGCAGGGGACACGGGTTCTATCCCTGGTCCCAAAGGATCTCACATGCCACAGAGCAACTAAGTCCATGCAACACAGCCACTGAGCCTGTGTTCTGTAGCTCACAAGCCACAACTACTGAAGTCTGGCACCCTAGAGCCCATACTCTGCAACAAGAGAAAGCACTGCAATGAGAAGTCTGAGCACCACAACTAGAGAGTAGCCCCTGCTCTCCACAACTAAAGAAAGCCTGCACACAGCAACAAAGACCCAACGCAGCCAAAATAAATATTTGTTCAAAACTGGACATAATAGATGAAACGATGGGCTTCAAGACAATGGTACTGGGCAGCGAAGGACAGTGACCCCTGAGAGGGCCATACCCAAGAAAGGACACCTGAGAAACCTCATCTGTATGTGGACTTGACTTAGATGCAAGATCCTGGACTTGCAGTCTGAGCTGAGTTCTGGGATGGGAGGAGATGCTGGAGGTCTTGGGAGGAGCCAGATGGTGGACTGTGGCGGGCTACTTACATTTGTGGATCCCAGGATCCTGCTGGTGTTCACACATTTGGTAGACCCTTCCCATTCTGGCTCTGGGTTTGGCCACATGACTTGCTTCTCCATTGGGATGTGGTATGAATCATGCATGCAGATGGTGCACACTATGGCCCACTGGGTCTTGTCCTCTTATAACACTCCCTCTTGCAAACCAGCAGCAAGATAGTCTGCTGAATACTGAGATACCACTTGAAAAGAGGCCCTGGAGGATGAGGGTCATCTTGGACATTCTGGCCCCAGCTGAGATCCCAGCTGATGCAGCCATATGAGCAATTGCTGCTACACCTATGGAGTAGAACCACACAGCTGAGCCCAGCCAGCCCACAAAACCATGACAAGTACATCATTGCTGTTTGAAGCATCAGAGATCAGGGTGCTTGTTTGTATCCACTTGTCCTCCACCTGTGAGTCCTTCCTTCACTGTTCTGCCTGCCCAGCTCAAGTCCCACCCTGGATTCCTTTCCAGCCTGGATCCAGCCCGCCCGCAAATCCTGTCTGCTATGGCCTCAATGGGGCTCAGACCTGCCCACGATCCTCTCTCTTCCCCTGTGCCCTTCTCTCCCTGCACAATTCCTGCAGCCTCCTGGTCCTTCCCCACACCCTCCTCAGATGGCAGTGCTTACAACTCCCCAGTGATTTCCTGAGGCCCCAGTCCCCTTCCTCAGCCCAGCCTGTCTTCTCATGGCTTCTCCTACACGTCCAGTTCCACCCTGCATTGCACCTCACACCCCCTCTTCCCAGAAGTCTCTCCCGCAGAGCTCCACACGATCACAGCTTCTCATATCAGCTCAAATGCTGAATCCTTGCAAAGCCCTGATCCCCTAGCTGAAGGAACGCCACCCTCCTCCAGCCACTTTGCCAGCAAAGAAGTAGGCGCTTCAAGCTGGGTCACCCTTAGGTCATCAGCTCCAAGTGGGCAGAGGCTTTGGGTCACTGGGTGGAAACAAAGCCCACCCTAAAGTCTCACTGACTGACCGAGTGGAGCCCAAGCTTCAGGAGCCCAGGCAGCTGGCATGCCTTTCTAGCCCCTGTCCACATCTGACAGACAGCCTGGGCATCCCAGGCCTGGCTTGGTCACAGGCACTCATCCAGGCAGCCGAGCTCCTGGCTCACATTCCACACTCCATACCTCCCTTGCTGCACTGACCCCCAACCTATCCCAGTACCTCCACAGCTGGGTTCTGCCCAACCTCTTGAGCCCATCTCCTGGTAGAACCCCTCCTGAGAAGTAGGGGTTCCTAGCCTTGAGCCATGAACAACAATTGCTCCCTGGGATTGCCTAAAGACATTCACCTAGCTTCTGGACTCCACTCCAGAGATGGGCAGAGATGCTGGCAGCCAAAAGGTGAGCAACGCTGAGCCAGGGGTCCAGGCAGGGCCAGTCTCATGAGCCTGTGACATGAGGTCCGGGAGCCAGTGCTTGCTTTAATGCTCTAGTGCTGCCATCTGGAAATGGATAACTTTTAAACAAGGACTTCTGCATTTTCATTTTCCATGGGGCCCTGCAAATTATGCAAGTGGTCCTGGTTCCAGGGCCACTAAGCTGGCATGAAGCACAAAGACCAGACCAGGGTCATGAGCATGTGAATGTGTGAAGTTGCTCAATCGTGTCCGACTCTTTGTGACCCCATGGACTGTAGCCTACCAGGCTCCTCTGTCCATGGGATTTTCCAAGCAATAATACTGGAGTGGATTGCCATTTTCTTCTCCAGGGGATCTTCCCGACCCAGGGATCGAACCCAGGTCTCCCGCATTGTAGACAGACGCTAAACCCTGACAGGAAACCAAAGTGACTTCTCTGCTCCCACAGCAGCCTCCAGCACAGGAAGCAAAAACACCCACCGCTCAGAAAATGTGGAACTGGGGCCCCACAAGTCAGGCAGGAGCATGCTTGCGGGGCATCGTGTGTCTGTCCCCCAGCAGGCCTTGAGCTCTTGCCCAGGGCGCAGCAGCAGCAACTCTGGGGAGTAGAGTCCACCAGAAGACACAGGGCTTGACCTTTGGCTGTGTCCTTGTCTCATTTCTGATTGGACTAGAAAAGGCATCTGGCCCAGACTGGACCAATCAGATTCTGACCCATGGATTCTGCTCATTGGTCAGCACTTCTACTGACCGTGAAAGGCAGTGTGTCCCACACATGTCCTAGATGCCTGGCTGCTTGTCAGGCTCAGTCCCACTACTACCATCTTCCAACCCAAACTCCCCGTTGCTTCCTGGCAGACCCCCTGAGGCCCTGTGAGCTGGGCAGGAGGGGAAGATCCTGGAGAGGCAGCCCCAACTCGCACAAAGAAAACCCCCAGGCTTGAAGCAAGAGGTCGCTTTATTGAGAAGAAGGCCAGTGGTGGGCTGGAGATGGGGGACTGGAGGGGAAGGCAGAACGCCTTGTGAGGTGGGAGAAGGGTGGGTGCCTGCTGGCAGCATCACACGTCTGGGTCCCACTGAGGGTTCCCCTCGTCGTAGGCACCGGTCTTGCGCAGCACGATGCCTGGGCTGAAGGTGGTCCCCAGCGGCCAGTGGCGGACCACGTGCCGGTACGACGTGGCCAGGCAGTCAAAGTAGTTAATGTTGAGCTTCCGGGCAATGTACCGGCCCAGGTATTCCATTTGCTGTGTGAGCGGGTGGCGAGTGGCGGTCAGGTCAGCTCTCGCTCGTCCCTCCCTTTGCCAAACCGCACCTCCAGCCCTGACCGTCAGCCCTGGCACCCTCTCTGCCAGCTACCAGCTTGAGGGCCCGGGCCAGGCGCCCGTTGTATGCACCATCCAGTTGCGAAATGTTCCCATCTTAAGAGCCTAAACAGTGGTCGGCATCCCGTTGGACCGAGAGGGGAGAGAAGAGTGTCTGTCGGACACACCTCATAGCGCTCCGACAGCTGCACCAGCACTAGCGGCTCCAGCTTGTGGCCGCACAGAACGAGCTGGAAGAAGCACCTTCGATAGGCTAGTAAGGGGCAAGTTGCTCAGCTCCCGGACTCTGGGGAGCGGGGGCGGGGCTCCGGGGACGGGGCGTGGGTCCGCGTGTGTCCGCCCCTCCCCACTCCACGTGGCTTCCCATCCCTTGCGCGCCCTGCCCTAGTCCGCGGCCCGTCCCTCGCATCACCGTCCGAGTTGAGCGCCAGGCGCACGTAGACCAGGTGCATGGGGCCCTGACACACGGTGCGGCCCTGGATGGAGAAGTGGTACACGCCAAGCGCGTGGTTCAGCACCAGGCGGCGCCGCGGCAGCGACGAGATCATAAGCCACAGGCCCACGCCCACGCCGTAGGCAGGGAAGCCCCAGGTCTCCTGCTTCTGCACCTGCGGGCGCCGCGGGGACTCCCTGAGCCACCGTGGGGCCGGTGGCGAGGCGGGGCCGGATCCCCGGGGTAGGAAGGTCGTGTGGGCGGGCCCGGGAGCCCAGACCTCGCTCACGAGACCGAAGCTGATGAGCAAGATGCATACTATGAAGAGCAGCGTCCCCTTCCACAGCGTGTCCAGGTAGTACTCGAGCACGAAGACTGGGGGCGGCGCGCCGAGGACGCATGAGAACACCAGGCTCCTGCTTGCTGCCCGAGGTGGCAGCGCCAGGGCTCGGGCCCGGAACAGCCCTCCCCATGTAGGGCCCAGGACCTCGGTCATGATCCAGCCTGCGGTTCCAGCGCCTGATCCGGCCGCAGCAGACCGGGCCCGGGGCTCTGGCCCCGCCCCCGCTTCGGCCCCGCCCCGCCCTCTGGGCCCACCCCTCTCGTCAGCCCCGCCTTGCCCTGTGGCCCTGGCCCTCCCCTCCCCTCCCTACTCTGATTCCGGTCCCTGCCCCACGTCCCCCCGCATCAGCGTTGGAGTCCCGGTCCCTAACTTCGGTCCGCGCGCACCGTTGGGCTGCTGCTGCATGAACGGGTAGAAACTGTTGTTCTTGAGGCGCCTGGCGAGGCTGCGCTCGGTGCAGAAGAGTCCTTGGGCCCAGAGCTGGAAGGGCTTACCGCTAGAGGTCGTAGGCAGTCCGCTGATCCGGCCCTTGGGGGCCTGGGTCGGGTACGGAAGGTCAGCTGGGCGGCTCGTCTGTTGCCACTACCCACTGCCCACAGCTACGCTCATACCTGGGAGAATAATGCCTCCAGGGCTGCGGTCAGGAAGGAGCAGGAGCTCTGAGGCGAAGACAGGGGAGCGACAACAGGTGGCGGTCTAGGCTGCGCGGCGCCGGGTTCTAGAAGCTCTGGGCAATGGGTTCTAGAAGGGACCATTCTGTTGTGGTGGGCGTGAACTTCCCGGCTAACCCCTGCCCCACTGGAGGCCCCCTATACAGCCTGGCTCACATCGCGTGCTCGTATCACTCCTGTCGGCCTGCACAATGTGCCATGTCAGGGTCAGTGCTTCCTGGGTGGCAGGTGGGCAGGCGGGATGCAGGGATCCTTGCCCACCCGAAGTTCATGCGCACTCCTCTCACCTCCAGAGCTGGAGCTGCTTCACCTGGGCCTGTATGTATGGCATGTCATACCGGCCGACGCTAGCCAAGGAAGGCAGCCCTCTGCTCACCCAGAAGTGGTGTCACAGTTTGCGGGAGCTGGACTTGAGTGGCCAGGACTTCAGCGAGAAGGACCTGGAGCAGACCTTAGCTGCCTTCTCAGGCACCCCTGGGAGCTTCCACCTGGCCTGTGCTCCCTCGGGGCTCGGGCCCGGAACAGCCCGCCTACGGGCGGGTCCGGCCTGCGATTCCAGCGCCAAATCCGGCCACAGCTCTGGCCTGGCCCCTCGCTTCAGCCCCGCCCCCACCCCAGTCCCCGCCCGGCATCCCGGCCTTTTAGTCCCTGACTCGGGTCGGTCAGCCTTAACAATGAGACACCCTAGGCCTAAGTTGGAGAGAAATCGGCAGGCAGGTTCCCACAAGGAGCCCATGACTGGGCGTGGTCACCCTCTCTCCATTGCCAGCTCTGTCCTAGACAGCCTCACATACTATGAGGCAGCTCACCTTAGTGCCCTAGGATGGGGCACACAAGCACAGGCACTCAGTCCAGGAGTGAGCTGGCAAGGCACAGCAACAGGCAAACTCATGGGGCTGCCCCCAAGTAGTTCCCTCAGGGACAACCCCTGTTCCCTCACTCTGATCCCAAAGACTACACAACGAGTTCCAAAAAGGGTTTTATTATAACAAAACACTCAAATATCCAAAACTGGGAACAGAGGCGGGGCAGGGCTGGCTGGCAGAGGGGCCTGGAGCTGGCTAGCTGGGGGAGGGGAGGCTGGTGAGCAGCTGCTCCAGGCACCATTGGACTTCCTCTGGGCCCCTGTAGGCCCGCTTCAGGCCCCGGGGAAGGCAGCGGCAGGACTCCAGGTTGAGGTACTGCAGACCTGGGCAGCTGCTTATCACAGAGCTGTGGGAGCAGGGCAGGCCATGGCAGGTTAAGCACCAGCAGGGCTGAGCCAGTCTAGGGAGCCCTCGCTGCCCTTGCACCACAGCTGGCTATGCCCCTACATCCATCAAGGCCCACCCTCAGTACCCTGGGTGTCCCTAAGGACAACCCCAAGCAGGGGCTTGGCCAGTATGGGCTCCCTTTTCTGACCCCTGGAACTGGCAAGCCACACAGGATGGAGGCTAAGCTATACTGGCTCCAAGGAACTAGTGGGTTGCTAACCTGACTGTGCCCGGTGTGACCCGAGTGCCCCTGAGGTTGAGGGAGCACAGGGCCAGGTGGGAGCCCCCAGGGGTGCCTGAAAAGGCAGCTAAGGCCTGCTCCAGGTCCTTCTCACTGAAGCCCTGGCCACTCAAGTCCAGCTCCCGCAGACTGTGACACCACTTCTGGGTGAGCAGAGGGCTGCCTTCCTTGGCTAGAGTCAGCCGGTCTGACATGCCATACAGGCCCAGGTGAAGCTGCTCCAGCTCTGGAGGTGAGAGAAGTGGGCATGAGCTTTGGGTGGGCAAGGATCCCTGCATCCCGCCTGCCACCCAGGAAGCACTGACCCTGACACGGCAGATCGTGCAGGCCAGCAGGCGTAATCCGAGCACAGCCGCGCAGATCCAGCAGGCGCAGGTGAGGGGAGCCGTGGAGCAGGCGGCCCAGGACCTCGTTGCTCACAAAGTTACAGGTGGAGCTAGCAAGGCAGAGCTCCTCAAGGCTGGGGAAACCTGGGCCAGGAGTCATCGCTCGCCCGGAAGGCTTGGGCAGCCACATCAGGTTCAAAAGCCGCAGCACCTGGGAGCGAGGCCCAGGCTGCAGATGGGGAGGGGGGTGACAGGTGCAAGATTTGGGGAGTCAGGTACCTGCAGCTGGGGGCAGCCTTTCTGCAGGGCCTCTACAGGCAGCTGGAGAGGAGTGATGTTGTGGTTGAGGCCAGTGCTCACCTCCAGGACCTGGAGCTGTGGGCAGCAGCTGCCCTGTAGAGGTGGGGAGAACACAAGGTCGGGCGTCTGGCAGTCCCTGGCTTGGCACCCAGCTCTGCTCCTGGCTGTCACCAACCTACCAGCAGTGCACCCAAGATGGCTGTTGTCTGGGAGTTGTAGGTCAGCCACAGCTTCTGCATTCGGGGTCCAGCTTCCTCCAAGAAGCTTACCACAGCCGTGGACTCCACCTAGGGACACAGCACAGGGGTACCTGCCACCTCAGCCCAGGCTTCCTTGGGGCCCCTGGGGACATAGGGCTCACCATTGAGTGCTGTATGTCCAGGCTGTGGAGCTGAGGGCAGGCTTTGGCTAGCATGATCAGAGCGTCAGGGGTCACACCATGACAGTCAGAAAGCTTGAGGAAGGTGAGGCGAGGACAGGACTCACTAACCAGCTGTGAAAGACAGAGGGCCAGGTGGGGGTTGGAGAAGGGAAAGAGACCAATGGCTGGTGCCAACACCACTTCACTGTCTCAGCAATGAGCTCCTTTCTGGCCATGCCAGGCCTACCTGGGTGCTTCCACTTCTCACTCCTCCCTCCTGGAGGAGATGCCAGGAAAAGAAAACCAAGCAGGCATCCTCATGGGGCATCACTGGGCCCCCACGGTACCTGACTCACTTCCTGGAAGTACTGGGCAACCCCAGAGTGTCATGGCTGGTGTGTAGGGCAGCCTCACGCTCTCACCTTCAACACAGGGTGTACCTGGGACTTCCAGTGGATGAGAGTCAGCCTCTGGAGCTGCGAGAACCTGGGCCGACAGCAGAGGCAGAGCTGCAGGCTGTTTCCTTGCTTCCCTTCTGCCAGGGTTCTCCCCGCCCATCCCCTTGGTGCAGGGATGCAGAAGGGGCCTGGGGCTTTCACACAACAAAAAAGTGATGTGAGGGAGTAAGAAAAAGATGGAATTCCTCACCGATTGGGCATAAGCCACTCCAGGGAAGAAAGGAGCTTTTTCTCAGCCTTGGCCCCACTCTTGGCGGGGCGGCCAGCCAGCGGGGGAGACAGGGTCAGGGTGTGCCAGAGTGCAGGCTGGGAGGCGGCCTCGTTCCAGAGGCGGCACACGCGCGCAGCCCTGGGAGAAAAGGATCTGGTGAGGAGCCGGGCCTTCTGTGGCCGACGCTCGCCCTCATTGGCTGCCGCTGTGGGGTTTCCTGAGCGGGGCCGCCCCCCCCCCCACCCCCGCCAACTCTCACAGCGCCGCGGTCAGTTCAAAAGTGTGTCCTCGGGTTTTCCAACTAGACCCTGAGAGACTGCTGCCGTGGACACGTGTGTGGGCGCTCGGGCCCTCGCTGCGTGCCTATTCGGTCGGCCTGAGCTACGGCACTGCGCGCAAAGGGCCTAGGGTACCTGCCAAGAAAGGGTATAGGCCCATCAGCCGCCACCAGCAACCCGAAAATTTGCAGCAGGATTTCCAGGGGAACGCGGTAGCCCCAGCCCGGGTCGGGCTCCTGCAGCGGCGTGGGCGCTGGCGCGGTCCTGGGCTTGGCCTCGGCCGCACGGGACCCTGGGGACCGCAGCCGCTGAGCTCTGTGGGCGGCGCGCCTGTGCGCGCGGGGGCGGGCGGGCCGCGGGCCTGGCAGCACCAGCAGCATGCTGTCTGACTGCAGCAGGTGGTACCCTGAGCCGCTCGGAGCAAGTCGATCCCACCACCAGTCTTCCGCCGAGCGGGTCCGCGCCGCGGCCGGGTGCACGACCCGGACTCTGCGTCGGGCCCAGCGGGCCCGCCCTGCAGCCCCTGAAGCCATAACCGCCCACCGCGCTCCAGATTTCGCCCGGGGACGGAAAGGGCGGGTCCTGCGGCGGAAGGGGGTGACCGGGGCGGGGCCTGGGCCTCGGGCCGGCCCCTCCCTCGGGCTTAGCACCTAACTTCCGGGGCGGGGCTTCCGGCGCTGGGGCCGGTCGGGAGAGCGCTTTCGCCTAGACCGGGAGGGTGAGTTGCGGCTCTCGCCCCGGCTCAGCTGCGTCTTAGCTCTACTGTAGTGGCCCTGGGCGGAGGCGGCGCCCTCAGAGTGTGGCTGGACGGACCGCCGCCGGACCTGGCAGCGCGCAGGTTCAGGACCGGGAGGCGCGGGACCTGAGCGCACCGGTCGGCACTCCGCGGCTCCCCGACGTAGGGCGGGGCGGTGCCCGCCGCGGTCACACCCCTAGCCCCGACTCGGCTCCGACTCTCCCGTGGCTCCCAGAAGCCGCAGCAGTGTGCGGCGCCCTGTGCTGGAGTTCTTGTTCCGTGTCCATAGGTGCGAGTGTGGTGGTGGCGGTCTCGGCCACTCAGACCCGAAGGTCATCTCCCTCTTTTACTGATTCTGTCCTGGCTCCGGCGCTTCCCGCTACTCTGCCAGCCCGCGGGGTATGTGTATCCTGGTGTCGTGTCCCGGGTTTGCTTGGCCCCTCCTACCTCCCACACCCCACCCCTGGCACCCCACTCAGTATCTCTGGCTGCCTGGTCTTCTCCTTACTCCGGTTTTGTGTTTTTCTGTCGTGATCCTGCATGCGAGTCTGTTCCCTTCAAGACAGACCAGGTTTTCAGTTCCCAGGGCCGAAGCATCTTCTTTGGACCTAGGTGGGGAAAAGAAGAGCTGGCTGTGACCTTTGCCCTGTCCTGGAGGCTCCAGCCTTGGCCTGAATGGCAGCACCCCCGCTGGGCCGTCTGGTGTTGACCCACCTGCTGGTAGCCCTCTTTGGCATGGGCTCATGGGCTGCAGTCAATGGTATCTGGGTGGAGCTCCCTGTGGTAGTGAAAAACCTACCTGAGGGTGAGTGGGGGGCAGGGTGGGTTGGGGGTGCCGACGCTGAAGCTGCTCTCCTTCCCTGGGCGTCCTGCCCCTGACACAGCTGCCTCCTTTCTTTCCTTGCAGGTTGGAGTCTCCCGTCCTACCTCTGTGTGCTTGTGGCTCTGGGGAACCTGGGTCTCCTGGTGGTGACCGTGTGGAGGCGGCTGGCCCCGGGCAAGGGCGAGCGGGTCCCCATCCAGGTGGTGCAGGCGCTGAGCGTGGTGGGCACGGCCCTGCTGGCCCCCCTGTGGCGGCAGGTGACCACAGTGGCGGGGCAGGAGCACTCCGTGGCATTCCTGGCCCTGGCCTTCGTGCTGGCGCTGGCCTGCTGTGCCTCTAACGTCACTTTCCTGCCCTTTCTGAGCCGCCTGCCACCTCCCTTCTTGCGGTCTTTTTTTCTGGGCCAAGGCCTCAGCGCTCTGCTACCCTGTGTCCTGGCTCTAGTGCAGGGTGTGGGCCGCCTCGAGTGCCCACCAACCCCCACCAATGGCACCCCTGGGCCCCCCCTCTACTTCCCAGAGCGTTTTCCTGCCAGCACCTTCTTTGGGATCTTGTCCACCCTATTGGTCATTTCAGCTGCCGCCTTTCAGGGTCTCCTGCTGCTGTTGCCGTTGCCGCCGTCTGTACCCACGGGCGGCCCAGGGCCTGGCCTGCGGGTAGGAACCCCGGGAGTGGAGAAGGAGGAAGAGGAAGAGGCCTCGCCCCTGCAGGAACCCCCCAGCCCGGCGGCAGATGCCACCCCCAGCCCAGAACCTGTGGTCCCCAGGCTGCTCTCCACCCACGGTGCCTTCCTGCTGGGCCTCCTGGCTGTCACCAATGCTCTGACCAACGGTGTGCTGCCCGCTGTACAGAGCTACTCCTGCTTGCCTTACGGTCGCCTCGCCTACCACTTGGCTGTGGTGCTGGGCAGTGCTGCCAACCCACTCGCCTGCTTTCTAGCCATGGGTGTTATGTGCAGGTACACAGGGAGCCCAGGCCCCTCGGGATGGGATTTAGGGGTGAGGGCCTGGGCCAGGCACAGCCAGCTCTGAATTTTGACTCACCCTTGGCAGGTCCCTGGCAGGGCTGGGCAGTCTTTCGCTGCTGGGCATGCTCTTTGGGGCCTACCTGATGGCACTGGCAGTCCTGAGCCCCTGCCCACCCCTGGTGGGCACCTCCGCAGGGGTGGTCCTTGTGGTGAGTAGTCTGGGGACAGGGCAATAAAAAGGGTGGCCATCAGGAGGGGTTTGCCTTAGAGCAGGGCATCTCCGCTCAGCCTGCGACTGTGTTCACCCTCCCAGGTGGTGTCGTGGATTCTGTGTCTGGGCGTGTTCTCGTACGTGAAGGTGGCTGCCAGCTCGCTCCTGCATGGTGGGGGCCAGCCAGCGTTGCTGGCTGCTGGCGTGGCCATCCAGGTGGGCTCCCTGCTCGGCGCTGTGGCCATGTTCCCTCCCACCAGCATCTACCAAGTGTTCCGCAGCGGGAAGGACTGCGTGGACCCCTGTGGCGCCTAAGCCTAGTGTTGGGGGGGACTCTGCTCCCCCCACCTGTATTCAGGGTGCGGCTGCCACAGGGACTGCCTGCCCACTGCCTGGGGAGGCCCGCCTCACGTGCGGCCTGCTCACAGACAGTTGCACACTCCACAGGCGAACCTGGCACTGCAGGCAGGTGGGGACACAGCAGGCTCAGAGCCAGGGCCCAGCTGGGGACGTGGACTTGGCCCGGGGTCTGTGTGGGATTTGTACAATAAAGCATTTTTATTCCATGAGTTGGAGTCCATCCCGGGAACAACTTCTGTTGTGCAGATAGACCTTCTCTGATCTGGAGCCGTAGTCTGACCTATTCAGGAGGGGCTGCCGCTCCCTGGGGCAGTGTCTGGAGATCCCGGGTTTGTGGAACTCTGTCCTCTGAACACGGAGAAGTGCCATGAGGGACAGAGAAGGCCTGCTCCCGGGGCCTGGGGTCTGGGCTAAGGACCCACACAGATTACAGCAGCCAGAGGCTGTGTGGTGGGCCAGGCCAGCCAGGCACAAGGGCCCAACCACATGGGCTGCCTGCT
The DNA here is from genome assembly GCF_014754425.2 of Oryx dammah. Classification (NCBI taxonomy): domain Eukaryota; kingdom Metazoa; phylum Chordata; class Mammalia; order Artiodactyla; family Bovidae; genus Oryx; species Oryx dammah. Next base: position 13,388,448 of record NW_024070203.1, on the reverse strand, counting down.
GGTCGCTGGGTCTGTGGCCCAGGTGTGGCAGCGTTTCCCTGCTACTTTATGGAGGATCCTGGGGGGGATTTACATCAGGGGCTTGTTGCCCGGTCCCTGCTTGGAAAGGGCTCTGTGAGCGAGAATCAGAAGACTGGGGTGTGAGGGTCTAGCCAGTCTCTGGATTCCTCTGCCCAAGGATGTGACCCCCTCCCTCAAACCACCCGTCCCACTTTTAGCTCCTGTGATCAAAGCTGCCAAACCCCAAGCCGTTATTCAGGTGGACGTGACAGCGGCTGCCTTCTCTCTGGGCTGCTGGCAGATGGCTTTGCACAACCCACACAGGATGGCTGTCTGGACCTCTGCTTGTTGGTGTCTGTAGGGAGCCAGGCTGTCCTGGACTTGCGGGCTCCCCCACTCAGGGCTGCCGCAGCCTACAGAGAGCCCCAAGCCAGGAGGCGCTGGGAGAGAGGGCCTGGGCCTGGGCTTCCGCTGTCTCCTCTGTGCCTCCTGGGCAGGTGGGGAGCAGAGAGAGGCCTGTGGAGGACAGGCTCCCAGCGGGGCCCTGAGCTGTGGTCCAGTGGGACCAGCCTGGTATGGAGACCCTGTTCTCACAGACCAGGCACCTGCTTTCACAGGGGGCCCTGAGGCCCAGGGTGTGGACTCGGGACAGTGGTGCCTGCCTTGCCATCCAGCCCCCTCCGGATGCCCTTTCTTAACTTCAGAGGCCAGCTGTCCTTGACTCGGGGAGCACATGGGCTTCTCAAGGCCTTCCGCCCCGGCCTTGGCCGGACCAGCTGAGCAGGAGGAACTTCCTGGTGGGAGGGAAGGATTTCCAGGCCTCGACCCTCCAACAAGCATTCAGCTGGGCCACACTCCTATAGGGCTCAGACAGCCCAGCCCTGAAGACAGGCCCTAGTGGTGCTAACCGGCGGGCCACCTGACCTAATGGGACTGGGGAGGGGGCAGCAGCAGCTTGACTTGCCTCTTGCATTTGGGAAGCGAGGTGACAGGCAGCTGTGAGTTAGGGACATTGCCTTTGGTTGCAGCGAGCAGAGGCCGAGGGCATGAAATGGGTGGTGTATCTCTCCCCGCACCCCCTGACACTGCCCTTGTGCCTCCCTTGCCCACCCTGGGATGGCTCCCAGTTCCTTCCTGCCCCTCTCCCCTTGCGTTGGGAGTCCAGGGAGCCTCTGCCTGCTGTGTGTCTGCCAGGTGTGCCAGGCTGCGTGGAACGTGCATGGTCTCCTGAGGAAGCGGGCGGGGTGGGGGTGGGCAGGGGAACTGGAGGGGGTTTGAGGAAGCTACCACCCTTTGAAGTCTCCAGGACATTCCGGCCAGCGTCCCTGAAGCAAACAAGTTGGGGCCCAGATGACAAGGGGAGGAAAGGCCACAGGGCCAAATCCTGGAGAGACACTCGGTCGGCACACCCTTCCCACTCTCAGCCTCCCAGGGATGAGGCCCAGAAGCAGGGCAGCCTACCATGCCAGCTCCTCAGAGTAGAGTATCCCCCAGGACTGCACGCGGGCACCATGCCTCCAGCTGGATGGCATGTGGCCAGCCACTCGGCCTCCCAGCCCTGCCCAAAGGGTGTCTCAGACTTTGAAGGAGACCCCAGACAGTCTGTCCACTGCACTTTCCAGGGGTCTCAGAGGCAACTGTAGTTCTAGTGGGTTATTAATCACAGACTCCTCTGGCCCACACCCTTTGGCTGGGTGGGTGACCCAGCTGATCCAGCCGTGGTGTCTACACCAATTGAAATGGGGGAGGAGAGGTGGCGCTGTGGAGCAAATGAGGACCCAGTAGATTGGTACTGGGCATGTCAGTTGTTCCAAGAGTTGTAAAAACTACCCAAACTACTTGGTGCACACCAGATGGTGAAGACACCACAGAGGGAACAGAGCAAGGGGTGGAGAAAGCCAGACCCTGACATCATCCTGCAGTTGCCTGGATCCAGCTGTACCTGAAGTTAAACCCCTTGGACTTACAAGTTATGTCAGCCCACAATTTTGTGCTTATTTTACTTGAGTTGGCTTCTATCTGTCACAGCTGAGAGAGAAGTGAGGTCCTCTCTCGTCTCTGAAGCATCTGGGACCATCCAGAAGTTCGCACGCCCAGCACTGGCTGACTTTTCCCTGCCTGGGGGAGGATCAGTCACGCCCTGCAGACTCTCCCGTCGTACTCCCCATATCAAGAGCCCTAGGCTTTCCTAGGCTACCCCACCAGCTCCTGAGCAGGATGCTTCGCTGACCACTTCCACACTGGAAAGGAGAGTTTCCTGGAGGTCGGACCCTCTCAGAACACCTCGAGCCAGGCCAGGCGGGGAAGGAGGCAGGAGCTTCTTCAGCTGGACTATCCAGACAAAGCCCTGGAGGAGGTTTCTGTTTTCATGTTTCCTCTCCTTTTGCGAGTGTGGCAGGAGAACGGAGCTTGTTAGAAAGCAGATTACAAGAGAGCCCCTACCTGACCCCTCACAGGCGTCCTGCTACCCATGTCCCCCCCCACCAAGCGCCCACCCCACCCCACACGGACTTAGGTCAGAGGCATGTGAAGAGATGCAAAGGCCAGGGTGCTCAGGCGTCCAGAGGAGAAGCAGGCAGATCCCCAGATGAAGGTGTTTGCTCTCTGTCTCTATTCAACGTTGCACTGCAGGTCCTGGCAATGGTGGTTACACAGGAAAAAGAAAGAAAAGGCATCCAGATGGGAAAAGAAGTAAAACTATCCTCAGATGACATCGTTCTATGTATACAAAATCATAAGGAGTCCACAAAACTTCTTAGGACCAAAAACAAATTCAACCAAAATTTGCAGAATACAACATCAATATACAGAAATCAGTTGTTATCTTTATACATGTTCAGCCGATGATCTGAAAGTGAAATTAAGAAACATTTTTTTACAGTAGCATCAAAAAAATAGGTACCTCGAAATGAATTTAACAAAGGAAATGCTAAACTTGTACATGGAAAACTAGAAAATGTTGTCAACAATGAAAAATGTGAGTAAATATTCATAGACCAGAAGATTTCTGTTGTTAACTTGGCAATACTGATCTACAGATTCAAGTAATCCCTATCAAAATCCCATCTGGCTTTTTTTGAAAAAACAAAAAAACCCCAAAAAAACCCTAATCCTAATATTCATAACAAAACAAAATGCAGGAGACACAGAATAGCCAAAACAATCCTTTTTGTGTGTGTACCATGCCACATGGCTTGCAGGGTCTTAGTTCCCTAACCAGAAATTGAACCTGGATCTTTGGCAGTAAAAGTGCTGAGTTTTAACCACTGGACCGCCAGGGAATTCCCCAAAACAATCTTTAAAAGAATGTAGTTGGCTACAAAACTACAGTAATCAAGATAGACATATAGGTCAGTGAAACAGAGAGCCCAGAAATAAACCTGCACACTTACGATCAATTAATCTACAAGAAAAAGAAACAAGAATATTCAAAGGAGATGGGGGGAGGGGCTTCCTAGGTTGCAATAGTGGTAAAGAATCTGCCAGCCAATGCAGGAGAATATACAAAGGGGAAAAGACAAACCTCTTCAATACATGGTGTTGGGAAAACTGGACGCTACAAATATTAAAACTCAAACTGGAGTACTTTCCCATTCCAGATACAAAATAAACCAAAAATGGATTAAAGACTTAATGTAAGATCTGAAACCATTAATTTCTTAGAAGAAAACATTGTCATTGGCCTTGGCAATTTTTTTGAATATGTCTCCTCAAGCAAGAGAAACAAAAGTAAAAATAAACAAATGAGACATCAACCTAAAAAGTGTTTGTACAGTAAAGGAAACTATCAACAAAATGAAAAAGCAGCCTACTGCATGAACAAAGATATTAGCAATGGTTATATCCAACAAGAGATTAATATCCAAAACATTCAAAGAACTCACATGATGCAACCTCAGTAAAACAAACAAAGCAGTTTAAAAATGGGCAGAAGACCAAAATAGACAAAAGAAGACATACATATGGAGAGCAGGCACATGAAAAGATGCTCAGCATCATCAGTCATGAGAAAAATCAAAGCCACAATGAGATCTAACCTCACACTCATCAGAATGGTCATTATCAACAAGACAACAAATAAGTGTTGGAGAGGGTGTGTAGAAAAGTGAACCCTTGTATGCTGTTGGTGTTTATGTAAACTGGTGCAGCCACTGTGGACAACAGTATGGAGTTTCCTCAAAAAGTTAAAAATAGAGTTACTATATGATCTATCAATTTCACTTCTGAGTATTTATCTGAAGAAACACTCCTTAGAAAACATACATGAGTCCCTATGTTAATTGCAGCATTATTTACGATAGCCAAGATACAGAAAGAATCTTATTGCCGATTGACAGATAAGTGGATAAAGAAGATGTGCCACATATATCATATATATATACACATACAATGGAGTAGTAGCCACAGAACCCTGTCCTTGGGCTTCCCTGGTAGCAGAGTGGTAAAGAACCCACCTACTGATGGAGGAGGCATGAGACGTAGGTTTGATCCCTGGGTCGGGAAGATCCTCTGGAGTAGGAAATGCCAACCCACTCCAGAATTCTTTTTTTTTTTTCCACTCCAGTATTTTTGCATGGAAAATCCCATGGACAGAGGAGCTTGGCGAGCTACAATCCATGGGGTCACAGGAGTCGGGCACAGCTGAGCAGTTGAGCACGATTAGCCATAGAACAGAATGGAATCTTGCCATTTTGACAACATGGATGGGCTTCGAGGGTATTTTGCTGAGTGGAGTGACAGTGAAAGACAAATACTGTATGATTTCACTTATAAGTGGAATAAAAAGCACAACAAGTGAACAAACGTATGAAAACAGAAACAGACTCATAGATGCAGAGAACAGGTAGTTGCCAGAGGGGAGAGGCATGTGGGATGTGAGTCAACAGGTATGAAATGTACAGTAGGGAATATAGTCAATAATATAGTAGTAACTTTGTGCAGTGACAGATGGTAACTAGACTTACCCTGGGGATCATTTTATAATGTACAGAAATATTGAATCACTACATTGTTCACCTGGAACTACTGGTGTTGTAGGTCAATTATACATCGAGAATAAACTCATAGAAAAAGAGATCTGATTTGTGGTTACCAGAAGCAAGGGGTGGGGGGAGGCAGAATTGAATAAAGATGGGTAAAAGGTACAAATTTCCAGTTATAAGACAAGTACTAGGGGGACTTCCCTGGCAGTCCAGTGGTCAGGGCACCATGCTTGATTGCAGGGAGTATGGGTTCGATCCTGAATTAAGATCTTGCATGCCCAGCAGCAGGCTTCCCAGGTGGCACTACTGGTTAAGAACCCTCCTGCCAATGCAGGAGATCTAAGAGACATGGGTTTGACCCCTGAGTCAGGAGGATCCCCTGGAGAAGGGCATGGCAACCCACTCCAGCATTCTTGCCTGGAGAATCCCATCAACAGAGGAGCTTGGTGGGCTATAGTCCATAGGGTCGCAAAGAGTTAGACACAAGTGAAGTGACTTAACATGCATGCATGCCAGGTGGCACAGCCAAAAAAAGGTAAGTATTAATACTAGGGATGTAATGTACAGCATAGTTAATTAACTGCTGAATGTTACATATGAAAGTTTGTCAGAGTAAATCCTAAGAGATCGCAACATAAGGAAATAATTTGTTTATCTTTTATTTTGTGTTTATACAAGATGTTCAGTGAATGTATTGTAGTGACCATTTCATGGTGTATGTGAGTCTAATCATGCTGCACACCTAAACTTACACAGTGCAGCATCAGTTACATCTCAATAAAACTAGAAGGAAAAAAAGCATTTTATTTCAAAAGCATTTATATATATATGTATGTATGTATGTATGTATATATGGGCTTCCCTGGTGGCTCAGATAGTAAAGAATATCCCTGCAATGTAGGAGACTGGGGCTCGATCCCTTGGTCGGGATTTACAAGATAATGTAAAAATACGTAGTCATATATTTCATATAATATATATAGACACAATAACATTTTAAAAGCGCTAAATAAAAAAAAGAATAAAGTTGCAGGAATCCAGGAATCTCTCACACTTCCCAATTACAAAACTTACTACGAAGTTATACTAGCAGAGCCTTCCCTGATGGTCCAGTGGTTAACACTGTGCTTCCAAGCAAGGGGCACAGGTTCAATCCCTGGCTGGGGAACTAAGATCCCACATGCCACAGGGCAGTGGAAACCCTCCGGCTGCAATGAAGACCCGACTCAGCCAAAAAATGGAATCAATCGATAAATAACACTTGCTTCTCACCAACTCACCTCCCTGATTCTGACACTGAGACTTTTACTGAGTCTTACTCTTCGCAGCAGCATAGATATATATACACAAGTTCAGTTAGAGTCTATCTTCCTTTTTACCAAGACAGAATTGGAGAGATTTGCTGTGTGCAAGAGGCCTTGTAAATGGCCACACCAAGAGGGTAGTTCACTAACAGGCGTGAGTCATTTCTAGGGAACGTGGGTCGACCTTCTGGAGCGAATGCTTACAGAACACTCCCAGGGTTTCGCACTCCATGCCTTATAGGCAGTCAGGAAGGCCTCTTCCTAGCAGGCTCACAAACAGAAATTCGCTCGTAAAATATACATTATGTTTCTCACCTGGGATAACAAATAATGGAGGCCTTTGAAAGTCCAATCTGAGAGTTTTATAATAACTTCTAGACATCACGGACTCGATGGACATGAGTCTGAGTGAACTCCGGGAGATGGTGATGAACAGGGAGGCCTGGCGTGCTGCGATTCATGGAGTCGCAAAGAGTCGGACACCACTGAGCGACTGAACTGAACTGAACTGAGAGCAAACTTAAGGTGGCCTGCGTGGTATCTTAGCATCCTTAACTTGAGAGCCAGGACCTCATATTGCAGCAAGAAAAGCGAGGCTTGAGCAGTTAGTCACCCTAATCCATCGCTTGGAAGTCCCCGCCCTGTCCGTGCTGACTCCCTAGTGGGGTTTCTTCTCCCTCCCAGCTTCCGCCCTTGCAGTGAACTCCTGGGGGAACAGGTGACCTGACCTCCCCAAGCCTCAGCTTCCACTGGGGGTCGGAAAAGACCCCAGCAGCAGGGTCTGGGGACGACAGAGGAGATGGTTGATGGCATCACTGACTCGATAGACGTGAGTTTGAGCGAGCTCCGGGAGTTGGAGATAGACAGGGAAGCCTGGCGTGCTGCAGTCCAGGTGGTAGCAAAGACGCACACGACTGAGCGACTGAACTGAGCTGAGCGGTGCCTGACCGCGTGCCTTGACGGAGCGCAGGTACTGGCCCTAAAGCTAGTGGGCCGGGAGCCGCCAGGGGGCGCTGCTCCACTGCGGCCGCGGGACTACTCGGGGGCGTGGCCTCCAGTCCCCGCCCGCCCGTCGGACGGCACGAGCGTGCGCACTGTGCCCCTCCCGCAGGGCCTGCTGGGCCGGCGGCGGATGTGGTGCTAGTGGCGAGCGGGAGCTGAGCTGCGGACCAAAATGTGGAGACCTGTGAGACCCCGCGCGCTCGCGCCCCTGCTGCGGCTCGGGTCGCCCGGCCGGGACCCGCAGGGCCCAAGACTCGCTCCCCAGGGATCCTCCCTGCTGGCCGGAGCCCGTCGCAGCCCTCAGGCAGCCTGTCCTCGGGTCCCTGCTTCAGCCCCCGGGCCCTGTGGGGGAGACGTCGGGCCTTCCCTGCCGCACGCCGCAGCTCCGCTTCTCTGAGGCTGCTTCTTGCTGCGGGAGTCTTGTCTCAGAGGCGGCTCTCCAAACCTCCTTCCCCGCGAGGGACGACCCTCTCGTCCTTTACGGACGACCCTCCCCAGGGAGACGCCCTTTCCCGAGGCGACTGCCTGGCGCCCATCGCCTCCGCCTGCCCCGTGTCTGCCTCAGACCCCTCGCCGCTGCAGGCTCTGACCGAATCGCAGAGCGGACCCCCCGCCCTTTCTTCACCCGCTCCCTTGGGCACCCTTTTCTCCTTGTCACCAGCCTAGCCCGGGTCATCCCGGGCTGACTGCTGCCCCCCGACTCTGGGGAGACAGGACTTGCGGGGGCGGCAGGTGGGCTGACAGCTGCTGCGGCCCGGCTCTGTCTCGGGGTCACCCCTCCTCTCAGGCCTTCCTAGGTTTCTGCCTGGCCCTGGGCTGCCCTCCTAACTCAGCTTCTTTTGTTCCTGAACGTGGCACCTGCTTTTCCAGTCTCTCCCACCCCCCCACCCCGCGTGGGACCTCCCGTTTTATTGCATCTCCGCACCTTTCAAACAGGGTGTCATAGTTGTTGACCCAGGTCTTAGCCACTCCCCAGAAACCTAGCCCTTTTCTTGTGTGGTTGGTTTAGAGGTGAGCAGACTGAGTGGGGCTTATTACCATTTTCAGCATGGAATTTTCTGTAGACCTCGTAGTTTTCTAATAAGCCTAGCCTTGTGGGTTTAGGTGTCAATACAAATGAATGTCCATTAGCTTCTGTGGCTTGTAGAGCGGCTCCATTACACAGGGGTGTTTTGTGGGTGAGATGATGAAGCAGTGTTAGTCTGAGAGTCAGGTAGAGACAGTGAGGTGGTCTTTTATAGTTTATAAAGCTGCTTCACTCATTCAGGTCACTGAGTCCTCTAGGCAGCCCTCGGGAGTGGGCAGGCGGGCTTTGGCCCTTGAGCAGGAGATGCTCATGACCAGTAAGTAGAGCAGGGCCCAGTAGGGGCTTCTGAGTCCTGACTGGCGCTGAGAGGGTCAGAGACCTAGAAAGGCGAAGGACACGGTGTTCAAGGTCATCTCCATTCCCTTTCCTGGGCCCAGACACCCAGTCTCTCTTCCTGACCTTAGGAACCGTTCGGGCTCAGTGCTTGGCTTACTCTCCGGCTATGTGCGCAGGGCTGTTGACCTGCCCTTACACCGCCCAGATTCTTGTCACCTCTTTGTAGTTTCAGGTCTTGTGAGATTCAGCAGTTGCTTCTTTCTCCTGGGGACTGGCTTATCTGCAGTGACTTTTCAAATCTGCTGTGTCTCATCTACAGGGTGTTAGAAAATCCAACAGCTCAGCTTATGCCTAAAACATGAGTGCAGGTGCTCGTGGCTCTGTGTTGATGTACACACTGAGTTTGTGAGCTCTGTAGTGTCTGTCTGAGTGACACTGCTGGATAGATTGTTAGCTGAGTTCCAAATGAGCATGGTGCACCTAGGCTGAGAAAAGACCCCTCTCATCTTGTCCCAAAGTGGGAGGCTTCAGGAGTGAGAGGACCGCCCCAGGAAGGCTGCGTGGGTGTTCATGCTGCTGAGGAGGCGCCCTCTCTGCACCTGTCTGCTGCCGCTCTGGGTGTGGTACGGGTTCCATGTGATGCGTGGGTATTGCCTTGGACTGGTTCCTGGGAGCACTGGCTGCTGGCTCTGCCGCATTCATAGCTCCGTTACCCTCGGGTGTCTCCTAGGTGGTGGGATATTTGGGGAGTCACCAGCATCCAGCTGGTATGAGCCATCAGGGCCCTGTGGGGGCTCTGGTGTCGTCAGCAGAGGCCTCATTCTCCCGGGGAGCTGCTGCTCGCTCTCTCCTGACCGTTGCCTTCCACCTGTTGCTCAGCAGCATGGCCTGGGCCAGGTGGGGTCCTGGATTTTTCTCCACTTAGCCGCCGTTTATCTCAGGTCAGCAAGTGTTTGTGATAAAGAATTTCTGCTGTATCTTGGAGACAATTAAGAGATGGCCCTGCCCAGCCTGATGGGGAGAAAGCCTGCAGGCTAACCTGTGCTCCTGTGATAAGGACAGTGGGGTGGGGTGGGGTGGGGGGACAAGGAACCCTGGTGAATGGGGGCAGGCTTCAGGCAGAACAGCAGCCCGGAGAGCAGGCCTGGGCCAGGCTCCTCGCAGCTGTGCGGGTTCTGCCAGAGGGATGTTTGTCCCGGGCGATTGAGTGAGGGGTCAGGGCTGGGAATGAGGCAGTGCAGCCAGAGTGCCTGCTGTGGTGCTGATTCCTCAGGAAACGACAGAAAGCTGCTCTGGGGGCCGTGGTCAGGGGCCGTTACTTTTCTGGCTGTGCCCCCTTGGCATCGGCCATGTGTCCAGAGGCTGTGGATGCTGGTCTTTAGCTTCCCTTCCAGAGCCCCAGCCGGTGGTGGACAGTGGTCAGGAGGCTGTGGGAGCAGCCAGGGCCCTGAGCTTTAGAGTCAATGATTCAGGTTCGGCCTTCTGTGAAAAGAACTGTGTGTTTAGTACGAACATGATATGTAAACTTACTTGTTAGGTGACTTGCCTTTTTCTCACTGGACTCTCCTACTAATGACTCAAGGGACAGTGTGCTCCACCCGGTGGCTGGTTTGGGGATGGGAAGGGTGCGGGCTGGGGAACTGGTTCGATTTCCCAGCCTCTGGCATCTCTGCTGTGCTGTGGGCCACGTGAGGAAATAAGCCCCGCCTCAGAAATGCCCGCCTTTTATTGAGCACCTGTTAGGTGCCAGGCCCTGAGCAAGGCGCTTTATTTCTGCCATCTTCCACCTTTCCAGCTTGGCAAGGCACAGCAGGGAGCCACCCCCCAGGCACAGAGTGCGGTCAGCGAGGCTCCTGGGCAGGCCCGTGGCGCGGTGCAGGGCTCAGCCCACGGGCACTCTGCCCTGCTCTGCAGCCCCTGTCGGCGCCGTTCCCCTGGAGGAGGACCCACTGGGGCTGCACGTGCTTGTCCTCTGACAGTGTCCTCGCCATGTGCCCTGCCGAGTCTCCCTGATGGACTCTGGGCCTTGCCCAGGTGGCAGTGCCCTCTCAGGCACCCTCCTTGCCCGCAGTCTCCTGCCGCCCCTGAAACACACCTGGAGCACGTGTGTGGGGTCCCTGGCGGAGGAGGTGTGACCCTGGGCTCAGCCGTGGTCTTGGAGCCGCTGTGCCTGCCTTTGGTGTGGCAGCCCCTTCAGGCCTCACCTCAGCCTTGGCGCCGGCAGCCTTGGATCTGCAGGTCATTGGCATGCTGGCTAGAACAGCTTGTGGATCTGTCCTTTCCTTCCCTCTGAATGGTAACGTCTCGGGGTAATCATTACCTGTCAGCTTTGGCCGTTTTCCTTCGCTGTCTTGGGGGCGCCCCCATTGGGACTTGGCAGTGGCCCATCCACTCCAGAGCTGAGGGTTTCCTTATCAGCGTGCGTAATCTGCTCCACACTTTCTACCTGTTGATCCCTGACTCATGATGGTGCGGAAGAGGTACACATTCAGTAGAAAGTACTTCCAGCTTTGAGTTTGACCTTTTTCTGGACCAGTGGCGGGAAGTGGATGCGCTCTCCGAGGCTGGGCGGTGGCTGCAGCAGCGCCCCGTCAGCCTGCTGTCGCCAGGCTGCACTCAGGTGCCCTGACCGCGTCCTGTGTCCACTGTCGGCACCGTGTGCAGTCAGCTGCAGGAGCTGGTCCACGCTTCAGTGCAAAGCAGGCTTTGTGCTAGATGGTTTTGCCCACCTGTGAGTGTTCTGAGCAGGTTTCAGGAAGACCAGGCTAAACTTCAGTAGGTTCAGTGTATTAAATGCATTTTCGACTTCTGAAATTCTCAACTAATGGATTTAACCCTAACCCCGTCGTAAATCAAAGAAGATCTGTAGTCTGTTTTCTCAGCTTAGTTCAACCCAGCAAATAAGTCCTTGTTTGTGTTAGGTGGGGTGGCCCGCGGAGCTGGGAGGGCAGGGTCGCTGGGAGGAGGGTGCCCAGGGGGGCACTGGGGACCAGCAGGCAGTTTGGCACAGCGAGGCGCGCCTGGAAGGGCCTGCCCACTCCTTGACCACAGGCTGGCCTTGGCGGTGCTTCACCTGCCCCCACACTGGGCACTGCCCAAGGGCTTTCCAGACGTCCTCACTCACCTGCACTGCAGCAGTGCAGTGGTCCCCACCCTGCAGACAGGGAAACTGAGGCACAGAGGGAAGGAACTTAAAACAGCATCGCTGGCAAGTTCTTCAGCCCAGATTCCAGCCCCAGCTGTGTGGCTCCAGACTCCGCCCTGGGCTCGGCCTGAGGCTCTGGGGAGCCCATCCAGTGGCTGGTGGCGCGCGGTCCCCTCAATGCCGGGAGCGCCTCTGCCCCGGGTCGTGACCACTCCGCGTCTCCGGGCAGTGCCAGGTCTGCCTGGACCCACTCAGCTGCTTCGCCTTCCCGGTCGGGCTGGAGAGTGCGGCAGGTGCGCTGCTCCTGTGACTGCGAGAACAGTCGAGCGCAGAGTCCCCGAGAGTTACGTACCCAGGTGCTGCCGCCTAGGTCTGCCCAGTGTTAACATCTGGCTCCAGCTGATCTGTGTCTGTTTGAAACCACACGTATTTTGAAAGTCACAGACTTCTTGACGCATAATCTTGACACTTCATTGTGCCCTAAAGGATGAGGGGATCCTCTCATGTGACCATCAGAACCATTTCACCTCAAAATCCTGACTGGTCTGCTGTCTGTGGTCCCACAAGTGTCTCATAGGTGTTTTCTTTCAGACTGAGGTTCAGTCAGGGTTCGTGCTTTGCATTTGGTGCAAGTCCTCCCAGGTTTTTTCTTGCGACTCTTTTTTAAACTTCTAATGAAAACTAGGCAACATGTACAAGAAGGAGAGAGAGTTGATAAGTGCTTGTACTGGGTACCAGTAGTTCTCAACGCATGGATCTGAACAGATTTTGGAGAGGCCAGACTGCTGTGTAAAGAGTACCCCACGCTCAGGAATCCTCCGGGTCACAGATAACGAACCAGAAGCCCCAGGGCTGCCGGCTGCTGTCATTGCTTTTTCCGTGGGTTTGTGGTCTCTCTGAGAAGACCAAGCCGCATCAGACCGCTCCCTGGCTGGAGGTGCAGGTGGCTGGTATGAGGGGAATGGCGGCCTCTTGACTCAGGCACTGGCCTCGGCCCTCGTGCTCGCTCCTCATGCCATCTCCCTGATTGCCCCAGAGGCCCAGCTCTGCCTTGCACTGCAGCCAGTCTTGCTGGGCATCTGGCCTTGCCTGCTCCTTCGGCCTTCCTGCATGAATCCCCTGGGGTCCCTTGGGACACCCCACCTGGCTGCAGCTCCAGGGTCCCAGGACCAGGCCTCATGGCTGGGCCAGTGCAGCACACGGGGGCACGCGCCTCCTGCTGCAGGACAGCGGTGGTGAGGGGCCCTGGGGGAGCCTGCAGCCAGTGTGTCTCCAGCGGACACGGCGCAGAGGGCGCTGCTGGGGAGGAGACAGGCTTGTGCTATCAGCGGGCTGGGGGTGGGGGATAGGAAAGGGTGGGCACTGTCTGTGGTGGCTGGCCCTCACTGCCCGTCTGCCCGAGGCTCCCTCTGTGGCCCCTGCGGGATTTTCCTTGAGGATCTGCACTCACTGCGGGTGGCCCTGGGGAGCAGAGCTCTCTGTCAGCCCCTGGTTTCCTCTGAGGACGGTAGGTCATGGACCTTTTCCTTTGACTTTTGTGATGTTTTGTATCCTTGAAATTGTCTCCAGGGCTGTGTGCTTTGGCCAGAAATTGATTGGAAAGTCAGTTCCTTGTTTGGCTCAGATTTCATAATAATGTTAACATCTGTGCTGTGGGCTATGATTTAGTTTGCAAAATCTTTTTTTGTCCCCAAAACTGAGACTGTTTACAGTTGCGGAACCTGAGGCTGAGAGCCCTTCAGGTCTTACTCCAGTAAGATCAGGAGACTGAGGCTGCCTGTGAGTGTGGCGTGGTTTCTTCCGTGCCCCTTGTGGGGCCTTGACTTCTCTGCCTGCCCCTGGCTGTGCCCCCCCAGCCCCCTACCCCAAGACCGTGGGGGCTCAGAGACACAAGTTCTTGTGTCTGTTTACTTGCCCAGCGACAGCCCCTGGGGCCCTGCCTCCTTTATGATCCTGACCCTTCCCTGGGCAGCTGCTGGTCTCAGATGGGAAATAGGCAGTGAGGGCACCCAGGACCCTGCAGGGAGCTCGGGGCAGGGCCTGTGGGGGGTGGCCTTCTGGTGCAGACGCAGCCTTGCTTCCCTCGCGTGACACTTGGCCCTTGCCCGCATTGCTGCTCCTGAGTCAGACGCATGGGCCCAGGAAGCACTGACACTCTGCAGTGATGGGGGGCAGGGGGGATTCCTGCCGCCAGCCATGTGCCCTCTGCTCTTTGCAGGCACAGCTCTGCCACTTCCACTCGGCCCTGCTGCAGGGCAGGCCCAAGCCCTGGCCGTCCCCTGCCACCTTCTTCAGGAGGAGCCTCGCAGCCCCGCCAGCAAGGTGGGGAGCTCGCTACAGGGACCCTCTGGCACGTGCCCCTCACCGTACAGGGCGTTCTCCACTGGGGCCCATAAGGCTGGACCTTCTCTGCGCACCTTCCCACGACAGGCTGTGCCGGCCCTCCACCGTCAGGGCCCTGGTTAGGGACCTGGTGGGGCCTGTGGGCTAAGAGTTGGGGGGTGGGGCACGCCTGTTGGAGACCAGGGGGCAGCGAGGGTAGGGGCTGGAGGGTCCAAGGCCTGGGTGGACAGTGGCAGGATGGAGCCCACGTGGGGTCCGGGTGTCTGGGGGCCTCAGTGGGGTGACCTGGACCCGCAGGTCAAGCGCCTGAAGTCGGTGCCGCCTGCCGAGGTCCTAGTGCAGCTGCAGCGCCTGTGGCCTTGGCCAAGGCAGAGCCGCCCGGGTGACTGGGCCGTGCGCCCGTGTCCGTGCAGGCCCCCGAGGCCCCAGCCCCTGTGGAGGAAGGCGCTGTTGGCTGCGGCCCTGGGGGCACCCCTGCTGCTCGGGGTGCGGTACCTGACGGCGGGAGCCCAGGAGAGGAGGCGGATGCGGCTGGTGGTGGACGGCGTTGGGCGCTTCAGCAGGTAGGGCGGGCACGGCTGCGTCGGGGGCTGGGGCTGCAGGGTTCTGCTGGGCGCTCTTTGACACTACCTCCCCGGGGCGCTGTTCTGCCCTAGGGACGACTGAGCACTGCGGGACCAAGCTGTCTGCACAGGGTGTGGCCCCCACAGACCCACCTCTGGCCGTTGCCTTGTCTCCCTTCTGGCCGCCCCTGCTTTCCCAAGGAGAGCTCAGGGTTGTGGGGGGCTTCCTTCTTGCCTCCACTAGCAGTCGCCTGGACCAGCACCACGCTGTGCTGGTCACTGGAGTTCTTGCATCTCCCAGTCAGGGTTCTGGGGGCGGTACGGGCGGTCTTCCTTCTGAGAAGCCTGGGCAGGCGTCCTGCTCCAGCTAGGTCCGAGCCTGCTGCCACAGAGGCCTGAAAGCCAGCTCCCGTAGTGGGAGACCTCAGCCCACCCCGCCCTGCCGAGGGGCCGGGAGGCTATGGCCCAAGGCAGCTCCTGCGCGGCCTTGCCTGAGGAGGCCGCTGCGGCTGTCGTGCTCCGCCAGCTCTGAGCCCCCCGCCCTTGGGCGGCCCAGTTCGGGGCCCAGTGGAGAATCACGATGCCTAGGACAAGGGCGTTTGGCTGCCACTTCGTTGAGATTTACCCCAGCGGCAGCTGCGGGTGGGCGGACAGATGAGCACCTCACCTCCTCCCACCTGTGGGTCTACCTGGAACTCCTGGCTGCCCTCCTGAGCAGGTTCCAGGCAGCGGCCTCTGCAGGGTTCAGGCTCCACAGCCCAGGGGTGGGCGGGGCCAGCTCTCCCCTTGCGGCCGCAGCATGGTGGGCCCGTCCCGCGGCCTCAGTGGGTCCGGGCCATTTCCCCTTCCAGCTCGAACATGCTGCTGTCCCCTGCATGCAGGCTCGGCGTGCCCACCCCCTCCTCTTCCCTCCTTCAAGGGGCTTTCACAGCCAGTTTTCAGAAGCCGAGCTAGGACTGAGTGGAGTGGCGCTAGAGAGGTTACCTTCCCCACCAGCTGCGCGGCCTCCTCAGCTCTCAGCCCTGACAGTTGCCAGAACGGGTGGGCCTGGCGAAGCCCTGGTGGGTGCAGGGCAACCATGGGGCCCCTGGAGACCCAGGAGCCTGCAGCGTGCTGGCAGGAGCCCAGGAAGTCGGGCCTGGCTCGCCCGAGGGTGGCAGGCTCGTCCTGCTGTGGCAGGAGGACTGGGACACAGCGCACGCGCCAGGCCCGCTCACAGGTCCGGGGTGCTTGAGGGTGGTTTCTGACCCCACCTCTTACTTAATTTTAACTTTACAAATCCTGTGGTGTTTTGTTTTTGTTTTTGTTTTGGGCACAATTTTAAATGTCCAAAGAAGTTGGACTAATAATACAACTTTTTTCTTTTTGAAACATTGGCAAGTATCAACATGCTCCATTATTCCTGAAACCTTGAGTATTTCCTAAACAAGGACATTCTCCTCCACAGCCACGATCAGGGAGCCTTCAGACACATTGTGACCCTCTAACCCTCAGACCCCGTCCTGTGTTACCAGGCCCTCCAGTAACAGCCTTTTCCACATGCAGATCCATCTGGGCCTGAGTCTAGCCTCCTTCAGCCTGGAACAGCTCTCCGAGTCTCCTCGGCTCTCGTGGCTAAACTCAGGCTCAGGGCACGGTCCTCAGACCCCCCCTTGCCCAGGGCGTCTGACAGCAGCTGTGAGTCCCAGCGTCCCCATGGGTTCCCTCCCCTCAAACCACGGGCTACACATGGGGCGGTCCCCACCCTCCCTCAGTTTTGATAGTTTCCTTGGATGGCTCAGAAAATACCATATTGATTTTGGTGTTTTTACTACAAGAAGGTGAAGCTAGACTCAACACGAGAACGGGGTGCCCGGGAGGGGTCTGGGCGGCCCCGCCTCAGAGCTCCCACACCCTTGCCTCTGGCCCCCTACTGTGGTGTTCAGAATCTCTGCTGGGGCTGCGCTCCATAGGCCTGACTGAATGAAGACCCTGAACTCTAATGCTGCGGTTGTCCTTTCTGGCCGGCATCAGCTGCCTTGCTTAGGAAACCTCTAGGTTTACAGGAGCAGGCTCACGTTAATTCTGCATCATATGACTTTGACATGTCTGCGGGCCAATAGGCCTTATGACGCCATCGGGTCAGCACCCTGGCCCTGTGCCATATACAAGGTCCGAGGCGCTGCCTGCTCTGTAGAGTGAGCTCCTTGGAGGACAGCCCCGCCCCCCACCCCTGCTGAGGCTGCCCCTGAGGCCCAGTGTTCACTGTCTAACCTTTACAGGAAAAGCTTTGCCGACGTGTGTACGTCTGACGTGTGCTCGTGGTTTGTCCCACGTTTGGCCTTCGTCTTCCCTCGTACTTTGACGCCGGTGCCCTGCCCTCTGCCATTGCTGCTGGTTTAGCGCCTTCCCTTCTGGTGCTTGTCCTGTGAGCTCGTCCTCCTGGCTCAGCCGTCCCATCCACCCCCAAGGGCTGTTCCACCGTCAGGGAGCTCTGTCCTCCCGTGTGTCTCCCCCAACCCTGGTTGCATCAGCCTGTACCGGACACATGGCGTCACTGCTGGCCTGTTGCTGCAGCTCTTCAGGCTTGGTTTATAGGAGCCCCCACACCTGACTTGTGACCCTCTATTTTAATCTCTACAGTTTTATTGTAAATCATTTCAAACGTACAGCATTTTATTTCTGACATTTTTTAATCCTTCCAACGTGATCCATCCTTCGAGCATTTTACTCCCGCTGGCACCACAGTCACTCTAGGCTCAGCCTTGCAACCATCCAGCCTCAGGATGGGCAGGGGCCCTGGCGCGGCGCCAGTGTGCTTGCTGCTCCGGGCTGCGCATGCAGTCCAGCTGTTTGCCATTGTCAGTGGTAAATGTACCGTTCCATTTTCAATGCGAGTCCTCCGGATTTCTGCTCTTTCTGTGTCTGTAACGTTTTCTCTACCTGGGAGACACCCGGCTGCCCTTGTCCCTAAATTAGTGACTTATTTGGTCACCCCCGAGTGTAGACCTCACCCCCCTGGCCGCACCTCACTGTCAGCCTCTGTGCAGACCGTGCGTTGGCTTTTGGATAGAGTACTGAGGAAGGAGGGCAGCTCTCTCGGGTCCTGGGAGCTCAGAGAAACCTGTGTCGTTGCTCACCCTGCCGTGCTCAGACAGTCCTTTTTGCTGGAGTGGCTGGGTGGACCTGGTTTGTGGTGCTCAGTGAGGGCCTGGAACCTGGTTTTGGATCCTCCCCTCTCCAGATCCGGGGCTTCCGTGTCCACAGCCTGGGTTGCAGAAGGGACTGATGACCCCAGACCACACCAGAAGGCCGGGGCCTGTGAGACTGCTTGGGGTGCACCCACGGCTCTGGGGTTCAACCCGGGGCTCCAGTCCACAGAGCGCAGCCAAGTGCAGAGGAGGCCGGGCCGCTGTGCACGGGCTGAGCGAGTGTGTCCACAGACGGAGCGGCTTTGCTCAAGGGTGGGCTTTCCTATGTAACAAGTGCTATGAAAGAATGAAGGAACACGTCTGCTCATTAGGGACCGCGCCCCCTGCTGTCCTGGGCACCCCTCATCTGCGTGCAGGGACCGAGGGGTGGCATGCATGCAGGCTGCCCAGTGCCCAGCCCAGGAGCTGAGATGGATCTGCTGGCCGCGCAGTCCCGAGAGCCCCGCGGCATCCCCTAGGTGCTCACAGCCATCCGAGGCGCTGGTGGGGTGCCTGCTGCACGGGCCAGCTGGGGCTGAGGGCGTCCTCTGCCCGCAGGTCTCTGCGGGTCGGCCTGCAGATCTCGCTGGACTACTGGTGGTGCACGAACGTCATCCTACATGGGGTGGAGGAGGTTTGTACCTGCGTCCTGGCCGGCCCGTCTTGTGTCTGTGGGGTAGGCATGCCTGGGGGGAGCAGGGGCCTGCCTGCCCCCATCCCTGTCCTCTCTACCTGTGGTCAGAACAGCCCGAGGTACTTGGAGGTGATGTCTGCATGTCATCAGCGGGCGGCTGACGCCCTGGTGGCGGGGGCCATCAGCAATGGGGGCCTGTACGTGAAGCTGGGCCAGGGGCTCTGCTCCTTCAACCACCTGCTGCCCCCCGAGTACATCAGGACGCTGCGGGTGCTGGAGGACAGGGCCCTCACGCGGGGCTTCCGGGAGGTGAGCCTGCCCCCCGGGTCGCGAGGCAGGTAGTATGGCCCCACGGCATCCCCCACACTGCTCAAGGCCCATTCTTCCAGGTGGACGAGCTGTTCCTTGAAGACTTCCAGGCCCCGCCCCATGAACTCTTCCAGGAGTTTGACTACCAGCCCATTGCTGCAGCGAGCCTGGCCCAGGTTCACCGTGCCAGGCTGCATGATGGCACCGTGGTGGCCGTGAAGGTACGAGGGGTCCCCAGGGCACGTGGGGGCACGGGGTGCCGGCGGCTGGCCCTCCTGAAGCCTCCCGTGCAGGTGCAGTACATCGACCTGCGGGACCGTTTCGACGGCGACATCCACACCCTGGAGCTCCTGCTGCATCTCGTGGAGTTCATGCACCCCAGCTTCGGCTTCAGCTGGGTCCTCCAGGTACCGTGGGGCAGGGGGCTGGGCTGGGCCGGCTCCCAGGCTGGACCCCCAACTGCCCATATGGTCCCCAGGACCTCAAGGGGACCCTGGCCCAGGAGCTGGACTTTGAGAACGAGGGCCGCAACGCTGAGCGCTGTGCACGGGAGCTGCAACACTTCCGCCACGTTGTGGTGCCCCGCGTGCACTGGGGCACATCCAGTAAGGTGGGCTGGGGCCCCCGGGTGGTGCCTGTGTGTACTGGGGCACGTCCAGTAAGGTGGGCTGGGGCCCCTGGGTAGGGGAGCTCTGACTCCTGCTCTCTCCCAGCGCGTGCTGACGGCAGAGTTCTATGAGGGCTGCAAGGTCAATGACGTGGAGGCCATCCAGAGCATGGGGCTGGCGGTGCAGGATGTGAGTGCTGTGTGTCCTGGGCTGTGGGGCTGGACTGGAGGGTGTGGCCTGGGTCTGGTGTGATGGCATGTGGTCTGACCCCATCCCCACCCCCGCCTGTCCTTGGCCCAGATTGCAGAGAAGCTGATCAAGGCTTTTGCTGAACAGATCTTTTACACGGGTTTCATCCACTCTGACCCCCACCCTGGCAATGGTAAGGAGAGCCCCAGGGCTGGGGATGGGGTGCTGGGGGCTGCACCCCAGAACCAGGGAACTAAAGCCTGCCCCTCCCCAGTTCTGGTGCGGAAAGGCCCAGATGGGAAGGCCCAGCTGGTGCTGCTGGACCATGGGCTCTACCAGTTCCTGGACGAGAAGTAAGCTGGGTCTGTGGTCTGGGTGGGCATGCCCCCTGACTGGCCACCACCCCCCCTGCCCTGCTCATTGCTGGGCCTGCAGGGACAGGCTCGCTCTGTGCCAGTTGTGGCGGGCCATCATCCTGAGGGACGAGGCGGCCATGAAGGCGCATGCAGCCGAGCTGGGAGTGCAAGGTGAGGCCGGGGGGTGGGTGTGCGGCCCGGATGGGGCACAGCCTGGCTCAGGCCCCCCCCAGACTACCTCCTGTTCTCCGAGGTGCTCATGCAGCGGCCCGTGCACCTGGGGCAGCTGTGGCGCTCGCGTCTGCTGAGCCGTGAGGAGGCGGCCTACATGCAGGACATGGCCCGCGAGCACTTTGAGGAGGTCATGGCCGTGCTCAAGGCCCTACCGCGTTCCATGCTGCTCGTGCTGCGCAACGTCAACACCGTGCGCGCCATCAACAACGCCCTGGGCGCCCCAGTGGACCGCTACTTCCTCATGGCCAAGAGGTAGGGCTGCGCAGCCTGGGGTGGTGGGGGCGGGCAGCCGCACCGGCCTCACATGCGGTCTCTTGTGCAGCGCGGTCCGGGGCTGGAGCCGCCTGGCAGGTGCCACGTACCAGAGCATCTACGGTGCCAGCATCCTGCGCCACATCAGGGTCATCTGGGAGACATTCAAGTTTGAAGTGGCCCTGAGGTGAGCTGGCGTGTGGGGGTCGGAGGACGGGAAGCCAGGGCCCACTCCCCACCTACCTGCCTCCCCCGATGCCCCCACACAGGCTGGAGACCCTGTCGATGCGGCTCACTGCCCTCCTGGTTCGAGTTCTGGTCTACCTAGGCATCATGCCTGACACCAAGGGGCTGTCCAAGTACCTGGAGACCTAGGCATTCTGGGCAGGACCATAGAGCTCATCCCACCACGCGACCGGCCAGGGCCAAGTGACTGTGATTTGTTGGAGTAGGGGATGCTCTGGGACCCCAAAATAATTACAACGCTCTTCTGAAAACAAGTGTTTTTATTTTGTACAAAAAGGGGGTGGGGTGAGTGGCAGTATCCAGGGGTCTAGAAGTGGGCAGTGACTCGGTCCGTCTCCAACAGGTCATCCAGGATCTACGGAGAGAGGGCTGGGTGAGGGCGGGGAGCCGGCGGGGTGCAGGCGGGGGTGGATGGGGGTGGCTCACAATGTCGGGTGTGGTGCCGATCTTCTTGGCCAGCTCCCCGCGCTCCATGGTGCTCAGGTACAGGTAGCGGTTGAGCAGCTCCCCATCCAACACATTGCGCACAGCGTTCTGCAGGACGCGCCTATCCACATGCAGCATCCTGGGGGGTGCGGAGGGCACAGGCCATGAGGGGTCTGGGCTGACCCCGGGGGGTCTGGTCAGGCTGGCGGGTGGGCTCACCGGAAGGCGCGGGGGTTGAGGCCAGCGTGGTGGGGCAGCATGGTGGTTAGGGCATTCTGCAGCATCAGCAGCCGTCGGTAGGTCTTCTCCTGCATGGGCAGCAGCAGCCCGATGCCACCGTCCAGCGTGGCTGAGGGGACAGGGAATGAGCACAGTGCCCCCGCCACGGCCCGCTGCCCCCACCCCGGCCCACGCTCACCGAACCATGTGATGTGCTTGTTCTCCCACACGACGGACTTCTTGCTGGGCCCCTCAGCGGCCCCCCGGCACGGGGTCCTCCAGAACGTGTTCACATGGGCACCCACGTGGAAGTCCGCCCGGCGCAGCAGCCTCATGCCCCCAAAGCTCTCCTTGGCTGGGCCACAGGAGACCTCAGGTCACTGCCCGCCTGGCCCCCGCCTGACCCCACCCGGCAGAGGAGGGAGGGAGCACTCACCTTCCGGCAGGTACATGTAGACCATGAGGTTGCGGTCACGGTCGGACACTGGGGATCAGAGCCGAGTCAGCCCCTGTGCACACCCGGGATCTCAGGGACCCCAGCCCCCAAACTCACCCAGGAAGCCCAGCTGCGCGTTGTCCACCATGAAGTCCACGCTGTACACTTCCAGGGGCTTGGCATCCTAACAACAGGAGGGCCGGGGAAGGCGGGCATCAGGACGGCCTGGGCCAGCCGCCAGGCCCCAGGCCCCAGCCCCCAGCCCCCATGGCACGGCACAGCCCCCTCCGCACCCGGGACACGAGGCTCAGGGTCTTGCTCTCCTCCTGGTAGCGCAGCAGCGAGATGCTCTTCATGACATCCGCGGCCAGGATGAAGTTCTTGACGCTGATCATCTGGTGTATGTAGAGCTGCGTGTCGATGAAGGCCATGCCCGTCAGCTCGCTGGCCCGCAGACTCCACAGAAAGATCTGGGGCGGGGGGAGGCAGTGAGTGGCTGGGGGTGCCCCGGGGGGGGCGGGGGGGCGCTGGGGGTGGGCGCACACCTTCTGACCGATGGCCGACACCAGGTGGCCATTGCAGTGGCACAGGGCGGTCACGGGGCCCTTCTGCTCCTTCTCGTACAGGACCTTAAACTTGTTCTTGGTCAGGGGCTGGCCAGGCTCAGGCACCACCTCAATCACATCCATGATCAGGATCTGCCGAGGAGATGGGTGGCTGAGTCAGGGTGCTGGGCACTGCCTGCCTCAAAAGCCCCGCTGGCCACCTACCCGCCCTCGGCACGTGACTTCCTCCCCTTGCATGAGGCAGGTCCCGGCGGCCACGTAGCCCTTGAGGCCCGACACGGTCTCCTCACTGCGCAGCGACACAGTCTTCATGCAGGTCACGTGCTCCCACTCCTCCAGCTCGATTCTGCGGGCGGAGCCCCAGTCAGGACCAGTCCCGGCCCGCCCCACCCTGCCCCGCCCAGGCACAGCCTCACCTGGCATTGGGGATGGCCTCCCAGCTGACTGGGGAGATGAGCTGGATGCAGAAGGCCTCCTGCTGAGGGTGGACGTACCGCTCATCTGTGAGGACAGAAGAGGACCATCAGGGAGGAGTGGCCCCCAGGACAGGCCCCACGCGGAGCCCCGCGCACCTCTTTCAATGGTCTCAAACTCCTTCTCCTCGCCCGTCATGCGTGGAACACGTGTGCAAGGCGTGCTGGTGCTGGTGGCGACGGCGTACACCTTGGGGAGAGCAGGGTGTCAGGAGCCAGAGCCCACCCCAGCCCCGAGGGTCACTAGCCAAGTGGGGACAGACCTTGGACTCCACATGGTAAGCCACGTAGTGGGCGGTGCAGCGCAATGGGATCTTCCGAACAGGCCACGGGGCATCGTAGGACAAGTAGGCGGGCAGAACGCTGATCCTCAGCTCGCCCTGGGTGGGCACAGGGGTGAGGGAGGCCTGGCGCCCACTGAAGGCCGAGCTGGTGAACCCAGGCCTCGAGGGCTCCCTCAGGTTAGCCCTCGGCTCCGCTGGAACAGGGGCAGCGACGGAGGCTGTGGCCCGCTGTCCTGTTCTTCAGGGGCTTCCTGTCCCTTCACCCAGGTTTGCCCAGGTCTGGCCATGGGTGTCGCCTGAGGCCGGGCTTAGGGGGCACTGGAGGCTGCAGGCACAGGGTGGGACACCCACGCGCACGCCATGCCAGCACCTACACACAGGCACAGGGCCCAGTGGCTCCCCTCCAGTCCGGGCCTAAGTGCACTGGTGCCTACCGAGTTCTTGGCAGCCCATGGGGCTGCTGCTGTCATCTTTGTGACACGAAGCTCAGGCTCAGGATACCTGAGCATCCCATCCAGTCACCCGGCGCCTTGAGCAGAGCTGGGCGCCCAGTGGTCAGACCAGTGACTGAACCCGGCTTGTGCCCTCGTGGGCCACACCCTCCACTGCCAATCTCCCTGTCCTCCAAGCCTCTCCAGCATTCAGCCCCACATCACCTCCTTGACCTTGGCTCCCACCACCCGCCGGACAGCCCGACTCTCCACGCCACGGCCCCCCCATTCCCAGCCATGGGTTGAGGGCCTCTTTCTTGGGCCCCAGCACCTGATCCTGCCCAGTTGTCCTTGGAGGGGTTTGGCACGCCTGGCCGGGCCTCATGGGGCCTCCCTACCTGTCTGTTGAAGTACAGGAACCCGCGGGGGCAGTTGATGTTGTGGAACGGGGCAAAGGAGTCGATGGGACCGTCGATGCCCATGGGGTGCAGCCGCAGGGCCCCCCGGCCAGTCACCAGGAGCCAGTGGGGCGAGGGACCGCAGATGAACACCTGGGGGCGGACAGTGTGAGGAAGCCCCTCACACTGGGGGAGGCCCCGTGCTCACCAACCCTGCTCCGCAGAGCGGCCGGCCTACCCCAGAATAGCCGTAAATGTCCTCGAAGTAGCGGAACCGCGCCACGCGGCCTCGGGGCCCCGTGCCCTCCTCCGTGCTACCCCCTTCTGCCTTCTTCTTGGATGGCTTTGGCTTCTTCTCCCGGAAGTTGATGTTGTGGGGGACCTGGGGGTGCTGCAGTTAAGGGCCGGGGCACCCAGCCCTGCCTCACCGCCCCCACACCCAGCCCTGCCAGTCACTGCACCTTCTTGAAGCGAACTTTGAGGTTCCCCTGGCCGAGCTGTGAGTCGTGGGGGAAGGCCTCATAAATGAGGAGCTCCTGGTCCACGTGCACCTGGGGACAGGGGACGTCAGGGGGCAGGGCCTGCGGGCAGGCTGGGTCAGGGAGGGCAGGCAGGTGCACTCACCAGCAAGTAGGGCCTGCGCTGGCGACTCCCCAACGCCACCAGCAGCACCTCCTTGACCAGGGGCAGCTCGCCCTGGCGCGTGGCCTCCTCCTTCCGGGCCTCACCCTGGGTAGTGGGCTGGCCAAAGGAGCTGTCCACCAGGACGCGCTGGCCAACAGGGAAGTTCTTCACCAGGAACACGAGCCGCCAGTCGGGGAGCTGGTAGATCTGTGGGGCAGCACAGTGAGCGGGGCATCGGGCACCCAGCAGGCCGGGGGGCGCAGGCACAGGGCACCACGCACCTCCATGGCTCCGTTCTCCCGCACCAGCAGGCACCAGTGGGTGGGCTCGGCCCGGAAGGGTGTGGGGTCCCGGTCGGCGGGCGGCTGGCTGCTCCTGCGCGCCTCCTCCTTGCTGGGGCTGAAGAGGGAGCCGGAGTCCCCATACAGCATCTCTTCCTCATCATCCACCGTGGGGCTGCGGCAGACGGGCGGGCGGCACAGGTCACGGGCACAGGGGCGCGGCCTGCCCTCCCCTCCCCACCGCCCCCGCACACCCTCACACGCCTGGTCTCTGCGCCCACCCTGCCCTCGCACACCTGGTCCCTGCGCCCACCCTGCCCTCGCACGCCTGGTCTCTGCGCCCACCCTGCCCTCGCACACCTGGTCTCTGCACCAGGCCCCGCCCTCGCACACCTGGTCTCTGCGCCCTGGCCCTCGGCCTCAGGGCCGCCACGGCCCCCCAGCTCGTCGCGGACTCCACCCAGACGGCTCTCGGTGGTGAACATGCCGCTGACGTCCCGGTACACGCACAGTGTGATCACCTTGGACTGCTGCGGGGAGGGAGAGTGCTCAGCTGGGGTGCGGGCACGCGGGCAGGGGTCATCAGGCCCTGGGACAGAGCAGGGTGCCTACATGGTGCAGGGGTGGTTTGTGCAGTGCCAGGCGGTGATGGCGGCCCCCGTACGAATCATTCTTGAGCAGGAACATGGTGACGTGACCCTCAGCGCTCATGATGACCACGTAGGGGTCGGCCACGGCACACTGCACGATGGGGGAGCCCAGGTCCACGGGGATGAAGTGCAGCTGGTTCACTGCGGACACAGGCCAGTCAGCCCCAGGCAGTGGCATGCACCAGCCCCGGGCCCGGGTCCACCCACCCGAGGCCTGGCCCACCTCCTTCCAGCAGGCGGATGCCGAGTGGCGACACCTGCACGATGTAGCGATTGTCCCCGATGTTGCCAGCAAAGACCGTGGGGCCCTGCGTGGCAAAGCCGCTGGCGTCCAGCTCCATGATCTCCTGCCCCGTCTGCAGGATCTGTGGGCAGTGGTGGGTGAGGGGCCCTGCTCACAGCAGGACCCCAACCCGGGCTCCAGGCACCTCACCATGGTAGAGTCTTCCCGGCTAAGAATGAGGAACCCGTGTCTCCGCCCGTCATCCTCGGCCTCAGGAGCACCAGGTTCCGGCTCTGTGCCCTCCCCCTTGAGGGTCTCCTCCTGTGAAGGCAGAAGAGGGCAGACATTCCTGGTCCAGCCCACGCCACCTGAGCAGCAAGCCTGAGTGGCACAGAGCTGGGTCCCAGGCCCCGTGGCCCCTGGGCGCCCGCCACAGGCCAGGTGTAGGCCAGCATCGCCAGCTGGATGTCACCAACCTGGGCACACTCACCTGCTCCTTACGCACGGGGGCAATGACGGTCCACATGTCATAGCAGCCAGGGAGCTCAAAGGTCGTCACCACCTGGGGCCGGATGCTCTTCTGGAAGGACAGGCGGGGGTCAGCAGCCCACTCAGGCCCCACCAGGAGGCACCTCCTCGCCGCCCCTCACCTGCAGCACCGACAGGGCCCCGTTCTTGCCATAGCCGGAGCACACCACGATCTCCAGGTCTGGCTCCGGACTGTTCTGAAACTGCGCGGGGCAGGGGCGGGGTTGAGGGCCGCACCTCTGCTGTGCAGCCAGCCCCGGCCCACCCCAACCTGCGCCCCCATCCCCCGGTGGGCACCTCTTCAGAGAGGAAGGCGGGCTCGCCCATGGCAGCGTTGGCACAGGGTCCGATGTTGAGGATGCTGTCACACACCTGTGGGCACGGCAGTGGTCAGGCGGCAGGCTGGCCAGGACCAGGCAACCATTCTGAGCCCCACCTCACCTCAAAGGAGTACGTGGCCAGCTGTGTGCCTGACTGCGCCTCGCTGCCGTACACTTCAATCTCATCCACCTCGTCCTGTGGCACTGACTTGCCCCCTGGAGCATGACGAGAGCCCACCTGAGCCCACCTGCTGGCCCACACCTGACCAGCCTGATGCTCAGCCCTCCCGCACCCGACCAGCCCCTCACCAGACCAGCCTGACGCTCAGCCCTCCCGCACGCGACCAGCCCCCTCACCCCACCAGCCCCTCACCCGACCAGCCTGACGCTCAGCCCTCCCGCACGCGACCAGCCCCTCACCAGACCAGCCTGACGCTCAGCCCTCCTGCACCCAACCAGGCTACCACTGACCAGCATGACGCTCAGCCCTCCCGCACCTGACCAGCCTGACACAGCCCTCCCGAACCCGACCAGCGCCTCACCTGACCAGCCCGCACCCCACCAGCCCCCACCTGACAGTCAGCCCGCACCCAAACAGCCCTCACCCGACCAGCCCGCGGTGGCGTCCACACGCTTCTTCTTGGAGGGCGGCTCTTCCTGTGAGGCGGGAGGAGTAGGGACTGAGCACCCCGGAGGCCGCCTGCAGGGGTTGCATCCCCACGGGCCTGCACTCACCTTGTCCACAGCCTCACGGGCGGCACTGGCCGGGGGCTCTTGCAGCTTCTCCGTGTACTTGAGGAGCAGCGAGTTGCCGAGACGAGAGCCGAGGAACAGATACCCGGGCTCCATGGTGACCATCTGCGGGAGGGACGGGTGAGGGTGCGGCCGGCACAGCCCGGGGCCCGGGGCCGCCCTCCGAGACCCCACTCACGCTGGTGGTGAGGACGCTGGCGGCAGCCTTGTCGAAGTGGAAGGCCCGGACACTGCGCATGCCATCCGTGATGAGCGTCAGCACGTAGCTGCCGGGGCGGGGGGCGAGGGGGACACTCAGCTGGGGCGGGGGGACCACTCCCCCGCCAGGGAGGATGGGCCCCGGAGCGGGAACTCACATCTCACCGCCCTTGAGGGAGATGACCATCTTGTCATAGGAGATGAAGGCCGCCTGAGCACAGTCCAGGGTGATCCGCACACCTTCCTGGGTGCCTGTGGGCAGGGGTGGTCAGCCAGGCCCAGCAGCAGCCCCCGCCGCCCCGGGCCCTGCTCCCCAGCACTCACGCAGGGGAAAGGCAGTGGTGCCGGTGGTGAGGCTGTTGAGAGCCACGCCGTAGGGAGGGACGCTCTGGTTCAGGTACAGCAGCGAGTTCACCGCGAAGATCACCACCCCGCCTGGAACAGACACGCTGGTGGTAGGGCCCAGCACGCTCCACACACCCCACCCCAACCCGGCCCAGGCCCCTCTCACCTATGGGCTTGGGCACCGCCAGGGCCTGGGTGCAGTCGAAGGGCAGGCTGGTGAGGGACCAGATGACAGGGTGCACCTTCTGCATGATGTTCAGGGAGATGGCCACGATGGAGCACGTGTCCTGGCGCACGGCCACCCGCCTGGGGGCCAACAGGAGTCAGCGCGGGGCCGGCCTGCACGCCCGCTCCCCGGAGGCCAGCCAGGCTCCTCCCCCGCAGCAAGCCCTGCGCACAGCCAGGCCGCACGCCCTCACCCAGGCCACGTCTGGTTGGGCTCAAACAGGATGAGCAGGGTGGGCTCATAGTAGCCATGCAGGAACTGCAGGTCGACGATGTTGAGAAGCTTCTCGTCCAGGGCCCGCACGTCGATGATGTAGCTGGGCAGGAAGCTGGACCTCTGCCTGGGGGCAGCAGGCGTCAGCAGGGGCAGCGTGGGGCAGCGGAGCTGGGCTACTTGGGGCCCCCGCCCCGGCCGCGCACTCACCCCTCCCCCACGAGCCCCTCGTGCTCCTCAGCCAGGCTCTCCCTGCGGAAGGGCAGGACCACCAGCCGCGTGCCATAGATGAGCATGGCGGCGCAGCGCCCGTCAGGGTCCACACGCACCCGGGGCGTGTGCACGTTCTGCACGAAGCCATCCTGCGGGAGAGGGGTGTCAGGCAGGAGCGGCCCCCACCACCAAGACATGGGGCTGGGTTGGGGGTGGGGAGGCGAGCCCTACCCGCAGCTCAGGCTCCTCGAAGTAGTGCAGAGACAGGGTCTTGAGATCGTGGGTGCCCGGGTCGTACTCCACCACCGACAGCTGGGGGCAGCAGGTCAGAATGGGGCCCGCCCCCCACAGCCCCCAGATCCCACCCCTGCCCACCCCGACCCCCGCCCCACCTTGGCATCCTTGAAGCTCAAGAGCAGGGCATCCCGCTTGGCGCCGGCCAGCTGCACGCTGGCCATGGACATGACGTTGCCAAAGAAGGAGAAGGAAGCCACCAGCTCCAGCTTTTCCCGGTGCTCCCGGTGGGCCTTCCCGTCTGCGGAGAGAAAGGGGACAGGGCCTGAGGCCCACGTCCAGCCCCCACCCCAGGGCTCACGGC
The DNA here is from genome assembly GCF_014754425.2 of Oryx dammah. Classification (NCBI taxonomy): domain Eukaryota; kingdom Metazoa; phylum Chordata; class Mammalia; order Artiodactyla; family Bovidae; genus Oryx; species Oryx dammah. Next base: position 13,359,343 of record NW_024070203.1, on the reverse strand, counting down.
TGGGCAGCCACCCTGAGCTCACTCACCTGTGCTCCTGTCATTTTTGGTCGGCGCCTGAAGGAGGGAGGAAGAAGGAAAAAACTGTGAGGGGCCCACCTTACCCACAACTGGCCCTGTGGCCAAGAGCCCTCAACGGGGAGCGGGGGACCAGCCTGCAGGAAGCGCCCCCAGCTCTCCCAACACTGGGGCTCTCAGGGTCGAAGGCTGGACAGCACTGTATGTGCCCCCCAAGACAACCAATCAGACTCACACTGGGCCAGCCAGGGATGACACGTGCTTGCTGGCAAGAAGGAACCCCAGCTCTGCTGAGCCCAGCTGGTTGTGCCAGTGACCCTAGCGGGGCCGTGGCCTCACCCCATCTACGTCCTCCAAGCGGGCCCGGGGCCCAGGACCCTGGTGAGGGGAGGCGGCCACACCACCACTGAGCTGCATCCCGGGAACGCCCCTCGCTACAGCCCACCGCTCTCGAGCAGGGAGAAAAACCATCTGCTGTTTTCAGCGACTATCTTGAGCACTTGATAACAGACGAGTCCCATTCACGAGAGAAACCCCTTGCTGATCCAGAATACAACTTCCTGAATAAAGTCATCCCAGGCGGGTCTCTACAGGGACGCACTTGAACTGGACATGAAAGTCGCCCTCGGCGATGGGTCCAGCCCAGGACACCGTCCCCCTTGGCCAGACACAGGGCCAAGATGCAGACTGACTGCCACTCTGGGCAATAACAAGACACAGAGAGAAAATATAACTAATTTTAAGACACACGTGGACATAATTAAATAGTCTAACACACCACTGGCAATTTAGAAGGTAGAGGGAGGAAAAGGACAGAACCTCTCACTGAAGACATAACCAAAATATCCTGATGAGAAGCATCAGCCTACGGACTCAAGGTCAGCAAGTCCCAAAGCAGGACAAACACAAACAAAACTACAGCCAAGCACATCGCAGTTGAAAGACAGAAAATCAAAGACAAAGACAAGTATCATAAAAGCAGTCCGAGAGAACAGAGATGCCACCTTCATTACAACTGACTATAGGAGCCAGAGACGGTCTTTAAGGTGATCAAAGGAGAAAACAGTCAGCTTAGAATTGTAAACCCAATGAAAGCATCCCTCAGAAAGGAAGTGGAAATAAAAACATTTTCAGACAAACCAAAGTGGACCGAGATCATCAACGTCAGAAACACTCTTCAACAATTACCAAAGGAAGCTCTTCGGGCTGAAGACCCCAGATGACAAAAAAAGACGACAGCCTCCTGCACAGTGTGAACTGAACTGTGTGATGATAGATGAAGGAAGGCCTGGGGGGAGGGAGGCAGGCACACGTGGAGGCGGGGAGAGGCTGAGCGAGGTGCGCCCCAGCCACCCCGCCACGCCACAGACGCCGAGCGCAGAGGAATGTCTGAGCACCGGACGGCACCTTCCACCTCGAGTCCGTGTCACAGTGGGGAGGCTGGCTGGCCACCCACCTCTCCAAGCCACCGACACCAGCGCCCAGGACCACACCAAGGATCTGACCAGGCCTGGACTCGCACGGGCCTGTGGTCCCAGCAGGGACTGTGGTGTTGCCTGGATGCACAGATGTGGTGACCTCTGGGAAACGCCAAGGGGATCCTCCAGGCCCAGGGAAAAAGCCAGAGATACAGCAACACGTTCACGACTGTAGACAAGGGTATGCAGGAAATTCTGGTGCTTTTGCAGCTTTTCTGAGAATCTGAATTTATGTAAAACCAAAATGCTAACAACAGTACAATGTTCTGCAGGAGCAAGCCTGTGACAACAGAACGCAGTGAGCAGGGAAAGACGGTGAAGGGTTTCAAGGATTCTAGGCTGTCTGGGGAGGCGCCCTCCAGCCAGAGACTGCTGTGACCTCAAATGTGACCCATCAGAGAGTAAGACAAAACGCAAAACCAGAAGTCAAGATGAAATGAGGGACTCCCCTGGTGACCCAGTAAGTAGCCAAGAGCCCACGCTTCCAATGCCAGAGGGCCAGATTTGATCCTGGTCCCACACGCCACAACTGAGACCCAGCATACCCAAATAAATAAAACTAAAAGTAAGTCAACAAATAAAACATTTCTTGAAGAGATCAAATGAAATAAAATAGCCAATCAATCCAAAACAACAAATAAAAGAATAGCAAGATGCAAGATGGTGATACAAACCCAACTACACAAGAAAATACCTCAAATAACTGGACCAGATCAGAGCCATTCATGACAGAAAAAATAAATAAACCAACACTCAGGCTAGAAGACAACAAAAACTGTCAGAATAATAAACAACACCCAACTATTTGCTATTGTTCACTTTAAACATAACAACACAGATTTTAAAAAGATATTCTATGCAAGGACTTAAGAAAACAAACAAACAAGAAACTGGGGTAGCCAAGTTACTACTAGACAGAGTAGATCTTAAGGCAAAAAGTATTAAAGAGGGAGTTTAACGACAAAAAGGTCAGTTCCAAAGTAGCTCTTTCTTGGCCACATAGCACGTGGAGACGGTTCCCCAACCAGGGGTGGAACCTGCCCTCCCTGCAATGCAACCACCATGGAAGTCCCCCAAAGGGCCTCTTAAATTTGTCTTTCTGTACCTAATAATTCAGCTTACACACACGCACACAGACACACACACACACACACACACACGATCCCTGACAACCCTCTAGGACAAGGGCTCCATCTTGTGCATCTCTAAAATTATACATTCTTGATTTTTGGCTCCTCCATGTAAATCTGAGAATCACGATAAATAGAAACTTTATTGCAACTTTGAGAAAAAGGACACAATTTTGGATTAATTTGCGCGCGTGGGGGTGGGGGTGACATCTCTACAACGTTGAGGCTTCCCGTCCGTGACGCCTTTTCTGTTGACTTGGGACCGTCATTAATTTTAGGGAAGTGCCCTACATTTCCTACATCTCTTTTCCTCTCAAAGGTCACAGCTGCCCCAGGCCGGCACTCACCCGCTTCCCACACACAGCTTCCCTGCCCCGGCCGCTGGCCGGGGTCTGCCGGCCCAGGGCCCGAGCCAGGCGCACGCCCAGCGCCAGGCCCACCACCTGCTCGGGACCCTCTCCCTCCCCTGCCGCCACCCTGCAGGCCCTGCCCGTGCACCTGGCTTCCTGGCGGAGACTGCACATGGCCCCGTGGGGCTCACCATCCTCTCTGCATCCCAGCTGGGGGCTGCTCTGAAGGACAGGAGCCTCAAAAGGGCAGTAGTGCCCCCCGAGTGGTCTGGCCCCGGCCTCGTCTCACCGCCCAGGAAGCTCAGCCACCGCGAGGCCGCCGGTCAGACACCAGGCTAGCCCCGTGGAGAGAGAGGAGACGGGCCCTTCTCGTCACGCAGTCCGGGCCCAGGCCGGGCGTCCGTCCACACGGTCCCTGTGGTGCTGTCCTGGCTCCTGGCTGCCCTCAGGACTGTGCCACCCTGGTGAAAGCGTGTCTGGGGCTCCAGGCAAGCTGTCCCGCAGCAGTGACGAGGCTGGTCCCCGATGGGCTCAGCCACCGAGGCCTCCGCCTGGGCGCCACGCTCCCTCCTGCCACTACACTCTGCCCTCTGTCCAGGAGCTGGAGGCTGCCCTACACTGAAAGGCTGAGGAGCAAACACCTGACTCAGGCCCAGCGGCCGCATCCGGTCTGCAGAGGGCCTCCTGTCGGATTCTTCACAGCTCTTGAAAGGTGTGCAGAGCCTCTGAGGGTCTCGGTGCGCTCCACGTGGGGGCTGCCCAGTGCTCCTTCCCTTCAGAGCAGTAATGGGCCCTCACTCACCTCACAAAACCCAGCTGTTCCTACCAGTTCCTGCTCCATTCCTTCCCTTCCCTTTGCACAGATCTCCCCCATGGAGCTGTCTCTCTCCACTGGTGCTAACTCTCCTGCTCTGGGCTCCTGGCCTCACCAGCCCACATCCAGCCAGACGCCAGGCTTCCGCATCAGGGTCCCCAAGTGCGTCCAGGTCTCGGGACCCACTTGAGGCTCAGAAACACGGGGACCAGCATCCAGATTGGGCCACGAAAGACCACGGCTTCCAGTCTGGCGGGTCTCTCAGCCCTCATCCTGGGGGAGGCCGCAACGCAAGGACGGGCGCTTTCTGCAGTAGCTGCATGCATGCATCGAGAGAGGGCAGAAACCATACCCCTGTGGGGCCCGCAGACGGCGGCGCTCCCGGCTTCCTGACCATAGACACTGAGGCGCCGGCAGCTGTTTCAAGCTGCTAACAGCAACACATACTCCGACAACGTCCAAAGTGCACTCCTGCCCCCACGCCCCCCACCCCGCAACCATCTCCCCTGCAGGTGCCAGCAACTTCACTTGCAGGGTTAGTCTGGCCCGCAGTCCAACTGGGGCAAAGCCTCTGCACGGCCCACAGCTCCGCTCCCTTGCACACCCCACATCCTGTCTATCCTGCCTGCTTGCCCCACCAACGATCACCCAGCCCAGTCGCCGTCTACTTGTCGCAGCCACAGTAACCCCAGGACACAAGGGTCAGATCAGCTCACTCGTCTGCCCAAACCTTAACTCACCATTGGCCTCAGGTCAACACTCAGCTCCCAAGACTGCCCTCAAGGCTGCCCTGCCGATGCCCCGATCCAGCCTTGCGAGCCCCCTGACCAGCCACTCTTCCCTCCCTACTGCCCCGGCACCTTCACTCCGCCTCAAAGCTCTTCTCCCCACACCTACAAGGCTCTCCCCATCAGCTCCTCCTCACCCACTCAAATCTCACCTTTCCAAGGAGGTGAGCTTTAGACCTCGCCTGGCTCCCCACTCCCCATCCCGTCCTGGTGGTCTGCATGGGCACTCTGGCCCTCCAGCGTGTGCTGCACTGGCAGCGTCTGGCCCCCCACCCACAGAACCACAGCCATGAGGGCAGCTCACCAACCCCTCCCAAGATGCCCACACAAAACAGGCTCTTAACAGATGACCCCTAGAAAGACAAGTGAGTGATCGCTAAGGGGCTGTGAATCCACGTGTAAAACATATACAGATGTAAAAACATTCCATTTGTCCCTCAAAGTTGACTGAAAGGCAGTGTCAGATACACTATGACAAAGATGCTCTCATTCAATGTAGAGACACATCGATTTATTTGCAAAAATTCGTTTTCCCTTTGGACTGAAATGTTCACAAAAGCCAAATGCTGATCTCAAAACTGCTATATCACAAAAGCTTAAACTAAGACTATTTACTGACACAGTCAGTAACCTCTCATACATTCTTCTGCATTTTGCTTGCTTCATCACGTGTGGATTAGTACAGCAGTACACACATTTAACAGAAAACAAACACTAGTGTCCTGAAGTAAGTGCCCGGGAAGGTGGCCTCCTCCCTGCTGCCCCAGCCCTTACTCAGAACCCTGCCCTGCGGAGGACAACCCTTCCAGCCCCACTTCCACTCTGCACCCCAGTCCAACCCTGCCTGCCCTCTGATGCTTCTGGCCGGAACACTGGCCTTGCATCTGCCTGGAACCCACCCCTCCCCATCCTTGCATCTGGCTCTTACTCCCCTTTCAAGAACAGATGCGAACATGCTTCTTGCAAGATGCCACCCCTCACCACCAAAACCCTCACACCTCGGGTAATCAGAGCACCCCCGGTGCTTCCCCCACCGAGGGATTCATCACACTTTACTGACCTCCAACCCACAACCTTCCCCCACCCTACACCCAGCCTTGTTCCATTTGCCAGGAATGTTCTTCCCCCAACGAATGCCTACTCTGTCTAAAGGAGGCTCCTCTGATCCCTCAGCCCTCATCTATTTCCTTCGCTGTTCCTGCAGGGTGCCCACAGGTGTGTGTTCTCACGCGTGTATTTAGTCAGTAGGTGTCCTCCTGCTCCAAGTGTGTGCAGGTTTTGTTCTCTACCGTATCGCTAAAACCGAGCACACGGTACATGTTCAGGCGACTTGTTGAAAAAAACTGAAGAGCAAATGAGACGCCCAGGGTAGGCCGCCGAGCCCAATAGAGAGTGACGAGGTCGAGGAACGTGGTTCCTGGACACGACCAAGCGCGGCGCCGTCGGCCCGCTCCGCCTCGGTCCCGGGCGCCCCTCGCCGCGGGGCGCAGCGGCCCCAGCGGCCCCAGCGGGCCTGCCTACCTCGGAGTCCCGGTTGAGGCGGTATACATAGAGCTGCGAGGTCCCGGCTACCACGAGGTTGCGCTCGCTGTTGTTAAAGAAGTTGCAGTACATAGAGAACTCCAGGCCGGTGGGCGGATGCGCCTGCTTGTACACGGCGTACATGGCGCTGCGCTCGGGCTGCACAGGAAGGCGACAGGGTGAGCAGGAACGCCCGCGCGCCACCCCGGGCCCGCCCGCGCCCACCCGCCGCCCACCTGGCAGTTGGAGCCGGCTGATGGGGGACCTGTACGGCGCCGAACACGGCCCGCCCGGACGCGGAAGCCGCGCGCCACGGTTCCGGGTACTGCGCCTGCGCTGCGCCGCGGAGGCGCGGCGGCTGGCGGCGGGGGACGCAGCGGCCCCTGGCGGCCGGGGGCAGCCTCGCGGCTCCGCTCCCGGGTTCGGCATCCAGCGCCCCGAAAACCCAGCTCGCGGGAGATCCAGGGTCTCACTGCGGAGGATGCAGAGCCGGCTGGAAGCCGGACGGTGGCTGGGCGGCTCAGGGCTGGCCGGTCAGGACCTGCCCACCCACCCGGATCCCAGAATGGGGTCACTGCAGAGGGTCTCTCCCGCAGGAAGAGGCGCGGTCTCAGGCGCCCTGCTGGATCCTGGCAGCAGTGTGGAGGCCGGGGGAGCAGAGACCCCCCGGGTGCAAACACGTGCCGAATTAGGCCCCGGCGGCTGCCGCAAGCGTGGCGGAGCCCGACTAGCACAGGGGTCAGGAGAGCTTCCTGGAGGCGTCTTGTCCTTTCCCTGGTCAGCGTTGCCCCCTCAGGACGACCCCCGACACCAGCACCAGAAGACGAGCTCACGACGCGGCTCCCTAGAGTGCCCCTCTACGAGCCTCTCCCCTGAGGACACCTTTTCGCCCGTCTTGCCCACTGCTCCCTCCCCAGGCCTGCTAGTTGTCCGCTTCAAGGGCCCATGAGCCAGGACCGCCACGGGCAGCTAGGCAGACCTCTCTTCAGTCGGCTCGGCTCGGCAGGCCGCCCTGTGGCACGGGGGATCTTATTTCCCTGCCTGGGGATCGAATAGAGAAAGCTGAGCGCGGAAGAATTGATGCTTTGGAACTGTGGTGTTGGAGAAGACTCTTGAGAGTCCCTTGGACTGCAAGATCAAACCAACCTATCCTAAAGGAAATCAGTCCTGAATATTCATTGGAAGGACTGATGCTGAAGCTGAAACTCCAATACTTTGGCCACCTGATGCGAAGAACAGACTCGTTTGAAAAGACCCTGATGCTGGGAAGGATTGAAGGCGGGAAAGGGGGCCGACAGAGGATGAGATGGTTGGATGGCATCACCAACATGAAGGACATGAGTTTGAGCAAGCTCCTTGGACAGGGAAGCCAGGCGTCCTGCAGTCCATGGGGTCGCAAAGAGTCGGACACGACTGAGCGACTGATCTGAATGAAGGGATGGAATCTGTGCCCTCTGCAGTGCAGAGGGGAAGCTCGGAGCCCCAACCACTGGACTGTCAGGGAATCCCAAGAAATGGAATCGTAAGAAATAAAACAAGTAAGAAAATATAGGCAAAGCCAAGGAAGTAGCAAAGTATGTGTCTGTTGCACCCAGAGCTGCCCACTTAGTCATGTCAGCGACAAGACTTGAGCTGTGGGCCAAGGGGTCACTTGGGTGCCTGGGCAGGCGTGTGACCCCCGAACCACACCAGCGCCTTTAAAAGTCATAACAGAATGGAACCCTGAAGAGAGGGGTGGACTGGGGCAGGGCTTCTCATGGGCCTGGGAGAACACAAGCAGCCCTTCCTAGAGTTACTGAGGCCTGTAACTGGGTCCACATGTCAGCAGGCCCTCCGTGGGGAGGCTGCCTCCCAGATTCACTATTGTATGTCCTGCATTTACAGGTGTTTTCGGTGACAGAAGTCGTGGGGGAGTGAGGAGTAGCTGCTACTCTCCCCGCTCAACCTCCTTCTCTTGTAGCAAAATAAGCCCCCCTCGCCCTCAGCCCTACATGGTACCCTGGAGGGCTGTGTCTGAGGAGGCTGCTTCAAATAGTTTGGGTATTGGGGTCAGACAGCAATGAAGAGTCACAACTTATCTTCAGTCAGTTCAGTTCAGTTCAGTCACTCAGTCGTGTCTGACGCTTTGCGACCCCATGAATCACTGCACACCAGGCCTCCCTGTCCATCACCAACTCCCAGAGTTTACCCAAACTCATGTTCATCGAGTTGGTGATGCCATCTATCCGTCTCATCCTCTGTCGTCCCCTTCTCCTCCTGCCCCCAATCCCTCCCAGCATCAAGGTCTTTTCCAATGAGTTAACTCTTTGCATGAGGTGGCCAAACCAAAGTATTGGAGTTTCAGCTTCAGCATCAGTCCTTCCAATGAACACCCAGGACTGATCTCCTTTAGGATGGACAGGTTGGATCTCCTTGCAGTCCAAGGGTCTCTCAAGAGTCTTTTCCAACACCACAGTTCAAAAGCATCGATTCTTCGGCACTGAGCTTTCTTCACAGTCCAACTCTCACATCCATACATGACCACTGGAAAAACCATAGCCTTGACTAGACAGACCTTTGTTGGCAAAGTAATGTCTCTGCTTTTGAATATGCTATCTAGGTTGGTCATAACTTTCCTTCCAAGGGCTGAGCGTCCTTTAATTTCATTCCTCTAATCATCATCTTCAGTGATTTTGGAGCCCCCCAAACTAAAGTCTGACACTGTTTTCAATGTTTCCCATGAAGTGATGGGACCAGATGCCATGATCTTAGTTTTCCGAATGTTGAGCTTGAAGCCAACTTTTTCACTCTCCTTTTTCACTTTCATCAAGAGGCTTTTTAGTTTCCCTTCACTTATCTTGCTTCCTTGCAAAAACAGCATCTGAGTTTCATCCTTGTGTCATTATCCCGCTCTTTTTGAGAAAGTGGTCCTTTTGTCATTCGTCATGTTCTCCTGAAGAAGGAATTCACAGGGCCTGGACTCCATCTTAGGCCTGTTCAGGATGATAACGCTCGGCCACCTTCCCAGTGGACTCTGAACTCCAGGTTTAGTGCCTATGAAAAAACAACAGAAGGATATGACCCCCTCCAGACAGGGCAACCTTGAAGATCGTACCTAGGTTACTCATCGCCTAAGAGAAAACATACACTAATCAACCCTTCCTCCAGACAGGCCATAAATTTTTCTCTATCACTCGGAGTGTAACCTCAGGTTTATTGATTATTGGTTAATTGTTTGACTGTTTGAGCACATGAGCACATAGCACGTGAAAGATGGGGTGATTGGGATGGTATTTTCCTTGGTTTATGTAAGTCTCAAGGAATTTGGATGGTGAGTTCAGACACGTACACATGGGGCATAAAAGATTTTCACAAATGCTAGTCAGGGTCCTTGGCTAAGAGGAGACTTTGCCTTGGGCCCGCCGGTATAGTAAACTGCACTCCACTATCTGCATTGTCCTTCTGAGTGAGTTTGTTTCCCGGAACGGGTGGCTACAACATTTGGTGCATTGGCGGGGAAACTCCTCACTTTGAGGAGACAGGTCTCATTTGAGGCCACCCCGAGGCTTTGTGGCTTGAATCTCCTAGTGGGGGAAGGTGCCTCGCCCCTCTGGAAGAATTCAGCCTTTTGACGCCTGGTTTCTTCGCTTTGGCAGGTAGTGAACAGCACCAAGGGAACTGAGCGCTCAGGTGGGGAGGAACCTACCCGGCAGAGTGGAAGAGGGGGCCTGATCACCCCGCTGGGAGGAACTAGAAGGGGCACGGGCCCACAGGGGCCTGGAATAGGCAGGCGGCAGTGATTGCTTGGTACACAGGGCGACGAGTGTGCTACGGTTTAGGGAGGAAATTTGTGAAGGTCATTTAGGAGGTTTGTCCACGCCATCTCAGGGAAAATTATTACCAGCGATTGCCAGGGCATTTTTAGGATAGGAAACTGGTCCTTGTATGCTCGTATTCTGCCCTCCCCCAGGAGGTGTCCCGTCTGCTGTGAAATTCTTGACCCCCTAGAAATTGTCAGGCTAGAAGGAGGGGGATACATAAGTGAGTATGAATTGGCTTTCCTGGAGATGGCCTGGGACGTGGGATATTTAACCCATCTGTGTTTTCATCTGCACCTGATCAAGCCCACCGAGGCAGAACGGACTTTAAGGGAGAAACAGTCTTGGCCCACGTGGTTTCAGGGTCAGCTGTGCTGACCGGCAGGTGGAGGCACGCTGATCCCCCTTCTCCCTCTGGGGTCTGGCAGGTAAGGCTGTTCTCACCCCAATTAGGAAGGAGGCAGAATGGCAACGTAAGTGTCATTGAGTGGAAATATCAGAAGTACATGGGGTACCGAGAACTTCGTAGACAGAACGAAAAGGAAAACTATAAGAAGGTCCGAGAAGGTAAGCAAGATGGAAGGAAGTGAATCTAAGGCAACTGTATTGGAGTGCATGATTAAAAGTTTCAAGGAGGGATTTGGAGGAGACTATGGGGTGAAGATGAAGTCTAACCACCTCCACATACTTCGTGAGGTTGAATGGCCCCCTGTGGGAGTCGATGGCCCCCAGAGAACACCATGAACCTAGAAACAGTGGAAGCAGTCTATACAGTAGGAGAAGCGGGACACCTGGGTCAATATCCACATATTGACTCATGGCTAGGTTTAGCTCAAGACCCTCTTACTTCTGAATCCAGAAGGGAAAGGGAAAAATATTAATGGCACAAAAATTACCTGATGATAAAAAAGGAAATTGTACAGAATTTGGATGGGTTGACCTGACCCCTCCTCCATACTGGATAATGACGCTCCTGCCTCAGTGCTCCACCAGGACCGGAGGCCGCCTTGATGCCCCATCCAGGGCCAGGTGAAGTCCTGCAGCAGCCGCTGCTCCTCTGCCAGCTCTTCCCCAGGTCGTAGAGCCGCCACCTCGGCAGGCTTCGATCCCGGTGACAGAAGCCTTTGGCCAACACTTCCAAGGATCCGGCTCCAGCCAAACCGCCCAAGCTATATCCGCCTCTCCGGTGAGTACTGACAAGAAGCGGAGGGAGAGGTTGGAATTAAGCAGAAACTGTGCTCTGCCAGAGAGCAGGAAGGAACGAAAGAGAACAGACAAGAGATTTGCAATGCTAGCTGCTGCTCTGGGAAAGCCTATCTTGGGCCCTCTGGAAGGATAGTCCTTCAACCGGTCCCAGTGGAGGCCCCAGGCCCCGTTACAGCCAAACCAATGCGCCAGGTGCTGAGGTTTTGGCCACTAGAAATATGAATGTCCTAAGGCAAGGAAGGAAGAGGAAGCTCCCGCAGTTGTGGGGCTTGCTCACTTTGGAAATTAAATAGGGCTGCCGGGGCTCAGAGATATCAGGTCCCCGAGAGCCCATGGTAACCTTAGAAGTGGGGGACCGGAACATTGACTTCATGGTGGATACAGGAGCAGAACTGTCGGTAGTAACAACACCTGCGGCACCACTGTCCAAAAAGACTACCGCTGTAACCGAGGTATCGGGAGAAGACACGATTAAATCATTTTGCCAGCCCAGAAAATGTCAGATGGGGGGGCACCAAGTGATTCATGAATTCCTCTACATTCCTGAGTGCCCAGTACCCCTGTTGGGAAGAGACTTGCTCTCCAAACTAGGCGCACAAGTGACTTTCTCCCCTGAGGAGAGGCTCACCTTCCAGATGGGCACTATGACTTATTTGCTCTCTCTCTCAATACCACCCCAAGATGAGTGGAGGCTGCATGAGCCTCCCAAGGAAGAACCAGGTGGACCGGAAGAGCATGAGAGAGAGCTAACTCAATGATGCCCCGAGGTCTGGGCGAAAGACAACTCCCCCTCCCCCCTGGTTGGCTGAACATCAAGCCCCAGTGATAAGAGAACTCAAACCAGGCACCATCCTGGTTAGAAAGCGCCAGTACCTGCTACTGATAGAGGCCTGGGCCGGCATACTGCCCCACATCAATAGATTGAAACAAGCGGGCATTCTAGGAGAGTGCCAGTCGGCTTGGAATACGCCGATCCTGCCAGTCAAAAGGAAGGAGGACAGGACTATAGGCCTGTACAGGATCTCAGGCTAGTCAGCTATGCTACTGTGACTTTACACCCCACTGTTCCAAACCCCTATACCTTACTTAGCCTCCTCCTGCCGAGGACTAAAGTTTATACTCGCCTAGATCTCAAGGATGCCTTCTTCTGCATACGCCTCGCCCCAGTGTCACAGCCCATCTTTGCCTTTGAATGGGAAGATCCAGTCGGGGGCACCAAGCAACAGCTCACCTGGACTCCCCCACAAGGGTTTAAGAACTCCCCAGCCATCTTTGGGGGAAGCCTTGGCTTCTGACCTGGACTCATTCCATCTGGAAGAGTATGGATGTTGGCTCCTACAATATGGGGATGACCTGCTGCTGACCACCGAGGCCAAGGGAAAATGCTGGGAAGGGACAAAAGCACTGCTCCAGCTGCTGATGGAAGCAGGTTACCGGGTGTCGAAGAAGAAGGCACAGATCTGCAAGGAGGAGGTAAGGTATCTGGGGTTTGTTTTAAAGAAGGACGCAAGGTTCCAGACCCTAGTTGGGTCCTGTGTACTGATGGCACTAGCCTGATAAAACAATGATGACGGCTGTCAGGTTAGCCAAAGCGGAAGGGGCCATCAAGACTAAAAAGACTATTATTTTTATATTTTTTGTGTCTATACTGTTTGCAAGCAATATGTGTGAATACTCTACTAGTAATAAAGCAATTTGGATAGAAAAAAAAAAGACTAAAAAGGGATGGTGGGAATTGGCAAGTGGCAAATTATTGGTACCAGAGGAGCTGGTACACACTCTGGTAAGCCAAGCACACCAAGCGACCCACCTAGGCCATGCTGCCTGCTCACAGGTTATTGCTGCCTCTCGTGTATTCAGACGAAAACCTCCGGGTATTCAGCTGAAAGGCACGCTGCCCTTTGAACACCTTGGAGTGGACTTCACTGAAATGAAACCTCACCGACACTGCTGTTACCTGCTGGTCATGGTATGTACATTCTCGGGATGGGTAGAATCTTTTCCTACCTGGACTGAAAGAGCATCAGAAGTTGCCCGGTGCCTGCTTAGGGAAATAGTTCCCAGATGTGGACTTCCTACCAGCATTGGTTCAGACAATGACCCGGCTTTTGTTGCTGATTTAGTGCAACAAGTAAGCAAAACTTAAGACATCAAATGGGAACTGCACACTGCATGTAGGCCAGAGTTCTCCGATAGTGGAATACACCGACCGGACATTAAAGAGACTCTCCAAGTGGATCATAGAGACTGACTGCTCCTGGGTGGACTTGCTTCCGACGGCTCTGCTCAGACTCAGGATGACCCCACAGTCCCAAGGCTATTCTCCATAGGAAAGAGGGTATGGGAGGCCCCCTCCGATTATAAAACAGCTGTCAACAAATTTGCCCCAGGTAAGGGGGAATAGGATTTCACAGCAGATGGAATTGGGTAAGGTAATAAGTCAGGTAACTACGTTTGTACAAGAAAAGGGTGCCGTTCCCCCTTGGGGAATAGATTCATGAGCTTGGTGACCAAGTGTGGGTCAAAGATTGGAAACTTGACTTGCTAGCCCCTTGGTGAAAGGGACCTTATGTTATTCTAACTACCCCACTGCAATTCAAGTGGCAGGTATTGCCCCTTGGAGCCATCATACGAGGGTGAAGAGAACATACCACCCCAAAAATGCTGAGTGGACTGCACAGCGGGACCCCGCTGACCCTCGAGAGACTAAGACCATCCTTAAGAAGGAGGAAAAGAAGGTCCTGGACGAGCCCCTTCAGGATGAAGCCACACAATCAACTCCTGCTGCTTGGCCTCATCAATGTGATTTTGAATTTCACTTGCGTTTCAGCTCAGGACAATGTTTTCATCTCATGGGCCCCTTCCTACGCAGACTTCCACAACACTTCCAACTGCTGGGTATGTGGGGCTATGCCTCTGTCAGTGACGGATGGACTTCCTTGGTGGGTGTCACCACTCTGCGAAGGAGATTTTAAACCACTCTGCTCTTTTCTGGGATGACAAAAAGAGACTTTCCTCTCTCTTGCCAATCATAACCTCTCCTTGCTCTCCTGGTGTAAGACCTAGTCAATAGACTCGGGGCATGGGGTTACATTTGATATAAATGCCAGTTAACAAAAGCCAAACCTACTTGTTGAAATCTACCCCGGTAGCCCCAGTAAGTCTACCTTATTTACATGCTAGGTGGACAAGATCCGTATGAGTATGGTATGAGTATATTGCTGCTTTATTTGTACCCTCTACAGGGACAACAGATATCATGATTAAAGTAGAGGCCTTGACTAATTTCACAAAACAGGCCCTCCTAGATAGAACAAAAGCCATCCAAGCTTTAAATGAAGAGCAAATCCAAATGAGAAAAGCGGTAATTCATAATAGAATGGCTTTGGACATACAGCTGCTCAAGGAGGGACTTGTGCTATAATTAAGGTTGAAAGTTGTGCATACGTTGCTGACTTATCTGGCAATGTATCGACTGCTTTAGATGACATGAAAAACCAGGTAAAAGCAATGTCAAATGAAAACATTCCTTTTTGGACTTCGGTCCTATCTTGGGCGAAGGGCGACTGGTGGAAAACTACATTTACCACTGTTGTGGTTGTCTTGATAGTTCTGCGTTGTGGACCCTGAATTTTACAATGTATTATGAACTCTGTAACCCGAAGGTTGATGTCATTGTCCCAAATTGGCAGTCGGAGAGCCAGGGTGCAATACATCCCTATGAATGGCGCTCACAATATGAGTTAAGAGCATCAAGAGGGGGGAACGAAGAAGGAATTCATAGGGCCTGGACTCCATCTTAGGCCTGTTGACGCTGATCACGCTCAGCCACCTTTCCAGTCGACCCTGAACTCTGTGTTTAGTGCCTATGAAAACAACAACAGAAGGATACGACCCCCTCCAGACAGGGCAACCTTGAAGATTGTATCTAGGTTCCTCATCGGTAAGAGAAAACATAAACTAATCACCCCTTCCTCCAGACAGGCCATAAATTTTTCTCTATCAATCGGAGTGTAACCTCGGGTTTATTGATTATTGGCTAATTGTTTGACTGTTTGAGCACATGAGCACCTAGCACATGAAAGATGGGGTTATTGGGATAGTATTTTCCTTGGTTTAAGTAAGTCTCAAGGAATTTGGATGGTGGGTTCAGACACGTACACATGGGACATAAAAGATTTTCACAAATGCTGGTCGGGCTCCTTGGCTAAGAGGAGACTCTGCCGTGGGCCCGCTGGTCAAATAAACTGCACTCCACTATCTGCATTGTCCTTCTGAGTGAGTTTGTTTCCCGGAATGTGTGGCTACAACACTCCTCCCTCCAAATCTTGATCTGGGAGTAGCAGAGGGATATCCCCTGCCTCTCACCCAACATAAAAGTGGCGCTGGTTTGTCTCCATATGGAGCTGGGGCTCCTGCTTCTGGTCCGGTCTTGTTCTCAGAGACTTGCCTTTTCTTGGTGGAAAAGTTTTAAAATATTTGTTAAATATTTACAATAATCTGCATTTGTGTCCAGAGATATTCAGCCAGTCGTCTCTCCGTTTAAAAATCAGAGATATTTTCATCCCGCTGAGAGCACATCTCCAACCAAAGGTTTCTCTGTTCTGCTTGTGCTGAACCAGGTGGGCGACTGTCTCAGAGGTTTTCTCTCTCTTTTGCCCAAACTCCACCTAAGAAAGTTCTGAGAGCATGAAAAACAAGTCATTCAAAAAACAAAAAAGCACTGGAGCCAGGCTTCCCTGGTGGCTCAGTGGCAAAGAATCTGCCTGCCAATGCAGGAGACATGGGTTGGATCCCCGATCCAGGAAGATCTCACATGCTGCAAAGCTACTAAGCCCGTGTGCCACAACTATTAAGCCTGTGCTCTAGAGCCTGGGAGCCGCAAAGACTGAGCCCACGTGCTGCAAATACTGAAGCTCGAGTGTCCCAGAGCCTATACTTCTCAACAAGAGAATCCACCACAATGAGAAGGACACACACTGCAACTGGGGTGTGACCCATGAGCCCCACAACTAGAGAAAGCCTGAGCAGCAGCGAAGACCCAGCACACCAAAACTGAGGAAAATCGTGAAAAACCCAAATCAACTAGCCAGAGCCACCAGGAGCAGGAGGGGGCCGTGGCCAGGACACCGGCCCTCCCCGTCCGAGTCAGCCGGGCAGTCACAGCACTCACATCACAGGGCAACTGTGACGGCTAAACAGCTCAGTGACCACAGAACCCTCAGACTCAAGCCTGGCACGTGGTACACGCCCTAACAGTGTGCGATGTGTCTGTGGGACAAAAGGGCCCAGCGTGGAGAGAGCCAGGGGCACTGAAGCAGCTCCGCCCTGGGAAGAGCCGCAGCAGGCGGGCAGGAAGCGCGGGAGGAGGGCCGGGGCGGGAGGTTGCAGTCCTGACTGGACACCAGGTCCTACCTGCTGCCCGAGCCCCGGACCCACTTCTCTGGGCTTCCCTTCACACGCATCACAGACGCGGGGCTGAGGCTGCTTTCTTGGAGGGCCCTGAGTTCAACGGTCCCGACTCCCCATCGGGCACCGGGCACTTCTGTGGGGAGACGACGCCCCACCTGTCGGCGTTTCTTGGTGGGAAACCCTACTCTCCTGGGGAGGCGCGATGAGGCGAGCAGGCCGGGCTCCGAGGACAAGAGCATTTATTGAAGCTGGGAAGCAGGGCGCGGGGGAGGGGCTGGGGCGCTCCGGGAGTCGGGGCGTCTGAAGGGCTGCGCGAGCCCAGGGTCAGGAGGCAGAGGCATGGGGTGGGGGCGGGGCGGGCAGAAGCTCTCAGAAGGCGATGTTATCCTCATACAGCGACAGCAGCAGCAGGACGGTCCAGCCGCCCAGCAGGCCAACGTTGTGGAGCAGGAAGAGGAGCCAGGGCCGCCGGTCGCGGACGTTCAGCATGGCCGGGAGCTGAGGACGGGGCCTGAGTCAGGGCCGGCTCAGACCGCCCGCCCGGCGCCCCCGGGGCAGCCCCCGCCCGCCCGGCTCTGACCATGTCGCAGAGCGCCACGTAGAGGAAGAGGCCGGCGGCCACCGCCAGGATCCAGGTCTCGCCGACTTCGCCTACGCCGGCCGCGAGCGCAACGTAGAGGCCGATGAAGGCCGTGAGCGCCGAGGCCAAGTTCAGGAGCAGCGCGCGGCGCACCGACAGCCCCGCGTGCAGCAGGGCCGCGAAGTCCCCTGGGGCGGGCAGTGGGGGCGGTTTAGTCGCTCCGTCGTGTCCGATTCTTGAGACCCCATGGACCGTAGCTCCCCAGGCCCCTCTGTCCATGGGATTCTCCAAGCAAGAGTACTGGAGTGGGTTGCCATTCCCTTCTCCAGGCGATCTTCCCGACCCAGGGATGGAACCCGGTTCTCCTGCACTGCAGGCGGATTCCTTACTGTCTGAGCCATGAGTCGCGGGCGGGGCTGGGGTCAGGTCGAGGGCCGCGCCCACTCCCCGATAGTCCTGCCCAACAGCGCGGCCGACCAGCCACACCCAGACCCCCAGCTGCGGGCAGCCACCCCCGCCCCGCCCCCGGCCGGCGAGAACCCCGCAAGGCTCACCCAGCTCGTGCGGCACCTCGTGGCAGAACACGGCCAGCGAGGTGGCCAGCCCCGTCTTCCAAGAGGACAGAAAAGCGGCGCCCACGGCCAACCCGTCGGCGAAGTTGTGCACGGCGTCGCCCAGCGTGATCACCCAGGGCAGCAGTCTCAGCTCTGCGGGCGCGGCGGGCGTGGGTGCGCGTTTGCCCCTGCCGGTTCCTCCGCCCCTCTCTCCGTCCCCGTGCTTGCGCCGCGCATGGAGACCCTGACCCCCAACGCTCCGGGGCCTCCCTCAGGGCTCACCTGGGCTCAGCCTCCGGGGCTCCGGGCTCAGCAGCTCGGGGCTCTCCTCCGCCACCTGAAGGGCAGACCGGGTTGGTGGGCGGGCCGTGTAGGTTAGGCTCAGGGCGGGAAGGTGAGGAGGCCCGCGGAGCCAAGTCGCCAGATCAGGCCAGGGGTGGAAGCCCTGGATGGGTGACTGGGAGCGCAGACAGGGCTCCGCCAAGGGGGATGACGCGGGGCAGGGCGGGCTCACCAGGTCTGCGCGAGAGCCCTCATGGAGCTGCTTGGGCTGCCGGAGGTCGCTGGGCGCCAGCTGCAGGGACACGCCATGGCTGTGGCCGCCGTGACTGTGGCCGTGGCTGCAGGCCCCATCCTTTGGGTCCTGCGGGGACGGAGGCTCAGGTTCCACCGTGCCTCCGCCAACCCTGCCCACACCACGCCCAGCCCCCAAGCACCTGACCTCGGGGTCCAGGGGCAGCAAGAGGTTGAAGAGGCTCTCAAACAGGAAGAAGGCGTAGAGCCCGCCCAGCACAGCTAGGAGGTGCCAGGTGGTCTGGAACCCAGGGTCCTCCCCGTCATGAGCGTGCAGCCCCAGCACCTGGTGGGGAAGTGGGCAGAGGACGCCTGACCCGGTGCCTTGGGACCTCCTCCTCCCAGACAGGCGGATAGAGGTTAGGGGTCAGGAAGGGCTGTGGCAGGCTGGGTCAACCTTAGGCATCAGGTGCAGGAGGGCATCGCCCGTGAGCGCGCCCACAGCCATGCTCAGGAAGGCCTGGATGACGTAGTGGGAGGTGGTCCTGCAGCTGGCACAGACGAGGAGCAGGAGCCCGAGGACGGAGCACAGGCAGATCAGCAGCGTGGCCAGGGAGCCGTACAGGTACCCTGGACAGGGAGGACAGTGAGCGCCTCCCTGCCAACCGTGGCCCCTTGCTTTCCCGGGAGGGGGGGTCCAGACCGAGTCTGGGAGGAGCAGGAGCCCCCGAAGGTGGCAGGCAGTCGGGTGCAGTCCTGGCCTCGGCTTCCTGCTGGCCCCTGGCCTCAAGCCCCATCCTCTTCCCTCGCAGCACCCCCTTCCCCGTTGCCCCTCCACCCCGCTGCCCGGTCTGCCAGCCCTGGCCCCGGCTCTCCGCAGCCCAGCGGCGACTTTCTCCTCCCTGTTTGGTTCCATCTTCCTGCTGCCAGCCCCTTGGGCACCGCCGGGCTGGCACTTCTAGGGCGTAGGGTGGACACTCACTCTCGGCCTGGCTGAGCCGATCCTGGGTGGGGAGCGTGGGCTGGGGGCTGCAGGCCCCGCTCAGTTGCTGCTGGAGCAGAGCCGGGCTCAGTCGGGCCCAGTCGTCCGGCGTCACCCCGGCCTGCTCAGACATTCCGTACACAGCCATGATGTCTTGAGCACTCAGGCATAGCTGGGGTAGGGGTGACAGATCTGGTGTTCAGGGCCCTGAGCGGTCCATGGACCCCCACCTCTCTCCGGGACTCGGGCACATGGACGGCTCACCGTGTCCCACGCGCTGGCGCTGCTGTTGGGGGTGGCAAGGGGCACGGGCCACTGGCCCTTTCCCAGAGGACTGTCGTCACTGTGGCTGTCGTGGGGCCCCGCCGCTCCGCCCAGCCCCAGGCGCTCCATCAAGGCCGCCAGCTCTGGCAGAGGGTGAAAAGCCATTCCAGCCCTGCACTCCCCAGGTGGGCGGCTGCTGGGATTCAGGGCACTCCCTGCCCTGTAGCCTAGCTCAGGCCTCACCATCCAGCGTGATGTTGGAGTTCTCGCTGCTGTGCTGCCGGAACACGAAGTCCACGAAATACTGGGGGGTCGGCAGGGCGTGGAAGCAGGCGCCGCTCCTGACATGGTCCAGCAGGGCAGCCAGCACCGGGCCGGGGCTGCTGGGAGCCCCCACCCCTGCCGCCTCCCCCAGCAGCTGAGGCAGGTCCACACAGGCCTGGGGAGGAGCCGGCCTCAGTGTCTGAAGCAGCGCGGCCACGCTGGCCTCTCGCTCCGCAGTGCCCCGGTGCCCCCGGACTCCGCTGAACCCCAGGCACCGCAGCTGTCCCCTTCCCAGCCCCGCCTTGTCTGGGCTCTTCCTTGGAGCCCTGGGAGCTTTCTCAGCCCCGTCGAGGATCAGGGCCCTCTCGGGATGCCTGCAGCCCTGCCCGGCTCAGTGGTGAGTGTCCACCCCAGCCCAGGCTCCCCGAGCACCCAGAAAGGTGCTGAGGGCCAGCGCCACCCGAGTGGTCCCCCTTCTCTCAGTCCCTCTCGGACCCTCTTCCTCCCAGTGCCCCTGGGCGGCTGGCCTGGTGCCCACCTGCTGAGAAGCGGGCTGGCCAGCGGTGCGGGCTTGGATCTGCTGCAGCAGCCTGGTCAGGGCCGGGCTCAGGGCCTGAGGGCTCTCAAGCAGGACCAGGAGCTGGTCGGCACGGGCAGCCCAGCGGCCAGCCTGGACGTCGGCGCAGGTGCCCGCTGGATCGCTGAGGTAGAGGGCTGCGGCGGCACTGAGGCGGGCGATGTGCCTAGCCTCCAGGGCCTGGCCCAAGGGGGCCTCGGGCTGCTCAGGCCTGCCCAGAGCCAGGGCATCGTCCACAGACAGGCACTGTTGGCACAGACGGGAGGGTGGGGGCCACACACGAGGGCTGCCATCCTCCCGTCCCTCACACTGGTGCCCTCCACCGTCGGCTCGCTCACAGAACCCCGCCCTCCCGTGTGACAGGCACGCACACCCACGGAGCGTCCCCCACCCCAGGGAGGTTTCTGCTGGAACCATTGTCAATTTTGGGGTGGGGAGAGGGGGGTGCTGACGGGGTACGGGGGGCAGCCATGGGATCCCAGAGCCGTACCCAACCCCCAGGGAGCTCAGGGGGCTCTGAAAGGGAGCAAGGCCCCGCGTCAGTCAGGCCACCGCAAGGCCCGCCTCCTGGAGTTTGCCCGGGCCCTTTGCAGCCGGCCTTGGCCTCGGGGTGGAGCGGCGGGCTGTGGCTGGGGCCAAGCCATAGGACCCTTGGGGCTGTTACCTTTCCACATGGCCCATTGGCACAGTGCACACGGGCCGCCAGTGTATTTAACAGGTCGCCCAGCGCCACGCGGTCCAGAGTGCCCTGGCTCGAGGACAGCAGGGTCAGCAGACGAGCAGGGGGGTTCGCCGTCCCCGACGCCGCCAGCGCGGCCAGCACAATCAGCAGCGGCCCCAGTCCGGGCCGGCCCAGGAGTGCCATGCTGCAGCAGCCCGGTGCCTTGAGCTCAGGGTAGGCCGTGCTCGCCTGTGTGGCTGCGGGCCGCAGGGGCTGCCTGATGCTAGACTGGGGCTGGGCCGGGACCGCCCGCCCTGCGAGGCTCTCCAGGCATTTCCTGCGGGGCCCTGTGATTGGCTGCCAAGGCGTTGCCGCAGGTTAACCACTCCAGTGGCGCCGGGAGCCAGCACAGGAGATCCCACCCATGACAAGGTCATGAGGCGAGACCTGACAGGCAAGGCAGGTCAGGACTCCCTGGACCTGCTCGAGCATCTACCCCGAAACCAAAATCTGTCTGTCTACTATTTACTATATTATGCCTTTCACCAACTCTTCTGGCATTAGCAGGGGGCTGACCACCTTTCTCTGGAGAAAATCAACTTAGGGCTCTAGTTGATAAGTCACCTGGGCATGAAGGAAATATTTCAATTCAGACCCCTCTATCAGCATTCTAACTTGCGTGGCAGGTTTATCCATACTCTTAACTAACGCACGTGATTGTTCACAACCTCCCAACCATGAAAGGCAGGGGAACTTAAACATTCTGAAGTCCGAATAGGCATAGAGCCCTTCTGGGAGTAAAAAGTTATTAGAATAGTGCTGGTGAAGGACTTCATTGTTGAGCCAATGCTTCCTGCCAAGTTTCCATATCCCTTACCCATTGTGTACCTGGGAGTATATTACCTAATATAGTTGGTTCATTTCAGTTCAGTTCAGTCGCTCAGTCGTGTCCGACTCTTTGCGACCCCATGAATCGCAGCACGCCAGGCCTCCCTGTCCATCACCAACTCCCGGAGTTCACTCAGACTCACGTCCATCGAGTCACTGATGCCATCCAGCCATCTCGTCCTCTGTCGTCCCCTTCTCCTCCTGCCCCCAATCCCTCCCAGCATCAGAGTCTTTTCCAATGAGTCAACTCTTCGCATGAGGTGGCCAAAGTACTGGAGTTTCAGCTTTAGCATCATTTCTTCCAAAGAAATCCCAGGGCTGATCTCCTTCAGAATGGACTGGTTGGATCTCCTTGCAGTCCAAGGGACTCTCAAGAGTCTTTTCCAACACCATAGTTCAAAAGCATCGATTCTTCGGCGCTCAGCCTTCTTCACAGTCCAACTCTCACATCCATACATGACCACTGGAAAAACCATAGCCTTGACTAGACGGACCTTAGTCGGCAAAGTAACGTCTCTGCTTTTGAATATGCTATCTAGGTTGGTCTTAACTTTTCTTCCAAAGAGTAAGCGTCTTCTAATTTCATGGCTGCAGTCACCATCTGCAGTGATTTTGGAGCCCCCCAAAATAAAGTCTGACACTGTTTCCACTGTTTCCCCATCTATTTCCCATGAAGTGATGGGACCGGATGCCATGATCTTTTCGTTTTCTGACTGTTGAGCTTTAAGCCAACTTTTTCACTCTCCATTTTCACTTTCATCAAGAGGTTTTTTTAGTTCCTCTTCAGTTTCTGCCGTAAGGGTGGTGTCATCTGCATATCTGAGGTTATTGATATTTCTCGCGGCAATCTTGATCCCAGCCTGTGTTTCTTCCAGTCCAGCATTTCTCATGATGTACTCTGCATAGAAGTTAAATAAGCAGGGTGACAATACACAGCCTTGACGTACTCCTTTTCCTATTTGGAACCAGTCTGTTGTTCCATGTCCAGTTCTAACTGTTGCTTCCTGACCTGTATATATATTTCTCAAGGGGCAGGTCAGTTGGTCTGGTATTCCGATCTCTTTCAGAATTTTCCACAGTTTATTGTGATCCACACAGTCAAAGGCTTTGGCATAGTCAATAAAGCAGAAATAGATGTTTTACTGGAACTCTCTTGCTTTTTCCATGATCCAGCGGATGTTGGCAATTTGAGCTCTGCTTCCTCTGCCTTTTCTAAAACCAGCTTGAACATCAAGAAGTTCATGGTTCACGTATTGCTGAAGCCTGGCTTGGAGAATTTTGAGCATTACTTTACTAGCATGTGAGATGAGTGCAATTGTGCCGTAGTTTGAGCACTCTTTGGCATTGCCTTTCTTTGAGATTGGAATGAAAACTGACCTTTTCCAGGCCTGTGGCCATTGCTGAGTTTTCCAATTTGCTGGCATATTGAGTGCAGCACTTTGACAGCATCATCTTTCAGGATTTGAAATAGCTCAACTGGAATTCCATCACCTCCACTAGCTTTGTTCGTAGTGATGCTTTCTAAGGCCCACTTGACTTCACATTCCAGGATGTCTGGCTCTAGATGAGTGATCACACCATCGTGATTATCTGGGCCATGAAGCTCTTTTTTGTACAGTTCTTCTCTGTATTCTTGCCACCTGTTCTTAATATCTTCTGCTTCTGTTAGGTCCATACTATTTCTGTCCTTTATCGAGCCCATCTTTGCATGAAATGTTCCCTTGGTATCTCTAATTTTCTTGAAGAGGTCTCTAGTCTTTCCCATTCTGTTAGTTGGTATGTAGGAAAAATAAGTAGTAGGCTTTGTGTTAGCAACTTTAGACCTTTGAGTTAATAAATTCTTTCTTTGTTATAACCCACTGCACCTTTGCCCTATAGGAATGTAACTTTATTTAGTACTTTCTGATAGTGGCGCCAGATTTAGAAAAAACACTTTTAGAGAAAATAAGTGTTCTGGTTGTCTAACCTTTATCAGACAAAAAGGTCATAAAATGTTAACAGGTCTCCAGGCCAGAAGATGATGTAAATCACATAAGACCTTTGTATATGGAAAGGTATGCAGAAACACAAGAAGCACAAGCTGGAGTCAAGATTGCCAGGAGAAATATCAATAACCTCAGATATGCAGGTGACACCACCCTTATGGCAGAAACTGAAGAGGACTAAAAACCTCTTGATGAAAGTGAAACCGGAGAGTGAAAAGGTTGGCTTAAAGCTCAACATTCAGAAAACGAAAAGATCATGGCATCCGGTCCCATCACTTCATGGGAAATAGATGGGGAAACAGTGGAAACAGTGTCAGACTTTATTTTGGGGGGCTCCAAAATCACTGCAGATGGTGACTGCAGCCATGAAATTAGAAGACGCTTACTCTTTGGAAGAAAAGTTACGACCAACCTAGATAGCATATTCAAAAGCAGAGACGTTACTTTGCCGACGAAGGTCCGTCTAGTCAAGGCTATGGTTTTTCCAGTGGTCATGTATGGATGTGAGAGTTGGACTGTGAAGAAGGCTGAGCGCCGAAGAATCGATGCTTTTGAACTGTGGTGTTGGAGAAGACTCTTGAGAGTCCCTTGGACTGCAAGGAGATCCAACCAGTCCATTCTGAAGGAGATCAGCCCTGGGATTTCTTTGGAAGGAATGATGCTAAAGCTGAAACTCCAGTACTTTGGCCACCTCATGCGAAGTGTTGACTCATTGGAAAAGACTCTGATGCTGGGAGGGATTGGGGGCAGGAGGAGAAGGGGACGACAGAGGACGAGATGGATGGATGGCATCAGTGACTCGATGGACATGAGTCTGAGTGAACTCCGGGAGTTGGTGATGGACAGGGAGGCCTGGCGTGCTGCGATTCATGGGGTCGCAAAGAGTCGGACACGACTGAGCGACTGAACTGAACTGAACTGATGCAGAAAGAAAGCCTGGTTTCGATAAGGGTCAGAACTGCTGACCCTGCATGACTCTGCATCTTCCATTCCCCTCTATGTACATCCCAAGGTATAAAAGCTCTTTTTAAAAATAAAGTTACAGACCTGTTCCACCTAAGCTTGGTCTCCCTGTCTCTCTCTCTTGCCGACTCCGTTCACCCTGAGGGAACCCCTGGATCCTGCTGGGGCTGGACACCACCACAGTGGCAGTCCTCCCTGAGCCTGGGGCTGCTGTCCCAGGGTAAGGCCTGGGTCCCTGGGTGGATGGGCTTGGCTCACCCCTCTGCTTCTTCAAGGATCTTGTTATTGAACGCAAGTCTGTGTGCACGACACATGGTGACGTTGAAGCTTGCATCAGAGAAAGGTTTATTGTGGTGCCGAGCAAGAACAGGTGACTCATGTTCAAAATCCCTTAAATCTCTGGATGGCTTTGGGGGGAGTCTGCAATAGGCAGAATCTGGGGAGAGGGCTTTCTCATAATTGGTTGGTGGAGAGGTAGCGATGGTACCCTGGGCTCCCTTATTAGGCTGGGACCACCTTAGACCTGGCAGAAAAGCTTGAGACCCTGCCCCAAAGCTTTAGTTTGTCAACTGCCCCTCCTTGGTTTCTGTGTCCCGCCCTTCCCAGATTAGCAACTATTTGAACCTGACCTTTGGGATTCAGGGGCTTCCCTGGTGGCTCAGATGGCAAAGCATCTGCCTGCAATGAGGGAGACCTGGATTCTGTTTCTGGGTCGGGAAGATCCCCTGGAGAAGGAAATGGCAATCTACTCCAGCACTCTTGCCTGGAAAATCCCATGGACGGAGGAGCCTGATAGGCTACAGCCCATGGGGTCCCAAAGAGTCGGAGACGACTGAGCGACTTCACTTTCACTTCTTTCACTTTGCAATTCAGGAGAGGTCTTAGGGGACTGAAGGAAGCCTGTTTCCTACAAGGAGAAATGGAGGACCTGGAAAGGATTTTACTGGGAAGGGCCCTAGAGGGTGCACTCTCCCCGCCCCCCCCCGCCCTTTTTAGCTTCTCAATCTTGAGAACAGGTGTTGGACAAAAAAGGGAATGACATTTTGTGTAGAGAGGTTAAGCATAGACTTGGCAGAGGAACTTGCTTTTACGGGGCCTCGGTTTCTGTCCGGGTTGGCTTCCCCTGGCCTTCTCGCTAGGGGCTGCCTGCAAGCCAAGGGCATGTGGGGCACAAGTTCCAGGAGACCACGGGGCTGTCCCCGACCCCACCGGAGAGCTCCAGCACAACTCTGCCCCCCTCCCCACCCCCCCTACCACCGCAGCATCTTACCACTCAAGGCAGCTCAGACACCACGCACAGCCCTGGCTGGGGTGGGGTGTGGGTCCTGAGCTGTGTTGGAATTCTCAGGGTGGACTTGCTGGGACTGTGTGCGGAAAGCAGGAGAGACTGCATCCTGAGGCCTGTCATCCATCTTAAAGACAGGATGTGACCTGGGCCTGAGCCCTGCCCGAGAGTGAGGAAACCGATGCTAGGGAAAACCAGGTTTCCTGGAGGCTTCCCTCCCTACAGGTGACAAACGGAGATTGTAGTTGAGGCCAGGCTGCCTGTTAGGTTAACCATGGAGACATCCCCCCTTGATGTATACTCATTGTTCCCCCCTTTAGTCTTAATTGTTTGTTCTCCTAGCACCTACTTGTTGTAAAACTCAATCATATGCAACAAAGAGGTTGCTAACATGTAAGCAGTCACATAGTGGGGGGTATGAAATGGGGCCTCTCAGAAACATCATGCCCCTTGTTAGGAACTGATCCCCGTTGGACCCGCTGGCGTAATAAACTGTACTCCACTGTCTTGAGTGTCCTCTGAGGTGTGTTTTTGACTCCGGATTCCGGAACAGAATCAGGGAACTGAGATGAGGTGCTGAGTCACACTCCCTCTCCGGCCTCCAGGGAAAATCCCCAGGAAATGGCCAAAGTGCCACATAAACAGAAGGGAGCAGGAGCCAGGCTTCTGCCCTGGGCACTGGGCACTCCACCTGGGAAGGGGCTTGGGGGTGGGGAGAAGTGCGGCTCCCAGCCCTGCCCCTCCCTGCGGGCTCTCACTCTGGCCTTTGAACCCCTAGGCCTTATCTCTGCCTAGTTGGCAATCTGGGGAAAGGGGCAGACCGTGGGGAGACATTCACCTCCACCCAGGCAGGTCTCAGGGCAGCCTTGCCTTCTAGAGGGAGTGTTTAGGTGGCCCCTGGCATACCTGATTGGACAGACCCCTCTGTGGGGTGTGGTTGGGGTGGGGGAGGAGAAGCTCCAAGAGAGCTGAGAGCCCAGGCCTCGGGACTCTGTCCCAGGGGCCCCTGCCGCCCGGGGCAGGGCACCTTGCCAACAGGAGCCATGGGCTGAGTTCAGGCGCAGTCCTGCCCCTCCCTCACCGCAGGGTGACCTTGGTGGGCCCTGAGGGGGTATGGGGAAGTGGCGGACTTGGAAAGAGCCTGAGGGTTCCTGGACCCCTGGGTCAATTAGGAAGGAAGCTGGAAAGATTCAGGCCCCCCTCACAGAGTTGTGAAGTCCACGGGCTCAAACTATCCCTTTTCCTCTCCCACCTTGCCACGGCCATTGGGCCGGCCGGAGCTGAGCCACCTCATCCTGCACTCTTCGGGCCTGGAGAGCTTCCGGGAAGAGGTCTCAGCGTAGATGTCTGGTCAGCCCCCCAGGTCCGGTGCGCAGGCCTGACCCCACCGGCAGGCCGCCGGGCCTCAGCGCCCCTCTGTGTGGGCCCACGTTTCCCTGCTTCATGTTTGCCCCAGCCCCGCCTTCCTAGCCCAGGGCTGCCAGAGCATGTCAGCAGCTTCCCTGAACACCGGCCTGTCCCCCCCTACCCACTGCTGGGCAGACCCCCAGATCCCTCCTGCATCAGCCCATCCAGCAAGCACCAGCCGCCGTTGTTCACTGCATGATATTCACAGCAGCCCTAGAGCCCATCCCTGGATGGAGATGAAATGGCTCTAGACGTTTTTAAAATGTGGTCTGGATCATCATTCTCCATCTTTGGCTGCAAAGAATATAATCAATCTGATTTCGGTGTTGACCATCTGGTGATGTCCATGTGTAGAGTCTTCCCTTGTGTTGTTGGAAGAGGGTGTTTGCTATGAACAGTGCGTTCTCTTGGCAAAACTCTATTAGCCTTTGCCCTGCTTCATTCCGCATTCCAAGGCCAAATTTGCCTGTTACTCCAGGTGTTTCTTGACTTCCGACTTTTGCATTCCAGTCCCCTATAATGAAAAGGACATCTTTTGGGGTGTTAGTTCTAAAAGGTCTTGTAGGTCTTCACAGAACTGTTCAACTTCAGCTTCTTCAGCATTACTGGTCAGGGCATAGACTTGGATTACTGTGATATTGAATGGTTTGCCTTGGAAACAGAGCATTCTGTCATGTTTGAGATTGCATCCAAGTACTGCATTTTGGAATCTTCAATTGACCATGATGGCTACTCCATTTCTTCTAAGGGATTCTTGCCCACAGTAGTAGATCTAATGGTCATCTGAGTTAAATTCACCCATTCCAGTACATTTTAGTTCGCTGATTCCTAAAATGTCAACATTCACTCTTGCCATCTCGTTTGACCACTTCCAGTTTGCATGATTCGTGGACCTAACATTCCAGGTTCCTATGTTAACAAGACCAGGAGCTGACTATGGCTCAGATCATCAACTCCTTATTGCCAAATTCAGACTTAAAATGAAGAAACTGGGGAAAACCACTGGACAATTCAGGTATGACCTAAATCAAATCCTTTACGATTTTACAGTGGAAGTGAGAAGTAGATTTAAGGGACTAGATCTGATAGATAGAGTGCCTGATGAACTATGGACAGAGGTTCATGACCTTGTACAGGAGACAGGGATCAAGACCATCCCCAAGAAAAAGAAATGCAAAATAGCAAAATGGCTGTCTGAGGAGGCCTTAAAAATGGCTGTGAAAAGAAGAGAAGCAAAAAGTAAAGGAGAAAAGGATAGATATACCCATTTGAATGCAGCGTTCTAAAGAACAGCAGGGTGAAATAAGAAAGCCTTCCTCAGTGACCAGTGCAAAGAAATAGAGGAAAACAATAGAATGGGAAAGACTAGAGAGCTCTTCAAGAAAATTAGAGATACCAAGGGAACATTTCATGCAAAGATGGGCTCAATAAAGGACAGGAATGCTATGGACCTAACAGTAGCAGAAAATATTAAGAAGAGGTGGCAAGAATACACAGAACTACACAAAACAGATCTTCATGACCCAGATAATCATGATGGTGTGATCTAGAGCCAGACATCCTGGAATGTGAAGTCAAGTGGGCCTTAGGAGACTTCACTACGAACAAAGCTAGTGGAGGTGATGGAATTCCAGTTGAGCTATTTCAAATCCTAAAAGTTGATGCTGTGAAAGTGCTGCACTCTATATGCCAGCAAATTTGGAAAACTCAGCAGTGGCCACAGGACTGGAAAAGATGAGTTTTCATTCCAATCCCAAAGAAAGGTAATGCCAAAGAATGCTCAAGTGAGTGAGTGAGTGAAAGTCGCTCAGTCGTGTACGACTCTTTGCAACCTGGACTATACAGTCCATGGAATTCTCCAGGCCAGAATACTGGAGTGGGTTGCCTTTTCCTTCTCCAAAGAATGCTCAAAGTACTGCACAATTGCACTCATCTCATACCCTAGTTATGTTCAAAATTCTCCAAGCCAGGCTTCAACAATATGTGAACCGTGAATTTCCAGATGTTCGAGCTGGATTTAGAAAAGTTACAGGAACCAGAGATCAGATCGCCAACATCCGCTGAATCATTCAAAAAGCAAGAGAGTTCCAGAAAAACATCTAGTTCTGCTTTACTGACTATGCCAAAGAGTTGACTGTGTGGAGCACAACAAACTGTGGAAAATTCTGAAAGAGATAGGAATACCAGACCAACTGACCTGACCCTTGAGAAATATATATGCACGTCAGGAAGCAACAGTTAGAACTGGACATGGAACAACAGACTGGTTCCAAATAGGAAAAGGAGTATGTCAAGGCTGTCTATTGACACTCTGCTTGTTTAACTTACATGGAGTACATCATGAGAAACACTGGGCTGGAGGAAGCACAAGCTGGGATCAAGATTGCTGGGAGAAATATCAATAACCTCAGATATGCAGATGACACCGCCCTTATGGCAGAAAGTGAAGAACTAAAGAACCCCTTGATGAAAGTCAAAGAGGACAGTGAAAAAGTTGGCTTAAAGCTCAACAGTTACTCAAAGTAAGATCATAGCATCCAGTCCCATATCTTCATGGCAAATAGATGGGGAAACAGTGACAGACTTTATTTCAGTGGCAGACTTTATTTTTTTGGACTCCAAAATCACTGCAGATGGTGACTGCAGCCATGAAATTAAAAGACACTTACTGCTTGGAAGAAGTTATGACCAAACTAGACAGGATATTAAAAAGCAGAGACATTACTTTGCCAGCAAAGGTCCATTTAGTCAAAGCTATGGTTTTTCCAGTAGTCATGTATGAATATAAGAGTTGGACTACAAAGAAAGCTGAGCGCCGAATTGATGCTTTTGAACTGTGGTGTTGGAGAAGACTCTTGAGAGTCCCTTGGACTGCAAGGAGATCCAACCAGTCCATCCTAAAGGAGATCAGTCCTGAATATTCATCTGAGGCTGAAATTCCAATACTTTGGCCACCTGTTTGCGATGGACTGACTCATCGGAAAAGATCCTCATGCTGGTAAAGATTGAAGGCAGGTGGAGAAGGGGACGACGGAGGACGAGATGGTTGTATGGCATCACCAACTCAATGGACATGAGTTTGAGTAAACTCTGGGAGTTGGTGATGCACAAGGAGGCAGGGATGAAGTCTGTGGACTTAAAAAAAAAAAAAGTACAACTGAAGAATTGTGAGTTAAGTTTTATTTGGATCAAAATGAGGACTGCAGCCCAGGAGGCAGCATCTCAGCTCTGAGAAACTGCTCCGAAGTGGCAGTGGGGGAAAGTCAATATGTAAGGTTTTGGCGAAGGGGGAGTTCAATACCATGAAGCACTCATTTTGCAAAAGGTTTTTTGTTAGTCATGAGGATCTGATGTCACCATGAAGGGATTCATTTAGTGCTTCTTTAGATGGGAGGAGATGCAAGGATTGAGATAATAAAATCTGTTCATAAAAACATCCAACTATCTAAAGACCAGTCCCACCAGATTCCCTGGAGCACACAGTGCCTCTCTCCACGCTGGGGGTGTTGAAGGTCAGCAGCTATAGCAGCATGGGGTTCAGTCTCCATAGAGGCAGATGGCAAATGCCTTTATTATTCAGTCGCTGGCAATGCTCTTGGTGAGTGCCAATTGTAGTCAACAAGTCCATGGGGTCGCAGAGAGTCAGACACGAAAGAGTGACAAAACTGAACTGACTCGTCACACTTAAAGGTCTCTATAGTTTTCAGAATCCAGAATGGTAGGTGGAGGTGGCAGGAGTAGTGGGGGGCCTGTGAGAAGGGTTCTGGAGATGGGTGGAGGCAATGAGACCCCAAGGACCCTCCCTGGCCCTCTGCCCCTTGGGCTCCCTAGACAGCAGGGTTTTGGGGCTAAGCCCCTCCCACTCTCTCAAGGTCACTGGGAGGAGCCCCGAAGGCCAAAGGAGCCTCGGGCCTCCCCAGACTTAAGCCCGAGTGCAGTCCCCGAGTTCTCTCCCCACTGCTGTCTCTGGACCAGCAGCAGAGACTGTGGGCACCACACACAGCACAGTCCACACTCAAGTCAGCCCCCAGCTGCCACCCTGCTCTCACACGAGACACACACACACACACGTGAACTCTGCTCCCCTCAGCACACATACACAGCTTTGAGAGCCTCATTGGCATCCAGGACTCCTGGGCACAATCCTAAGCCTTCACCGGCCAGTCCCCACCCCACCTGTCTTCATGCACCCCTCTCCTCCTTTTCCAGCAACGCCACTCATTCCCCTCATCCTCTGCTCTTGCTCAGTCCATAGAAGCGCACCTCCTCACTGCCCCCTCGAAACACCACACTTTACCTTGTTGCCTTTAGAAGCCAGATACGAAGAACCACCACTAAAAAAATGGTACAGTGAAACTGGCTTGTCCCTCGTCCCAAAGCCATAGCTGCTGAGACGAACCCACCTTGGCACCCAGAGCCTTGGTCTCTGGTTTGCTGCTGTCTGCCTGAAGGGAGTGGATGTGAACAGCACAGGCCCGAGGCCCAGGAGCGGGCACAGGGAGCAGGGGGTGGGGAAGCGAGGCCAGTCCAGGGGTTCCGAGCTGTCCACTTTCTCTGCTCCTGGGTCAGGACTGCCCTTGGCAGCTGTCAGCTGAGACTCCAGTGAGCCCTGCGCGAGGATGGGTCCTGCTGCAAAGGCGTGAGCCTGCCCCAGCTGCCCGTCTCCAGGGCCGGGAGATGCTCGTGGGGCTGTGGCCAGACCACCAAGCCCAGGCAGCACAGCCTCCTGCTCTCAGACTGGGGGTGGCTGTGGCCGGCAGGTTTAGTCACCCCTGCCTGTTTGTCAGACTGTGCCCACCAGGGAGGCCAATGCCTGCTCCCAGGGCTGAGAGGACAGACAGGGAAGGGCTGGAGGGGGAGGAGTGCCCTCAGCAGCAGAGAGATCAGAAAACAGCTTTATTGGGAATAGGGGACTCCAGACGCCATGAAGAGACCCAGACGGGTGTTCGTGGAAAGCAGGTGTCCGGGGAAGCAGGAACCATGGCGGAAGGCGGGCCTGGGGGGCCAGGGCTCAGGCGTGCAGGAAGCGGTTGAAGGCGTTGTAGGCCGACTCCAGGTCGAAGAGCATCTGGCGCACCTGGGAGTCATCCAGCTCATCGGAGGCCGACATGCCACTCAGGGTCTGCAGCCTGCGGGGCACAGGGTGCAGCGCCTGCGTGTGGTGTTGGTGGAGGGGGAGGGCTCTGGGGCTGGGGTGTGTGTGTGTAAGGCTATGGGGCTTGGAGGAGGGGCTGTGTCTGGGGGGGAGGGCTACAGCGCTTCTGTGCGTGTGCAGTGGTGGACAGGGAGGGCTATGGGGCTGCAGTGTGTGTGTGTTTATATATATGTGTGTTTGTGTATGTATATGTGTGTGTGTGGAGGGAGGGACTATGGGGCCAGAGCATGCGTGCATGGGTGTGTGTGTAGCTATAGACCCAGGTGGTGTGTGCGCAGGGGAGGGGACTGGGGCTAGGGGTGGGGGGTAGGCAGGGTTGGGGGCCCTGGCAAGCGACAGGTACTCACCACTGGCTGACTGTCTGGCGGCCCTCGAAGTCCGGGGGCAGGTGGCTCATGCGGTGCATGGTCTCCATCAGCTCCCGCAGGTCAGGCTGGATCTAAGGGAACAGTGCCCGGTGAGACCCGCCCCCGAGCCTGGCTCCTCAGAACGCCCCCCTTCCCCCTTCCCCCTGCCCAGGGCCGCACCTCGTCCATGGCTCGGATCTCCAGGCGCAGCTTGTCCATCACCGTGATAAAGAGCTGGGAGCGAGTGTGTGTACGTGTGATTTCCTGCACCCCCGGCTCAGAACCCCGACACCCTGGTTCCTCTGTAGAGACGGGCCTGGGGCTGCCCCACCCCGTCCCTTGCTCGCCTTCGCTGGAGGGTCACATGGGCCTACCCCTGCACCCATTCCTGCAGCCAGAGGGCTACTGGGTAGGAATGCAGGACACGTCCCACGTAGGCCTGTGACGGGGCGGGGCCTTGGAGCGGACCCCCAGCCCCTGCCCTGGAGGACCCCCCGGCGGTTCAGCACATGTGCACAGGGCCCGCACCGAGACCACGTCGGCGATGCAGCGGTTCAGGTTGCCTTTGTCGTCCTTGATGGTGATGGGCCGGTCCTCCTTGATCCTCTCCATGGCCAGCGGGCAGTCCAGCTAAGGGAGGGATCATGGCTGGGCCTCACAGGGCAGCCCGGCCGCAGCCCTGGGCCCCTACACCTGCCCTCGTCCCTCAGGGTGAAGGAGTTGCTCACTCACTCGAAACTTGCGGCAGAATTCATCAATGGAGCTGATTTCTGAGCCCTGGACCTGCCGGAAGGCCGCCTTATACTGGACCAGGAGTCGGGAGCAGGCTGCGGTGTACCTGGAGGAAGAGGCCAGTCTGCTGCCGGCTGTGTCAGGCCAGCGCCTCTGGGTCCCTTCTGCTTATCCTCTGCCCTTCCAGACATGGGGCAGCTCGCATGGACAAGACGTGAAGGGCCAGAGACCGGCCATGGGGGCGGAGGCTTCCTCATGAAGCTTTGAAAGGTGCAGGGGGTGCGGTGGGGGTGTTATGCCTAAAATATGGCTGCCACAGAGGACCAGCCTGGACTTTGCAAGTTGGCCCCGCAGGTCCCAGCTAGGTCCCTGAGCCTGTTTCCTGGGCTGTGTCGGCTGTACCCCTACACGGACAGCTCACAGTGCTGCTGCGGGGCACAAACGCACTAGACAAAGGCCCCACATACCTCCGGGCTGCCAGGCCTGGCCAGTGGCTCCCCATGGACTGACTGCCCAAACCCCCAGGTCCCCTTCAAAGTGTTCTCACCGATGAAGCCCCAGGGAGTGGAGCGGGGGCAGAACCCTGGAGACAGCTGGGTGCAGTCACGCCCACGCGGGCACTGCCCCCGGACTGCCCACCCTCCCTCCCCACTGAGCACCTGGCCCCGGAGGCCAGAGCTGAGCTTCCGAGGGTGGGCCAGTGCGGCAGGGAGGCGGGCTCTCACTCGTTGGGGGTGACGCAGTCCTTGATGTACGCCTTCTCCAGGGCCTGCATCGTCTTCACCACCGCAAACAGCTCCGCCATGTTGTCGTACCTGAGGGGGCGCAGACTTCAGGTGTGGCTGCCCAGGCAGGAAGCTGAGGGTCTGAGCACACCTCCCAGCCCTGCCTGGGTGCCACTGAGGCGGAGCTCCTGGTCTGGCCACCTCCTCACCCTACCCCGAGCAGAGGCTTCTGGGGACCTGTTTCCCTGGGAAGACCCCCATGGTGGGGGAGGCAGGCAGCCTGGGGGCTGGACTCACTTCTCCCGCTCACGGGCGTTCTTGTACAGCTTCACTTCCTGTCGGGAGACCGGGCGGAGGGTTGGCCAGCAGCACCAGTGAGGCTGCGGGACCCCAGTGAGGACCACGCAGACGAGAACCACAGTTGATGTGGCCAGGAGGGTGCCCACCACTCACCTCATACAGCTCCGGCTTGTTTCCAGGGGCTGCGACAGAACAGGCAGAGTGGAAAGTCACCCCAGTGAGCCTGGCCACCACCCTGGCCCCAGGAACTTCAGACCCAGCCCCCCTCAGTCTCCAGGGGACCCAAGCAGAGGACAGGCCCCCCTCACTCTGCGGGGGACCCGAGCAGAGCACAGGCCTCTGGGTCCAGGGGCTGCATGCCAGGCCTGGTGCCCCATTCCACCCGTTGCTCAGCTACTGCCCCACAGCTGAGCGACCACAACTTGCTTATGATGTGGTTGTGGGCACACAATGTCTGTCACATGCTTTGCAACCATCCCCCTGGCTTGGGGACTCCGGGATACTTGAGACACCCTGAAGTCCCACCACACTACAGCTGTCATCTCTGCATCCAGCTGACCTCACTTGGAGGAGGTCTTTAGGCCCCTGGCTACCCCCTGGGACCTTGTTGTGTCGGACCTTGTAGCCTGCCGGCAACCCCTGGCCTCTGCAGGTTGAAAGCCTCTGCCCTCTGGGTCCCTGGGCCCAGCATGGGCCATACTTGCCTCCCATGCCAGGAGTGGCTGGGATCCCGTGAAACATCCTGCCAGCTCTGAGTCAGGTGACCGGGAGAGAGAGGAAGATGCTGCAGCCACTGGAGGAGTGACCTGGGGAACAGAACACACGACACAGCCTCTTAAAAGACAATCCCGAGTATGTCTTCGCACAAGGATAAATTTGGAGGAGCAGACCACCGGGGGATGGGGTGAACTTTCTGAATGAGGACAGTCTAGGGGATGACAGAGGCGGGGGGGGGCGGGTATGTGTGTGGGGGGGTGGTTTGTCAAAGGAGGCACCACTCACAGGTCAAGAGGAGTCTGGGCTTATCCTGGCGCAGCGAACTGGAGTCACTGGACGATTGGGGACAAGTCCTCGGGGACCCAGATGGGCAGTGAGCTCAGCAGACAGTGGAAGCAGGAGCCCTGCCCACTTGAGAAGCTGATGCAGTGGCTGGGGCCAGGTTCAGACGTGCTTTGGAGATGGACCCACCAGGTGCAACGGAGAACTTAAAAATGGGTAAAAATTAAAAAGCACTCAAGAACGACATCCTTATTTTCGGACCAAAGGCACCATGACCGTCAGATAAGCTGACACGGAGAAGGTAAACAAAGTAGGTGTGGAGAGTAGGTGGATGTACTACGATTTGAACGTGTGGGCTTTGAGAAGCTCCGCAGGCTCCAAGGACGCTGCAGAGGCGCCTGGAGGTCAGGGGAGAGGCTCGGACGGGCAGGCTGAGACTGTGGCACTGAGCGGGTGGGTGGCGCCCCACAGGAAATGGCTGAGGGTGAACCAAGGTAACGAGAAGACAGTCCGTGCTGAGCTCCGGGACCCGGCGCGGAAGGAGTGCAGCGGAAAGGCGGGATGAGGCCTGGGAGACGAGGCTGTGAGTTCAGCAGGGCGCGGCGGGGGCGGGGCAGGGACACGGAGACTGCTCAGCAACCGTGAGGGATGGGACGGCCAGGAACAATCAGGGGCTCGGCTGTGGCCCACGCAGCCACGAAAGGGGAGGCCCGCGGCCACACGCTGAGTATCGTCACCCTGCTCGAGCAGGGGCGGCGAGCTCCCAGAGAAAGCCCAGCGAGCGCCGGGCGCGCAGGCCCGGGAGACGGCCTCAGAGCCCCGGACGGACCCAGGAGACCCGGGGGCCCGGGACACAGAACTCCGAGAGGGGACCGAGGAGCAGGGACGCAGAAGACCCTACGCGGCGTGGCGAAGACCGTGGGTTTTCGTCAGACCGCCTTTCCACCCGTCCCCGCCCCGGAGTACCTGGACCGCCTCGCAGGTCCCAGCGACGGCGCGAGGGCGGGGCGCGCCTGACGTCTGCTCCCGCGCCTGCGCGCCAGGCCCCTCCGCCTGCGCCTGCGCCAGGCACCGCCGTCTGCGCCTGCGCGCTGACTACGCCCCGCCCCCTGAGGGCTGAGGCTGCGGGTGAGTCTGTCCTTGGGAGGGAGGGAAGGTAGGTGCGGATAGGTGGCTTTGCGTTCCGCTGGAGGGCCTCTAAGCGGCCAGCTCTGCCCTTGAAACCGCCCCACAGGGTTAACAGAAACTGGTAACAGAAACCTTAGAGCTTGTCTTACCGCTTGTTAAGAACCCCGCGGTAAACAAGGCCCTACTGTATAGCGTGGGGAATTATATTCAGTTTCTTGTAATAACCTATAATGGAAAAGAATCTGAAAAATAACGCGTGCATACACACATATAAGAAACTGAAGTAACACTGCAAGTTAACTGTGTGAAGGTTTGCTGCCCTTCGGACTATACAGCCCATGGAATTTTCTGGGCCAGAATACTGGAGTGGGTAGCCCTTCCCTCAGGCCTTCCATTTGTAACCTGTCTTCACGGATCGAGCTTGCTTTAATTGTTGATACAAAAGCTTGCATGTACGACGCTAAAACTGGCCCTGCTCCGGGGTCCAGCGAATGACCTCTTGCCTTCAGAGCTCCACCCCATCAAGTGCTACCATTTTTAACGTGTCCCATGAAGAAGCAAGTAATTCAGATGTGCCTCTGCAGAACAGATGATCTCACCTCTTCCCTGCCTCCAAGGTTCTCTCCCCACACCTAAAATCATCCTGCTTTTTGCGGGGGGGCACTGAGGCTTGTGGGATCTTAGTTCCCCTACCAGGGATCGAACCTAGGCCATTGGCAGTGAAAGTGCAGAGTCCTAATCACTGGACCACCAGAGAATTCCCCCAACATGCTTCTTTATACTGTAATGTCGCAAGCCCCTCGTCTTTGAGGAAGCAAATATGAGACCTGTCCTCCCATCACCTCACTTGGCTGCCTTGTGAATAAATCCTTCCTCTGCTGCAAACCTTGTTGTCTCTGGGTTTTGCTCGCTGTTTCCTGGGCAGACGAACCTGCTCCAGTAACATCCTCAATTTCTGTGGGCTCTAAGCTTTACAACCCTGCCTTCCACCTCCCACTTGCCTTCCAAGGAGCAGCAGCAGAGACGGGTGGAAGCAGCAGTGGCTTCTTTATTAGAGGCCTAGGGAGGGCACACCATGGGGCTGGCCAGTCAGAGGTGCCTGAAGAAGAGCTTGGGGCCCTGGTCCAGGGTGCACACTCTGGGGCCCAGCTGGCTGGGCAACAGCTGGTGCAGGGCATCCCGGTCCTCAGCGGAGAGACGTCTGGTGCACAGCTGCAGCTCCTGCAGCTGTGCCACAACCCTGTCCCAGAGGTCCAGGCCCAGGGGGCCCTGGACAGCACAGCCTGCAGAGGGGAGGCAGAAGTCAGCATTGGGGAGCTGCTCCTGGCAGGATGCAGCAGGAGGAGCCCCGCGGGAGCCAGTGGGGTTGCCTCGGGTCTCACAGAACTTTTTTCTTTACCAGCGTTGCCCTAGGGACGACACGCACTTCCCCTGAGGCCCCGACGGCTGCAGTGAGGGGCATAAGCAAAGCCCAGAAGAGGCCAAATCACTCTCAGGGATGGAGGGTGTTCTCCCAGAGGCTGCCTAGGACCGCAGACCCCTCCCACAGCCAGTGGTCAGGCAGGAGGGAAGTCAGCTATAGGACACCGTATTCACATCTGTGCCTCTGACAGTGTCTCATGATATCTCTGTCTGTAAGGTGGACCTAGCATGGCTTCTTGGGAGTCTCAGGACACTGAACTGCCAATGCTCAATCCTCAGAGACCACAGAATACCCAGCAGGGGGCGTGGTGAGAGCCTGCAGGTGCCAGGAAGCCAGATGTGTGGGTAGAGGCCCAACAGCTGAGTGAGGGGTAGGTCGCCTACCAGCCTGCCTTCAGGAGGCTCTTCCTGGAGGAAGCAGCCTGGCCCTGTGGGGCAGGGGGCAAGCAGCAGGAGGAACCCAGGGGTCCCCAGTGTGCACAGCCACTCCCAGCCCTGGTTCTCCTGGAGGGCTAAGTCTGGTCTGCCCTGCCCCCAGCCCCAGCAGGATGCACCAGTTCACCCAATACACCTCCCTGGGGTTGTTCTTAAGACGGGGTCCTGCAACAGGTGTGGCCACTGAACCACCTAAGTCAGGCCACAGGCCTAGATGGTACGGTTAGGGCATCCTGGCCAGAAGCAGGAGGGTCCCTCGGAGGCAGGTATTGCCACTCTAGGCTGACCTCCCCTCCCTCCCTCTGGACAGTAGGAATGAAAAAGTCCCTGTGGCAGTGGGTCCCCCAGCCATGGTCTTGAGGGTCAGGCTGACCAGGCTGGAGGCAGAGGCCTACGCTCCTCCCGCCCTGCAGTTTGGGGGGTGGGGCTTGTACCTGCCTCTGGGCATGCTGGGCACTGTCCTCCACTTGAGCACCCAGGGGCCCCAGCTCCACCCTGCAGCCTAGCTAGTGGCAGGACGGCCCCTTAAGAGGAGGCACCTGAGCCTCAGGCAGGTCCCCGAGCAGGGGCTGTGTCACCAGCTCTAGTTGGGCAGCTGCAGCCACCACACCCAGAGCTCACCTGACAGGCCCAGGAAGCTGAGGCCTTGGGGCCGCTTTTGGAGGGTAGACAGGAGCTCCTCCAGGCCAGCACTGCTGACCTCAGGGTTGGCAGACAGGTCCAGCGAGACCAGTGAGGGGCAGAGAGGGAGACATCTGAGACAGGGCGGAAACCTGGGGGTCAGTTTCCATCATGAGGGGAAGCTGCCCCAGGTGACACCAGACACTCCTGAGAGCCACTGAAGCTTGAGGCCACGGAGCAGTGGCCCTGGCATGGGCCGTGGCATACGGGTGACAGGAGAGGACCCAGCAGAGGGATGTGAGAGCCCAAGGGAGGCAGGTTGTGAGGCCCCAGCCTCCCCAGGCGCCCAGCTATGAGACCAGACCCCAGCACAGTGGTGATGTTACCTGCTCAGAGCTCTCACGTCTTTGTTGCCCAGGTGGTTTGCCGATAGGCTCAGGTGCTCCAGGACACAGCCTTCCTAGACAACGGAGGGGGACACCTGCCCTCCCTGCCTCCCAGTAGAGGCCCTGCACCCAGGGCGCCAGACACCGCTCCCATCCCTTGAGAATGATGGAGTGAAGCCTGCCTGACCCCCGAAGCCAGAGGGGAGGGCGTCCCCCCAAGTCTGCAGGTCAGAAGGAAATACTTCTACCCAGAGGAGTGGGTCATACTTGGCACACCACGACGTGATCTCAGGAGACCCGCGCCACCCAGGTGCCTTTCCTGCTGGCCAGGACCTCGGAACCCGAGGCAAGCGGGTCCATAGAAAGCGTTCCCCACCCCTGTTCTCTCCCAACTTGCACCCTCTCCCAGCTCCCCCACCCCCAGTCCTGGGGGTCAAGGTGCCTCTGGCTTAGTGCCCCCCTTGAATGCGTACCTGGCTCAGGTAGCGAACCACGGGCTCCGTGAGGCCTAGGTCGCTCTTGCCAGTGGCCACAGAGCCCAGCTCCAGGCGCAGGAGACTGTGGGCTGGCAGGCTCCCCAGGACCTGGCCCAGGGCAGTGGGGCCCAGGCCGTTGTAGGACAGGGACAGTGTCTTCAGGCACTTGGTGTCTATATGAAGGCCAGAACCTCCATCAGGCTCCTCCCTCCCCCAGGCCTTGGCCCAGAGCCTTCGTGACCCTCGGGAGGCTGTCATTGTCTCCGAGGTTCTATGCACTGGGGTCTCTGGCCGAGGGTCTCACGCTGGGAAGGGGGCAGCACCAGACTCCTGAGCTCAGTTTCTTCCCACCACTTCTGGGTACCCGACCTGTCCCTACTCATGACAGGGTGGCCCCAAGACTGGGACACCCACACATGGTGGGGCAGAGGTGGGTGGGGGCGTTCCATCTACCACCCAAGTTCCAGCCCCTCCTCCCCTCTGCTACGCTCCCAGCTCTGAGCCCCACTTCCTAGCTCAGGCCTCTGTGGAAAACCTCCTGGAGGATGCCCAGTTTCCTGCCTCTCGGTGCTGGGACTGCGGGTAGAATTGTCTCCCTCAAACAGAATGCTCAGAGCTGGGGAGCAACAGGGCTGGGCCTGCAGTGTAGCTGGGACTGGGTCTAGGTCCTGGGGAGCTGCCCAGGCCAGGCAAGCCATGCCTATGTCCACCCACATGCTCCCGAGAGTCGAGCTGGTGCCCTGGTTCGAGGCTCTCTGAATCCCTGGGACCGGGGAGTGGACGTGCCGGTAGCTCACCTTGAAAGGCGCTGCCCAGGGTCGCCTGATGGCTCAGGAAGAAGCTGGGGCCAAAGCCACAGGCCTGGAGGTGCAGGGTGCAAAGCACGGGGCAGGCCCGCAGGACGGAGGCCAAGGCCTGGCCACAGCCATCCCCGAGGGGGTTCATGCTCAAGTCCAGCTCTTCCAAGTTCTGTGGGAGACACAGGGCCCCCAGAGGGTCTGGTGTTCGCCACCTGGATCTGGGCGCCAGCCAGTGCTCTCAACCGCACCTCCCCACCAGGGATGGGCTAGATGTGGACACTCAGATGCTGCTGTTCCCCATACCTCTTACCTGCAAGGTGGTCTGCCCCAGGAGGCCCGCAGCAAGCTGGCGGAGGCCTTCAGGGCCCAGGTGGTTAGAGGACAGGTCAAGGAGGGTCAGGCCGGGCACGGTGTCCAGGGTCGCCAGCAGCTCAGCAACACACCCATCCCCCAGCCGGTTCCCGGCCAGGCGAAGCTCCCGGAGTGCCGAATGCAGCTTCAGGGCCCGCAGCAGCGGTGTAAGCTGGGCCTGGCACAGTGCCAGGGAGCAGGCGCTGAATGTTGGGGCTGAGCCCTGGTGCTCCATGACCTGCAGCACCTGCTGCTGCTCCCCTGAGGAGGGACGTGGTGGCCAGTCAGGCGGCACCCCGCCCCCCACTCCAGCATGAGCTTCAGGGCAGCTCCCAGGGCCCTGAGGCATGCTGCAGAGCCAGGGTGGGTGGTGCTGACCCACCTCCAGATGGAGCCACCTCCTGCCCCCACTACTACATGCTAGGGGGCCACTAGGTAGGGGAGAAAACCCTGAGGCCAGGTGTGGGGGTGGGGGACCCTGGTCAATGCCTGGGGTCCTAGGACTGAAGGCCGTGGGCCTGATCTAGTTCTCTGCCCAGGCCTCTGCAGGGCTGCCTGGACCCTTACCTTGCTCCAAGGTCTGGCAGGCCCGGCGGTACCGGTCCTTCAGTGGGGGGAGGTCCCATGAAGTCACCTCAGCCAACACCTGGCGACAGCAGCAGTGAGCAGCCCCGACCCCAGTCCTGGAGGACGCCCCCAGCTCAGGGCCCTGGCTCTGGCCACTCACCTCCTCGTTGCTCTGCAGCACGTCGGGGATGGGGTCCTGAGGGGCCAGCAGCGCCCCCTCTTTTTGCAGGGAGAGCCGAGGCAGCAGCCCGGAGGCCTGGTAGTGACGCTGGGCGGCCTGCTCAGCCAGCCAGGCCACGGAGTGGGCCTCCCTGTGTGGGCACGGGCGCGGTCTGAGTACAGGCCCCGGCCAGGTTCCTGCCTTGCCACCTGGGAGTGCGCAACTCCTCCCTCTCCTCCTGCCTGCCTGCAATGTGCACACCGGGGCACCTCCGGGCCACTCCTAGGGATCCCAGGGCCTGCCGGACCATTCGGGGCCTTCCTGACCCTGTGCCTGCTGACATCTCCCCGCTAGCAGTCCCCCAGGGGTGAGGGATAGGGCCAGGCGGGCTCTCATCACATGTCTCATCTCGACAAGGGCCCTTTACTGCCCCTGGGCACCACCCTCAGCACAGAGCCCACAGAGGCACAGCGAGCCAGGCGCCGGGAGGAGACACCTTACCTGTGTGGAACAGGAATGAGGAAGAGGTTGTCCTGAACTCGAACTCGGACTCGGATGGGAGGGGGCAGGACCTGACCCTAGGGGTGGGGACAGGGAAGAAGGGGCTGAAGCCAGGAGAGACAAGCCCCTGCCCATCCTCTCCCACAGCTTGGGTGGCACTCTGCCCCAGGCGTGAGCACCCACCGGGAGCTGGCCTGCTGTGGGGTTTTCTCCAGCAGGTGCCACGACCCTGGGGACGTCGGGGCTCCGTGTGAGCTCTGTGGCCGGGCTGTCGGCTCTGTCTGCTCTGGCCGGTGTGCTACGGCTCTCGAGATAGGGCAGCCGGCTCTGCCGGGCCTGGGCCCGGGGCCTGTGTGCCGTGTCACTGCCTGGGCCAGAGGCACAGTGTCTGCCGCCATCCCCACCACTCTGGGGGCGGGCTAGGCGGCGGCCCCGGTGACCGGAACTCATCGGGAAGTCCTCCTCCAGCCAGTCCCCGGCCAAGCACTCCTCCTTAGGAATGAGTGCTGCTTGGGGGACGGGGGTCTCGCTGGGCCCTCGCAGTGGACTGGGGCCCAGGCGGCAGGTCTGGGCACTGCCCACTCCATGCATGGCCGCCCGGTAGGCTGCCCAGCTGGCACTCGTTGTGGTTGCCTCCCTATCGCTGGCAGGCCTGGGCACTGGGGCCTTGGTCTGCAGTGATGGGCCGGCGTGCCGGGGCCTCTTCTGGGTGGGATGGGATGGGCCGGCGTTGTCCTCGCCCTCTGAGCTGCTACTGCTGGCCACTTTGTGCCTGCTCCTCCGAGGTCTGGCCACAGTGGACACTGCCAGCCCCTGGGACACTCTGGTGCTGGCTTCACAGACCTCTGGGGTTCCTGGGCAAGGACTTGAGGGAGGAGAGGTCTCAGGGTCAAACAGATGGTTACTTGGGAGGGTCTGTGGAGCCTGGGAGCTGTGGGGAGCTGCAGAGAGAGC
This sequence comes from Oryx dammah, assembly GCF_014754425.2. Taxonomy (NCBI): domain Eukaryota; kingdom Metazoa; phylum Chordata; class Mammalia; order Artiodactyla; family Bovidae; genus Oryx; species Oryx dammah. The sequence goes on along the minus strand of NW_024070203.1, from coordinate 13,315,850 downwards.
AATCTCTTGTGAGACAGTGCCTGGCACATGACCGCCACACCGGGCCCAAGACTCTCAGGCTGAGGAGTGGAATCCCCAGGGGCAGAGGAGGCCCTGCTTATTACCTCGACCCAAGGAGGCTGCTTGCAGTAGCCTCCCCATGGCAGCTGCCTTCTCCTGCGTCTCACTGTCCAGATCCTTGCCATACAGCTTCACCCACTGCTGCAGCGTCTCCAGTGGGCTGTGGCCCTGGGGGTACCAGTTGGGCAGGGCTGGTGGCAGTAGCTCCACCCACCGCTGCCCACACCCACCTGGCCTGCGTCCACTCACCTTCCTCGTGCGGAGGGTGACAGATGCTCCTCGCTCGATGAGCAGCTCAGCCACCTCAAAGTGGCCACAGTTGAGGGCGTCATGCAGGGGCGTGATGCCGTCACAGCCCTGGCCACCTGGGTCATCCACCGGAGCCCCGTGGTCCAGCAGGAAACGGACGATGTCTGCGGGCAGGTGCGTGAGCTGGCTCCCAGGCCCTCTCTCGGGAAGGACACATTTCCTCTCCCCATCACAGGCCAGAATCCCTGTGCCATACTCACCCAGATGCCCGTAGTTGCAGGCCTCGTGCAGAGGTGTCCAACCACAGTAGTCCCGAGGGTTTAGGGGATGGCCCTGTGACCAAGAATGGGAAGAAGCCTGGCCTCGAATGCCTCCACCAGCCTAACCTTTCCCTGGCACTGAAGCCTGCAGAGAGCACCACAGGCGCACCCCTCAGCCTGGCCCGGTCCAGATCACAGCAGAAAGAGATGCTCCCCACCAGGAGGGACAGGGTCCCCAGTTCTGGCTCTGGCCCTCAAGCCTTGCCCTGTTCCCTGGGGAAACGGCCTAGCCTGTGGGGGCGGTGCCTACCTGCCTCACCAGGTCCTGGGTGCGGCCCAGCCTGCAGGGGGATGCCTACCTGCCTCACAAGGTCTTGAACACGGCCCAGCCGCCCCTCGATGCAGGCTCGGTGCAGCAGCGTCTCTCCCACATCGTTTCGCCGGCTCCACTGTGGGCACAGCCCAGGGTGGGCGCAAAGGCGTGAGGGGCCAGACGGCACCAGTGACCACGGAAGGGCGTCGCCGCTGTCCTCAGCCCGTGGTCCTCACCTTGTTCACCCTCTGCCGGCCCAGGCAGCCTCGTAGCTCCTCATCCTCCTCCAGCGGCGGGGATGCATCGGCTTCGTCCTCTGTAGCAGAGCCAAGCCCGCCGCCCCACGTGAGCCGGTCCCTGCTCCGCGGCCTCCCGAGCTGAGACTGCCCTGTGGGTCAGTCTCCCCCAGCCCCAGACCTCTGCCGTTTCTTTCCCGGCTCCCGCCCTTGCTGAGAGCAGCTGATGCAGGGTGCAGGTGTCCTCCACTGAGCGACACCCGCATGCGCCCGCCCAGCCCCACTGCCTCCGGGGTGCCAGCCCTCCCAGCACTGCTTCTCCACCGTGGGTTCCTCTCACCCAACTGCCTAGTGGACGACGTCCCTCTTCCGCCTGCCGGGTGCCCAGCTGTTCCCTCCTCAGGAGTCAGAAGCCCGTGAGCTGGCCCCAGCCACCCCAAGCAGGCGCCAGGGAGCCAGCCTCACCACTCTCGGAGAGCTCCAGCTCCGTGGCCTCCAGAGCATCGTCGTCCTCCTCGTCCTCCCCGTCCTCCCCATCCCTCTCATCCTCGTCTCCAGCCGCCTGCAGTTCCTGCAGCCTGGTTTCAGTGCTGGGGGCCTCCTGGGGCTGCAGCCTCAGCTGTACCGCATGGAGGTGCCGCAAGATCTGCCTCTGAGGAGAGGGGGCACCCAGCTCAGGGCCGTGGGCGAGACAGAGCCGTGGACAGTTGGGCTCCGGGGCTGCTGTGTGCAGGATCCCAGCGTGGGCAGGCGGGCGCTCCCCACCTGCAGCTGGGGCTGCCCGGCCAGCTGGGCGCAGCCAAGAGCCTTCTGGAAGCACAGCGCCAGCACCTCGTAGGCGTCACCAGCCTCCTCACGGGACAGTGCAATGTTCAACCAGGTCTTGGCCTCCTGGAGAAGCACAAAGTTGACGGCTATGGCCCCTGCTCCCAAACACGAGATGGCAGGTGGCTGCCCTGGGGGTGCAAGCCCCCCCCCCCGCCGCCATGCCCACCCCTGAGGGTGGCGGTCCTGCAATGGAGCCTTGGGGGGGACAGGGCCGTGACTGCTCACCTCCAGGGGGTTGCCCTCCTGCAGCCTCAGTTCCGCTTCGTAGTGGTGCACAGCCTGGCGGTGGTCCTTCATGTCCCCCAGAGTGGCAGCCAGGGACACGTGGATGACGGCCAGCTCGGGCCCTGGCCTGTTGAGCAGCTCCGCAAAGCGCAGCTGGGGGCACAGCCGCCATGAGGCCAGGGCTGTGCCACCCCCTGCAGCCCCTGCCATCCGCCACGCCCGCTTGGCACACACCTGCTTCTGGTAGGCTGCAGCGGCCTTGGGAAAGTCACCTGCCTTGGAGAACAGGTCCCCTAGCTGCTCACAGATGCTCATGGCAACCTCGGGGTCACTCTCCTCAGACTCCTCTAGTCGCTGCTGCAGCTGGACCACTACCAGCACTGCCAGAAAGAGCCTTATGCAGGGATGGCCGGGCCAGGCCTGACCCAGCTCCAGCACCCACCAGACCCAGCCCCTGCTCACCTCCAATAAGGGGGTGGTAGGAGGGGCTACCTCGTGGGGTCTCAGCAAGAGAACCAACTAAGGTCAGCACAGGGTAGGGACTGGCCTGTGGCAGGAATGCAGGCAGGGACCCTGGTGACCATTACTTATCAATGGAGTACACCGGGGCCACTTATCAGTCCCACTCGGCCATACTCCTGCCGTTAAGCAGGGCATCTTTTGTCTTGGGTCTGCCAGTGAAGACGCTGGCTTATGAGCAGATATCAGCCTCCTGACCACCCAGCATGCCTCCTACACTTTTTGCTGAATGGAGGCTCAGAGAACAGTGAGACCCCTCCTAACAGGAAGTGGCGGGGATGGGCCCCTCCCGACAGTGCCCCCTCTCCAAGGACGCATGCCCTGGCCTCCTCTGCTGAAGGAAAGAGCCCTCCCTACCCTGTCTTGGGGGGTCGAGCCCCGGGGTCCCCTCCTAGGCTCACCATACTTCAGGGTCCGGCAGACTGAAGCTTTCTGCAAAGGCTTCTGGGAGCCGAGCCGATAGGCCTTCTTCAAAGCTCTCTTGGCAGCCAGGAAATCCCCGAGGTCTAGGAGGACCTGGGGGGCAAAGGAAGGTAAGCCCGCAGGCCCCCGAAGGTCCAAGCCCACCCGAGGGCAGAGCCCAGGAAACCTGCGAGAGCAGCAGGCAGCACTCGCTCTCCAGGAAGCCCTGCTTCAGGACGCGCGCGCACTCCCGCGCCCCTTCCAGACAGCGCATGGCCTGTGAGTGCTGCCCCCGCCGCCAGTGGATAGCCCCCAGGTTGTAGCGGGCTCGAAACAGGTCTTCATACAGGTGGTTCTGCCTGTGGGGGGATGGGGCTGTCGGTGCCCAGGGCTCCTGCACAGGGACAGCAGAGCAGGCACCCAACGACCCCACCGAGGGCTCCGGCCCCACAAAGTCAAGCCAAGCCTCTGCTCCCAGGAGACTGATGGGGCGCAGGGGTGAGCCAGCTGGCTGCCCTCGCCCTGGCCACTTCCTCCAGGGGCAGGAATCCAGATCCCCCTGGGGCCTGGTGGGGCCTTACTCAGCCAGGAAGATGCTCTTCTTGAAGTAGGCACTGCACAGGGCCACCTGCTGCAGGCTCTCACAGGTGAGGCCCAGGTTGAGGTAGACTCGAGTCCTCATCTCACTCAGCTCTCGCTTGGGCAGTGAACCTGGAAGACGCCCGGGCAGACACTCAGTGCCCCACCCCCATTCGGGGTCTGCAGCCTCTCCCTGACCCTCCTCTAGCCTCTCCCTGTAGGTGCCAGGGGTTCTGCTGCAGATAGTGAAGGGAATAGAGCAAAGGCAGCCAGATCCAAGGTTAGGAGTCAGGAGGAGCACGGGCTTTACAGGGCCGCAAAGTGAGGGGTGGGGTGGGGGGAGCTTCTGAGAGCCAGTCTCAGACTCACAAAGGCAGGAACCTAGACAGGGGACCCGCTACATGGGCAGGGAGGCTGTAGCCTCCTCTCCCTGCAGAGCACAGGAAGCCAAAGTGGGGGAGGGCCAGGCCTAAGGGCAGTCACCCTGCAGCTTCTCATCCAGGATAGCCAAGCTTTTCTCGAAGGCATCCTGTGCCTGCTGCAAGGCGTCCTGGGACTGGTGGTGATCATAGATGTCCAGGTAGGTGCGGCCAATGGTGGCCCAGGCCCTCTGCTGCTCAACGTGGTTGGAGAGGGCACATGCCAGCTCCAGGTATCGGTGCTGGTGCTGGGGGGACAGAATGGCCGCTGTGAGCCAACCCCCACCGCAAGCAAGCCCGACATGTCCCCCAAGCTCCCAGGTGCAGGCCGAAGCCAGGCTGCACACACATTGTTTCCTCTATGCCAAGCGCTCCTGTGGGGACGGTGGCACCACATGCTAACCAGCCAGTCACACGAGGAGAGACTGCTTGGGAGTCATTGGTGATGCGAGAACACAGAAGCCAGGGCAGTTCTGTGTGGATAAAGGGTCTGAAATCCCTCCCAGCCAGCCCCCGGTGATTTCAGTTCCAGGAACATGTTCATCAGTGGTTTCTGGAGCCATGCTCCCAGGAGAGGCTGTGGTGCATGCATCCAAGGACCAGGTGACCACTGCTGGTGCAGGGCTCTCTGAAGCTGAAGCCGCATCGCACCATGTCCCCCTTTTCCCTCCAGCCAGAGACCTGGACGACAGAGACCCGGCAGGCTCTGCCCCCAGGAGATGCGAACCACGGAGAGTTGACTGTGGCCAGCGTTGGGGAGGGCCGGTCTCCGCCCACCTGCAGGGCAGCCGAGTAGTCCTCCATCTCCGCCAGCCGCTCTCCGATCTTGCGGTGGGCCACGGCGCAGCCCAGGGGGTCGTCGGTGGTCTCCAGGAGCTGCAGCTCTTGCTGGTGCTCTCGCAGTGCCTCCGCATAGCAGCCTGGGTGGACGGGACAGGCTTCAGTTAGACTGGGCAGTGGGCCAGGGGCAGCAAGGCCAGTGAGATGGCGGCCGGCCGGTACTCAGGAAGCCCCCACCCCCAGTCCTCCCGGTCCCAGACCCCTACGGCCCCTACTCCACCCCACGCACCATGGCTGGCCAGGAGCTCCCCTAGCTGGTGGCAGACGGAGGCCTCCTCCCGCAACTGGCCGCTCCTCTGGGCCTTAGCTTTGGCCTTGCTCAGTTCTGCAGAGAGAGGGACGAGTCCTGAGCGCTGAGCCTCTCCGCCCGGGAGGGCCAGGGCCGTCTCCAGCCCCCGCGCTCGTGCGCTTTTCTCTGAACTCACGGCGAAGCTCGCGTTCCAGGTTCATCTTGCACTCGTCGCGCCCCGGGTTCCGGACTTCCCGCGCTCTCTGCTGGCGCGGCAGCCCCGCCCGCCCTGGCCCCGCGCGCAGACCCGGTCCTGCTGCGGAGCGTCTCGGGAAGTGTAGTCCAGGCGCCCAAAGCATCCTGGGAATTGTAGTAGGGCTGCGCTAGTGCTCGAAGCGCGGAAGGCGCTTTCAGCACCCGAGTCTTCCGCGCGCAGGGCCCGGGCCCCGCCCGACGATCGCAGCCGCCCTTAGGATGAGGTCTCCCAGGCTCCCGCCGCTTGCTGCTGCTGTTTTGGACACCCGAGCGACCTGGCCTGAGGAACGCACTGCCCTCGCAGGGGAGGAGAGGAAGGCCTCGGGGACCACGGGCACATGGGCGCTCGGATCTGTGTCCCCGCAGAACCTGCATCAGCCGCGAACGCGCCGGAGTCTTCACACGCGAGGACTCCGACCCCCAGTGCTGCCGGCGGGAGGGGGGGTTTGAGTTCCAAAATGAACTGAACTTCTCAGTGTGCTCCACGGTTGTATTCCTGGAAAACTCAGCGTGCGCTCGTTAAAACTACAAAACCGTCGTGTGCTGAGAGGTAAAGGGGGCAGGATCCGAGCCTGGAGCGCTGTGGCCTCAGAGCCGGGAGATCCAGGGCGTGGGGAGCCCTGGCGACCTCTAAGTGCCCGTCCTGTACCCCACGCCTGGAGAACCAAACACCTGCTAGGCCGTGTGGCTCTCTGTCGTCGCTGCCACTGCGGGTCCCTGGGCCCTAGGTGCCAGGGCTGGCACCCCAAAGGCCCTAGAGGAGGTCTGGAAGGACTGGGAGGCAAATGTAATAAAATGGGGCTTCCCTGAGACCGTGAAGAATCTGCCTGCAATGCAGGAGACCTGAGTTTGATCCCTGGGTCAGGAAGATCCCCTGGAGAAGAGCATGCCTATCCATTCCAGTATTCTTGCCTGGAGAATTCCATAGACAGAGGAGCCTGGCCGGCTATAGTTCATGGGGTCGCAAAGAATCAGAAATGGAATCAGACCCAATGGGGTAAAACTCTCAGCCAGTGGATGGGCAACAAGGCCTGTTGGGGAGGGAGCTGTATGGAGGGTGGCTGGTCCACAGGTTCAGGGAAGGTTGCCCAGGGCCAGTGGGTGGCTGCAGGGGTGGGGTGAGGCTGAGCTTGAGGAGCTGCAGGAGGGCCTTCTCTCAGCCTCCTTGAAGGGTGTGCTGCTCTCCCCTGCCTCCCATTGGCCCTAACATGGATCCCAGGGACAGGAAACCAAGGTGGCTGCTTGGCAGGCAGGCTGTGAGGTTCCAGGGGCACAGTGAGATGCAGGGTGGGGATGGGGGATTAAGCTGTGGAAACAGACTGTCCCAGCTGAACAGGGAGGGTGTCTCCCAAAACCCCAACACCTCTGTGCCTCCAGCCCTCCAGTACCAGCATCCACAGGGCAGCTCAGGTTCTGGGCCTGTTCCCATTTCAGAGAGCACTCAGCTTCTCTAGCCTTGGCCTTCCCCACCCGTCAGACAGGGATGCACATCCAAGGCACTGCCAGCAAGAGCTGGGGGCCTGGGGTGGGGAGACTGCAGGTTGGGGCCAGCCTTAGCCCCTGGCTGGGAGGCCCATCTGTGAGGCTGTCTTGTAAGGAAATACAAACAAAACTTGGCTTGAAACTTTTTAAAAACTATAGATAGAGATAGAAAATATCCAAAGAGATTATAAACCACAAAAGCAACATAGTATGTTGTAAAAATACCTCGACTCCTCTTTTTAAAAAATTATTTATTATTTTTGTAAATGTCTTACTTTGGGCTGAGAAATGTAGTGTTTAAAAGGAAGTGGGGTGAGAGGGGAAAGTGGGGCTCAACCTGTGCCCCCAGGCCTGCCCCCACATCTGCCGAGGTTGTACCCCGACCTTCACCAGCTCAGGATGCTAAGATGGACCGGGATCCTGGAGACAGACTGCTGGGGCCTTCTCCTTTCTAACAACATGGCTTGGACACCCTCTAGTAAACCAGTGACTCCTGGTGAGATGCCACAGCAGGTTCATGGCACCAGTCTCCATCGGTGGTCAAGAACACACTACAGTGTCCCAGGGTGCCCGGTTCCATAGGCTGTAAGGCTCAGCTGCTGAGGTGACTGTCACAGGGTGGGGCTGTGGGATAGATTAGTAGTCTCGGGTACCCCCGGACACCCACACCCCTACAGGGGTGTCCTGGACACCAGCCCCCCACCCGCCCCCGAGTGTTGGCTCACAGGCCGGTGGAGCTCCTGGGCTGTGCCCCTCCGTGCGCAGCTGACCTGGGGCGGCAAAGTGCCTTTCCTCCCAGCCTTCCACACACACGCAACATGGCTTGCCCGGCCCTGGTTTCACCCCCCAGTCACACATCTTTACCTGCCCACCCAGGAGAGCTGCCAGGTGGCCTGGCCCTCTGCTGCCTCAGCTTCACACAGGCACCCACACAAACACGGACCAGGCGAGCCTGCCCTGTCCTGCCCCCCCCATATGGTCACTTTGGAACCCACAGAGAGGGTGTTTGGCCCCAAAAGACCTGAGATGGTGTCACGGCACCATTCCACACACAGGAGACGCAGCCTACATGGACCTGAATGTCCTCGCCTGTGCCCACCAGCAGGTGGGGGCAGCGCTAGAGGACAGTGGGACCACAGTAGGCTGTGGCTGGGGTGGACCTTCTTTGTGGAGGGTAGGCAAGACTGAGTCGGCCTTGCAGGAGTCGTCTCCTGCCAGCACCATGCCCTGGGTGGGGAACAGGGGAGCCCTGGGCCTGGGAGGGCTGCCTCGGCCACTAGGAACTGGGCTCAAGCTGTATCCCACAGCTCCTTCACCCCTCTGCTCAGCTCCCACCAGAGGGCCAGGAGAGAGCAGCCCCCAGAGACAGGCCAGGGTGGCCCTGCCCACTAAGCCTGCAGTGGGGCCCAGGCCAGCAGGTGCTGCTCCAGGCCAGGGTGGGCTGGCCTGCAGGGAGGGAACCAGCTCTTTGGTACTGAAACCATGAATGTGGGGAGCCTGGTCTTAGCAGGGCCTGCACCCCCTTCACGAACAGGCCTCGGGGTCCCAAGCAGGGCTCCTCCCCCTGTGAGACCCATAGGCCTGCACCTCGGGGGGCCACCTCCCTAGGGGAGGAACCACCTTCCTGGGGGAGGAACCACCCTGCCCAGCGCTGACTTCCACTGGATGCAGGACCAGTGGATGGTCCCTGAGAGCAGTATGGGGGCAGCTGGACCACTCAGACCCTCAGCCAGCCAGGCCTGCTCACTGCCAGCACACCCCAAAACTCCTCATGGCCTGGAGACACTGAGTCCTTGAGACTGAATACCGAAGATAGAGTCTCTTTTGCTAAATTTATGTCACTTAGACAAGAGCCTGTAAAGGGTTTATTTTCCTGGGAAGAAACAGAAAATCACCCTGCATTCCGAAGAGCCTGCTGAGCCCTGTGGCTAAGTCTTGCCTCCCTGGAGCAGCTGGGGGTGGGTGTGCTGGGGAAACTGACCGCTTGCTCCCCCAGGCCTACAACAGAGGGGGCAGCAACTCCTGAGGGATGGGCTCTGACCCTGGCCAAACTGAAGACCCCATCCTGTTCAACTATAGCCACACCTTCCTCTTGAACAAAACAGAAAGTAGGAAACGAGGGTGCCTTTTTAATTGCAATCAAATATGCTGTCTGTGGTCAGTGCCCCCGAGCCCGGCCCAGGAGCTGTGGGTGGTCCAGTGTGCAGCCCAGAGCAGGCGTGGGGCCCACTGCATGATGGGGCTGGGGCCAGGCCGCTGAGCCATGCCACACCCCGCGGGTCCCCGAGCAGCGTCTCCTCTTCGGGGGCCCAGCCTCCAGCGCCCAGGAAAGGGGAGGTGAGGCAGAGGGCGAGGGGGCTCCCACCTTCGCACACACATGCAGACGTCCCAGGGTTCGCTTCTGTCCCTTCTCTGCTGAGATGGGCAAGGGCGCGGTGCAGCCGTGGCAGCAGGCGTGGGCGGGGCCGCCTACTTCTGAATCTGGAACAGGAAGAGCCGCAGGTTGATGTTCTTGGCGGCCAGCAGCTTGTTGCACTCCACGGAGTCAACGATGGGCAGCGGCACGTAGTCCGTCTCGTTGCTCTCGTTGGTGAACACGAAGTGGTAGATGACCGGGCTGATCTTCACGTCGTCGTACGGGCCCTTGAGCAGCAGGAAGGAGCACTCCAGGGGTGCAGTGACCTTGCTCTTGAGCAGGAGCTGGAAGGAGAGGGTGCGCTTGCACGAAAGGTTGGGGTTGCGCTCCGAGTCGTTCACGCGTGCCTTCAGGACCCACGTCTGGTTCAGCACTGTGAACCGAGGCGTCTCATAGTACAGACGCGTGATGAAGTCGTCCGTGCGGTACGGCCGGAACTGGACCTCTGTGGAGACAGACAGGCCGGGGCCGGCGGTCAGAGAGGGCAGGGCCAGGGTGGCGCCTTCCCGGCCGGCCGAGGAGAAGGGCTCGGCCAGGGAGGAAGGCAACTTACCCGGACACAGCAGCTCTACTTGTCACAAGGCAAATCAAACCCATTAGGGCAAACGAAGGCGCACGCAAGCTTTGGGGGAACAACTACAAACAGAAGTGACACTCGTTAGCGGCAGGGAACCCAGAGGCTTCTCGGGGAGAGTGGCCGGCATGGCCGGACCCCCACTGGCCCCTCCTCTCCCCCCCGGGGCCCCGCAGGGGGAGTGGCCCCACCCAGGGGGGCTGGGGTAAGCAGACACACAGACAGGATGCAGTTCTGTGAAAAAGTGCACTTTATTGGTTCTGATACAGAGCTGCCAGAAAAGCCGGTGGCTGGGCTGGCATGTGGCCCCCGAGCCCACGCTGGGTCTCAAGGCTCAGCCCCATTGAGGGCCCAGTCCTGGCTCTGCCGACTGGCCGAAGGGCCCCTTGGTCAGTGGTGACTGCCGCCACACAGTCCTTGCAGCAGAGCCTGTGGCCCCTGGCCGGCAAGTCCCTCTGCAGAGGCGGCCAATCCTCCCTTCCTGGCCACTGCCGCAGTCACGACGCCTCGGTCCACAGGGACTCTCCAGGCTGGGTGGTCTGGGACACGGTGCCCACCACGGCAGCCGAGGCTACGACTAACCAGAGCCACGGCCTTCTGCTGCTGATGCCAGGCCCTTGGCTCCCTGGGCCTCCGCAGGCCTGCATGGAGCCAGGTCCGGCCCAGGTAGCACGGTCTGACTGCTGCCTGACTGCCCTTGACCTGGAGCTGGCCGCCAGGCGTGAGCTCCAGCGAGCACAGGCTTCCTGCCATCCTCTGTCTAGAGCGAGCTCTGGCCTGACTCCTGCTCCCCAGAGTGTCCAAACGCAGTGGTGGTGACCGGGAGAGCCTAGGAGATCCAGCGGGCCTGGGCGCAGTCCAGCCTGCCCATCCCTTGGCGTCCACTCCCAGCTCTGCGGTTTGAGTCGGGCCCCCTCAGCTCATTCTGGAGCCCCAGCCCTGCCCATCTTCTCACTGGCCCCAGGAAGCCCGCGGTCACTGCAGTAACTGCCTTTCGGCAGGACCCGACGTGATGACTGCTCTTCTTGCCCCTGGCTCCGCAGGGCAGGCCCTCAGCTCCTGGAGCCCCCCAGACACACCCACCTTCCAGTGAGACTCCACCGGTCCCAAGCCGTGCAGTCCCCTGCAGTGAGGACACCACTTTGTCGGGGTCACGGGACCAGGGTGGGGACCCCAGGGAGAGGGGTCTCTGCAGAGCCATGCAGGGGCCCCCAGGGTCCTGCCCGGCCCCCTTGCTCGGCCTCCAGCCCTCTTCCCCGAGGCATCCTCCCAGGCGCCAGCAGCTCATTCAGAGCCTGGCCACCGGGTGCACCTGCCCCGGCTCCTGGCCCCGCCCCAGCCCGTGTTGGGTGCAGCAGGCGGCAGGGCGCCTCACCTGTGTAGCCGATCTTTTCGAAGCTAAGCAGACTGAAGATGCTGTTATAGAGTTGCATCTCCTTGCGGTGGCTTTGGTCCATCTCATCCAGGATCTCCATCAGCTCGTTGCCTGTCTTGGTTGGGTGGGCACACGCAGCCTCATGCACCGTCAGCTCGTGGAAAGGGCCGTGCCACGGGCAGCCGATGCGCTTGTACTTGCACTGCGTCACCCTAGGGAGGCGGTGAGCACTGTGGTCACACCCTGCCCACGCAAGGTGGCCGTGCCAGGGGTCCTCCCAAGGGGCGCCTCCACCCAGCCATGCTCACACGAACTGCTCCCTGAAGGACAAACACTCTATGTGCCAGCCCCAAGAAGGGGTGAGAGCTCAGGAGGGCCTGGGAAGGAGCAGGGCATGTGTGAATTGTGGGTGTTCACACCACCTATACACGCCGGGGTGGGCCCCCCACTTTAGTCCTGAGCCCTGCATGGCTCCGCTCCAGGGAGGCTCAGTGGCCTGGAGAGATCCTAGGGGATTGCAGAGCCAGTGCCCCCTCATGCCATGATCCCAGAGCCCTTGGGCTGGGCACACCCTACTGGCCCAGGACCACCAAGGACAGGCTCCAAGGAAGAAGTCACCACACAACCACGAGGAACTCTGGAGGGCCAGGGTGACTTCAGAGGCTGCCAGGTGTGGATCTAAGCCCTGTCTGTGGGGCCTCCTGCCTGCCCCAGCAGCTTCCCGCTGACCCCGCCCTGCCAGGGCCTGGAGGCGGGTGGGCCAGCTGGTCCAGACACTCACCTGTCCTGGCACTCCTCTTTCTGGTGCCTCTCCAGGATGGAGCGGGGGAACTGGCACAGGCAGAAGCCACACTCGGAGGGCAGCTCGCTCACGGCCTTCTCCACGGCCAGGTTGCGGCAGCAGAGGCTCTTACTGATCTCGCAACGACAGTTGGGGCACGTGGCCTGCTCCTCCTTCAGCCGGGCATCTGCTAGTAGGTGGATAAAACAGCCAGCGCACATCAAGTGACCGTTAGTACACTGTGGAGAAGGAAAGGGAGATGAAGCTCATGGACCTGCGGGACCAGGCAGAGGCGCACCCGCCCCGTGGCCGGCCCTCCCGGGGCTGCAGCTGCAGGGGCCGCTGGCAGGCAGTGGTCTGACAAGCACAGGGCTGGCCTCCGGAGCCCGCACGGCCCCGGGGGAGGGCGGGTCTCGAGGTGGCCCTTGCCGCCAGCAGAGCCTGACTCGGGGACACCTGGAGGACACGTACTCTCGGTGAGCTTCCCACCCTTGGCAGGTGCACCCTCACCCAGGCCCCGCCACATTGGCCTCCTGGGCCGGCACAGGTGGCAAGGCAAGTCCCCCCCGAGGGGCTGGCTCTCGCCAGCGTCTTTCTTGATGGCTGGCAGCACAGCCCGGGCAGATGGGGAGGCCCTTGGCCTGGGCTGGACTCAGGGGCAGCGCGTGTCTGCAGGCAGTTGCTGGCTTTCAGCCTTGGAGCCGGCCCCTCCCTTTCTGAGCCTGTGGATCCAAGGCCCAAACGCTGTGGTTGTCCACCTCCCCTCCAGCCTGGGGGCCTGGTGTGTGGACAGCGGGCTGCCGGCTCAGCTCCCTCACTGAGGGAGCGTACTCCACACAACCCCAGAGCACCCACTTGGTGCCAATGATACACACGGGCTGTGGGCTTGGGTCTGTAGGGACTCACAGGGTTGGGGTAGAAGAGGCCCACAAGGGAATCAGAGGTGCAAAAACAGATGAGCCATGTCCTCTGGGGTACACTGGGTGGTCGCTGAGCCTGGGAGGGAGTGTGGTGCCCCCCTCTGGGCACCCACCTCCCCTGCGAGATGCCCAGGGCAGAGGATGAGCAGGCAGATGGTGTGCCCACCAGCTCCCCTGGGGCCCAGGACCCTTCTGCAAGTGGGATGCAATGCAGTTGAGACAACCGGGGCTACTGCCAGGCCAGGCCCGCAAAAGGTGGGTCCTCAATGAACACCAGCCTCCATCCCACTGCCCCAGGGTCCGGGCACGGAGCTGAGGGTTGCAGGAGGCCGAGTGAGCTCTCAGCACCAGCAGGCCATGCTTGGGGTCTAGTGGGTGAGGGGACTACGTGCTAAGGGCTGACTAGGGGCCAGAGACAAAGGCCTCAGACACAGAACTCAGGTCCACACAAGTGCCCTAGATCAGCTGCACTCAAATCTCAATTTCTAAGTCAGGTGAAAGGTTAAAATGTGCGAGATGAGGGGGGAGCCTGGCAGGGTCTGCTCTGGACATGCGGGCTGGCTGAGGGTGGGGGTGAGGCTGGTGCCAAGAACAGTCAGGGCAGAAAAGGAATCTATCCCGTCCACGCCCCGTGTTGTGGAGAAGCCAGAGAGATCTGAGTGGACACTGGGGGACCGGGCACCACAGGCTGCTGCCGCCCACCCAGGTCGGGTGTGTTATCCAAGGCCCCGTGCGGGTGGGCCCGAGGGCCTGGCTGCACCAAGCCACATCCACAGAGAGGGTTGCTGTGGCCTCCAGAGGCAGAGAGGCGAACAGGACCTGCTAACCTGACCACTGACTCTCGGGAGGAAGTGCCAGGCAAGGCAGCACCACACCTGCCCAGCACCCCAGGGAGGGAGCCGGGCTGGACGCTGGGACCCCAGGGCCTGGGACCCCACACTACTTTGTGTGGCCAACGTTAGTTCTAGATGCCCTGAGGCAGGGCCCGAGGTTCTGGGTGGAGAGCAGCAGCTGCTGCTGGGCCTGGCCCAGCTGCCTTTTCTGGTCCCTGGTGGCCCAGCCAGAGTGTGGGCCTGAGAGCAAGAGATGTGGGATGGGGTCTGGGGGCTTCGGGAGGGACACAAGGCTGCTCAGCGTGTGACTGCTCGCTCCCAGGCCTGCCCCGAAAGCCCACTGTTTGGGAGCAGACGGGGTGACCTGCAGGCCTCCCCTCGGAACCCAGGAGTCGGAGGCACAACCCTGTTCCAGGCCAGCTCCCGTCCAGTCCCCCGGAGCCTCCAGACCTAACACAGGCACCAGCCCTCTCCTGGCCTCTGGGGAGACACGGTGACGGCCCCTCCAGCCCTAAGAGCTCAATTCTCAGATGGAACACAGTGAAGCAGGGCTGCTGGCCGGACTCAGGGACAAGCAAATATCCACAGCTAGTCGCTTATCGGCCACCCAAGGAACACTCTCTGGTGGGGACAACAGGTAACCCGCCTGCGGGTCTGTCTGCAGTCACCACACTCGAGCCCTCCCCACATCCAGGACCTCCTGGACCCCCGAGCAAGACCGGACTCTGCACACAGGCCTGGCCAAGGCAGCGGGCCTCTTGCCCAGCCAGAAGTTGGGCTTCAGAGGGCTCAGCCCAGCACTGGCTGTGTGCCAAGACTCTGATGGACAGCACCAGACAGGGCAGGCCAGAGTGACCCACACAGCTGCCAGGGTCAAGCCCCTGAGAGCCTGGGCCCGCCACGGAGCAGCTCCTACCGCACCCAGCCTGGGCTGCTTGCCCACCACCTGCCAGGAAGACCTGAGAGACAGGAAGGATTGGGGAAGGGGCTCCAGGCTGACCAGACCCCACAGGCCACTGGCAGGATGACCACAGACCGGTCACCTCCCTTTCTAGGCCTCAATTTTCTCAAGCACATAAGGCAAAGGGACTTCCCTGGAGATCCAGTGGTTTGATCCCTGGTCGGGGAACTAGATCCCACAAGCTTGTGCCATGCCGCCCCCCCGGCTCCCCCACCCCCCCACACAAAAAACTGCAATGAGAACAAGCTGGTATTGCCATGTGCAGCAGAGGTATGACAGGACCACACGAGGGCACAGAACTAACTGCCACCACCAGCAGGCCTCTGCACACCCCTGCCCAGGAGCCTCAGGAAGGGCTCCAAGCACAAGCCTGTCTCAACAAAGGCCCTCCCTCCCACTGGGTTCTCTAGCCAAGTCCCTCTGCAACAGCCCTGATGGGGGCATTCGCACCTGCCCCCGAGGTCATCACCTGGCCAGTGCACCCAGGCCGTGCAGGTCAGGCCTCTTCTTGAACCACTTTTCCCTAGGGGAGCTGAAGGCCGTGTCTGCACTCCTGAGGAAAAGCCCTGGGCCTTGGGACAAAAGCAGGTCTTACAAAGTGCCCTCAGTACTTGATCAAGTCCTTGATCAGTAGGCCTTATAGCCTGGAGTGCATGGTCCCCTCAAACCCTGGGGTGCCCCCTAAATGCCACTGCTTACCAGTAAAGACAGGCTCAGAACCCAGACTCACGAGACCAGCCTGCCCTCCAAGCACAGTGGAGGCACCAACTATCTAAGTGCCCCTCAGCCCAGCTGGAGCTGCATCCCCCTACCCCCCGTCACCTGGCCCAGTAGGGCCTCATGGCACCTCACATCCCTGCACCCAATGTCTCCTTGACCTCTTTCATCAAGTGACGCAGAAGGCGTCTCAGGGCAAGCCAGGACTCCAACCTTCCCCCAGGTTTCAGGGCTGAAGCTCTGGGCCAGCAGCCCCTGACCCCCCACCCCAAGGCTCGGGGACCTGGGCGGGGACCAGGAGTGCTGCCCGGACCAAATGTTAACTCAAGTGACAACCAGCTCAAGCAAACACAACTTCTCATGGCCACAGACTGGCTCTTCCCCTTGTGTGGATGGCTAAGCAGACAGGTTCTCAAAGCGGGAGCTGGCAGTTTCGGCACTAGGGAAGAGGACCTCTGGGCACGCAGGCCGGCAGCCCCTCGGGGACCCCTGAGCATCACCACGAAGAGAGTATGCAGCACAGGGCAGGTCAACAGGCACTGAGGCGGGGCACTCACAGGATCCCCAAGGCAGGTACCCATGCTGGCCAGGACCTGGGCAGAGATGGAGCCACCCCTGCCTCAGGCCTTTCACCCACACGACTGCCCACTAGGTAGCCGAGGCCCTGGGGTGACCTGAGGCCTGATGGGGACAGAAGGCACAGCAGCACGGCCTCAACCCTCCCCCAAGGCCGACGGTGCCACTAGC
Source organism: Oryx dammah (assembly GCF_014754425.2). Classification (NCBI taxonomy): domain Eukaryota; kingdom Metazoa; phylum Chordata; class Mammalia; order Artiodactyla; family Bovidae; genus Oryx; species Oryx dammah. The sequence goes on along the minus strand of NW_024070203.1, from coordinate 13,299,630 downwards.
CGGGCAGGTGGGGTGGGAAAGGCAAACCGCAGCAGGGAGAGGACGGCCTTGGCCCGGGGTGCTGCCTCAGCAGGGCCTGCGAGAGTGGGAGGGGAAAGGACCGGAGAGGGCGCCCAGGCAGAAGGGGCGCCAGAGGAAAGGGCTGGAGGGGGCTCAGGCCGGAGGCAGTGGACCAGGCACCAGGCCAGCTGGCACCACAGCCCGTGACAGAGGCCCCAACTCCTCCGCCCTCACGGGGGCACAGGCGCTCTCCTGGCTGAGAACCGAGTCAGGGTGGCAGAGCCTCTTGGGCCCGTCCTCCAGAGGCTGGTCTACGGCTCAGGGCCTTTGCTGACATCAGCGGGGTCAGGGACAGGTCTGCCTTGCAAGAAGGGCTGGGGGAGAGCCCGGACGGGGGTCAGGGGTCAGCTGAGGGGTTAGCATCCCAGGCCCACCTGCTGAAGCTGTGTTTCCCCCGAAGATGGCAGAGGAGCCAGGTCACAGCACCTGGGGCCCCAGAACTGCATGCAGAGCAGGCACAGCACCGCTACCCGCCGCGCCCAGCGCAGAGCTCCTATCCACTGCCCCCCCTGGCCGCCTACCCCCACCTGGTTGCCCGCTGCTGTGCCTATCCGAGAGCCTGGAAAGTGGCTGCACACCTTGTCAGGCCAGGCACCAAGGATGCATCTAACAGCCACGTAAGAACGGCAAAGCCAGCACCTGCTGTATCTGCTGCGATCCCAACCTGACCCAACCTAACAAAGGCCATGTTGGGAACCAGCTGCATGAGCACCCTGGTCTGACTCCAGAGCAAGAGTCCCAACCCACTGGGTGTGGGCAAGGGTTTCCAAGCAGGGACAGGTGACCAAGCCCACGCACGTCACCGTGTCTACTCTCGGCACTATCTAGGCTTCTCCAGAGGCATGGAGGTAGGAGCTGTCAGCCAGAGAGCGAGCTCTCGAGTTGTGTGCCCAGCTACACCCAGAGGCCTATGGAGACACCCAGTTACCCCAGCACCAGGCACTGCACGAGGGCTCAGCATGGTCATTGGCTCTTCTTCTCACCCCCAGAACTGGGCACCAACTGCAACAGCCCTCAGATGCATGGCACGGCTGGTGCCGGCCCCAAGCCATGTAGCCTGGTGGGGTCAGGCTAAACGTTGCCTGTAGCAACAGAGAGCAAAATATACCACAACACCAGAGGCGAGCACACCAGACAGCCCATCAGCGTAACTCACCAAGACGGCCAGCAGAAGTGGAGAGGCTGAGCCCAGGCCAGGAAGACATGGCAAGCAGTGGGTCCCAACCAGGGACACGCAGAGAGCTCTGCGTCCACTCATTTCAAGGCAGTATATGCAGGACCCATGCCATCCTTGCCGAGATCCTCCCAGGAGAAAATGGCGCAGGACTCCAGGTCCATTTCAACCTCTCCCCCATCAATGACCCCTTCCAGGGTGGCTGTGAAGATGACCTGGAATACTACTCGCAGCAAGGAGCAACCAAGAAGCCTTCCCTCGGGGCCCCACTCACCCCAGGCTCCAGTGTGGGCATGGCTGGGCATCCACACCAGGGGCCCCCATCCCACAGCAAGTCTTCGAGGAGCCAAAGTGAGTTCTGACCTGTTGCAGGGCTCTGACCAACTTTCCAGAGCCAATGGCTCTCCCACTGACTACATGCTCTAAAGCTTTCTCAAGCCTGAGATGAGAGGAAATTCACTCCCTGCCAAGGCCTGGTGTCACTGGGGAAGGATGGAGGTGGGGCAGACAGCCTGCGCCGGCACCATCCGTGGCTCTCCTTGCTCAGCAGGCCCATTCCTGGGGAAGCACTGAGCAGAGCCCACGAGGTCATGGGCAAGGCCAAAGCCCACGTGGCTGCAGTGCCTTCACCCTTCATCAGAGCTGCTGAGCCGCCTGCCTCCAGCCAGGCCAGGCCAGACCTCAGCTCTCGGCACAGTGTGAGCCGGTTTGAACCAGCCAGGCTCAGAGGCCCGGGCACCAGCAGCTCTGGCCAGAGGCAGAAATGCAGCTCTCCCTGCTGAGTGGACCAAGAGCTGGCACTGCACGGTCTGTTCTCATGCCAGGTCCAGCTCCAGCCCACTCACGAGGGGAGACAAGGCACCCTCAAATTCCTCTGGGACTCCGCACCATTGACTTGGTTTCCCAGTGTCTCACTTAAGGCCCAAGGAAAAGTCCTTCTTGAAGAATCAAAAGGTCATGGGCAACCAAAAAGGGTAAGAGGAAGGACAGGTCCTCAGGTGCATCCCGAAGCCTGAGGGGGTTATGAGAAGCACTACCCCCATTTGTACTGAGCCAGGAGGCCTGTGGTACCCGTGAGCTAGGACCTCTGGCCAGAAGCTTCCCAAAACCCAGGAAGGTGAGTCGAAAACCAGTATCCTCTCCCAAGGAACTCAATCCACTTCCCCACTTCTCTCCATCATCCAGGCACACTGGGGTCGTCCCAAGCAGCCTCCTGCCAGAGCAGGAAGGAGCCGGAGATCCAGAGGCTGGGAAATGACAATCCACACTAGCCCTGCACTATTTAGCACAAAAACAACCTTCTCACCACAGCCCCCAGTTTGAGCGCAAGCAGGGGGACAAGGCCTCATCAGTCATGTCCAGCTCCTGTAAATGCAAACAAAGGTGACAAGAGTTCCTCAAAGCAGTTGGGGGAGGGAAATCAGAGATGGGGGATGGTGTGGAAAGACAGCAGAGAGAGCAGAACGCTGCCCAGTGACCCTGGGACCAGAGTGGGACCCTGTTGCTGTGCGGCACATGAACAGGATCCCCCAGGGTCAAGTACCCTCTCTGGTAGGCCTGAGCTGGTTAAGGACTTGGAGTCCAGCCACTAGGCTGCCTCTTCATATATAAAGAAAGTGAACAGACCTCCTGGAGCGCCAGTAGCCTAGGAAGCCAGGCCTGGTGTGGGTGACGAGGGATGGGGCAGGAGCCCAGTCTGAGGCAAAGCAGGTCCAGAAGGCGCTGGGCTGGGCTGGGGAAGGGGCCCAGGCTGTGGAGCTTGAGGTAGGCAGTTCATACCAGGAGTGAGGGTAGGGGTGGGGGAAGGCAAGGACGTGAGCCCTTCCCTTCTCAAAGTTTTTTCAGAAATAAATAACAAGGGGAAGAGGATTTTTCCACTGCAAAGGATAAAGGGATACAGGACGAGCACGAGGACAAGTTGGGGGGGGGGGGCGCGGGCAGTGTCTGCAAAGAAAGTGACAAGAACTCTTGAGGAAGAGCCAAGACCATGGGCTCCTAGAGCCCAGGGAGCTCAGGGCTGCAGGGAGCAGGCCGGGAAGTGGGGAGGAGCCCACATCTGTCGCCAGCTTTCTCTGGGGTCAGTTTGAAGGTGGGCTGGGAAGTGCTGAAGAGAAAGGAACAGGGGAAGCGAGGAAGAGAAGAGAACAGGGGAAGCGAGGAAGAGAAGAGAACAGGAGAAGCGAGAAAGAGAAGGGGCGTCTAAGTGGGAGACAGGAGGTTCCCATCAGGGTATAAGAGCAGTCACAAAAAAGGAGAAAAAAAAGGGGTTCCGAACAGGAAACAAAAAAGTTGCCAGAGAACGAGAAAGGAGCTTCCGAACAGGCGCCAGAGTCCCACTTCTGGGCCCCAGGACTCCGGCCTGGCCTCCGAGACGCGGTGCCGGGGGCCGGCCGCGGCGGGGCTGGAGCCGAGCCGGGTCGGGGTCGGGCCGGCGGCCCTACCTGGTACACGGAGGCCTTGGGCAGGTCCAGGCAGACCGTGCAGCACAGAACCGAGTAG